>NW_024870728.1:1535000-2135000 GCF_019054845.1 Dipodomys spectabilis
GACATCGACGTGAGCGCGCGCGGGCGCCGCGGGCCGCGGGCAGGCGTGGGCGGCTGGGGCTGGGGGGGGGCACGGGCAGGAGAGCGGCCAGGCCCAGCGGCCAGCTGGTGCTGTGTCCACAGGTGATCCTGGGCGGGGGCCGCAAGTTCATGTTCCCCAAGGGGACCCCGGACCCCGAATACCCGGCGGACGCCACGCGGGCAGGAAGCAGGCTGGACGGACGCGACCTGGTGCAGGAGTGGCTGGGGCAGCACCAGGTACCCTGGCCCCGGGGAGGGGCGCGGGCGGGCGGGCGGGCGGGCGCGGCCTCCTCCGCGCTGAGCGCTGTGCTCCTCCAGGGGGCGCAGTACGTGTGGAACCGCACAGGCCTCCTGCAGGCGGCCCAGGACCCCGCGGCCACTCACCTCCTGGGTAAGAACCCCCTGCTGCGCTGCCCCCGCGCCCCGCGCGCCCCGCGCGCCCGGGCTCACCACGCCGCCTCGTCCCTCAGGCCTGTTCGAGCCCACCGAGATGAAGTACGAGATGACCCGAGACCCCGCGCTGGACCCGTCCCTGGAGGAGATGACGGAGGCGGCGCTGCGGGTGCTGAGCAGGAACCCGCGGGGCTTCTACCTCTTCGTGGAGGGTGAGCGGCCGTTCCGGGGGGAGGGGACCCACCCCGGGCAGGAGCAGCACCCTGGCACTGCCACCTGCTTCCCGCAGGCGGCCGCATCGACCACGGCCACCACGAGGGCATCGCACACAAGGCGCTGACCGAGGCCGTCATGTTTGACGCCGCCATCGAGAAGGCCGCGCTGCTCACCGACGAGCGGGACACGCTGACCCTCGTCACCGCCGACCACTCCCACGTCTTCTCCTTCGGGGGCTACACACGGCGGGGCACCTCCATCTTCGGTACGCTGGGGACATGGCAGGGCCGTGGAATCCACCTCCCTTCCTTCCCAGGCCTGGTGCTGCCCTGGGCTTTCCAACCCCGCTCCACTGCCCATGAGTTGGGGCTCGTCGCACATGAGCGGCTAACTGCTGGGGCTGGCTTAGAACCCTGATCCTCAGGCCTCAGCCTCCTCAGTAGCTAAGATCACAGGCGTGGCCACCAGGCATCAACTGGAGAGCAGAAATCTCCGCCTGCCTCAGTTTCTTCTGTGGCACAGGTGGGGTGTGGCACAGGCACCCACATGCAGGAGTGCGAGGTGTCCCCTTCTCCCCGTGCAGGCCTGTCCCCCGATAAGGCCCTGGACGGCAAGTCCTACACGTCCATCCTCTACGCCAACGGCCCCGGCTACGCGCTGGGCCAGGGCGCGCGGCCAGACACCCGGGAAAGCGAGAGCGGTGAGTGATGGCGATTCCCGGTGGGGGTCGGGGCGCGGGGAGCTTGCAGGTCACGTGCTCAGCGTCCCGTCCCGCCAGGCGCGCCCACCTACCGGCAGCAGGCGGCTGTGCCCTTGGCCTCGGAGACGCACAGCGGGGAGGACGTGGCGGTGTTTGCGCGCGGCCCGCAGGCGCACCTGCTGCATGGCGTCCAAGAGCAGAACTACATCGCGCACGTCATGGCCTTCGCCGCCTGCCTGGAGCCCTACACCGACTGCGGCCTGCCGCCCCCCGCCGGGCACGGACAAAGCGCGGGGTCCGGCCAGGCCGCCTCGGCGGGGTCCGGCCTGAACGCCACTGAGACTCGCGTGCCCGTGCTGCTGTGGGCGCTGCCCGTGCTGCTGCTGCTGCCGCTGCTGCCGCTGCCGGCGCTGCTGCCTGTGGCAGCCATGGCGCCTGATGAATCCTGAATCCCAGATGCTGCGGCTCCCACTCCACCTTAGGCTGGCTTCGCTCCACACCGGTTGTTCGGGGAGCTGTTCTCTCTACCTCTGCCGGAGCCTCACACAGCTTCCTGTTCTGGGGCCTCCTCCAGAGCCCCGACCAGCGGAGCTCAGAAGTAACCAGCGGGCCTGGGTGGCGCAGTCAGCCCCGCTGTCCCCGTGGGCCAGGACTGGATGGGACCTGTGCTGCCTCTCTTGGTTTGGGCTCCTCAGCAGCTCAGCCCACAAGCTGGGTGGGCTGGGGGCCTGAGTCCGCCAGGACTTCCGCTCTCCCGCCACACACAGCAATAAAGCTAGCATTTCCACAGTGCAATGGCTGACCTTTCCGGGCGTGGAGGGACTATGGGGTGGGGTGGGGTGCTTGAGGGAGCGCAGTGTGGCAGGTGCAGATGAAGATCATGAGCGGCTGGACAACGCACTCAGCTCTGCACCCTGCTGCCCCTGCCTGCACCCAGGCGGCTGGTCCCTGGCTTTGCTGGCGGCTGAGAAGTGCTCATGGGCAAAGAGCCACTGGCCTGGCCAGGGAGCCGCAGCCCAGCCTGGGGTTCCAGGTCATGCATGGCCTCCTAGAATGGGCAGAGGTGGGGAACACAGGTGCTCATTCCGCACCAGCACCTGCCACACCAGCGAGTTCTGGCCAGTCCTGGGGCAGGTGGAGCAGGAGAGCTCTGCTGCTCAGCTCTCCATCCTATAGGAAATTGCTGGACACCTGTATTTATTCTAACTACTCAGGAGGCTGGGATGTGAGGATCACAGTTCAACACCAGCCTGGGGAGAAATAGTTTTAAGCCAGAAGTGGAAGGAGGAGGAGAAGGAGAATCAGGAAGAGGAAAAAAGAGAAAAAGGCCCAGATTTGAAGATTTCAGCCCTGTATTAATAGTATGGCTGGAGCCATACGCTGGTGGCTCACACCTGTAACCCTAGCTACTCAGGAGATCTGAGGATATCAGTGCAAGGCCAGTTTAGGAAGGAAAATCCATGAGACACTTTTCCTCCACTTAACCACCAGAAAGTCAAAGTTGAGCTGTGGCTCAAAATAGTAGAGCATCAGCTGTGAGCAAAAGCACTCAGGCAGTGTCCAAGCCCTGAGTTCAAATCCCATTAATGGCAAAAGAAAAGCAGAATAGATTGGCTCTTAGGCTTTGGTCCTGTCTCAGCACAGCTTGGCAGGGATGTGTGGTGAACACTTCAAGCTCTGGAGGTTAAGACACAAAGGACAGGAAGTGGCCCAGGCTCCTCTCTCCCCTTCTTCTGGCCTCCACCTCCCCCAACCCCCAACCCCCCCCCCCAAGTGGCAGAAAGAGGGCAGCAGGCCTCCAACATAGAGGCCTGGGGGGGGAACATGGAAGATTTGAACTACAGCCGTGGAGACCATGGCGATGTGTGTGTCCTTGTCACCTGCCCAGTGAGTGAGCTCTGCCGGTGCCGTCACTCCAAAGCCCTGGCCCTGGGTGGAGAAGCTTAGAACATAAGAGTCAGTTAGAATAGCGCTGCTGCCAATAATCCCCTCAGGTTGCAGAGGTTCATCCATTCTGTGTTGAGTTGCGGGGTACACAACGAAGTCGCCATCATTTAGTTCTTGCAGGGGTGAGGATGGAGACCACGTCTGTGCTCCAGAAAAGCGCTTCTCACTGCAGCTGTGCCCTCCACAGGAGACACACACTGGTTGGTTTCTATTTATTTATTTTGTGCAGTACTGGAGCTTGAATTCAGGGCCAGGGCATGGTCCTAAGGGACCCGTGACACACAACTCCACACACCTTCCTTCCACCTTCACATCTCAGCCTCAGAGTCGCTGGAATTACAGGCCTGAGCCACTGTGCCTGGATAGCCTTCTATTGAAAGAGGCCATCTAAGCCGGGCACTGGTGGCTCACGCCTGTAATCCTAGCTACTCAGGAGGCTGAGATCTGAGGATCGCGGTTCAAAGCCAGCCCGGGCAGGAGAGACCGTGAGACTCCTATCTCCAATAAACCACCAGAAAACCGGAAGTGGCACTGTAGCTCAAGTGGTAGAGTGCTCGATTTGAGCTGAAGAGCTGAGGGACAGTGCCCAGGCCCAGAGTTCAAGCCCCACGACCGACAAAAAAAAAAAAAAAGAAAGAAAGAAAGAGGCCATCTAGGAGTTTTGTGTGTTTGGCTGCTACTAGAGTTTGAACTCAGGGCCTTGCTGGGCTGGTACTCTACCACGTGACCCACGCATCTAATCCTTTTTGCTGATTGTTTTGGAGATGGTTAGATTTTATCTGTCTGGGCTTGCTTTGAACACCAATCCTGTGGATCTCAGCCCCCTGAGTAGCAAGGATTATAGGTATGAGGTACTAGTAACCCCCCCCCCATCTAAGATTTCCATAGTGAGAGGGGAGCGGCTAGTGTTCAAAGACAGGCTGACTCTTGTAGGGACCAAGGTAGTTGGAGATGGAAAGTTGAAACCAGTGCTCATTTACCATTTCAATAATCCTAGAGTTAGTGTGTGTGTGTGCGCCAGTCTTGGAGCTTAAACTCAGGGCCTTGGCATCTCCCTGAGCTTGTTTTGCTCAAGGCTAGTGCTCTACCACTTGAGCCACAGCTCTACTTCCAGCCTTTTGGTGGTTAATGGGAGATCAATCTCACAGACTTTCCTACCCAGGCTGAGTTTGAACTGCAATCCTCAGGTCTCAATCTCCAAAGTAGCTAAGGTTTCAGGCACGAGCCCCTGGTGCCTGGGTCTAGAGGTCTTCAAAGGTATTCAGAAATCCAACTCTGCCTGTGCAAAGAGCACATCTGTACAATGTCGTTTACTTGACACATTAAGCTCACTGTTGAGATCTACGGATCCAAAAAAAAAATGTTCTTTTGAAAATATTTCTTTTCACAGTGTGCTCTTTCACCCACAGACCAAGCAGTGGTTTGCACCTTCAAGTCCTTTTTGGTATATGTGGTGCTGGGATTGAATTCAGGGTCTCACACGTGCTCAGCTTCTCATTGGTAAAACTTTTCAGGTGAGGAGATGTTTTCTGTGAATGGAGTGGTATCTGCATGTGTGCGTGCCTCCCTTCCTCCCTTCCTCCCTCCCTCCCTCCTCTCTCTCTCTTTCTTTCTTTCTTCCTTCCTTTCTTCCTTCCTTCCTTCCTTCCTGCCTTCTTGCCTTCCTGCCTTCCTTCCTGCCTGTCTCCCCCCCTCCCTCCCTGCCTGCCTTCCCTCTTCTCCCCCCCTCCACTCCTTCCTTCTCTCCCTTCCTTCCTTCTCTCCCTTCCTTCCTTCCTTCCTCCGTTCCTTCCTTCCTTCTTCCTTCCCTCCTTCTCTCTCTTCCTTCCTTCCTCTCTTCTGATAGAGTCCAGCCATGTAGTGGAGGCTGGTCTGGACTTCATGATCCTCCAGACTTCACTTGCTGAGAGCTGGGCGCACAGCCCTGTGCCTCTGCGCATGGCTATTAATAACCTTGGCTTGAGCCCATTCGTTCTTAATTTGAAAGAAGCTATTTTGTGGGTAAAATGCCATCAAAATAGCATGGCTTGCTATTTTGTGTGTGTGTAAGGAAGAGCCAGTGGATGCGGCCAACACGACTGCAGAATCTTGTCGATTTGGTCCTGTGCCACTACTGGGACGTGAACTCAGGCCCGTACACTCACTTTACACTCAAGACAAGTGCTCTAGCACCTGAGTCACTCCTCCATTCTGGCTTTTTGCTGGTTAACTGCAGGTTAGAATCTCATGGGCTTTACTGCCCACGCAGTGCTTTGGACCTTGATTCTCAGGTCTCAGCTGCCTGAATAAGGAATGCAGGTATGGCTGACGGCAGAATTATGCCAAGCGTTAGGGATCAGCACCTGAGCCGTCAGCAGCTGACTCACTGGCATAGATCCTGCACCACCTCCAACATGACATGAGACCCTGCACCAGCTCCAACATGACATGTTTTGCTGAGGCTTCGATGTTGGGACCTGGCTTATTGTTAGGTTGTTTTCACCTGGTCTCCCCATGAAGCCCAAGCTAGCCTTAATCTCCAGATCCTCCTGCCTCGGTCTTCTGAGAGCTGGGACTATGAAGGTGTACCACCATGCCCAGCAATGCCTAGCATTTTTTTTTTTTTGGCAATAACACCTTTTTAGGTTAAGGTGCACATGGTTTTATTTTTTTGAAGACATAATGCTCTTTCACAGTTAACAGAACAGTACATTGTAGGCATTAAAATATTGTAGGTACACCAGAAAATGATGTTTCCTGTGTCTTCACTGTGCTATTGAGTACCAATCCTGGAATGAGTGGATGATGACATCCAGTTTGGCAGCCAAGAAGCGGCGGCATGTGCAAAGACCCTGGGCCAAGCCTCCACCGTCTTCCTCCCTCCAACCGTCTCCCACAGCCTCTTTTGTTTCATGGCCTGTGGCCCTTAGATCTGCTTCTGCCTAAAACCCCAACTCTCATCCAGGCCTTGGTGCAGGAGGCAATCAGAAAGGCCAAAGGCCTTTCAGCGAATGCAGAAGAAACCTCACAGGTGGCTTTAGAGCCCGCACACCGTAGATCAACGTCACCTGTGAGGAGCAGCGTGCTGCCTCTGAGCTGTGCTAGGTAAGATTTCTTGGAAACCCATGTGTGGTGATTGGGATTGAGGCCTGGCCGGCATGATGTCTAGGGATGGATCCTGGGTGCAGAAGGATGAATGAAGTCTTCCACGCATCTGGGCTTGGTGTCTTCTGTTCCTCTTCCTCTCTGTCCTCTGTGGCTGCTGTCCTGGGTCCCACAGCTGCGCTGGAAGTGGCTGCTGGACCAGATCTTCCAGGAGGACTTCTCAGAGGAGGAGGAGGTGGTGCTGCTGGCCACAGACTACATGCAGCAGGTGTCCCAGCTGATCCACTCCACGCCCCGCAGGTGAGGCTGCTGCCTCAGACCCCTGCTGGGCACCCTGCTTGACAACTGTTCCCACCACGCTGGGACGGAGGCCAGTGACAAGCCCAGGAGCTGACCTGAATCTGCCCCAGCCAGCCGATGGCTGCTCCCGCCTGCCGTTAGATGCAACGCCTCAGCTGCCAGCGGAGCTGGCTCAGGCCGCTCAGGAGCGGCGAGGGGAACTCCAGCACTTACGGTCGGGATCTGAGCACTGGGAGCTCTTGGCAGCTGCAGCTCCAGGCCTCAGCATTGCCACCCCTCGGCATCACCTGAGGGGCACCCCGCCCAGGACCTTTGCCTAACTAATGACCCTTGGCTGCCTCTGATCACACCCAGCAGCCCTTCCGCCTGCACTCTGCCACACCGGCCACTGGGACTTTTTGTCTTTAGAAAAGAAGGTGAGCTGCCAGGCACCGGTGGCTCACGCCAGTCATCCTAGCTACTCAGGAGGCTGAGGGTGGAGGATTGAGGTTCAAAGCCAGCCCGGGCAGAAAAGTCTGTGAGACCCTTATTTCCACTTAACCATCAGAAAACCAGAAGTGGTGCTGTGGCTCAAGTGGAAGAGCACTTGCCTTGAGCTGAAGAGCTCAGGGACAGAGCCCAGGCCCAAGATTCAAGCCCCAAGACCGACCAAAACAAGAAAAGGACAAGAAAGGCAAGCAGAAAGTTCACTTTATTATCACCGTGTCTCTCCAGCAGGATCCAGTCCCAGGAGGGCGGGTGATCCTGGTCACAAATATGGACATGCTGGACTCCCCTGCCCAGGACCCTACCCAGCAGCCCACCCAGCTCCGGTCTGTGGTGCTGCAGACCCCAAACCAAGAGAGGTGGCACCGGTCCTGTCCAGCCTTGGCCCGTGGGGACAGCTGGGGTGACCGCGCCACCGGGGCCTGCTGGTGCTGGGGGGGGGTGGCACTGCCAAGTCTAAAGCTGACTACCTCTGAGCTCCGCTAGTCAGGGCTCTGGCTGAGGCCCCAGAACAGGAAGCTGTGTGAGGCTCCGGCAGAGGTAGAGAGAAAGGAGCTGCAGCAGAAACCACGCTTAGGGCGCGGGTGGGGCCTGCTGACCCCGGGGTTCAGGGTGCACCAGGCCCCCCCAGCAGGAGCAGCAGCAGCAGCAGCAGAGTCCCGGGGGTGGCGTCCAGGCGGACCCCCGAGCTTTGTCCGTGTCCGGCGGGGGGTGGCAGGCCGCAGTCGGTGTAGGGCTCCAGGCAGGCGGCGAAGGCCATGACGTGCGCGATGTAGTTCTGCTCTTGGACGCCATGCAGCAGGTGCGCCTGCGGGCCGCGCGCAAACACCGCCACGTCCTCCCCGCTGTGCGTCTCCGAGCCCAAGGGCACGGCCGCCTGCTGCCGGTAGGTGGGCGCGCCTGGCGGGACGGGACGCTGAGCACGTGACCTGCAAGCTCCCCGCGCCCCGACCCCCACCGGGAATCGCCATCACTCACCGCTCTCGCTTTCCCGGGTGTCTGGCCGCGCGCCCTGGCCCAGCGCGTAGCCGGGGCCGTTGGCGTAGAGGATGGACGTGTAGGACTTGCCGTCCAGGGCCTTATCGGGGGACAGGCCTGCACGGGGAGAAGGGGACACCTCGCACTCCTGCATGTGGGTGCCTGTGCCACACCCCACCTGTGCCACAGAAGAAACTGAGGCAGGCGGAGATTTCTGCTCTCCAGTTGATGCCTGGTGGCCACGCCTGTGATCTTAGCTACTGAGGAGGCTGAGGCCTGAGGATCAGGGTTCTAAGCCAGCCCCAGCAGTTAGCCGCTCATGTGCGACGAAGCCCCAACTCATGGGCAGTGGAGCGGGGTTGGAAAGCCCAGGGCAGCACCAGGCCTGGGAAGGAAGGGAGGTGGATTCCACGGCCCTGCCATGTCCCCAGCGTACCGAAGATGGAGGTGCCCCGCCGTGTGTAGCCCCCGAAGGAGAAGACGTGGGAGTGGTCGGCGGTGACGAGGGTCAGCGTGTCCCGCTCGTCGGTGAGCAGCGCCGCCTTCTCGATGGCGGCGTCAAACATGACGGCCTCGGTCAGCGCCTTGTGTGCGATGCCCTCGTGGTGGCCGTGGTCGATGCGGCCGCCTGCGGGAAGCAGGTGGCAGTGCCAGGGTGCTGCTCCTGCCCGGGGTGGGTCCCCTCCCCCCGGAACGGCCGCTCACCCTCCACGAAGAGGTAGAAGCCCCGCGGGTTCCTGCTCAGCACCCGCAGCGCCGCCTCCGTCATCTCCTCCAGGGACGGGTCCAGCGCGGGGTCTCGGGTCATCTCGTACTTCATCTCGGTGGGCTCGAACAGGCCTGAGGGACGAGGCGGCGTGGTGAGCCCGGGCCCGCGGGGCGCGCGGGGGCGCGGGGGCAGCGCAGCAGGGGGTTCTTACCCAGGAGGTGAGTGGCCGCGGGGTCCTGGGCCGCCTGCAGGAGGCCTGTGCGGTTCCACACGTACTGCGCCCCCTGGAGGAGCACAGCGCTCAGCGCGGAGGAGGCCGCGCCCGCCCGCCCGCCCGCCCGCCCGCGCCCCTCCCCGGGGCCAGGGTACCTGGTGCTGCCCCAGCCACTCCTGCACCAGGTCGCGTCCGTCCAGCCTGCTTCCTGCCCGCGTGGCGTCCGCTGGGTATTCGGGGTCCGGGGTCCCCTTGGGGAACATGAACTTGCGGCCCCCGCCCAGGATCACCTGTGGACACAGCACCAGCTGGCCGCTGGGCCTGGCCGCTCTCCTGCCCGTGCCCCCCCCCACCAGCCCCAGCTGCCCACGCCTGCCCGCGGCGCCCGCGCGCGCTCACGTCGATGTCCATGTTGGAGACGAGCTGCATGGCGATGTCCCGGCAGCCCTCCTGCAGCGCCGAGGCCGGCATGTCGGCGTCTGAGTACCAGTTGCGGTTCACCGTGTGCGCGTAGGTGCCCGCGGGGGACGCGTGCTGCACGCGGGTGGTGGTCACCACGCCCACCGACTTCCCTGCACACACAGGCCCGAGGTCAGCACGGGTCACCCAGACCTCCAAAGATGCTGCCCGTGTCCTGAGCTCAGCGGCCCCCCACACCTGCTCGCTTGGCGCGGTGCATCACAGACGAGACCTCGTTGCCGAAGGTGGTGTTGCACTGGTTGAAGCGCGCGGCCGCGCTCAGCCCGATGGTCTTGAAGTGGGCCTTGACCCCGCACAGGAAGGCCGTGGCTGTGCCCGCGCTGTCTGGGACCTGTCTGTCCACGTTGTAGGTCTGGGGACAGAAACTCAGCTCTCATCTGGCTCAGAATCCACCCAGACAATGATGCTGCCAGGTGGGGAGTCGTCCTCACTGACAGGACTCCTAACTGGGCTCAGCTCTGCGGGGCCTCCCTCTGCCCCTCCCAGGTGACAGTGCTCACCTTGGACAGAGCCACATAAGGGAAGCGGTCCATGGCCAGGGGCGTCTCAGGTCCAGGATGGCCCCCCATCTGCCCCTTGAGGATGCGGGTGGCCGTCACTGTGGACACCCCCATGCCTGCGGGAGGAGAAGCCGGTCAGGTCTGGCCCCGGGGCTGGCCTGGGTTGTGGGGTGCATTGGTGGTGGGCTGAGAGGCCGGGTGGGGCAGGGGGGAGTGCGCGCGTCTGTGTGCTCACCGTCTCCCAGGAAGAGGATGAGGTTGTGGGCTGAGGTCTGAAGGGGCTGCCGGCTTCTGGCGGCCAGCAGGGCCTCGGCGGCCTTTTGGTTCCAGAAAGCGGGATTCTCCTCTTCCACTGGCCAAGGGGCCGGCAGAGGCTCGGGGAGGCCGGTGTTGTGGGGTTGTGACCGCGGCGTGGGTGGCTCCTGGGGAAGCCTGGTTACCTGGGATGACTCCACAGGCCCGCCTAGTCTCAGGGCGAGCAGAATCAGCAGCAGCAGCCTGGATCTGGGCATGGCTGCCTGGGTTGCTGGGCCGGCAGCCGGCAGGGAGAGTGGAATGATTGTCCTGTGCAAGGCTGGGTGATGGTTAGCAGAGGGCTGCTTTCCCGTGATAAAGTCCCAGTCCCTTCCCATGCCCCAGGCCGCTTCGTGTAGCCTGCTCTGGTCTTGTGACCCTAAGCCCCTGGAGGAATTGGCAGGGTGTGGCTGGGTGGCCAGTTCCTCAGCCTGGAGCCCTAATGGGCTCCCAGTGCCTTCTTTGCAAGGATGCTCTGCTCTGATGCCTTTTGGGGACCCCTCCCTCATGTCCTGCCAGCAGCTGGGGCCAGACTCCACTCTGGGTGCTGAAGGCAGATGGGACTCAAAGTTCCCAGCCTCGATTCAGATCTAGGGACCGGTAGAGGAGGCAGAAAGCAGGCACACGTAACCCCACCACCCTGGCCCCCCGTTTCAGCCCTGGCCCCCGTTTCATCCGGCAGTGGTGGCTGGTGCAGACTCTTACTGAGGAAGGTGGACCCACAGACACTAGGATATGGGGAAGGGAGCGGTGGGGCTAGTTCTGATCCGACATGGCCAGCGGCCTGGGTCAGATCAAGTATGGACTGGGGCTTTGGAACAGTTGGCAGAACTGTGGGGATTTGTGGGTTTTAAAAAATAGTTTTGCAGCCGGCTGCTGGTGGCTCACGCCTGTAATCCTAGCTACTCAGGAGGCTGAGATCTGAGGATCTCGGTTCAAAGCCAGCCCGGGCAGGAGAGACCGTGAGACTCCTATCTCCAATAAACCACCAGAAAATCGGAAGTGGCGCTGTGGCTCAAGTGGTAGAGCGCTCGCCTTGAGCTGAAGAGCTGAGGGACAGCGCCCAGGCCCAGAGTTCAAGCCCCACGACCGACAAAAAAAAAAAAAAAAGTAGTTTGCCCGGTGCCGGTGGCTCACTCCTATAATCTTAGCTACTCAGGAGGCTGAGATCTGAGGATCATGGTTCAAAACCAGCCCTGGTAGGAAAGTCCATGAGACTTATCTCCAATAACCCACTAGAAAGCAAGAAGTGGCGTTGTGGCTCAAGTGGAAGAGCGCTAGCCTTGAGCTGAAGAGTTGAGGAACAGTGCCCAGGGCCAGAGTTCAAGCCCCAAGACCAACAATATATATATATATATATATATATATATATATACATATATATGTAAATAAATAAATATATATATATATGTATATATGTATATATATATGTATATATATATATATATATTACCAGTAGTGGGGCCCGAACTTAGTGCTTTGGGCTCTCTAATTTTTGTTGTTGTTGTTGTTAGTTATGGGGCTTGAATTCAGGACTTGTGCATTGTCCCTGAGCTTTGAGCCCAAAGCCACTTCCTGTTTTCTGGTGGTGCATTGGAGATAAGAGTCTGGACTTTTCTTTTTTTTTTTTTTTTTTTTTGGTCCGGTCGTGGGATCTGAACTCTGGGCCTGGGCGCTGTCCCTCAGCTCTTCAGCTCAAGGCTAGCGCTCTACACTTGAGCGACAGCGCCACTTCCGGCTTTTTATTTTTTGCTTATGTGGTGCTGAGGAATCGAACCCAGGGCCTCAGGCATGCAAGGCAAGCGCTCTACCACTGAGCCACCCTCCCAGCCCAAGAGTGTGGCCTTTTCTACCTGGGCTGGGTTCAAATCACGATCCTCAGATCTCAGCCTCTGGAGTAGTTAGGATTCCAGGCGTGAGCCACCAGCACCGGGCTCTCAGCTGTTTCACTCATGGCAGGAGCTCTACCATTTGAGCCACATCTCCACTTCAGCCCTTTGCTAGTTAACTGGAGATAAGAGGCTGATGGATTTGTCTTTTGTGGGTTGGTTTCAAGCCTCGTTCCTCAGTTCTTAGCCTCGGGAGTGGCTAGAATTACCAAGCCTTGGTCCTCAGATCTTAGCCTCCTGAGTGGCTAGAATTACAGGTGTGAGCACCTGGTATCTGGCAGAATTGTGCTCTGGGAGTGCCGCCTCCTCTTCCCCTAGACAAGTAGATTAGTACTGGGAGAAGCCTTTCAGCACAGGCCTGGGGACACTTTTTGGTGTAGCTGCTGATAAGATGCTATGTAGCCTTAGGCTGGGTTCAGAAATATTTCTGTAATCCCATCTCCTGATAGTTCTAAAAGAAATGGAGCTGAAGCTGAAGGCATGGCTCCAGAGAAAACATGTGCAGTTGTGTCTCTGAGCTTGGCTTACTTCACTTAACATGATTTGTTTTAGATACAGCCATTTCCCTAGAAATGACATATTATTCTCTCTAATGGCTGTGTAAAATTCCACTGTGTCTAGGTAAGGTTTTTTTTGTTTTTATTTTTTTTTGTTTGTCTGTCATGGGGCCTGAACTCTGGGCACTGTCCCTCAGCTCTTCAGCTCAAGGCTAGCATTCTACCACTTGAGCCACAGCGCCACTTCCGGCTTTATTCTTTTTGCTTATGTGGTGCTGAGGAATCAAACCCAGGGCCTCATGCATGCAGGGCAAGCCCTGTACCACTGAGCCACCTTCCTAGCCCCTTGGTAACATTTTTTTTAACTACTCATCTATTGTTTGGCATCTGCTTTGTTTCCACAATTGGGTATTGTGACTAGTGTGGCAATGAACATGGGTGTGCAAGTGTCTTTATGGTATCCTGACTTGTGATGTTCTGGGTGGATGCCCAGGAGTGGTATGGCTAGGTCCTAGGGAAGGTCTATATTTAGTATTTGAGGAAGCTGCAGGCTGCTGTCCAGAGTGGTTGTACTAGTTAATATTCCCACCAGCCATGCAGAAGGGTTCCCTTTTCCCCACATCTCTGCCAACATTTGTTGTTTGAATTCATGATGTTGGCCAATCTAACTGTGGTGAGATGGAATCGCAATTACTTTGATTTGCCTTTCCTTTATGGCCAGGGATGATGAGCATTTCCTCATGTGTTTCTTTGCCATCGAAGATGGTAGTGTGTGTGTGTGTGTGTGTGTGTGTGTGTGTGTGTGTGTGTGTGTGTGTGTGTGTGTGTGTACATGCCAGTATTAAGGCCTGAACTGGTGCTTGGATGCTGTTTCTTTGAACCATGACCCTCAGATCTCAACCTCCTAGGTAACTAGGATTTCAGGCATGAGCCACTGGCACCTGGCAATCTTATGTCTTGTAGATGCCTATATTTAAACTCTAACCCCATGCAACAGCCTCCTTTCCACATGCGGGGTGCCCTCACTTGTCTCCTAACATCTGCCTACCTGCCTTGCTCACCCCACCCCCACCCCATAGGCCCTAGAAGCTGAAGTTCTGCAGAAACGGTTAACATTATCCCCACCTCAGGTCCTCAGCTCTACCCAGACTTGAGTTCCTCCCTGCCCTAGAGTTCCTGCCATATAGTGGGCTATTCTCTCTCTCTCTGCCCATACCTACCTGCTCATGGACCTCACTACTACCCCCAGAGCTACCCACCTGGATAGGGGCAGATGGCATATTGCTCACTCTCCCAGGGGAGAGGGTGTATGGAGATATGGCCCCTGTAATAAACCTTATAATAATCTTTCTCCTGTGCCTGCCTGCCTCTGAGTGGTCCCCTGGGATGGTCATGATGGATCCTAACAGAAACAAGATTCTGTAGGAGCTCGAGGATTGTTTGCATACACAGTTTGAGTCCAGCCTGAGAAACAGAGAGACATAGACTGAAAAAACAATTCTGTCTGTCCACGGTTTGCCCTTGGAAGCACACAAGGTAATCATTGTGGAGGGGTGGAAGGCAGGTGGAGAGACAAGTGATCTTATGCTATCTCAGGTCCAGGAGTCGCCATTTTCATTGACTTTTGCATGATTTAACATTCTCATAACTATTAGGTAAACTCAGGCTGGGTCTCTGGGCTCCAGGGGCCCCCACCAGTCTTAGAGCTGAGACTGCTTGCTGTAAGATGACACAGGAAGCCCACAAAGAGCTTTGCCAGGCTTTGCTATCACAGGCATATCCTGTATTACTACTAATACATTTAGTAAACATTGGTTAAGGACTTTCTTCTGTGGTGTGACTAAAGTTCCCACAGCCTCTTCCATGGAGAATAGGCCATCCAGGGGTTTGAATCGTGTCTCCCATGGTGGGCTCAAAATGAAGTATTTTCTGATTTCTTCCAGTGCAGGTTTTTGGATCCTCCCTGAGTCTCCTGGGTTGGCCCAGGCGAAATGTCTGAGCCTCCCACTTCCGGTTTGTCTTCCATTTTGTCCCCTCCTTCTGCACCCTCTGGGCTTACTGTCTGAGAAACTTTGTGAGCAAGCTTCTGAGTAACTCAGGGCACTGGTTACCAGGGTAATGGGGCAGGACTCACAGCCCTTTTGGATTTTTTTTTTTTTTTGTCGGTCGTGGGGCTTGAACTCTGGGCTTGGGCGCTGTCCCTGCACTCTTCAGCTCAAGGAGAACGCTCTACCACTTGAGTCACAGAGCCACTTCCAGTTTTCTGGTGTTTAATTGGGAATCAGAGTCTCATAGACTTTCCTGCCTGGGCTGGCTTTGAACCTTGATCCTCAGATCTTAGCCTCCTAAGTAGCTAGGATTACAGGCATGAGCCATTGGCACCCTGCCTCCCTGCCTTTTAAATAGGGCTTTTGTACCCCTAGCTAGACACTGGCAGGTTTGTTTTTTTTTTTTGTCGGTTGTGAGGCTTGAACTCTGGGTCTGGGTGCTGTCCCTCAGCTCTTCAGCTCAGAGCAGAGGCCAGTCTTGGAGCTTGTGGGAAGTGTGGGAGGCCAAGGTTGGCAATGCTAAAGGAGGTGACTCATTCCTAGGGAGACACCCCTTAGTGGCTGTTCTCCTGGGCTGTAGCTCCAAGCCATCCTCCAGGGTAAGGGATGAGCATAGACTTCTGTAGGCCAGGTGCCCTGGCCATGGAGAAGAGCCAGACCAAAGTCCAGGGTCTCCTGTGCTGCATTCTGTAATTTCACTGTGATTTGGTATCTAGAGAGCCAGGAAAACAATTTGATTCCAATCACACCTTGTTAGTTTGAAAATCTATTAAGGTGAAATATACTAACGGCGAATTGTAGTTTCATATTCTATTTGCATCCAATTTCTGTTGCTTTTACTCCATTTGCTTAGCTGCTTTTCAGAGCAGAGCAATGTACAATGTATGAATATTATAAGCTATCACACAGTTCACAAAACTGCTGGCATAAAACAACTTTCTTTTTGAGAAAAATATATTATGTAAATGGGTCCTATCTCCTAAAATAACATTCAGTAGATTAAAAAAAATAAGCCCTTGATGACTAGAAAACTCAAAAAGATAAAAGCAGGTTCAGAGTGATTATCTTGCAGGTAGGTCTTACACTCATAACCTGAGTTAGTCATGTTCAAATTCAAGCTCAAGTTCATTCTTCTAGTACAGACAGTAAGTAACCTGTCTTTCTCCAGAAGCTCTATTTTGTTGCTGTTGGTTTTTTGACAAGCATCCTGGGGTAGGGATTGAACCCAGGGCCCTTTTCATGTTAATCAGGTACTTTATAAACAAGGGTCACCTTTAGCTCAGAACTTTCTCTTTTGCCTTTTTGGGAGAGGGGTAGGTGTGGGTGTGGGTGGTTACTGGGATTTAAACTCAGGGCCTCAGATTCTTGCTTAGCTTTTTTTGCCCAAGGCTGGTACTCTACCCCTTGAGCTATGTCTCCACATCTGGCTTCTTGGAGATGAGGGTCTCAAGGACTTCTCTGCCTGGTCTAGCTTCAAAATGTGACCCTTAGATCTCATCCTCAAGAGTAGGTAGGATTACAGATGGGAGCTACTGGCGCCCAGCCATAACTTTCTTTGTGGCCATAACCATCCTTCCTTCTTCCATCCACCATCCGCTTCTTTATATGTGTGGTGGTACTTGAACTCAGGACCACATACTTACTGGGCAAGTGCTTTATCACTTGAGCTACAATCCTAGCCCTTTTGTTTTGAACTTTGTCTTTGAGATAAACTTGCTAACTTTGCCCAGGTTGGCCTCAAACTCAAGATCTTGCCTCTGCCTTCTGGATTACTTACCACCACACGCAGTTTAGGGCTCATTCTTTTTTTTTTTTGGGTCCGGTCATGGGGCCTGAACTCTGGGTCTGGGCGCTGTCCCTCAGCTAGCACACTACCACTTGAGCCACAGAGCCACTTCTGGCTTTTTTCTTTTTTCTTATGTGGTGCTGAGGAATCAAACCCAGGGCCTCAGGCATGCAAGGCAAGCGCTCTACCACTGAGCCACCTTCCCAGCCCTCATTCTTTCTTTTTACACAAGGATTTATCTTAGTATAACATGGTTAAACTATTGAGAAATAGGAGAAATGAGAGAGCTAAAGATTCAAAATGGCGTTTCCTGATTATAGCTTTTACACCTTTTGAGTTGGGTATATACACAAGGTCTATCAGACAATGGTTTGGGGTAGGGAGAAAATGCGTGAGGCCTAACCCAAACACAGGTTACCTTCAGGACTTCCTACAGCTAGTATGTCCTTTCTTTCTTCCTCTATTCAAGGAGACTTTATAGATTTTTGCTTTTTGAAGGAATGAGATATAGTCCCTTCCATATCGCTGAATCTTCTTCAGTCCCTCTTGCCTCCATCCCAACTCAGGTAACCCCTTCTGTGAACTCAACCCATGAAAACCTGTGACGCTGCCCAACAAAGACCCTAGCAGCCCTCCCCAGGCCTGATGGCAGCTCCTGCTCACTCTGTCCAGGCTGTCCCCCTTGCCTTGGACTCTGAGGCTGCGAGGCAGACTAGGATTTATCCCTGCCAAGCCCTGCCACCTTCATCTTTAAGTGGAAGACCTTAGGCAGCATTTTAACTAGCTGGGAAAATCAGATTGCCTGTCAGCAGGAATTTTATCTTAGTTGCCAGAATAATGGTTGGTTTAATGCATCCTTTGCTGAATATACAGGAAGCCTTTTAAACCAGTTGTAGATCTATTCCTGCAAGGATAAACTGCTTTTGTTTCATTTTTTACTTTTAATTTTTGTTTTAATCTGAAGTAGGCATGAATGTAGTTTCAAGTATCAAATAGATCAAAGGATTTGTTAAAACACAGCATTTTCTTGTCTCCTCCTGGCATTTTCCCATCTCACAAACAATCACACACACACACACACACACACACACACACACACACACACACACACACACCACGCCATTGTCCCAGTAACACACTTCATTCTTAACAGTTTAGTTGTATCCATTTATATGTTCCATTCATACTGTTATCTATTGTGTTAATGAACTATTTAAAAACTACCTTCTACAATAATCTTTTCTTTTGGTCAGTCATGAGGTTTGAACTCTGGGCCTGGGCGCTGTCCCTCAGCTCTTCAGCTCAAGGCTAGCGCTCTACCACTTAAGCCACAGCACCACTTTTGGTTTTCTGAGTGGTTTATTGGAGATAAGAGGCTTATAAGCCTGGCGTTGGTGGCTCACACCTGTCATCTTAGCTACTCAGGAAGCTGAGATCTGAGGATTGCCGTTCAAAGCCAGCCCAGCCAGGAAAGACTGTGAGACTCCTATCTCCAATAAACCACCAGAAAACCGAAAGTGGCACTGTAGCTCAAGTGGTAGAGTGCTCGCCTTCAGCTGAAGAGTTGAGGGACAGTGCTCAGGCCCAGAGTTCAAGCCCCATGACTGACAAAAAAGAAAAAAAAAAGAGGCTTACAGACTTTCCTGCCTGGGTTGGTTTTGACCCATGATCCTCAGATCTCAGCCTTCTGGGTAGCTAGGATTACAGGCGTGAGCCACTGGAGCCAGGCTCTTTAAAAAAAAACAAAAACAAAAAAACCCACACAAATGTGCAGCATGGGTAGGACTTTCTAGAGGCAGTTTGTGTCTGCTTCATGAAGCCCCCACTGGGGAGGCTTGCTAGAGCTGGGGAATCTACTTCCAAGATGGCTCAGTAACAAGGCAGGCAGAGCAAAGGTGGCTCTTGGCTGGGAGCCTCCTTTCTCTGTGGGCCTCCTCCGAGTTACCTGAGCTTCCTTACCAAATGGTGGCTGGGTTCCATGAGACCAGAAGTAGAAGTGTTAACATTCTCTTAAGGCCTGAGGGAAACTAGGACAGAATCACTTTAGCTACAGAAGCTGTCTGAATCGGTTCAGGGGCGCAGGGCCACCTTTCTTGATGGAGAAGGGGTGAATGTTCAGGAGTACAAGGCATTTCCAGCCATCATGAATCCATCACAACTTCCCACCAAGGCAGTGAGCAGTAGCTCTTTTTTGCCAACCAGCACACTCTGGTATGTGCACGCCTCTCAGTCCTCCCAAGATCATTCTTGGATAACTTAGATCCTTATTCAGCATTTATATTATGATGAATATATAAATGCTCTTGCCAGATAGTAAACTGTGAGGAATTACTTTTTTTCTTATATTGTTTTCCCTGGGCAATGCTTTCTTATAGTTATATATGGGTTGTTCGCTATGTACTTATTACCATTCCTGTCCTGAAGTGTTTGACATTACCGGAATCTTCTCGACAGCTCCTGTGATGGGTCAGCTTTTCATCCATTTTACTGTCCTGTTGCAGATGCGAGTGCCCTCTGGTCTAGACATCCAGTCCACCTGGAGCTGGGCCACTCCCTTGCCACCATCCCCAGTACTTCACAACCCTCTGGGTGTGAGGCATAGAATGGCACAAGTTTTCCTCAAACGAGTTATCTATTTGGTTAAGAATAAAGCAGCGTTGGGTGTGGTGGCTCCTCTGTAATCCTAGCTACTCATAAGGTGGTGGTAGAAAAATACGGAGTTGGGAGGCTAAGGAAATGGAAATAGATTTTTTTCTTTGTTGCTGTTTTCTTTTTCCTTTTTTGTTCTTGTTTGTGCATTTAACTGTCTTTGGGAGAGTAAGGACAGAGAAGTGGAGGGACAAAGGATGAACAAATCAGAAGTGGTACTTACTAGACACTATGTTGAAAATAAACCACACAACTGGTAGGTAGGGACAGGAGGGAAAAACGGAGTGGATGGAGGAAGGGGTGACACTGTCCACAAAGAAATGTACTCTTTACCTGACTTATGTAGCTGCATCCCTTCTGAACATCACCTTTATAACAACAGTGAAAAACATTTTAAAAAGAGTTGGAGGCCAATTGGGGCAAAGTTAATCAGACCCTATCTCAAAAACAAAAAATACTAATAAAACCTCTGGGGCATGGATCAAGTGGTAAAGCACTTACCTACTAAGTGAGACCCTGGGTTCAGTTCCTAACACCACATACGTGTTTACACACAAAAGCGTAAAATAGTTAAACATTGTTACATCGCTGGGGGTGGTGCTGCATACATATAATCCTAGCATCTGGGAGGATGAGGTAGGAGGATTGAGAGATTAAGGCCAGCTGCAAGTACATACTGATATCTGGTCTTAAAAAACAAACAAACAAAAACAAAAGCCAAGCATGATGGCACCTGTCCATAATCCCAGCTACTTAGAGGAGGTAGAAATTGGGAGGTCAAAGTTCAAGGCTAGCCTGGGCAAAAAGTCGGTAAGAAATATCTCATCTCAACCAATAAGCTAGGGATGGTAGAAGGAGTTCGTGATTTCCAACTCTAAAGGATGCACAAATAGGAGGATCCCAATCTGAGGCTGACTCTGAGATGCCTATAGCCAGACACCAAGGCTCACTCCTGTAATCCTGGGATCTGGGGTTCTCCCTTTGGAAGCCAACTCAGGCAGGAAAGTCCTCAAGATGCTTATCAGTCTGAAACGCTAATAAGTCACTTAATTGTATACACCTTAATTGTATACACCTCTTTTGTCTATTTTTTCTTGAAGTAGGCTGAGAGCTAGAGTGCTTTGGTTCCCTAGTTGATGGCTGTTAGACTCTTTCCTGGTGCCCTGGCTGCCTTAAGAGGAGAAATTTTAGCCAATCAACCAACTGGAGGCCTCAAGGCAGCCTAGCTCCTTTGAAGACTCCACAGATGCCTCAGGAAGCCACACTGCAACTACTCACTGCTGAAGCGCAACTCCAGCTCCAGAAGGCAGTGTTCGAATACAGCCAGGGCTGCTTCAAGTAGCTTGGCTTTATTATTCTTTCCCTACCACTAGTGAACTAAAGCTCTAGATGATCCTGCAGCAATTTTCACCTGGACCAGAGGGGGAGCACACCCTCTGATGGCCCAGCAGGAGTCAGGTAATTGGTATACACACCCTTGCTGCACCCCCTCCAGATACATAGGCAGAGCATTCAGCTTTTTTTTTTTTTTTTGGTCAGTCATGGGGCTTGAACTCTGGGCCTGAGCTCTTCAGCTCAAGGCTAGCTCTCTACCACTTGAGCCACAGTGCCACTTCCGGTTTTCTGGTGGTTTATTGGAGATAGGAGTCTCACAGTCTCTCCTGCCCGGGCTGGCTTTGAACAGCGATCCTCAGATCTCAGCCTCCTGAGTAGCTAGGATTACAGGCGTGAGCCACCAGCGCCCGGCTACTTTTGATCTTTATCATTGGTAAAGCAGGCTGAGCGTAAGTGGCTGCCCAGAAGTGGCAGTGAGTGGACGCAGGAATGTTCCATGGAGCAGCAGTGGGAGGAGGTGGTACAGACCAGCTGGGAAATGAAGATAAGAGATTATGGCCTCAGATTGCTGGGAAAGCTGCAAGGGGCTGCCAAGACTTGAGGGCCAAGTGTCCCAAACATCCTAGGCTTAAGAGCTGACACAGTAACTGCTATAGGAGTTGTAACAGCTAGCTGGCACTGCCTGCTGCTATTGCTTATTGCTTCTGAAAACTGAGGGTTACAACAGCTGCCAAGGATGGGGCCACTGGTGTTCAAGATGAGAGCAATAAGCCGCCAATCCCAATGACCTGAGTCAAATGCCACTGGCTTCCGAAGCCTGGAGTACGGGCTCCTAGCTCTCAGGGCTTGCGGGGCTATAAGGTACTGCATCGCTCAGTCCATCCCACAGGCTTTGAGTACCCAAGGATCAGGGACTACCAATACAAGAGCTTCTCACTTCAATTTCTTTTGGGAAGTACAAATAGACTCCCACAATCTGACTGGCAAGGCCATTTCCTGTCTGCTTTCCTATTCCTTGGCCTACGTCCTCATGTGGCAGAGCTCATTCTTTTTGAGAATGAATACACGGGACACCCACTGCTGAAGAACTTGAATGTCTACGTTTTGAGATGAGGCTCAGTGGTAAGAGCCCATGTGCAAGGCTCTGGGGCTTGAGCCTCAGCACCACAGCAAAGCTAGTAAAAGTGTTTAGAATCGGACACCCCTAAGGACCTATGCTTTTTCCAGTGGCTATTTTTGTGAGTACCCCGTTCTTGTTTTATGATGGCTCTCATCCCTTTGCAAACATCAGTGGACACCTTCAATGGAAACTGACATTGTTTCGAAGTGGCAAGTGTTTTTCTGACACTTTCTTCCCTCTCCCTGCATAGTCTGTTTTCTCCATGAAACTCCTTTTCTGTGTGCTTTTGTCCTTGACTGTCTATCTATATTTATGGTTGGCATCCACAAATACCAAGCTCCAAGTACCCTGGGAGCTTGTAGACTGATTGATTGCCTCTGAGCCACCTGGCTGGGACATTTAGTTGGGGAACTTCTGATGCTGGAGTATTGTGTTTTATATGAGGACAAGAAACCCCTGGGAAAGACATTTTCCAGCTCCTGCCTGGCTGCCAGTGTCCTGAGTGGCCCCAGCCCAAAGACCCTGAGTTTACCCCTTCAGTGACGGATCTTCCATCTCTGCTAGTGTGGGGAGGGGGCAGTTGCTGGGCCCCACAGGAGGAGGCTGGGCGTCTGGGCTGCAGCTGATTTACTTGATACAGTTGCTACAGCTATCCCTCTCCCTTCCCCGGGGGCAAGTAGAACTCACTGCTCGGTGTGGGTGTGGGTGTGGGGGGTCCTGTGGTACAGATGGGGCTGACTCCCACGTTTTTGTTGGTGGCCTTTGGGCTCACTTTTCCCAGGTCTTAGGGGACACCTGGGGACCTAGGGGGGGAGGGGGGGAGAGAAGGCTGTTTGCTCACATGCCATTTTCCAGCTTCCAAAGGGACGTTGTCTCCTCTGTTTTCACTGCACTGCCATAATGCCTTAAAATAAACATGTTCGCTTTTGAGGTGGACTTCGGGGAGGTAGTGAGAAGGGGTGTGTTTGTAATCTGCACACTGAAGCCCACGGCAATGACCTTTAGCCAGGCAGATCCAGCCCCAGCCCCAGCTCCAAGGCGCTGGCTTCAGGCTCTCCTTGCCTAGAATGCCCACTCCTTTTCTTCTAAGGCCCAACCATAGCCACTTCCTCCTCAAGGCCACCTGGTGAGGAGTGACACCAGGCAGGCATGGCCAGTGTGAACACCGCATACCCATGCACCCTCGCACATGTTGCTTCCGCTTCCTGCTGGTCAGCAGTGCTCTCGCCTCTTGGTGCTGCGCTCAGCCCTTCCCGGGCAGCCCCATCTCTGAAGGTCCCATAGCAGCATTTGAGATACTATGGTCTCTAGCGGCAGCCCAGTCTCTGGCCTTAGCTGTTGCCATTCTAGCCTGCACTGTGCTCATGTGCCCCTGGTGCTGGGCAAAGGTCCATTCCGGGCTTTTGGGGACATTTGGATGCGTTCCTCTCAGGCTCCTCCCCTGTTGTCCTGCACCTGCCTCATGGCCACAGGGGCTGCAGTGGGCACCAGAGTTGTCTCTGCCAAGGCCTCCCCTCCCCCTGGCACCTTCCTGCTTCCACCACATGGTGTCCCAGGAGCTTCCTGCAGGCTGGGGAAGGGGGCACATACTTTGCACAGGGCTGGGCAGGGGGTCTGTCCCTCCCCAGGACAGGAGGCCACCTTACCCTTACACAAGCCAGGCTTACTGCCTCTTCCATCTTCCTTTGCGTCTAGGAATCTGGCAACGGCCCTGCGTGGCTGGGCATACACTCGCTCACCTCTGAGCATGGGCAGAACCTGATGGTGAAGTGGGATTATTTGGGTGTCTTCCTTCCTTACCTGAGGGGCCCTGGAGAAAAACAGATGCGCTCTGCCCCGGGCTGTGGCCTGCACAGACATGTGAGTGCTTGGGGTGGCAGTCTGCCTGTGCCATCTGTGGCAGAGACCTCTTTCCACTTTTCAAACAGGATGGTGCGGCCAGGGGCAGTCATGGCCCCTGAGCTCCCGTGGGGACGGCAGGGACAGGGATGCTCTGGGAGCCTGAGGGGGAGGTGAATCTGCCGGGAGAAGCTCCGAGCCTGGCACCTGGCACCTGGCTCCCACGCACATCAGGGCAGCAGAGTTCCCTTGCTGACGGAGCTGGCCACTCTGCACTGGGACAATCAGGCAGCATCTGGTTCCATCCTCTGCCACCTGAGGGGAACCCAGCACTCTGCCATTGCCTCCCTCAGGGACAGCTTAGATCTGACCGAGCAGAGAATTTGGGTGGCACGGTCTTGCGGGATGAGGCAGTGTAGCGATGTCACCTTGGGAACCTTCAGTGTGTCTGTCCTGGCTGGGGAAGCATCTAGAAGGCTTTTACTTATTCAAATACCAAATTACCAGCTCCCCACTTCCCTTGCTTTCCAGAACTTTGGGGCCAGAAGGCAGCTATTGGGCTAGAAGCAGGAGGCGTGCTCTTGGCAGTGGCAGATGGACGGTCTGAGAGCTGTCTGACGTGGCCAAGGAATGCAGCAGGGAAGGAGCGTGGGCAGGTAAGGCCCTCAGTCCGTTGGTTTCCTCCAGGGGGAAACAGCAGGACAGCTGCCTCCAGTCACTGCAAGGTCCTCCACCAGGGACACTTAAGAGAACTGAAAGGAGCCCATTAATCCAGACACTTCAGGAAGTAGCGTGGTGGGACAGGGGCGTGGATTAACATTTTTGTTTTTTTTTTTTACCCCTAGATTCTGGCTGCTCTCAAGCCAATATGTACTTCTCCAGTTTGCAGAGAAGGGGTGTGGACCAAGCCAGGCCAGCTGTGGGCAGGGCTGCCCAGCGGTCCATCTCTGCCTAGAGAGCCACGAGAGAGGAGGCTAGTGGGGGCTTAGGACGCGGGGCAGATAAATCAGGATGGGAGGGATCGCAGGTCCCTACTCCCCTCCCAGCTCAGGAACACTGGTATTTGGGCCCTCTTGCCCTCCAGCCAGCCTGGCCTCCTGCTGTCCCCATGTTCCCTCAGCAGTGCCAGGGCACAGGAATGGGGCCTGAGACACGGGCTCACACTGAGGGCTGTGGACTAGCCAACTTGGAGATCCGGCTTAGGAACAGCCCTGCAGGCTGGAGCCGAGGACTCGGTGGGGGAGGGGCAGATGAGGCCACATGTGCAGGGTGATGGGTAGCTCCCTGTTGTGCATACTAATTATATTTTTAATCAGCCAGAATGAGGCCCCAGCATCAATCTGCCACACACAGCTCTGTGAATCATCCTGGAGCTGGCAGCTAGGTTCTGGGCTGGTGACCCTGGCTCAGCTGTGAGGGGAGCTCGAGCTGGACCCCTTGGCCCAACTGCCTGGCTTCCCAGTGACGCGCACGCGTGCATGCATACGCATACACACACACACACACACACACACACACACACACACACACACACACAAGACACTTCACACTTGATTTTATTCCATGACACTGATTTGCTGAACCCCCATTTCCTGGGACGGGGAGGACAGTGGGGGGGGGCTGGTGGAAGCTGGGTTGGCCTCCCAGGAGGGACTGGGGCCCCTCTTTGTTCGGGGAAGCACTAGCCAGGCCTCAGCCTTCCATCCAACCCCATCCTTTCCCATCCAGTTCCTTTAAAAACTGAGCTGTAAAAATAAAATAAAATGAAAATAAAAATAAACCCCTGAGTTGTTAAAAAAAAAACCAAATTAAAAATCCCCTTTGGTGTCAGAAGGTCCCATTCCTGAAAGCCAGCAGGCTAGGCAGGTGATGGTGTGGCACTCAGTCCTTCGGCTCAGCGTTGGGCTCCTCCTCCTCCAGGCCCAGGGAACTTTCGGGGCCTGGCCGCTTCAGGATGGCGCTGTACTTGAGGGCCACACTCTCCGCCTGCAGGACCACTTCCACCAGGCTGAAGATGGTGATGGTCTACAGCAGAACCAGACACAGCGAGGGCACAGTGAGGGCAGAGCCCAGCTCCACACTGTATGTCCAGCTGGCCCTGAAGCCCCTAAGCCTCTGTGGCTCACATGTAAACTCCAGCCATGGGGTCTGGGGAACCTGAGGGACCCAGGTGGTCTGGGTACTCACACAGTAAGCAGTTACAAGGGTCTGGGATAGGGTAGCCTCTGGACCGAGAGCCACTCTATAGCATCATTGGGGTGTGAAGCCATAGCTTTCATAAGCTTCTCGAGAGACCCTGGGGCTGAAACCACACGAGGGAGCCTGCCATCCTGGAGAGTAGCCTCCTGTACTGGTAAGGCAGAAGGAAGAGGTAGACAGGACACAGGGGTTCTGACCTGCCGTGTGGGCTCCTGTTCCAGGTCTTCAGGCTCCCAAACAAGTGTAAGCTCCGGCTTCTTCCCCACCTTCTGATAGTGGTAGGACCGCAAGGCCAGCGCCTGGGGTACACACACAGGACCTCAGGCGTTGGGCTGTGGATGCTGTCTCCCAGCTTCCTGCTTGGAGGTAGCCCTCTGCCATGGCCTAGCCTGATAGAGCCAGTTCCCTGTTCTGCTGCCCACTACTGGCTGCTTGACTCCACAGGGACCATTGTCAGCAGCCAGCTTTCAAAGGTGTTCAGATAAAGCAGCACCGAGGCTATAGCTGGGAGGGGCCAGGGCTCCAATGGTAGGACCCGCAGTAGTGCGCAGACTGGGCCCTCTGCTGGTGTTGGGTCTGATAGCACGCTCTGTGGGCTGGTGGACTGCAGATCTGACCTAGATCTGGACTTCCATACTGCTCAACGGACTTTAGCACAAGCACTTGATTGTTTCCAGACAGACATACTCCTTCTCTTCTACTCCTCCCAATTTCATTCATTCCATGTCTATTCCACACTATGAGTGGGACTGCATACTTCCAAGCACTCTAGATGTTAGGAATTCAAAGCTGGGGCAGAAGCTAGATTCCACAGGACTGGCTAGCACCAGGTTCTCTCAGATGGCAATAGGATAGGCATATATGCTCCTTGGAAGACTCTTAATAAACAATCACCAGGACAGGAGACAAGGCAAGTCAGGTGCCTTCTTCTTTTTAGAGTGGCTATGAGCTATCCTATGGCCTTTCCTTCCTAATATTCCAATAAAAGTACAATGACCAGGATATGAGTTCAAGCCCCAGGACCAGCAAATAAATAAATACTATACCTTACCTACCTACCTACCTACATACATACCAAGGCAGGCCTAGATGGGTTGTCCTGGCAGGGCCCAGTGGGCAGGTTTGGGTCAGGGTTTTGGACCTCTGCTGCCACGTGCCAGTGGGACCCATACGGTCTGTGTCTCTCTGGTATCAAGGAGGGCAACAGGGACCCCAGTGTCCTCCATGTCTGTAAGGCCACCATGGCCTGCTCGGGGTCAGTGACATAGAGAGGAATCCCAGAAGTAGATGTGGAGACAAAGAGGAAAGCAGGGAATCCTGTGCTAAGTCCGGGGGCGAGACAGGGACTTAGTCCTGCAGGACAGCATGGCCTCCTGCTCACACTGGGCACTCACGTTGCAGTAGATACGCTTCTGTACCCCGTAACGCAGCACCAGCACATCGAAGGCTTGGTTCAGGACACCCATCACCATGGCTTCCGACTCCAAGGGGCCAGTCTCCTGTGGGAACAGAGCTCCGGCCGTGGCACCTCTATAGTGGCAAGGGGCAGGGACACTGGCATTTCTTGAGGCTCCTGGTTAGTAGGCACCCTGGAGGGGCAGGTGAAGTGGGGTGGGGAGAAGGTACTAGGTCAGGGCTTACCTTGACCAGGACAGCAAAGAAGAGGTTGGTGCTAAGCTCCTGTACACGCTTGGACGCCATGCGGCGGTCATTGCAGTGGTCCGCCTGCTTCTGTATGGTACTGGGCTCAGTGTCTGGCTGTTCCCTGTAGCCTGATGAGAGGGTAGTCAGGGCCACTGGTGAGGGGCGTGGCGTTAGACAGCATGGTGCCCTGGCCTAGGCACTAGCTAAGTCCCCTACCTGCCCCTACTGCTCAGTTCCAACACTGAGAAGGCAAACCCACGGAAGGGGCCTTGGTGCCCACCTCTGTCTAGGCTGGTGGTGAGCCCCACTGTAGCCTCCTTACATGAAGGGGCAGTTTTTTTGTTTTTGGTGTTTTTTTTTTTTGGTCAGTTGTGGGGCTTGAACTCTGGGCCTAGGCACTGTCCCTAAGCTCTTCAGCTCAAGGCTAGTGCTCTACTACTTGAGCCACAGTGCCACTTCTGGTTTTCTGAGTGGTTTCTTGGAGATAAGAGTCTCATGGACTTTCCTGCCCAGGTTGGCTTTGAACCTGGATTCTCAGATCTCAGACTCCTGGGTAGCTAGGATTACAGGCGTGAGCCACCAGCTCCGGGCTGAAGGGGAAGCTTTTAGGTCCAGGACCCCTCAACCTTGGGCCATCTGTCCTTCAGGACCTCCATGGCCCAGCGGGGTGGCCTTTGGCCATTAGGCACTCATGCTGGGGGGTGCCCTTGGTGGGTGCAGGCCCATTCCGGTCCCAAGCCATGCCCCTTACCCAGAGCAGCAGCCAAGAGGCGGTGCACCATGACGTCTGCAAAGCGGCGGATGGGTGAGGTGAAGTGCGTGTAGAGAGGCACATTGAGGGCATAGTGCCGGAACTGAGCTGGATCGTGCAGCACCCCTGAGCAGAAGTACAGTGCCATCTGTGGGTGGGAGCAGGTCTCAGTCAGAGTCTGTCCAGGCCTGGTGGGCACTGGGAGAGCCACAGTTGTCAGGGAAAGTCTTGGTACAGACTGAACAGACAGGCCACAGGCAGTTTAACAAAACCAAGCGGGCTTTTGGGGTCAGGGGTCAGTCATTCTGCATAAAAGGACTCAAGAAGCTGCCATGAGACAGGGGCAGGCTGGGAGGCCTCCTGGCCTTGCCCCAGGGTTGCCTGGATGCCTTCCTCGTGACAGTACTCAAAATAGCTCAAATGGCCCCATCTCTCTGCTGGGAATGGTGACAGGATTCCTCAAAGATGGCTACTTGTAGCCTCCTCCCCTCAGAGCCCTGGGTCTCTATCAAAACAAAGAGGAGGAGGAAGGGCAGTCTGTGATCTACCCCTTACCCCAAACAGGAGGTCAGGCCTACAGACTTGTCTTCAAGAGGCACAAGCAGAAGCTGAGGCGGCTGAATGCCTGTCAGGCAGTGCCAAGTCCAGTGCTACCATCTGCCCACAATGGGAAAATGCTACTCCTCCATCCAGGAGCAAAACCCAAGGGGGCTCCGCAGCCTATGCATGAGCTGACCTCAATCCCTTTGTCCCTGATCACTACTCAGATGCTAGCTATGCTTGCACTGCACTCTCCCAGCCCCATACTAGCCTGCTAGCCAGGGTTGCTTGCTCCAGACTACCTGATCCTCCCGGCGTGAGACGCAGAGGTCAGAGACATGCCAAGAGAGAGGTCCAGAAAGCCCAGAGCCAAGTCTGGTCAGAGCCTCTAGAATCAGGCAGCCTGCTGCCTGGAAGCACGTTCACTCTCTTGCTAGGGCCTGTGTGCCTAGCCACATGGACAGCCGACTGCATGGCACTGGAATCCAGGGGGCAGCAGGCAGGGCCCAGCTTGGCCTCTAACTCCACTTCCCACGCAGCCCCGCTGGAGTCGCAGCTTGCCCACGACAAGTCGCAGAGGGGGTAGATACTGTCTCCACTGCAAGCCACCTTTTGGGCTTTGTTGTTCTCAGTGGTGGCCTAGTTCCCCAGACAAGATAGGGTGAGGAGGATAAAGGGCTCTGCTCCCTTCGGGCTGGTGGAAATATCTCTGGGTAGGGTGAGGACATGGTGTCCCTGTGGTGTCCTGGGACAGCTCTGTGTCCCATTTCACAGCTCAGGGAGGAATGAGGCACCACCACCACCACCACCACCACCACTTTTAGCATTGCTGCTGCTGCTGCCGCCCCTGCCCTGTCTTGTCTCACTCCAGTTCATGGGGTATTTCTGCTGGATTCCTCCCAGCTCCGTGACAGAGGCCCATGTCACCAGAGGGGCCAGGAAGCAGGGGAGGGGAAGCTCACAGGCTCCCCTGGCTGGCGGGGTCAGGGGAGCCAGAGAACCCCGAGCCAGGAGAAGGCTTCTATCTATGGAGCTCCAGGACCAGTTTGACCCTAGAAGTGGAAGGTTTGCAGGTAGGGCAGAAGGCACGGCCTGAAGCACAGAGGCTACTGAGCCTTTTTAGGTGGCAGTGAGCATGTGGGTGGCGTGGGGCATGTACACAGCCCCTCATGGCTCTGGATGGCTCCATTCCTAGCACAGTATGAAGTGTGAGGAAATAAATCAGTGGTGGCCATCTGATTCTTCTGACCAGACTGAATCTGCTGAGTGACCCCTGAAAAATACCGTCACCATCCCAGCTCTGGCCCAGCGCCAGCCCTATTAGCATCTATAGTTCCTGTTGACAAGATAGTTCTCATGTGCTAAAGTGCAGGCTGGAGGACCAGCCCTTACATGCTACTCACAGGCTGTCCCTTGCCCCGGTCATGGACCCAGGCGCATGGAGTCTATCTGTGTAAGCTAGACTATATGGCTGGGCCTGGAACTTTTCTCTTGCTTGGGTTCCCTAGCAGCCACGGGCAGCCCAGCTGTCCTTGGTATACGGACAGGCTCTTCCTGGGAGCCCGGCATCCCCATCCCAGGGGCTGCTGAGGGCACCCTCCTCTTGCATGCTCACTGCCCCTCTGCACCCAGATAGGCCCCAGGGCAGAGCAGGAAAGGCAGTGGGCTGAGTGCCCATAAAGGTCTTGAGGTCAGGTCTATGGGCACTCTTAGGAATGGGGACAGTCTTGGTCCCCCTTACCTGCATGGGTCGGGAGTACATGTTGGTGAGCACCTCCTTCCGAGCTAAGGAGTACTTGTCATCTCCGAATGTTTTGGTCAGACTTTTCTAGAAGCAAACCCCAGAAACCTGTATGAGATGCAGTTATATTTGGGAAGAAGTTCTGAGCCCATCATCTGTTGACCACTTGATACCAAGAGGAGGGATCCCCTGGCCACGGGCTCAGTCCTGCTGGGGTGCAGAGCTCATACTCTGTGACCCACACTGGACCTCTAATCAGCCCGTCCACGTCTACCTGCATGGCCAGCTCTCTGCCATAGAGCTACTTTCTGCCTCCTCAGCGCTCAGAGCATGAATGAGAAGTCTCCCTCCTGGAGGACTGGAGTCAGGGCTCTGGATTCCCCTGCCCCATCAGGCTTAGCTCTAAGAAGAGGGGTCCCGGAAACCAGCTTCCCTAAGAAACGTCCCATGGATTACAGGAATCCCAGGCCCATACGGAAAGCCTCTAGGCCTAACACCTGCCCAGTTCTGGCCAAAGGAGCTCTGCCCATGGCTAAGCCTTGAGTGGCTTCCCTTGGCCCATCTAGGTGAGAGGGACTGACTCCAGTCAGAGCCTCTGTGACTCGGGACTTCTCCTCAGGCCCCCCGACCTGCTGCAGGGGAGATGCAGATGAGGGGGAAAGGGACCCCGTGGAAAGTGGAAGGTGCTAGACTGACAGAGTCTCTCACTCCTCTACCACACAGCACTCACATTAAGGGACCCTGCAGAGCTGACATCCATGGGCAGCCCCATTTGGTTGCAGAATTCCACTAGGTCATTGAGCATCTTTGTTTGGGGTGGGGGGTGCCGTCGCAGCAGAGCCTGCTCAGGGAAGGCACGGTAGATCTTGTGGGCCACTGCCATGTTGGCCAAGAGCATGAACTCCTCCACGAGCCTGCAGGGGAGACACGGTGGCTGGGGAAACCCTGGAGGCGAGTGGCATGCCCCCTTTCCCAAGCTCCCTGCCCAGTGGCTCTCTTGTACCTTTGAATGGTTGATATAAAGAACCTGTCTGCGACCCAGTACTATTTATCCCTCTGAATCCTTTTTCTTTTATCCCCACTTTCTCTGAGCCAACATGTCCACACTGCTCTTTCTCTCTTAGTTTGTGAACATGTCTTGGTCTCCCTGCTTGCTATAGATGGCGACACGGGGAGAGCAGTGACAGACTGTCTCATTCCCCACTGCTCAGCCCCAGACACGGTCCAGCAAAGACCTCCGTGGATGACTAACTCCCCAGAGAACTCACTCTAGCTTTGCTTCACTCAAGAGCAATTCTAATGACTGCCAAGTGAACAAAACTAGCAATCAAAGTGTGTCAAGGACCCAGAGTGGGGAAGTGGTGGGAACACAGTAGACTGAGGGGCCAGGTAAAGCGGGGCTATGTATTGCAGTCCTGAGATCATTACCTGCCCCCAATCCAGGGCTGGAGGCTGTGCACTGCTCTTCTCCATCTTGGGGCTGCCTTGGTGGGAAAGTGGATCTAATCAGAGGCCCTCAAAGCGAGTATGCATCCTGGCTGCAGTGGCACTGTGTGGGGAAAGCTTGCTCCCAGAGCAAGGGAGGTTCTATTAGTCCAGCTTGGAGAGAGACTATCCCCTAAGGCTGCATGTCAAGCCCCAAGCTTCTTCCACAGAGGTAGGATGCAGCGAGGAAGCTCCAGAGGCCCAGCAGCAGCTAGAGGGCCTCTGGAGGTGAAGGCGGGTGCTGGGGTCAGCCTTGTCACCTGGCCAAACCCTCAGAAGGAAAAATAGGCATGGTAAGGGAAGGCACCTGTGTTCACAGCCCTACTCTGTCTAGACTGAGCATGCTGTGGAGATGTGCCCAAGAAGAACAGGCCCCACCAGACACGGTTCAGGCCATACCTGGTCCCTCCATCATGGGCTCTGGGCCCGACAGGGTTACGACCTGGCCAGGCAGGGAATCCAGCATAGAGTGTTGGGTATGCCTATGTTGTTCACTGAGCCACAGCTGTGACCCTGCTTCTCAGCTCTGAATCTGTCCTTGTGCTGATCACTGTTCTGAAGAAAACCCTGTGTCCCAACCCCTTCACCGACCACCAAGTTTGCTGAGATGTAAATTGAATCCTGGCTTCGCCATACTCTTGCTCAGGGTCCCTGGTCAGACCTCTCCCAATCTCCCCAAATATAAGACATAGCTGACATCCCTCGTCACGGGGATGGTGTGAGGGAGATGAGGGACCAGGCATTTTAGGAAAGAGTGGTACTTTCTTCCATGAGATGGGTCTGCCTCAGTCTATGCTACACTTCTTGGTTAGCTTGTTGCCCAGATGTTCAGATACTTATGTGCATTTGTTCTTTCATGTACTTTTCTACTCAATTGGCTCTGTTATGGTGATCCAGGTACAGTTTTAGACTTTTTTCTCCAGTCAGTCCCAGAATACTGCAGGCTGGAGCGCAGTCTGTTTCCTGGATGAAGAGGAGACACTTGTAACCCCCAGGGCTGGGCCCGGGCTGTATTTTATGAATGAGGCCAGCAGGTGGCAGCATGGCCCTACAGTATGGCTGTGGTGAAGTGGCTGGCAGGGTCTGGAGCCTGTCTGAGCCCTGTGGGGCCCTTCTTGTCTCCAGCCACAGGTCAAAGACTCTTCAGGCAGAGCCAGGCTCATCCTCTGTTAAGACCTCTTCTGCAAGACTTCTCATGATCTCAAGTAAGGACAAGGACAGGGATAGGGAAAAAGCAGGGCTTGCTAGAGGTATCAGGTAGCAACCACAGCCTTAGGCAAGTCCACTAACTGTGGACTCCCACAAGTTACCTGAAACCTGGACAAAAACAACTACCTGCTAGCTAACCTTGACAATGGTCTGGTGAGGCTTTGCATGCAGAGGCTGACCTTAGACAAGTCCTTGGTATCTCTCCATTTCTACTTCCACTCTGGCTCTTCCTCTTGCCCTCCAAGGGTGGAATTAAGAGAGTAGCCTGAGGGCTCTCTATGAAAGTTTAGCAGTGTCAAGCAGGAAACACCACTGTCGCTAGACAGGGAGATGGCGTAGATAATACTAAGTCAGGATTCCCTGAGTAGTGGCAAGTACTGGTGCTCTAGGATGGCTGCAGGGACACTTCTTCACAACCTGCTGTTGAAATTCTCACACCTGCAGGTAGGAGGGGGAGGAGCAAGAACAAGTCCTGTGTGCCCTGGAGCAAGCCTCCAGGGACTGGCAGGTACTCTGGCCCTCCAGTCCTGGTCCCCAGCAGTGCTTGGGAATAGGCAGGTCAAGCTGCCAGTAGTCAGAGCACTACAGATTTCAAGCTTCCTTGTAACTAGGTGTCCCAGGACAAAGAATTGGACCAGGCAATGCTGGCAGTGCGTAGTATCCTGGTTCGTCTGGGGCCAGCTAAGGGACCTATTAATCTTTTTTTTTTTTTTGGTCGGCGGGTGGGGCTTGAACTCTGGGCCTGGGCGCTGTCCCTCAGCTCTTCAGCTCAAGGCGAGCGCTCTACCACTTGAGCTACAGCGCCACTTCCGGTTTTCTGGTGGTTTATTGGAGATAGGAGTCTCACGGTCTCTCCTGCCCGGGCTGGCTTTGAACCGCGATCCTCAGATCTCAGCCTCCTGAGTAGCTAGGATTACAGGCGTGAGCCACCAGCGCCCAGCTTGGGACCTATTAATCTTAATTCAACTACTTAGTCAGTTCCCACAGTGACCAGCAGGGGCCCCTCCGCATCTTCCTTCCTGGCACCTGAGACGTGGCAGAAGAAGCTTAGAACCCATGAACTTCTGGGTGGGAAAGACCCTTACAGCTTACAAACTGCAGCCCAGTGGCTGGAGGAAACATGGTGTCCATGCTTCTTTCTCAGCACAATCCAGCTCTGGGGCTGAGCCGTGTGGGTCACATGGCTCTAAGGGAGTGGGGATGGCTGGGAGGAGGCTCTAACATTTGAGCTCCTCACCAGATCTGCCTCTTCTCAGAGGCAGTAATGCTTGTACAGCTGGAAGCCAAACTCAGATGATGCTGGGAGCTGTCCTGGGGCAGCATGGGTGTAAGACACCTCCAGCTGGGTATGGGAACTGGGAAGAGGGCCAGGGGCATGGAGGGAGAAGGGCTGCTGTCTGGGGCCTGCTACCCATGCTGGTTTGAACCTTGCTCCCCTGGTCTGGGCACCTGCCCTCAGTTGTAAGCCACCTCCGCCCCTAGCAACTGACAGCATCGCACAAGCATGAGATCACAGCCCTTCTGGGGAGGGGGAGCTGGAACTCAGCAACTGCCTGACAACTGCTCTAAGTAGGGGCTCAGGAATGGCTGCTAGCCAGGAGCACCTTCCAGAACAGCAAGCCAAGCCCTCGGAGACAGGGCCTTGGTCCCAGGCCTGGCATCTGCTGAGCATCTGGAGCCCTGCGCCACCAAGGCCCCACAACTCTGGAGGTCTAGGCGGGGCTGAGCTGTGACAGAAAGCAGTACGCCAGGGTCCAGGGCCAAGGCTCCAAATGGCTCTCTCCTAGCACCCCTACCTGTGCTCCAGACCTGCAAGGTCTGGAGGATGTAGGTGAAGGGCAGGTGTGAACTTTCTCATCTCAGCGAGCCCCTAAGTAAGGCACTCACCCTTGATGGCAGACAGTGGGGAAAGAGGGACAACCTCCATATACTCCCCTCTACCCAGCAAGAGCTATCATCCAGAATGCCACCCCAAACTGCTTAAGAGAACACATCAAAATGTGTACAAGACACTGGGGTTTGGTTTATTTATTAGAGGCCTCTATCACCTGTAAGAAGGCAGCGTGGTACTGCAGGACTTGCAAGAAGGAGCTGCATACAGTAGCTAGCACACAGCCACCTCGGGATCCAATCTGTCCCGCCTCTCTCATTTATGATGAGGATGATTAATTATTATTTTTTTGGGTCCAGTCGTGAGGCCTGAACTCTGGGCCTGAGTGCTGTCCCTCAGCTCTTCAGCTCAAGGCTAGCACTCAACTACTTGAGCCACAGCGCCATTTCCAGCTTTTTTCTTTTTGCTTATGTGGTGCTGAGGAATCGAACCCAGGGCCTCATGCATGCAAGGCAAGCGCTCTACCACTGAGCCACCTTCCCAGCCCGAGGATGATTAATTAATCATTATTTTTATTATTTTTGCCCAGGCTGGTCTTGAACTCTTGATGTTCCTGCCTTATCTTCCTAGTTGATTATCAGAGTGTGCCACCATGGCCGGCTTTATTTATTATTATTTTGTCAGTCATGGGGCTTAAACTCTTGCTCTGGGCGCTGTTCCTCAGCTCCTCAGCTCAAGGAGAGCGCTCTACCACTTTAGCCACAGAGCCACTTCCATTTTTTTCTGGTGGTTTATTGGAGATAATAAGAGTCTCACAGACTTTCCTACCCCAGCTGACTTTGAACCTAGATCCTCAGCCTCCTGAGTAGCTAGGATTATAGGCATGAGCCATTGGCGCCCAGATTTTTTTTTTTTTTTTTTAACTCTTTTGAGACAGGTCTCACTATGTAGCCCAGTGCTGGGATTTACAGGTATGTGCCAAACCCCACGCCCCTCCCAATCTCTCTGAGCTGCTGAGACAGAGCTGCTAGGACAACATTCGCACAAAGCAGGGGGCAGAAAAAACTTTCCAGAACTTTCTACTGCCCTCCTACCACAATGCTACCCTCTGTGTCTAAGCTGCCATTTCTTTTAAATGAGGAGCCTCCTTACTTCTGGTCATGCTGCCTTCTTCATACCAAACCCCATGGGGTCTCTTGACTGACTAAATCCCCCCGCCACTAGGTGGCTCCCACTGTACGTGGGACAGCTACACTACCTGGTGAGACAATGTGTATGCGTTTTTCCTCTCCCTCCGCATGTTCCCTGCCCCAATCCCTCTCCAGCCATGTTGAATTCTTGAGGCTCTTTGGTTCCTGTAACTTGAGTATGCATCAGTCTGGGTCACTGCTCTTATTCTTCATCTTTTACTACCATCTGCTCTGTAGGGGGCGCAGGGACCCTTGGCATCTCCTTTGTCCGCCAGCATGGTGTTTGGTCTCTGCGACATTGCTGGTCTCTGGGTCCCAAGCTGCATGTCCTCCCCATCCCTAATTAGACATGCTCCAGTCCTAGTACAGATGCTTAGACAACCTGTGCTGAATAAAAGGCTCCCAGGCTAGGCATGGTAGGCTCCCGTTCAGGAGTTGGGATGCTTGGTTCCATAGCCCTCTCCACATGCTTCTGACCCAAATTCTATGCTCTGTGTTCACTTAAGGCCATGCCTGGCTGCCTGTTCTCAAATAGGGCCAAAAGGAGGTCATGTGACCCCCTGCTCTTCTCTCCTCACCCTTCACAGGTCTTCTGATCCTGAGCACCACGCTCCCAATACACATGGCGGCAGTTATTTAAAACCACCAGAGCAGGTGGGGTCTCATCCTTTTTGTTCGCTCTCTTAGCCACACTTTAAAGCTCAGGCCTCACTCTACCCTGGATCCCACCACCACCACTGTCATGCCGGCTTCTGCGGCCCTGAGATATTCGTATTCCTTTCTGGGTGGGAGAAACCTAGTATACAAACAGGAATGTGACTGACTCCAAGCCCCACACTCCTTCAGCAGCAGTTTCATGTGCTTTTGAGGCTAGCAGCCTAAAGTTCCATCCTGGGGAATGTGCACGGAATGCCTTTGTCCTGTTCCTGGGAGTTCTATGATCCTGTAACAAACAGGATTGATCTTGAGAGAGGACAAGATGCAAGGAAATGTTTTACAGGAAAGAAATAAAATTGCAATGGCAAGAACTAAAATACAGCGGGCATGTCTAGAAAGCAGAAACCAGGAGGTAGAGGCCGAGTTCCTGGCGGCTAGCCTCCAAGTGGGAGCTGATGAAGAGGGACATTTCAAAGAAGGACGCAGTGACAGAGGCACACACCAGAGGCTGGGCCCTTGAGGATCTCAAGGTTATACACATTCGCTGGAGGCTGAAAGGAAGGGGCAGGACCAGAGGGCACAGGTGGAGCAGAGGGGGGCCCAGGTGGTAGAAGCCAGTGGAGAGAGCAGGGGAGCAGCAGCAAGCCATCCCAGCTTTGGGGAAGGTGCCCCAAGTTGGGGAGGAAGGGTTGGGAAGCTGATTCAGAAAACCTGAGAGAAGGGCGTCCAGCCATCAGGTGAAGACCACCGTCAACACAGTTACAGTGAAGAGGCAGCGCCAGCCAGAAGACGCTCAGATGCTCTCAGTCTGGCCACACAGGGAGCAGGGGAGCTTGTGGGGAGCTGCAGTGGGAGAGTGGAAGGAAGAGGCGCCCAGGGAAGGATCCAGGTGAGGTCCAGGGTGAAAGCAGATGCCCACAAGGTTTGGGTGGAGAGGAGGCAGGGGGCACTGAGGACAGCCCTGCACAGTGTCTCAGCCTCTGTTCCCACTGTGTCCTGGAGGCCGGCTGGGCCATGGCAGCTAATGCTGCTTCTTTAGGGTGTCCTGGAGGCCACCAGGCTACTGACACCCATATTGCAATGGCCAGGGGAGAGGGCCACAGCTGGTCAGAGCACAGAGAGCCAGTACTTTCCTAAGAACTCAGGCAGCCCAAGAATGGAAGAAACAAATTCAAGGGCAGATGGGTAATCCTGCTATAAGGATTGCTGTCCCCAAAACTGTCATTTTAAGTCTCAGGAGTAGAAACTCTTATGCCCATCATGGTACAAAGAGCTACCTTACCATGACCTAAACACAGGGACTGTCTCCTTGGCGATACAGGTGCAAACTCGGTCAGCTCTGTTCCCTCAGCTGGCCTAGTTTCCTCTGCTAGAACTCAGTGACTTGAGATGAACAGCAAGAGGGCGGAACTGTGCCTCTCCTTAGGACAGGGGCCATGCTGCTGGAAGGGCCTGTCTTCCCATCCTGGCCTTGCTCTCAGTCTCCGTTCTTCTTCACTTGGCTTCTTCACATATGCCTCTCAGCCCTGCCTCACAAGAAAGGTGAGGCCTCCAAGGATATCCCATCTCCAGACCCAGATTAGGGCCCACTGCACTCCTTTTACATCCAGAACACTTGGTAAGGGGCTTGGGAAGTGATTGGAGAGCTAACCCGGGGCCAGGGTCAAGGGGTGTGCCTGTTACCACATACCTGAGAATGCACTGATTTTGCAAAGATCAAAATCAAATGCGAGAGGAACAAACTCTTCTGCCCTCAGCTACCAGGGCACTTGTCATGGTTCTGTGAAGTCTCATGCTAATAGAATTAGGCCGCTCATAGAGATTGTTCAATTAGCTTTTGGTGATAACTACTAACTTGAAATTTGACAAGAATTGCTTCCAGCCAGTTTCAAACCCATTTCTTCTGAAGATGGAATTTTCTCCACTTGGGTACATCCTCCCTATGGGCCCAGGAAGCCTCAGGCTCCTCATGGGCTGCAGAGGGCAGCTGCTGGGCCCCGCACGGACGCTGAGCACTGGAGTACTGCTCCCTCTCCATGGCTGGGCAGCCCATCGTGGGGGAGGCAGCCGCCACTCTCACAGGGCACCACTGCTCTCCCAGAGGTCCCAGACTGAGTGTAGTGTGGTGGAAAACTATACGGCAACAGGGCATGATAGGAAGCCAGTGGTCTGATGTGCGCTATGTTGAGGGCTGCTGGGGATGGGGAAACTTTAGCAGATCTTTATTGCAGTTCCCTGCTCAGCTGGGCCAGGGTGGAGCTGGTGGCCTAGCAGCTGGGCAGTGGAGGCCTGGGAAGGGGCTGGGTGGGGGAACCTCAGGAAGAGAGGTAGCAGCAGACCAACCCGGGCACCCACCACAGGGGAGCCACAGGGCCGACCCCACATCACAGCGTGGGCCTCTCGCTGACCCCTCTCCTACGGGGCTCACTGCAACCTGCTGAACGTTTTGGACATTCTCATCAAACCACAGGGAAATGAATGGGGCCTAGTTCACAGGCATGGAAAACCCCAGAGGAACTGGCCTCTGGAGCCAGACATAACAGGCCCTGTGGGTGAGGCCGGAGCCAGGTTTCCTATTCTGTGAGGCTCACTCCACTCCAGGGCCTTTCTATAGGTTTAGCGGGTGGGGCCCTGCTGCTGTGGCAAGGCACGTTTTAGCGGCTTGTTTTTCTAGCTCAAAAGGAAGTCTCCAGAGGCTAAGCGTCCAAGTTTGGCCCTCAGGCCCTGCCAAAGGGAGGCTGCGGTAGGGAGATGGGAGGGGGCTTGCTCCCAGCGGTTGACAGGGCAGAAAGCCCTTTGTCAGCGTAAAGCTAGCCACAAATCCTCGCTCTTCCCAAGGCTCAGCTCTGCTCGAAGGGAGGCACGGGGCAGGCCTGCACGTGGGCACGGCCCTGGCCCCTAAGCAGAACCAGGTGGCAGTCTGTGCCGTGTGGCTCACAGTGCGGGGTAATTAGGGTTTGCTTGGCTCCTTTATGGTGTTGACACATATGCCTTCTTCAGTTCCAGCCGCTGCCCAACTGGAACTGGAACTACTGACCAGAGGAGGCGTGGCCAAGGCATACAGAAGCTGCTGCCTCTGGGAGCCCTGGGGTGTCCCTGACAGCTTTGCCGTCTTACTGATTCCTGGCCAAGGCCAAGGCCTCTCTCATGCCCCAGTGGCGGGTAATGGCCCTGTAGCCTCCGACAGAGAATAGAGTTTGGACAAGCTCAGGGGAAACAAATGGGTCATCACTGACTTTGGAAGGGATGATTTTAATTTTAAAAATAGAATTTGGGCCCTAAGAGAGCGAAGGAAGAAGGGTTCAGGAATTATAGATATTAGGTTCTCTCTTTCTTTCTCTTACACAGACAGACACACACACACCCAAGTCAGCTAGAGGAGGAGGATGACACTTATGCCCAGGAACTGGGGTTACTCTGCTTTTGCAAGTGAGGGCATGCCTGGATCTCCTGGGAAGAGGCTCTTGCCCCTTGATGCAGAGGAGCAGGCCCCCTTCATCAGGGCCACCCCAGGCATGGAGCCACTCAAGTCTGCAAGGAAACAAGAATGCAGCTGGGCCCTCAGTGTACTTTATACCCACTGCTCACAAACTTATCAGATGTTTCTCCCTCCATGAGGCCCCTCAGAAACCCCTAGCTTGCACAGATCCTTGCTTTCACATTGCAGTCCTGGCTGAGGGATCGCCACTCATTTGCACCTGTGGTTTCCTTGTGGCCCTGGCCCACCTCAGCCCTACTTTCCTCTTGAGCCATTCACAGCTACCCAATATCAACCTGGATGGCTGCCTAGACAGCTCTACTGGCCTCATTTCCCAGAGCACAAAACTCTTAGCAGGCACAAATACTTATTCTTATCTGTAAGAGTTCGATTTTGTCCTTGTAGGATCTCACATTTCTAGACACATTATGTTGTTTTTACTTTCAATAGCCATAAGACCCTATGGTACCTGAGGTGAATGGATAGTAACACCTCCATCTTGAGCTGTGCTATCCAGAGATGAAGATAGCAAGGGTGAAAGGTGTCTCTGGATTGTGACTGTGCAGGCTGATGTCAGCTATGGTGCCAATTTCAGCTCACTCAAGTCTTAAAGTCAAAGTTCTCATTATTCATGTAAGCAGGGGAGGCTTGGAGGAGTGAGGTAACTCTCCTAAGCTCACAAAGCAGGGAACTCTACCACTGCTTCATTGTTGGCTGACCCTAAAGGTCACTTGCTTGCCACAGACCCCCTAAAGATGAAGAGGAGGTGGCAAGGTTTCTAGCCCCAGACAAGGGCTGTGCTGAAAGCAGAGACCCTGCACAGGCCTTCCCCTGAGGCCATGCTGGTACCTGAGACAGGGGCTTTTGTAGTGGTCATTTGTGCTTCTTATTGGTAGAGGACTTCCTCCTCTCACTAAGGCCACAGCAGCGGTGGAGTCCAGGGTCATCAGCTGTGACTGGCTTTCCATCTACCCAGCAATCTCTAGGAATGGAGCCTGTCTGCCAAACTTCTCCCTGCCCCTGTGTGTGTGTGTGTGGGGTGGAGGTGGGAGGAGCATCCTGGGCAGGAAAATGCACAAGGCTGGTTAGGCTGGGTCATTGCTTACCACTCTGGAAACTTTATTTTCAGGCTTTTGCCTCTTCCTCTTTGCTGCTGTATAGTAGGATAATAGAGCAGAATCAGGACTTAGCCCTCTGCTAAGGACACCACCTGTATGAAGTTGTTCCCCTATCTGCCTAAGAACATTCTCTGAGATGAGCATAATGCTGAGCGTTTTCTATTGCTTTTTTGGGGGGTGGGGTGTGACAAGGTCTTTCTTTATGTAGCCCACATCTTGTTGGACTCCTAAACTTTTGCATTTCCTATGGAAGAAATGTCCTGAGCCACAGCATACAGTAGAAGGCTAGGGATGCCCACAAGCCACAATAGGGGGGAACTATGAACCTCAGACATGGGGGTAAGAATCCCTGCCCCAGGAACTGCTGACCCTCAGCAAACCTCACGTAGCCTCTTTCTAGTCTGCTCCCCACTGAGCTCTGATCTGGGCACTTTGGGCACTATGCACATTTCTCTTGGTGGGTTTCACTCTGTTAAAACAAAACAAAACAGAACAAAATTCTGGTAGGTTCAGTCCCTTGTCAATCCCGACAGTCAGGGCCCTCACAGGGCAGTGCTAGAGGAAACCAAGCTGTCACACTGAAGATGGTTCCCTTGGCCTCTGTACACCACATCCTTGCTGGCCTGCCCCTGGCTTCAGTCCAGCTGCCCATCAGCCACAAGGAAACGGGACTTCCTCTTCCCTCATGTGGGGTGACAGACACAACAAGACCCTCAAGTTCCCCTGGGGTTCCTAGTCCCATATCTACCTTCTTACTCAGTTCCCAGTGAGGTTTTCAGGATTTCAGCCAGGAAAGGTTCCTTCCCTGGCTCCCAGGAGCTTAGAGCACATTTCAGACACTCCCTGTCTCCCAGTTTGTTTCCTCTGCAGATCACAGGCCTACAGGGAACTCCATCTCTGGATTCCAGAGCTAGGCACACAAGCCAGGGCTAATGAGATATTTGGGGAACAAATAAGCATGTCAGAAACATAATTTTTCTAGTCCTTCACAGAACACATTATGTGATAATCAGGATTTCTTTTGGGGCTAGAATCAGAGTTCTCTACCAATAGAGGACTAAGGGTGGCAGCTATGGGTTTTGCACCTTCCTTTCAGCTTGGCAGGCAGCCTGAGACAGCTTCTGCTGCTCAGATGGGGTTCACTGGATTTGCTCTGATTTTCACTTTTACATGGTTTTCACTTAACTCCAACACAGGGTGACATGGTGCTTGATGACCTGATGAATAAATATTCTTGTCCAAGGGCAGGTGCCTCACATAAACATGAAACCCAGCAGATTAAAGAAAGCTTCTCCCTTCCCAGGCTATTTCCACTGAACTAACACTTGTCTTATCACCCACTGGGATGTGGCCTGTTGGGTCTGGCAGAGCTCGTTAGTTATGTGACTTTAAAAATATTGACATATGTTTTTATGAACTAGGCTCAGAGTGGTTTAAATGGATATGTTCCCATCCAGAGCCTTCTGGGCTTCCCTGATATTTTCTCGGCCTTCCCCAGATACACAAAGCACAAGCAGGACTCTGGAGGGACCAAGGCTCCCCACTCTGTCCTTCCTGGTTCAGCATGTGAAACCCCCATGTGGCAACTTTTTCCCAGAGCACTTTCCTACCACTGGTGGGTCCCGTCCCTCCCACCCTGGGCCTCAAACTAGTGCTCTAGCTGGCAGAAGCAGTGCACTTGCTTTCCTTCATGAGCTGGATGTCACCTGCATTCTTTGTCACCTTGTCATTGTTGAAATGTGAAATACTGGCCTTCTGGGTCCCCAGCTGGTGGTGCTGCTTTCGGAGGTATGGAGACTTAGCTGGAGAAGAAGGATTCTAGGGTCATGGGAATGGTATCTTTTCCCTGACTCCTTCCTTCCCTTGTTCACTTTGCTTCCTGACCACCATGAGGCGAGCAGCTTTTCTCTACCCATACTCCCTGCCATGGTATTCAGCCTTGCCTCAGACACACAGCAACTTTGTCAGCTGACTGCGGACTGAAACCTCTCAATCCATAAGCCATAATGAATGTTTCAGGAGCCTCTTCTTTTTCTTAGGTATTTGTCACAGGGAAATAACCCTGTCCTGGGTCTTCCTCGTTTTCATAAAAATTGTGCTCAGGTCTGTGCTTGACACTAGCAAGGGTCCAATATAGTTTGTCAGATAAGCAAAAGAATAAGGTTTACATTAGGACTGGAGAACACCCATCAACTGTTCTCCAGTCCTCAAGGTACATGGGTAGAATTTCCCCAGAGACCTTCTTTGCACTTGGAAATTTCTTTTTTTTTTTTTGCTGGTCGTGGGACCTGAACTCTGGGCCTGGGCACTGTCCCTCAGCTCTTCAGCTCAAGGCCAGCGTCCTACCACTTGAGCCACAGCACCACTTCCAGCTTTTTCTGCTTATGTGGTACTAAGGAATTGAACCCAGGGCCTCATGCATGCAAGGCAAACACTCTACCACTGAGCCACCTACCCAGCCCCCGCACTTGGAAATTTCTAAGGAGTCACTTTTTAGGTTTGGCAGCAGGGCCTGTAGGACCCATCTGGCAAGTAAATCAATTCTGAATAGAGGGGCTTTGTGGAGACTGCTGTAGGGTTCCTGGATGGAGGCCAGGTTTTGCATGGCTTTGACTAGCACTGGTCTCAGGTTCCCTTGGAGGTGACCTGAACTAGGATGACCTTCAAGGGGTCAAGGGTCTCCTTGTGGAAAGCAGCTTCATTGTCTGGGTCTAGCAGGCAGCAGCGGCTTTCTGATTTCGTCAAGAGTCAACAAGGGACAGAAGGAAAGGGCCACCATACAGGCCTTGGGCAGGCTACTTAAGTTCCCTCCCTACCTCTGGGGTTATTCCAAGGAAGATTAAGTGGAATAAACTGTGTAAAGCCCTTCTCTCAGAGTCTAGCATATATCTATAAATATTAGTATTACAGGTTACATAGCCCTTATTTGAAGTGTTGGAATGGAAGTGCTTCAGATTTCAGAGATATTTTTTGTGTGAAATATTTTCTTTCTTTCTTTTTTTTTTTTTGGGGTCCGGTCGTGGGGCCTGAACTCTGGGCCTGGGCTCTGTCCCTCAGCTCTTCAGCTCAAGACTAGCGCTCTACCACTTGAGCCTCAGCGCCACTTCTGGCTTTTTTCTTTTTGCTTATGTGGTGCTGAGGAATCGAACCCAGGGCCTCATGCATGCAAGGCAAGAGCTCTACCACTGAGCCACCTTCCCAGCCCCAATGTGAAATATTTTCGTAGAGTAAAAAAATCCAAGCCGGGCGCTGGTGGCTCACGCCTGTAATCCTAGCTACTCAGGAGGCTGAGATCTGAGGATCGCGGTTCAAAGCTAGCCCGGGCAGGAGAGACCGTGAGACTCCTATCTCCAATAAACCACCAGAAAACCGGAAGTAGCGCTGTAGCTCAAGTGGTAAAGCGCTCACCTTGAGCTGAAGAGCTGAGGGACAGCGCCCAGGCCCAGAGTTCAAGCCCCACGACCGACAAAAAAAAAAAAAAAAAAAAATCCAAATCTAATGTGTACCAGAATCTAAAATTTGAAATCTAGGGGCTGGGAAGGTGGCTCAGTGGTAGAGCTCTTGCCTTGCATGCATGAGGCCCTGGGTTCGATTCCTCAGCACCACATAAGCAAAAAGAAAAAAGCCGGAAGTGGCGCTGTGGCTCAAGTGGTAGAGCGCTAGCCTTGAGCTGAAGAGCTGAGGGACAGCGCTCAGGCCCAGAGTTCAGGCCCCACTACCGGACCCAAAAATAAATAAATAAATAAATAAAATAAAATTTGAAACCTAGGATTTTTGAGCATTTCATATTTGGGACTTTCAGATTAGGGAGTCCCTGTCTGACTTGTAAAAACCTTCTGCTCTAAGTTAAGGACCTTATGAGAGCTTAGAAATATTAAAAATAGAAGCTTGTTAGAAACACGGAGAGGAGGGGGATATAACCTTGACTGCTCCATGAGGTACCCACCTGGGCATGTGCGCAGCCCCTCCCTGTGCTTCCCACATTGTGCTAGGGCCCAAAGAGGAGAGTCGGAGCCATCCCTGTCACTACCTCCTCTCAGAACTTTACCACAATCTGGCTCTTTCTTCAGCACTTCCTGGCTGGATACTTAAAGAAGACACTTAGACTTTTTTGGGTCACAAAGCTGAAGATAGGATCCTGTCTTTTGGGGTAACTACTGGGGTAGCAGTCATTCTGAGAGACCAAGGGTTACATTAACAAAGTGAGAGTCAAGAGATAACTGGAAAATATGATGAGAAAAAAAAGGCCTTTCAAAGTAGTGAGCCCTGCAAGGCAAGTTTAGTGCTTCCACCTCAGGCTGACTCAAGACTCAAGAGAGTAATAGACAGCCTTCAGGGTCCAGGTGATGAGAGTAAGTGCACATCCCTAAGGCTGTGCCCTGTCCTCTGTCCCTTGTTCCCTGTCACTGCTACTCAACACAGTTGATCCCCATATGTGGTGCTGACCCCCACTGGCCAACCCATGTCTCACTCATCTCCCTTGGAGCCTGGCCCAGCAATCCTAGGCCCATCCTTGGGGCTGCTATGGGTTGCATGGGGACTGCCTGGGAGTAGTACCAAGTCCATGGAGTGATCTGTGTTCTACATCTCAGCCAGGCCTTGCTGTGATGGCTTTTCAGCTGCTGCCTAAGTGGGCCATTTCCTTCCACTTAACTCAGTGGGCACAAGCTTGTGTCTCTCTGACAGATGCCTCAAAGCTGGGTACCTGACACTGGAGAAGCACCCTTAGAACAGACAGTCCACATGTCCCATTCCTCTTCGATCTGTGAAACAGTTCTAAGTGATTTACAGTCATCGATAGCCTTTGTCTGTCATCAAGCATTGTAGTTCCTTCAGGCTCTGGAAGCTTCCTGTCCAACCACCAAGAAAAAGCCACAATGCCCCAGAGGTCTAGGGAGTGGCAGTGATGACAGATCAGAAACACTGCCCCACCAAAAGCACAGCCAAAAGCTGAGTGAGCCAAGCATGCTTTGGTCACCTGCCAGGCAGCTGTGAGAGGTGACAGCCATGGGCACCTTTCTTCAGGCTCAGACCCAGCCTGCAATTCTGTGGGCTGTTTCCCACTGGAGTAACTTTTGTGAGAGTGTCACAGGCCTCTGTGGTCTGGTCCTGGGCTTCCAGGTATCCAAGTGAGGGTGTCCAACAGAGGTATTTCCATGTTCAGCATGTAAAGACATTAGTGTCTGGTGCAACACAGTGGCATGGAAGAAGCTGTGGCATATGCCCCACTGGTCAGGATGGGGAGGCCCTGTGTTCACCAAACCAAAGACTAGACTGAAGATCACAGCTTCTTCTAGAACTCCCTGAAGTCTTAGACAGGAGTAATAAGCCTCCTTAGATTTGAAAATGGCCTGGCTAAGCTACTGGCTTACAGAAGGTGGCCCTAAAGGGGATGTAGACCTGTATATGCACAAATCCCAGAGAGGTAGAGAAAGAGACACAGATCAGGCCAGGAAATGGAAAGATAAGAATGTGGCAGACAACAAAAATGCTAGTACCCCCCCCCCCAATGTCATTAGTAAGGACATGTCACTATGTGCAATGAAGCATCTAGAAGGAAATGACAGAAGGGTTCCAAATCTCACTGGATAGCTGCAGACCCAGGAAACTCCCCAGAATGACAGGAGTGTTAGTTCATCACATGATGACAAAGGAAGTTTGTGCAAAGTTTCACAAAGGCAATTTAACTTGAAAAAAGAAGAGTCATCTGCTCTATGGAACCTTGTATCTCACCTACTATATGAACCAAGAATATACCTACCTTCTTAGAAAGTCTTTTTGAATTTTGAAGTACTAAGTCTCCAGAGTTCCTTGTGTCTAGACTTTCTGTCTTGTAGGGAAACTTTGTGGGACATTCTTGAGTAATTATTTGGGCTGAAAAAGGAGGGGTGGGAGAATAGCTGCAGATATTTTCACACCCAGGATCATGCTTCCCAGGCTCACAGCTCTGAGGCCTCCAGGGCATTAGGTTTGATTTTCAATGCTCTCTACACTCTTCATACCTCTGTCTGAATCTGAGCTGAGATTCGGTGTATCTGTGAATCTGCACAGGACTCATATAAAGGCCAGGGAATCCCCCACCAGTACGTTCAGCCATGTGGCTGTGAATTGCTGTGGGGGTAGTCATTTAAGGTTATGGATAGGCACAGAGGGGTTCTTTCAGCTTGAGACCTTTAACCACCTTAGTTTGTTTCCATGGTAACAGATATCACAGAAAGGTAGGATGGATAGATGATAAGCCTATGTGGAGGCTTAGAGGAGGGGGTTACTGCTGGACAGGAACATATACTAAATGAACTTGTAAGAGAGCTGAACAACACTACTGCTGAGTATCTGTGACCCAAATCCATTTTTGTGGCCTTGGGGATTGGTTATACATTCAGTATCCTTTTAGCTTGGGCTATGGAATCCCATAGTTCTTTTTTTTTTTTTTTTGGGTCCGGTCGTGGGGCCTGAACTCTGGGCCTGGGCGCTGTCCCTCAGCTCTTCAGCTCAAGGCTAACGCTCTACCACTTGAGCCACAGCGCCACTTCTGGCTTTCTTCTTTTTGCTTATGTGGTGCTAAGGAATCGAACCCAGGGCCTCAGGCATGCAAGGAAAGCGCTCTACCACTGAGCCACCTTCCCAGCCCCCATAGTTCTGTCTGAATCTCTGTTCACTGTGTAGTCATGAGCTCCTCTGGTCATTCATATCATGTACTGATTAAGGTTTTGTCCACTAATTTTCTAACATTTATGAGTGGTCTAGCACTTAACTATCCTAATGGCTGTATATTAATCACCCTAATTTAATCCTCATAATCAACAGTCCAGGAGTTGGTGTTTAGCAGGAGTTCCAATGAGGACTATTACATCTCCTTCATCTACCTGAAATAGAGTGATATCTTTTTTGGTCTGGTAGTGGGGCCTGAACTCTGGGCCTGGGCGCTGTCCCTCAGCTCTTCAGCTCAAGGCTAGCGCTCTACCACTTGAGCCACAGCGCCACTTCCGGCTTTTTTCTTTTTGCTTATGTGGTGCTGAGGAATCGAACCCAGGGCCTCAGGCATGCAAGGCAAGCGCTCTACCACTGAGCCACCTTCCCAGCCCCTAAAGTGTTATCTTATGCAAAGGACTAGAGGGTCAGTAATGAAGCTAGGTCTCTAAGAATCATCTCCAGCAAAATTAGGAAATCTTGTGGGATATCCTTGAGTAATTATTTGGGCTGCAAAAGGAGAGGTATGAGAAGAGCTGAGGACATTCTCACACCCAGGATCATGCGTCTCAGCCTCACAGCCCTAGCTGTGATGATCACAAATCTGAAGAGCCTGGACACCAATTCTAGAATCACACTACCTCAGTCAAAGTCTTGAAGCAAGATAATACTCAGTAGAAATGAGGGCTCTAGGGATCCCTTGCCCAGCTGGAGACTAGAAATAAGAAAGTAGCTGGTCAGCTGGGAAGGTGGCTCAGTGGTAGAGTGCTTGCCTTGCATGCATGAGGCCCTGGGTTCTATTCCTCAGCACCACATAAGCAAAAAGAAAAAAGCCGGAAGTGGCGCTGTGGCTCAAGTGGTAGAGCACTAGCCTTGAGCTGAAGAGCTGAGGACAGCGCCCAGGCCCAGAGTTCAGGCCCCATGACCGGACCAAAAACAAATTAAAAAAAAAAAAAAAAAAAAGAAAGTAGCTGGTCAACTTAGCTCTACTTGTTTCCTGCAATAACCTAGACAGCTCAGGCTCAGCCTTTCTTCTCTATCAATTTGTTGCCCAAATCTAAGTAAAAAAGGAAGTGAGTCTCCTTAGCAAAATCTAAATAACACCCAGAGCCCAAGCTGCAAGGAAGCTGCAAGCCCAAGCTGTTTGGTTTTCTGCCTAGAGCAGAACAGCATGCTAAATAAGCTGATGTCCACTAGGCTGAGAGTGATTGGGACCATGGTCAAGATTTTATGTTTAGTTAATATCTTGTGATAAAAGCACATGATCATCTTAGAGTAATTTTCACACAAAATTATCTATCTATCTATCTATCTATCTATCTATCTATCTATCTATCTATCTATCTATCTATCTATCTATTTACCTACCTACCTATCGTCAGTCATGGGACTTGAACTGGGGGCCTGGGCATAGGCCCTGAACTTTTTGCTCAAGGCTAGGACTCTACCACTTTGAGCCTCAACATCACTTTTAGTTTTCTGGTAGTTAATTGGAGATAAGGATCTCAAGGCCTTTCTTGCCTGGACTGGCTTCGAATTTCGATCCTCAGATCTCAGCCTCTTAAGTAGCTAGGATTATAGGCATGAGCCACTGGTGCCCACCTTACAAAAATATTTTTAATTGTAGAAAACTTGGATGAAAAGATAAAATCTCCCTCACAAAGTTAAAATAAATATTTGTGATAAAAAGGTACTTTTCTCTTATATAAAATCACAGATTCTGCTTTGTCTAACTTGTAGCCTATAAATCATTGTTGCCATACTTCAAACTTATGTGTCTTCTCAAATTGAAAGTTATGGATGGGTTATCTTTGTATACAACTGGCAGTGCAGCAGGTATATTTACCCCAGCATCACAAGAAACATGAATGGTGTATCGCAGCTGTTAGGATGGCTAGGATGTCATAAGACAGTAGGAATTTTGAAGTTCTATTAAAATCTTATGCGATAGAAACATGATTATGCAGTATGAGAGAGCAGGTCCCCAAATTATATTCTTAGGAGTAAATCTAATGACAGATGGGTAGGACCAAATGGAAAATTATGACATTTTTTAGAAAAAATTAAAAAGACCTGAATGAAGAGAGGACTATACTAGTTGAAGATGTAAATTATGACACATTTCCTACTGGCTTAGAGAACTTATAAAGAAGAGCAATGCAACTATGCATTTCCACTTGGTCCTACTAGACTGGTGATATCCTTTTGGAAGTAATAAGGGGTTCTGCTTCAGGACCTGAGCATGTTCATTTATGGCTGTCATACTGCATTAACATGCCCTAGCTGCTGTTTTTAGATTACCATGAGCCAAATACTAACCCAATTTTTTGGGGGGAGGGGTCCAAGTTGGGACTTGAAAGTTAGTATCTGATGCTTTCACCCATTGTCTAGTACTCCACCAATTGAGCCACATCGCCAATACCTAATCCATTTGTTTTAATGGTTGTCTTTTAATTTTTATGTTCTCTTGTCATCATTTGTGTATGTAGTCAGGGAAAAATATACACATATTTCTGAGTGGAAATGTATATCAAAAGTGAATATATAATCGTTTAAATAGGGATACAGGTGGACCCATTGCAACAATGAGATGTACAAGTCATTATGTCGAAAACGAACTTTACAACTTTGGTGGGAGGGGGGGAAGGGGAGTGGGGAAGATTGGGTGGAGGGGCAGGGGGAGGATGGGAAGGGGAAACAAAGGAGGAGGCTACAATGCTTGATAAGAAATGTACTCACTATCTTGCCCATGTAATTGTCACCCCTCTATACAGTATTTTCACAATAAAAAAAAAACCCTCCCATAAAAAAAAAAAAAGTGAATATATTGGGCTGGGAAGGTGGCTCAATGGTAGAGTGCTTGCTATGAATGCATGAGGCCCTAGGTTCGATTCCTCAGCACCACATAAGCAGAAAAAGCTGGAAGTGGCGCTGTGGCTCAAGTGGTAGAGTGCTAGTCTTGAGCTGAAGAGCTGAGGAGCAGTGCCCAGGCCCAGAGTTCAAGCCCCACGACTGACCCCCCCCCCCAAAAAAAAAATATTGAGGCTGAGAGTGTAGCCAGGTAGAAAGCCTACCTAGCAAGGGTGGCCCTGAGTTCAAACTCTAGGGCTGTCAAAAAAAAAAAGTGAATATTTTGAAAGTTTTCTTCACTGGTGAAAGAAAATAGTAAAAAATACTACCAGACACAGAGTGCATGAATTATGGAATGGTTCCATATATGTCCATTTATTAGTTTGCTAGGCAGAATAATCTTCAGTGTTGGAAGTTATGATGGTGATATCTTTTGTGTGTGTGTGTGTTTATGTGTGTGTGTATGAGAGAGAGAGAGAGAGAGAGGGAGAGGGAGAGAGAGAGAGGGAGAGAGAGAGAGGGAGAGAGGGAGAGGGAGAGAGGGAGAGAAGGAGAGGGAGGGAGGGAGGGAGGGAGAGAGAGAGAGAGAGAGAGAGAGAGAGAGAGAGAGAGAGAGAGAGAATATGTTGGTACCAGGTCTGAAGTCAGTGCTGCCTGGATGCTGTCCCTTAGATTTATTTTGCTCAAGGCTAGTACTTTACTATTTGAGTCACAGCTCTCCACTATGGCTTTTTTTCTGGTTAGAGGTAAGAGTCTCATAGACTTTTCTGCTTGGGTTGGCTTTGAACAGTGATCCTCAGTCTCCTGTGTAGCTGGGACTACAGGTATGAGTCACTGGCTCCTGGTCTGGTGATATTCTTTTGGATGTAATAAGGGGTTCTGCTTCAGGACCTGGGCATGCTCATTTTTAATATTCCCTTGAGCTGGATGCTTATAATTGTGTCCTCTATTCATGTCATAGCTAAAAAAACAAGTGTTACAAAGTGATTATAAAAAATCTATCTTTCATTTTCTAGCATGTATCAGAGAAGAAAATAGCAAAATGGATGTCATACTGCATGCTGGGACATGGCCCAGTGTGCCAGTGTGTGTGCCTGTTTATGTACCCACATGCACTGATGGGTCTGCATCTGGCCAGTAGCCAGCACCATCTCCCCATCTTTGTGGCTACCACATTTCCTTGCTCTGGCTGGGTTCTGGCCTCAGAGAAGCAGCAAAGAGTGGAGGGGCTAGAGATTTCTATGAAGGGCAAGTACCAGTTCAGAAGTATAGGAAACCTCTCTTGAGGGCTTTGGAACATTTTTCAGGAGCCATCATCCAGTGCTTCTGAGAGGTCTGGGGAAAGGGTACTTAGAGTAGATAAATAGCTCTTGAGTACAAATGACACATGTGCAGACCAGGGTGACTGTAATGCTAAGTGTGTTGTTTGCAATGTCCAAGTCACTGCAAGAACTTACACAGCTGTCCCTGGATCTCTAGCAACATAGCCCCAGTTTTCCCCAGCTGCTCTGGGCCCACTTTGCTGTGAACCTCATGGTTGAGGCAGTGCCCTGTGCTCTGGTTCTGGGGCTTGGACTCATTTTGGCTTGGTTTGCTTGCTCAGCTAGCATTCTACCACTTGAGCCACACCTTCAACCTGGCTTTCTACTCATTATTTTGGTGATGGAATTGCACATACTTTTCTGTACTGGCTGGCTTTGAACTGTGATCTTCTGGATCTCAGCTTCCTGAGTAGCTAGGATTTCAAGTGTGTTACCAATATCCTGTTCTGTGTTCTGCATTTTATTTATAGCCTGACCTAGGACAGGGTATCTCGCAGGCCACTGTTCTTTCTCTGTAAAATGAAAGCATTTATGCCCATTGTTTTCTGGTATGGTAAACTGAGTTGAATGAAACAATGAATTTTAGTACAGAAGGATATGACTAGAGGTACTCTGATTATGGGACAGTAGAGAGACTGCCCTGCACTAAGCACAACCTAGATTCTAGCCACTAAAAGAGGAGCTGCACCAGCATTGTGCACATGCCAAATTCTACCTGCTGTCATGGGTCAGGGTGAGCTCACACCTGCACTGCGCATGGCTGATTCCCATGAGGTCACTTCTGGCACTACTCTGGCAGTGCTGCCTCCAGCTCTCCCAAACCCCTCCTCTCCCTTGATTGGAGTGCTGCTTTCTACTCACCCCAGGCTTTATCGGGAACAAGAAAGACATTCTTCACTCTGACCTGGCAGCATCTGTGGGAGGCCTGGAGGCACTCACCCTCTGCCATGAATGTTTTTTAGGTAACCTCACTCTTAGCCCCAGGAACTGGCAGCAGTCCCAAGTGCAGACAGAAAGCACCTATTGCAGAGTGCTGGGAAGTGTTGGTGCTGGTTTGAAGTTGTCAGGGCTACTAGGATATATTCACTCTGCTTATTAGAAAAAAAAAAAAAAACAGCAGAGGGAGAGACAAATTAAATGCAGCATTTGATCCAGGTCCCTCTGCTCATTTCTCCAAGTGTGGCACCACTCAGCTCACCAATACAGAACATGGAATTGCTGATGGCCCCAGGGGTGTCTGCTTGGTTCTGCCACTGCGTCTGCCTGCAATAATCTTCCTATGGCCATGGGGACTATTCTCAGACAGCAACCTAGCAGCCACATGCAGGGGTCCGACAGAAGTGAGGTTCTTCCTCCAACATAACTCCTGCATTAGCTCAAAAGTGAGCTGCAGCCTGAGACTTTTTGCTCAGCCCCTCCCTTCTCCAACTCCTTCTTCTGCCTGGTCTCCTTTTACAATGGTGGCTTCCTCCATGTCTCTTGCACATCTAACCTTGCCTTGACATCTGCTTCTCCACAGACTAAAACTCACTCAGATAGGACTAGGAGAGTTTAAAAAAAAAAAGGTAGGAAGGAGTCAGGAAACAAGCTGTGGTAGTGCATGCCTGTAATCTCAGCATTCAGGAAGATGAGGGAGGAGGCTCATGAATTTGAGACTGGCCTAGGCTACATAACAAGACCCTCATTGTCTGAGAGAAAAAGAGATGGAGTTAAGGACTGGCTTACTATCCAGTGATAGTAAGGGTCTATCCACCAAGTGGTATGTGGGTATGGCTAGCTTCCAGCACAAAAGGGTGCTTTGACTACTCCAAGATTCACCAGGAAGGAGGCTTTGTCACACTGGCCAATGACTCAGGCACTAGGAAATCCTGAGAGGAAGTGTTCACATGACCATAGAAGTAGCTGCCTGTTAGGTGAAAGCTGCTCTACAGAAAGCTAATGACAAACTGAAGGTCTTTGATAAGTAATTTTTTTTTTTTTTTGGCCCGGTCGTGGGGCCTGAACTCTGAGCCTGGGCGCTGTCTCTCAGCTCTTCAGCTCAAGGCTAGCACTCTACCACTTGAGCCACAGCGCCACTTCTGGCTTTTTTTCTTTTTGCTTATGTGGTGCTGAGGAATTGAACCCAGGGCCTCAGGCATGCAAGGCAAGCGCTCTACCACTGAGCCACCTTCCCAGCCTCTGATAAGTAATTAAAGAGCCTAAGGATGTCTCTTTCCTTAGTGTGTGCATTCTGTTAGAAGACTATGGAGAACTCTCCCTCTCAAGGCCAGCCCATGGGCTTCCAGACCATATGGAAGGTTAGATGCCAGTACAATCAATATGATAACATTTCTGAAGAAGCTAGGTGTAGAAGGGATCTATCTGAACTTAATAAAGGGCTATATATAACAAACCTATAGCCAACATTGTATTAAATGGGGAAAAACTGAAATTATTTCCCCTAAAGTCAGGAACAAAACAAGAATGTCCACTCTTCATGATCCAATTCAATATAGTACTAGAATTCCTAACCAGACAATAAGGCAGGAGAAAGAAATAAAAGAGATTCAAATAGGGAAAGAAAATACTGAATTATCCCTGTTTTCTGGTATGATCCTATACTTAACAGACCCTACAGATTCTACCAAAACTTCTAAAACTGATAAATGGCTTTAGAAAGGTAGTATGATATTAAATCAATACTTAAAAATCAATAGACTCAGCCAGGTGCTGGTGGCTCACGCCTGTAATCCTAGCTACTGAGGAGGCTGAGATCTGAGGATCATGGTTCAAAGCCAGCCCGGGCAAGGAAAGTCCGTGGGACTCTTATCTCCAATAAATCACTAGAAAACCAGAAGTGGTGCTGTGGCTCAAATGGCAGAGCACTCGCATTGAGCTGAAGAACTGAGGGACAGCTCCCAAGGCCAGAGTTCAAGCCCCACAACCGACCAAAAAAAAAAAAAAATCAGTAGACTCCTTTCTCCCCTCAACACCCCCTCGCCAATGCTAGGATTGAACTAGGGCTTGCCTAAGGGCCCTGTCTCTTAACTTCTAATATTTCACTCAAAACTGGTGCCATAGCTCCACTTCTGGCTTTTTCCTGGTTAGTTGGAGATTAGAGTCTAGGCTTTGAACCATCATCCTCAAATGTCAGCCTTCTGAGTAGCTAGGATTGTAGGTATATACATATATATACACACACACACACATATATACACACATATGTGTATATATGTATGTGCATGTATACATATATATGTATATATGTGTGTGTATGGATACACACACATACACACACACACTAAACAAGATGTAAAAGAAATCAGGAAAACAATTCCCCAAAGAATAAAATACCTAGGTATTAATACCTAGGTGTTAACCAAGGAAGTAAAAGACCTCTACAATGAAAACTATAAAAATTTGAAGAAAGAAATTGAAAAGGACATCAGAAGACCTTCCATGCTCATGGACTGGCAGAATTAATATTGTGAATATGGCCATACTACAAAAAGCAATCTACAGATTCAATATGATATCCCCCCAAATCCCAATGTCATTCCTCACAGAATTAAGAGAAACAAATCCAAAAATACATATGGAGGCATAAAAGATCCTCAAGTAATTCTAGGTAATGAGTACTTCTGGGGGTATGTAACATATTTCAAATAATACTATAGGTCCACAGTTACAAAAATAGCTTGATACTTGCACAAAAACAGATCTAAAGACCAACGCGACAATATAGAGCATCCAGAAATAAAACTACACAGCTTCAGCTAGCTAGTTTTGGCTCTTTTTGACAAAAAATAAAATGAGGGAAAAACAGCCTCTTTAACAAATAGTGTTGGGAATCCACCTGTGGGAAACTGGCCCTATATTTCTAACCCTGTATAAAAATGAACTCTAGTTATATCAAAAAGCTGAAAGTAACACAGGAAGTTTATAGCTACTATAAGATAGCAGGAAAAACTCTGGAAGATGTGGGCATAGGTAAATTTTAGGATAGAACTAAAAATTGACTAATGGGACTATATCAAATTAAAGAGTTTCTAGACAGCAAAAGAAGCAGTCAGTAAAACCAACAGAAAACCCACAGAACAGAAGAAAATCTTTGCCAGATATTCAACAGATAAAGGATGAATATCCAGAATATGCAAGAAACTAAAAAAACTTAAACAATAAGAGAACAATCCAATTAATAAATCAGCAAGTGAAATGAACCAACAGTTCTCACAAGAACCACAAAAGGCTTATAGATCTATTAAGAAATAGCTGGGCACCAATGGCTCATACCTACCTATGCAGCAGGCTGAGATTTGAGGATTGAAGTTGGAAGCCAGCCTACTAACCTTGAGCAAAAGGAGCTCAGGGACAGCCTCCAGGCCCAGAGTTCAAACACCAGGACTGGCTCCCACCAAAAAACTAAACTAAAATAAATGGTCAACCTCCTTAGCCATAAAGGAAATTCAAATCAGAACCAGACTAAGGCTCCAATTACCCTAGTCAGAAGGGCAGCTATCAGAAAACAACAACCAGGAATTTTTATACACTATTGGTGGAGGTCAGTAGGAGGTTCATCAAGAGACCAAATATAGACCTTCCCAATGAATCTGCCATACCACTCTTGGGACTATATCCAAAGGAGAGTAAATTAATATGTAAGAAAGACATCTGCATGAATATGTTTATTGAAGCACTGTCTATAATAGCCAAATGATGGACTCAGCCAACGTACCCTAGAACAGATGGGTAAAGAAAATATGGTGTACACACACACACACACGCACACACACACACACACGCACATGCACACGCACACATCCATACCATGGAATATTGCAAAGCAGCAAAGAAAAATGAAATCATGTCATTTACAGAAAAGTGGATGCAATTAGAGAAACAAGCCAAGCTCAAAATAATATCATATGTTTTCACTCATATGTGGAAGCTCGACCTAAAAGATATACATATTCTTGGACATGTTCATACATACATATCCATTTACATAAGTATATGTGGATAAACATAGAACATGAATCTAAGGGATTACTTAGGAGGAAACAGGAAGGGGAAGGGAAAAATAATAGAGGGTGAGTAAATTTGAAATACATTTTGAAAGAGGATGAACAGAGGATCAAAATAGAGTGTTTTCAACTATGGAAGTCGAATGAGAAAACCTGCTGAAATTGTTTTGGGAAGAGGGGAAGGGACAGTCATAGATTGGATTGGAACATATTGTAAACATGTGTGGAAATGTAACTATGAAGCCTCCCTCTTTATAACTAATGTAAGCTAATAAAAAAAATAAGATCCAAAAATAAAGGCCCAGTGTGAGAGCCTGAAGTCTGCCTTTCCCTACTATGTACCTCTGGCTAGAAGACTGGGGGCTTCTCCCTCACAGGACTATCCCATTGGCTTCTAGGTCCATCTGGGAGAGTTGAATGCTGGCACAGTCCATTTGGATGTGCTGCCCTCAAAGCATCATTTTTAATGGGCTTTATCACAGGGCCAGGAACTAAGCCTAGGTGAACAGGAATTCATTGATCTGGGGGTGTTTTCTTGGGATGAAGATTTAATGCCCTGGGCAAGAAATCTAGCTAGGTGTTTCTGAGAGGTATAAGAAAGTGATAGGTAGGCAAAGGCTGAGCCTGAGCTGGCAGAAAGCAGAGGAAGCAGGGATGGAGGTAGGGGAGGGGGGCCATAGTGGAATGAATGTACCACCTGAGTCCAGGAGACTAGCAGAGTATACTGTTTAACCACAGATTGCCAAATGGACTGTCATTGTTAGGAGTTTCTGCAGATGGGATAGGTCAGCAGGAAAGTACATCACAGAGCTGGGACACTATGGGCTCTAGAGGGGCGGGGGTCTGAATAGCTTAAATGCTCTGTGTTTAAGTTTAGGCATTCTAGGGGAAATGACCCTCAGAGTAAACAGAGGGACACAGACTGGGTGGGCAGAGCTCAGGGCAGGGAGGAGCTGCTCTCAGGTTCATAGGTTCCAAGTCTGACCTCAGAATTCACAAATCTGGAGAAGATTATACTTTTAACAGAAGGCATCACACACTACTGCGGTGGGTCATAGGGAAGTGCACCACAATCTTTCCTGAACAATAAACTAGAGATTCGTCAACTGTCCTATCTAGTCGCATGACCTACTTTTGAGCTGAATGAAACACCACATGATGCAGCTGAGATGTGTTTTTTGCTGTTGCTGGTGGTAGTGGGGGTGGACTTGAACTCAGGACCTGAGTGTTGTCCCTGAGCTTTTTCACTCAAGGTGAGCACTCTACCACTTCAAGCCACAGCACCACTTCTAGTTTTCTGGTGTTTAATTGGAGGTAAGAGTCTTACAGACTTTCCTGCCCAAGCTAGCTTCAAACTATGATCCTCAGATCTCAGCCTCCTGAATAGCTAGGATTACAAGTATGAGCCACTGGCACCTGGATTAAGATGGTTTTGACACAACAACCTAGAAACACTGGAACAACTGTCTAGAAACAGTGCCATCTCAGGTGGGCGATGGCAGCATTAACGAATTCTTGGTCGACCTTTCCTATGATTCATGTGGTAGGAATTGGGGGGCAATATATAGCCCTACTGTTCTTCCAAGTAGGAATACTGGAGACTTGAATACATTGTCCTCAAGTTCTGGCTGAAACTGTCCTTTCCTGAGATTCCAAGAGTGGCACTAACTTGGGATAACTGTCTTCTATCTTTTCCTCTCCTAATGTGAACATGCTACCGCTGATTTTGCCTCTCAGAGGTGTGCAATTTACCTGAGTCAGTTAATTGAGTTCCCCAGGCCTCAATTTCCACAATATAGAAGTAATGAAAGAAGCTCTATAGGCTATTATGGTGGTTAAATGGCAATACGCACGTCGTCTCCAGAACTGAACCCCACACAGAGCAGGTGCTCAGCAGTAGTTGCCATCATCATCATAAGGGCACATTCCCTGTGCCTCATTCACCACCACTACCACTGTCTAATAATACACAGTCTGGAGGAGAAAAGAAGTGCTCTAAAATTATTCCCAGAGCCACCTTGCTTATAAGGCCACCACCCAGAATCTCTGTAGGCACAGAGAAATCAACCTTACAACTACAAAAGCCAAAAGGTGAATGAACACAACAGAACCCAAGAGTGCAGCTGCAGTGATTAGAGAACTCTATCACAGGCTAAATCAAAGCTGATTTAAATGAGCAAGCAGATGCTTAGCGAGAGGGCTCAGGCAGTGGGAGGACAGTGAAACTGGAAAGGAAAGTATGCTTCCAATACACCTCTAATATTTGGAAATCTCTCTTACATAGGCTCAACAAGTTCAATGTAGGGACAGAAGAGTTGTTGTAGAGGAAAGAGCTATTTTACACTAGCCAGTAAGTATGCAGCAAGTATGAGCCATTCCTAAGCACCCTTTGTAAGCGAAGCCAGTGTCAGAAAGGTACTATTGCATAACACATTTCCCATGGTGGCTTACTTGTTGCTGTCTTTGTATTCATAGATATGACATCCTTGAGGCAATCCAGTCTCGTGGTCCACGGTGAAAGCAAGTTTTAGCTGAACAAAGAGAGAAGAGAAAAACAGTGAATTTTAGGCAGCACATTCTACTCATTCTAACAGAGAACTAAGAACTAAACAAAGAACAAAGAACTAAACAAAATCAACTTCCTCTAGCAGACATGTTCCTCTCTGGGAACTGCCCACCTGCAGGAACTCTACCATCAACAAGGACTGTTCATCCTTCAGGTATTCATGGAGTGCTCCTTTGGGCTTTTCACTGTGCTAGTTGTAGCAGCAAGGGGCTGCCTTCATGAAGCTTGTAGTCTGGTAGAGGAGCCATCTAACCACATTAAGGAACATGACACATATAGAGGTAAAACTTCATATTAACGAAGATTTTCTGAAGCATGAAAGGAGCTTCCTGTGTTTCTAAGAAAAACTACATCGAGTGGGATTTGGGGATGAAGGAATACATAAATTGTTAGTGGAGGAAGCAAAGTGAGTTCTACTGGGCACAGCATATACAAGAGTCCTAGGGCAGGAGCTGTATCAACTGAGGGAATGGTTGGTGAAGTTGGACCCCAATAGAGAAAGAGGACACAGTGAGCTGTGACTTTAGGGAGGAAGGCCAGGTTGAAGAGGCAGAATCTTTCTGGCCATACTGAAGTTTTTGGCCTTTACCATAACAGCAAAGTGGAGTTTCTGCTTTTAGAAAGGGATGGATGGTGGCATCAGAGTTCTGTGCTGTAAGACACCCCTTCTCCCTGTCTACGATGTAGACAGAAGCCTGCTGGGGCTGGGGACTGCTGCCGGAGTTGAGTGGTGAGGGTGGTGGAAGTGGTGAGGGGGATGAACTACAAGGATGCCAGGCAAGATGGACAGAAGGGGACAATTGGACGTCGATAGTAGGAGGAAGTTGTTAGGAGTAAAAGCAGGGTGTGTGGATAGGTTTGATGCTGGCAAAGGAGCGGATAGAAATTTGGGATGGCTCATGATTTTGATCTAAACAACCAAGCAAGTGGTCATTCCATGGCTGAGAGGGGAGACTGTAGGTGTGGTTTTAGAGATGTGGTTAGGGAAGGTGAGGACAGCAACCCTGGGGAAGTCCTGGTTCTTTCTGGACTCTGGTGGGAGGTCCTTAAGTAAGCACCCAGTCCACAGAGCTCAGAAAGGCTCCTGTTCTTTCTAGGGCCCAGAGCCAATTATTATCTTTAATGAATTTTTAAATTATAAATCACCGAAGTAATTTATATCACCAACTTTTACATTTCCTAAGTAATTTTAACCAAAATTAACTGCATACTAGGAGGATACATTGTTTTTTTTTAACTGCAGGGCTATTTACATAGCTAATGATCTGCATCATTAGATGCTGGACAAATTCTTTTCCTCAGAGGGGAACAAGCCTCTCAAGAGTAGATTGTCCTCTTACTGACCCAGATGAACATTCAAAACCAGAAACAAACCCTTCTTTACACATGAAGCCAGAAGCTTCAAGGCACAGACATGCTTTCCCTACAGAGCACTGCCTGGCCTTTCTCAGCCCTCTCTAATTAAAACAACACACACACACACACACACACACACACACACACACACACACACACACGCACGCACGCACGCACGCACGCACGCAAGCGCGTGCGCGCACACACACACACTAATCACTTTAAAAAATTCTATCAATTACAACTACATCCTTTTCTTTTTGTAGCTGAGGTTAGGCCTATATTTCAAGTCTACATTGGTTAGAATTTTTTGTATCTTTTGACTCAATGTTTTCTTTGCTTTCTTTTCTTTTGAAGTACTGGGGTTCAAATGCAAGGCCTTATGCTTGTGCTCATTAGGCGCTCTTCCACTTCAGCTACACCCTCAGCCACATGATGTTATAAGTTATAGATTTATAGCTTAGAAAAATTACCAGAAATGTAGGGGAAAAAAACCTTAATTTGTAAAAATTGTTGCCTCATATTACTTATTGGAAGGACTAAAAGATCAGCAAAGGCAGAAGGTTAAATAAGCTCCGCTCCAGTCACATGTGGAATAGCATACAGTCATTAAACTGCTCAGGAACATATTTGGGGTGGTTGGATAGAGACGGCTCTGTGCTTGATTATACACCCTGAGAACCGTGTGAAAAAGAACAAGGTTGCATAAAAGAAGGGTTGGGAGGCTCCAGTGATTCTTTAGTATCTGCACTTTCCAGATCCTTCAGGATAGGTCTGTGCTACTTTGACTAATACCTCCTTTTTGCTTTGTTTTATGGCTAGTGACTAACATTCTTATATAATTCTAAGTTTTTCTGGCTTTTCTGGATGTTTGGTCCCTGGTTTCAGTACAGCTGGTCTTCACTGAGTGCCTGCCTGCCTGACTGGCCACTGCACCGAGAGTACAGCATCCAGCTTCCCATCTAATCCCCAAGTGCACTTCCCTCTTCCTTTATAAAGGGGGCACTGGAGCCTCTGGGCTGCTCAGGTTGCAAAGGTGATACATTGGCAGGGCAGGCTGCAGGCAGGTGTATGGACTTCATGTGATCAGAAGGAAGTCACGACAGATTTCAGAGCAGAAGACAGCTCACTTTAATGGTCACATAGAGAACGGGCTGACATGAGAGTTTCCTTTCTGGGAGGCCGTTATGGTGGAACAATGAGGAGGTAAGATTTGGACCTCCCGTAGCGATGTGGGCGTGATATAGCAGGAATGGGAGGAAGCGAAGAAACAAGCCTGACAAGACCGGAAATACACACATGTGGAGCCATATGACATCCAGAATCTACCTCCCAGCCCTGACTTCTCATGACTAGGTGAAAAATGAGGGATGATACAGAAGCTGTGGGCTGCATCATGAAGCCAAGGTAGTTTCCAGAGGATTCCCATCAGGAAACTCCACACACACCAATTCATCAATACAGGTGGTGAATGGCGATGGGAAGGAAAAGGAGCACACTCAGAGTTAAAGTAACAGGAAGGCCACATGAAGGAGGCATTACTATTTCCTTTTCATAGATGAGGCACTTGGGGTTGAGGAAATTAAGTAATTTAGCTGGGCATGATGGCAAAAACCTGTAGTCCCAGAACTCAGGAAAGCAGATGTAGGAGGATGGAGAGTTACAGGCCAGCATGGGCTACACAAGGGCGTGCAGGGGACAGGGTGGGGGGAAGTGGAATAATTTTTTCACACTACAATTAGAACCAGAATTTCAACCCAAGTCTGATACACAATGGAAGATTCCTCCCGTAGTAGGCAAGAAGCTGTCCGGGGATGCAGATATGTCTGCAGGTTGGACAAGGAGGATCTGGAATGTTCCTGAGTAATTTTTGTTCTTTCCTGAGAACTATTAAGAGGCTAAACTGTCTACAAGGGATGCAGAGTTTGGTGAAAGAAAAAGTGGAAATTTGAGGAAAGTGATGAGGGTTTGAAATTGCTTCTTTGGAAAATAGGAAAAGCAGCTGGACAAGGAAGGGCAAAGGACTGCCAGGGAGCATTAAGGATCCACCTGGAGTATTTAGGATGTGAAGTTACTGTAGCAACTCTGTGCCTGTTGTTGATTTTTTTTTCTAGCAATCTAGGCATTGGCATGATGGAAGTCAGGTTGGTTGTAAGCCGAATATCTGCCAGGAAAGTTTGAGGAAGAATAATGGGGCTGGGAGTGTGATATGACATAGCAACAGTTGGACATGGATAGACCAGGGAACCTAAGGGAGGATGGAAGGGGCTAACTGGAAGAAAAGAGATGGGTGACAGATGTTCTGCATGGAGCTGATATTTATTGAATATGTCTCTACTAAGCTTCTTTTATGTGTGATCTTACTGAATCATCCCACTAGCCTTGTGTGGTCAGTTCCTAGGTTTAGACTGATTTAATAAGTATTTGACTCAAATTGGCAGAACTGAGTTGAGGGCCGTTCTCTGTACCACTGGCCTATCCTGGCTTCCTAGGCCAGTGATTTTGAGGTAGGGAACCGGGACAACTGTAGGGACTAGAGGCTGTGGTCAGACAGCAGAGTGTGTGTCTGATCTTGGAGAGGGTGCCCAGTCACAAGATCCAAGAGGAAGCCAAGAAAATGGAGAGCTATAATGGAAGGTGAATGGGAGGGATGGTGGAGAGATCTTCAAAGAAGCTCTGAAATGCTGGTGACATGCTACTTCCAGATGAATCGAACTAGAAAGCATGTCCCTACATGTGTGAATATATTCATGGAGGGCTACTGTGTGCAAACTTTAATTCATGAGTGAACGAGTCCACCGTAACAGATACTGGTGAAGAACTAGCAGCAGACATTTCCTCTTTCCCAAGAGTATCTCAGTTTTACTAAACTATTTACACATATCCCCTGTCTTTGGCCCAGGGTCCCCCAGAGGGAAGACAAAATCTCTAGTTCTTAGACTTTAGACATCAGAGAGCCATGGGAAGCCCAGATGCCTGAAGTCCAAGCCTAGGAACTGGTTCAGGTAAGAATGAGCAACCTAAGGCCCAAAGGCTAAGATGCTTAGCACCTCTTGGCAGGAGGGCCAGTGTTGCGGCAATCAGCACACTCCAAGGCTGAGAGCAGAGGACTCTAAGGGGAAGTGCGACAAAAGACCTGCAGCAGAGGACAGCCAGCCTCAATGATGGCATCCTGCTTGCAGCCTTCATGCCAGCCATTCTCTTCCAAGTGCTCAATGTTTGAACAACGTTGACACAAAGTCCATCTGTGCCATTGGCTCTCCTCTTCTCCTAACCCACTCTTACCATGGGGCTAAGTTACTTTTCTAGAATACAAACCTGAGGACACTTTCCTCTTTCAGTTCCTTAGCTGGAGACATAGCGATGCTAACCACAGCCCAGGCCTTCTGGAGTTCAGCTGCTTTGCATGAACAAATCTAGACTAAAGCAGGGTGATGAGGTAGTTGTGTAGCAGTCAGGAAGCTCAAGGTAGACAACAGAAGTGTAAAGGCAAAGTCCAGCTCCTCAAACACCACCCCCTCCTGCCTCAAGGCCTTTATCACAGACCATGGCAGATATCCAATTTCATTTCTGCAATTTTTTGTGTATGCTGGTCCTGGGGCTTGAACTCAGGCCTGGGTGCTGTCCCTGAACTTCTGTTCTCAAGTCTAGCATTCTATCACTTTAGCCATACCTCCACTTCTGGTTTTGGGGTGGTTAACTGGAGTCTCATGGACTTTCTTTCAGGCTGGCTTCAAACCATGATCCTCAGATCTCAGCCTCCTGAGTACCTAGGATAATAGACATGAACCACCAGTGTCCAGCAATCTCTGCATTTTTTATTTCTTCTTTTCCTTCAGTGAACAACTCTGTTTTGCATCTTCCTGCTTGGTGCTGTGTCACCAGTGATGCAGACTGCAGTGTTCAGGTGCTAAGGCACAGAGCCCTTCTCTGGACACTAGATCCTTTCCATATAGCAGGACTAGCCAGGACACTGGTGGGTCTTACCACTGTCCCTGGTGTCAGCTTGGGGGCCCTCATCAAGGCCTGAAAGGACCACACATATAACAGCTCAGTTTAGTAAGCCACCTTGCAGGAATGGCAGCCACCCTGGGACTTCACCAGGTCTTTCTCTGCCACATCAAGTAGGAGAGCTGACCCTTGCCAGCCTTTTCCTGGGAATGGGTGCTCTTGGTGGACACTTTCCAACTGCATAACCTTCCTGACATTTGATGAAGCGGTGAAGGAAGCAAAGGCTCACAAGGCTGCTCCACTGGCCTCTGCTAGAGAGGAAGGAGGCCTCAGTGAGAGAAAGGTTTTCATCCCATCTAAGGGCAGGCCAGTCTCACTGGACAGAAAATGGAAGAGCTTCTACTTCCAGAGGCGCAGGCTGAGACCATACAGGAGGGAAGGATCTGGGCAGCCAGAGTATAAGACTCCTGCTGGGACCTCTTTTCCTTATGCTTCCGGCTCCAGGGGTGAGCCCCAGGGCAACTGGGCCCATGGACTGTGTGAATGGCTCTAGGAACTAGGGAGTTGAAGGGTTACAAGAGAATCTTCCGCAGACCCTGTGAGAAGGTAAGGTATAGGTCCTGCTGTGTTTGTTGGGCCTGCAAGAGGTCATTCTTCAGCCCTAGGGCTCTTTGGGCTGGGAGGCCATGGAGGCCAGCAGGGCATCCTCCTAGCAGGTGGCTATAGGTAAGCAACAATTGATAGACTGAGGATCATGGAAGACTACCTTAGGGATCTCAGATACTGCTGCTGGAATAGAGGCTTCAATAACACCTTAGGGAAGGCATGAATGTCTCAGGCTAAGAGGAGGGAGCAGGGAGTCATTTAACTAGTAAAACACATGGTCCTTACTTTGGATCCCTGCCCAATGAAGCCAGTGGGCCTGATCACATACCTAAGGAAACACAATGAAGGGTGACGGAATAGGAAAGTAAGGGGTGGCCAACTGTGCATGTCCAGTGCTCCTGGGAAGTAAGCAAGTCAGTCTATAATTGTTCATATATACAGTTGACTTGTCCAAACAGCTACATACCTAGAAAATGTTATGCCAAGGCTGCTGGGTCCTAAACTCCATGACTTAGAGAAAATACCAGCTTAGACTTCTGGTGCTTTTGAAAACTCCTGGCCTGACCTTAGAAGGGCAAAAAAAAAAAAAAAAAAAAAAAAAAATTTTTTTTTAAAGTTGAGGAATTCCCTGTCTTAACCACAACAGCTGCAAGATGACCTCTCATGGGCAACCAGTCTGCTCAGGCCTTGGAAAGTACTTATAGCCCCACAGGACAGAGCACTGGCTTTCTTTCTAGAAAAGACTGTGTAGAGGACCTGGGAGCTCAGCTCCCGGGCTCCCCTCAGAGGATATAACCCAGAAAGGTCACTGGTAAAAGTTAAGTGTTAGTTCTTTGGCCAGGACTGTTCTAGATCCGCCCACCATGGTTTCTCCAGGAGGTCTGTGAGCTTGCTTCAATTTGCTAGCTATTAGGGCTAAGGTTCAAGTGCAGGTCAAGAACCAGACTGGTAAGCTTCCAGCCACCCCATGGTTGATGTTTCTCTTTGCAGTCTACTCACTGAGTCTTGTAGTGTATCCAACTCTTCCTTAAGCCCCAAATGGGAAATCCTACAGTAGGACCAACATTTTAGGATTCAGACATGCATACCTAAGAGGAACAGATAGGTTGCTTCTACCTGAAGCCTTGGTTTTGTAATTGAAAATCTTATTAGGAGGAAATCTTCACATTCTCTGAAATGATCTTTAGTTTTCCTTCGTTAGTCTTCATTGTTTGGTTTGGATTTCCTAAGCATTATTTCTTTTTTCCATCTCCTCTTCACTTTCTTTTATAAGACAAAGATGCTGTGGGCTCTGCTTTAACTTGGTTAACAACGATTCTACGGCAATGTATTAAATTTCTTTCTCTTAAGTCCACTGAAGTCTTTTTGGACTTGGAGAGAGCTTTTTAAGAAAGAACTTGCTCATTCAGCAGGATTTTCCTCCCCACCCCAAGCTCTGGTTCTGACCTGGAAAAAATAAGAGTGAGAAAGAGCAAGAGAATCCTGCAGTCCTGACGCTCAACTTCACAAACCACAAAAAAGGACCTCGCTCCAGTAACGTAATCATGGAGATTTTTGGCACCTTGGTCTTTCAAGAAAAATACATCCATCTGCTGGCAAAGGGACCCATCAAACTAAATCCTGTTCAGCATGGAGTTCCCGATTCATTAGTGTTGGAAGGTCTGTAGTGAGGCTGGCTGCTCCCACTGGATGACGCCTCCCGAGAGCGCCGTCTGTAAACCCCACAGCTGTGTTTTCACTTAAGGCCACTTCTCCTGACTCCACTGCACCTTGTTCCAGAAGCTTGTTCTATTCTCATCAAGGCTAAAAATGACAGAATAAGGAATCTTCAATGCTGAGGGTTGACCAGCCCAGAAGTAAAGCCTGTCATACAGCTAGCATCCCTATGCCAGTAGATATGAGTCTTGCAGAATAGCTGAATTTCAGTGAGAAAGCCCTAGCCCACAAGTCAGTCATGGCAGAGAAGATGTGGCAGCAGCTTTTTTGTTCACCTGACTGGCCTCCTTCTTTTCTGAGGGTTGCTTTATGGCTCACTATCAGGACTGACTGCTCACCACTGTCCCCTGTAACCCTTTACCTCATCACCGAGGATACCATTGCAGAAGAGCTCGTCTCACACCCCATGCTCTCCTGCACTGAGGATTAGAAGTGTCAATGCTCCCGCAGTTTCCTGATCAGACGTCCCTCAGTCATGAAGTCCTGTTTTTTGGTCTCCCAAATTCCCAACAGTATAATAGTACTGAATATGAGACACCATGAGCAAGCCTGCACATAGCAATATAGCCAATGAGAAGATCATGCAGCCAATCTGCTCATTCTTCTCAAAGCTGGGGAAAAGTTGAGGGTCTTCATGACCAATGAGAGCAGAAAATACTGTAAAGAACCATTTCTGCTCTGCTCAGAGAGCAGCATCGGTGAGGACCATAGACTGCATATAGCCTCTCCAAACCCATGCATCTTGGAGAATACCACCTGTCTCCTAATTTCTAGAATGTGTCTGTTCTGCCACCTTCTGTCTGCTCAAAAGCCTGTGGTCTCACACTAGGCACAGGAGAACCCATGCCACAGACCTCATCAGAGCCTCCTACTTCAAAGTGGCTGCTTCAACAAAATAACGAACTAAGTGGCTGCAACAGGGCTTCCATCACACACTCAGAACATAGAAGGTGGAAAGGAGTGTGAGAGGCCTATGTGACAGGCTGTCTGCTCAGGCTCTCCCTGGGACCCAAGGAGGCTCTAGGAAAGCAATACACGTAACTAGGTGAGCCAGCTCATCTAGCAGCCTGGCCTTCCTCAAGGGCATTTTGACCATATTCCTCCATTCCATCCAAGTTAATCTTAAGAAACAGCTTTGCAAAATCTCTTTCTCCGTTTTCCACAAAACCCAAAGCTGTCTATTATGATATTTAATGTCCCGAGCTTGAGAAACTACTCTTAAGAAGAAAAGTATTCCTCAACTTTCAATGAAAGTCATTATTTCAAAACAGCCTTATAAAAATCTCCCCATTCTCAACAGTATGACTTCTGTTTGTTGTATACTAAAGCCAGTCACAGGAACTATACTCTGTATCCAAAGATGTTAGAAACCTCCTATTACTTCTCCTGACTTTAACTTCCTGTTGGGTCCATTTCACTGTTTATCCTTTGTTATAAGAACTCTCACATTCTTTTTTTGGAAATAGATGAGGGTGTACTTGAATAAAGCAAGATTCTTCAAAATGTAAGCTGAATATACATAAACGTATGAGATCGAGGCAAGTTCAACTACAACCTACGAAACAACAGCCATGATGGTAGGCAATCAGTTCATGGAAGAAGGCAAGTGGGACATTCTCATATAATCCTCCGAGCCAGTGATCAGGCTGGCTCTCTTCTTAAAAAAACAGGAGAGAACAGAATGATCTTCCAGGGAATTGGCCTCAGTTTCCAGGGACTTGAGGAGTCAGGAGTTATGTAAGCGATGCTGGGAGCCAACAACTTTGGCCTGAATTTGCTCTCTGCCTGAGTCTGGGTGGCAGTGGGCTCTAGGGCCTTAGGTTCCACTTGTAAGCTGAGTTCCTCAATGGCTATCCTTGTGGTAGGTCTCCAGGAGGAATGCAGCACTCTTTCTAGGCTCACTAGAGGAAAGCACCTGTAATCAGCCATGCCATATCTGTTGGAAGAGAAGCCCCAAGGTTCCAGAAAACCTAGTGTGCACACCTTCAGATGCTTTAATGAAGAACAAGTAAAGATGAAAAACTCTCTTGCATAAGGTTCATGTCTAGATTCCAGGCTAATCTGTTTCCTTCCTTTTAGCCAAGGCCAAGCACCTGAACAACATATTCCAGGACAACACTGTCATCTTAGAGCAGCCAATTGAGCCTCCCCCTACTTCCTGTTCCTCTGCTCCCATAGCTCGGGATAAAACGTGCACGAGCAGGCTTAGCATATCTCTTGGCAAGAACCACTCTCTGCTACCAATGTCTAAGCCACACAATGCCCATTGATCCTACACTGCTTAGTGGATTGCTCAGAGCAAGCTGGAAAGGGCAACTAGCAGGCTGGGGTTACCAGAGGTTCCTATCTCCATCCAAGATAATTATCTGTGTCTTTGTTTTCTTTACCAAACAAAGTATCAGTTTAAAAGATGTTGTTCTACCTGTGGTAAAAACCAAAGAACACATGAGTGCTACATAGCCTAAAGATAGACTATACAGAAATTCATAGCTATAATGAAATGCAAAGACAAAACATTTTAAGGGAAGGGGATTAGGAAGGCTGAAATCCAGTGGAAAGGAAATAAACACATTTTTGTAGTTGATTTGTTAATTGAGTAATCAGTTTTGATATACACAATCCTTAGATAACCTCATACAGTTAAAAATCCATTAAGAAACTAGGATATAATCCCAGCTATTGGGCTGGGAAGGTGGCTCAGTGGTAGAGTGCTTGCCTTGCATGCTTGAGGCCCTGGGTTTGATTCCTCAGCACCATATAAGCAAAAAGAAAAAAGCTGGAAGTGGTGCTGTGGCTCAAGTGGTAGAGCGCTAGCCTTGAGCTGAAGAGCTGAGGGACAGCGCCCTGGCCCAGAGTTCAGGCCCCACGGCCGGACCCCAAAAAAAAAAAAAAAAAAAAAAATCCCAGCTATTCAGGAGGACAATGATTTAAGGCTACACAGGACAAAAAGTTATTAAAACCTTATCTTAAATAAATCAGGCATGAAGGTACACATTTGTAATTCTAGATATGAGAGACACTGTAGGTAAGAGGATCAGGTCTGAGGCCAGCTGAAGCCAAATCAAGAGCAAAACAAAAAACAATCACCCTCCCCCCAAAGAACACAGATATGAGACCCACACCTGAAAATAACGAAAGCAAAAACTGACCTGGGGCATGACAGAACACTTGCCTAGCTATTACAAGACCTAGAATTCAAGCCCGATTGCTGTCCCCCACCAATAATTAAAAAAAACGCAAAACAAAACAGAACTCATAGAACATTAAATGTTAACAAAATAGGTTTCATAACAATCTCAGGGAAGACTATAAAATGGGAACTGGTTTTCCTTCTAATTCCATAAATCTCTCTATGGGCTTTTGATCTACAATACAGGTGACAGACCCACTTCCAGCCTAGCTTTCTAGTTTTTTTTTTGTTGGGCATGGGCCCTGAACTCTGGGCCTGGGCGCTGTCCCCCAGCTCTTCAGCTCCAGCTAGCACTCTACCACTTGAGCCACAGCACCACTTCTGGCTTTTTCTGCTTATGTGGTTCTGAGGAATCGAACCCAGGGCCTCATGCATGCAAGGCAAGCACTCTACCACTGAGTCACCTTCCCAGCCTCACAGTCTAACTTTTTGTTCTTAAGACTACACAAGTTTTCTTTCTGACTGGGCGCCAGTGGCTCATACCTGTAATCCTAACTACTCAGGAGGCTGAGATCTGGGGATCACAGTTCAAAGACAGCCTGGGCAGGAAAGGCTGTGATATTCTTATCTCCAATAAACCACTCAGAATACCAGAAGTAGCGTTGTGGCTCAAGTGGTAGAGCACTTGCCTTGAGCTGAAGAGCTGAGGGACAGCGCCCAAGCCCAGAGTTTAAGCCCCACAACCAACAAACAGACAGACAGACAGACACACACACACACCTCAAACATATAAAACAAAAGAAAATGAAGGAGGAGGAGGAGAAAAAGGAAGAGGAGGAAGAGGAATGTTTCCAAGGCTTTGCTGGATTGATTTGGCACATAGGTCCCACCATGGATGGAAGCAGCCCAGCGCCTCAGAACCAGCAACAACTTGTCTGTTAATAGCTGCCTGGGGTAGGAAGAGGCCACAATGACCTGCTACAGCATGGCTGAGACCGGTTTCGACAGTCTGGATATACAAAAATGGCTTCTATCCTGCTCTCATTCTTCTAGCATCGAGTTGGAATATATCTCCAGCTGTGTATTTGTCCAATTAGCATCCCATCCCAACTAGATTAAGTTCTAATAAAGTCATTTCTATCCAACTGTTCTTTGTGAGCACCACAAGGCCTTTATCAAAGACAAGCTTTAAACAGGGCATTGCAGGGCCCTGCAACAAGTAGCGGGAAGCACAGGCCCAATTTTGCCAGGAGTGGCATGTGCTTGGTTACCACTACCTGTGTTTCAGAGGGGGAAAAGGATGCTCAGAGAGGTGAGGTAACTTGCTTGCTCAAGGTCAGGCCCAGACCTACTGTTTCTTCTTTAGATTGGAGCAGAGGACAATGACACTCTGATGTCAATCTTGTCCAGACTCACTGCCAAAGGTACCACTGAAGAATGAGCTGAGGCCTCCTTCTGTGTGGGGATGATGAACTTCTGTGTGGGGAGCAGGTTGGCCCAGACAGTGTTGAGAAGACAAGCTGGGCTGAGGGGACCTCAAGGTGGACCAGCCAGAGACAGCATTTGGCAACCTCCTGGATGGCAAGCCCATTCCACCCTCCTCAAAGCCAAGTCTCCACCCAGTACCTGTGTTAGCTAGGCAACGTGCACACCTGGAAGAGGTCCTATCCACATCTGCCGAGGTCACATCTGGATCTAATGTGCCCACACCTTCCTCCCATCTGGTCCCACCTCCTTTTACCTGCCACACCTTCTCCAGCCCCTACCCTAGATAAGGCATGGCTGGAGGCCTGATGCTCTCTTTCACAGCTGGCGTGGAGTGCCAACCTGGCCTGGTGCCAGCCAGAACAATGAATAAACCTACCCCTTACCTGAATACCACATGAGTGGTGGTGTTCTTACTCGGCAGCTTCTTCAAAAACCTAACATAAATGGTGCTGTGACCTCCAGAGCCGAGGTCTTGGTTTTGGGGGCTTCGCCATTTCTCTCTAGAGTGCTCTGGGGAAAGTCGGGATGCCGCTTCTGCCTGGTCAGCTCTCCTTCACTCACCTCTCCTGCACTTTTAATGGGGTGCTGTGAGTCATACCCAAGCTGTGAAACCCCTTTGAAATGCCTCCTGCACTCCCTGGAAAGCCAGAGCACCTAATTTTTATGCCATTCTCAGATTAAACAGTTTTTGCCACTGCAGTGGTAAATGGTAAGAAGTCTGTTTACTTTCAGGCTCTCTCTGCTCGCTCTCTCTGTCAGTACTGTCCAGCTTTCCCTATCTTTCTCTTTTCTACAACTTTTTGGCTTGTGCCCTGAAGAGTGCGACAAAGGCTGGGTCCTGGGGACCCCCCTTCAAGGTTCCCTCTCAAAGGCTAGCCACTCTAGGTTTGAAACTTGTCAGTTTCCATTTGTTCAGGTTTTCTTTGCATTTTTTCAGAAATTCGACATCTTGGCCACATGGTGGGTTAAGGGTTTGGTCTCATCTGACCCTCACCCTCCCACCAAGCTTACTACTCCTCCACCCATTTATTCTACTGTGCCTTGCTAACAAGTTGCTGCCTCTTTTCACAGGCTGTGGTAACTGAGGCCCAACCATCTGATGTGCTTTGTTAGCAACGATGTCTAAACATTGTTGTCAAAATTTTAGATTTTGAGTTTTGCCCCCTCTTTTTGTGTTAGGTATTCTAGTACTGACTACGTGATTCTAAAACATTGGGCAAAATAATGTCATCTTACTGCTAGAATTCCAAGACTACAGCCGTTATTCATTTTTGGGTGCTGTAAAACTTAATGTGCACAGTGTGTGTGTGTGTGTGTGTGTGTGTGTGTGTGTGTGTGTGTGTGTGTGTGTGTGTGTGTGTGTGTGTGTGTGTGTGTGTGTGTGTGTGTGTGTGTGTGTGTGTGTGTGTGTGTGTGTGTGTGTGTGTGTGTGTGTGTGTGTATGACTATGTCTGTAAACCTGTTATCTGGTATTGTAATCAAGTTATTTGGCTTAAATTGTCTGAGATTCCTGGTTTGTTCAGTTTGGATCCGTAGTTCAGTGCCAGCCAATCTACATGTAGTCCAGATCCAGTCCATCTCTTTCAACCTTGCAGACAGCCTCACTCCTGCCTAGACCATTCTGACTACCTCCACCATGGTAAAAGTAGACTGTAATCCCACTTGACTCCATCACATGCAGCTGATTTCTGGTGTAAGATTGCTTTGGATTTGCAAAAGCTAAGACTCTTCTGTGACATTCTTTCTGTAATATTAGATTTGTAATCTTACCCAGCCTGACCTTGGAAAGGCTGTCTATGTTGTTATGCTAGTGAAACAAGTATAGGCCAGGAGAGCCTCTATCTGTGCTAAAATTCTCATCACATCTTATGAGTTTTGTCATTGCAAAATATTTGTGGTCAATTATTGATAAGGAAACCTCCCTCCCTCTCCGCTAAGTTTCCGCCCACTATCTGTTACCTAGGTAACAGGCAGACCTGGAAGCAGTGAAGCAGTCACCTTCCCCCTCCCCCTCCTCCCGTCACATCCTGGGCCACCTCTGGTCACATGCCTCCCATCTGACCTTAGGAGGGTCCCAGACTCTGAGGTCCCATATGGATCCAGTGTGGCCATACCTTTCCCCCACTTGGCCACACCTCTTCCTGTTCCTGGCCTAAATAAGTCCTGAGGGGGAGGGGGGTCGCCTCTTCCTTTTTCAGCCAAGCCTTTCCACCCTGGGGGGGGGGGAGGCAGTTTGGTAAATAAACATCTTTTCTTGGCTGAATAGCTTGTGTTCTCTTCATTGCCTATCTAGTGAAACCTACCTATTTAATATACTGTAAGGTCCGCTCCTGGATGGCGAGAAGACTCCACCCTCCTCGCAGCAGTCTCCACCCAGTACCTGCCTTACCTAGGCAACTGGTACACCTGGAAGAGGTCACATCTACATCTGCTGAGGTCACATCTGAATTTGATGTGGCCACACCTTTCTCCGCCCATACCCTAGATAAGGCCTAGCCCAGGCCCTGATGCTCTTTCTCAGCTCTTTCCTTCTCTTCTTTCCTAGCTCTCTCTTCTCTTTCCCAGCTCTCTCTCTTTCCTAGCTATCTCTTTTCCAGCTCTCCTAACCAGCTCTCTCCCAGGTCTTTCCCAGGCCTTTCCCAACTGCGTGGAGGGCCAAGATGGCCTGGTGCCAGCCAGAACAATGAATAAATCTACCTCTTACCTGAATACCACATGCGTAGTGTGGTTCTTACTGGGCTACCTCTTTTTAAAAATCTAACATATACCTTACAGTAAGATGCACCAGCAACCAGTTTACGGGCTTCTCTTAATGATTTCCAAGGATGGGTACAGTTACCACTCCTATTTGACAACTGGGAACCCAGAGGCTTAGGTTGTTGAGAAGATTGTTCTGGATCCCATAACTATAGCTGGGTTACTCAAATCCAGAGGCACTAACCCCCAGAGTTTAGAATTTTCCTAATTAAAAAGACAACTGCTCATATCTGACAGAATCTAAACCCAGGCCTAACTTTTATGCCCCTCCCCACTCCAGTCCTCTGAAGCTTCATGATGTAGACTATTTTCTGACAGCAAGCATCCCCTCAGCCGAAACACAGGCTATTTCTAATGGGGACACTGTTAGGGTTCCACATGGGGGAAATTACACATTTTATTCTGAAGTAATTAGAGAGTCATAGAAATTACAAAAATGAGACAGAGTTCCTATACCATGATCCTATCCACCAAATGTTACATCTTCCCTGATTATAGAACAGTAATAGCCCAGGAACTAATGTGGGAATGATGTGTCAAAGACTTGGCCACTTTAGACATATAGCTGCTGCTGCTGCCACCCAGATAAAGACCATCTTTTTAGGACAAAAGCTTTCCTCTTGGCCCCAGCAGCCCTAATGCCTGACAACAACTTAATCCGGTCTCCTCTACAAAAATGATTTCTGAATCTCATCACCTAGTATTTTAATTAGCCCCTTAGAAGTTGAGGATTTGATGCTTTTTTTATTTATAGAAAAATATAACATACATGCCTACACCTCCAGCTACTCAGGAGATGCAGATAGGAGGATTGTGGTTTGAGGTCTGCCTATGTAAAAGTGAGGACCTTTCAAAAAGAATCTGAGTGTGGTGGCATCTGCTTGTAATTTCAGCTTGGGAAGTAGAGGTAGGAAGATCAGAGTCTGAGACTGCCCAGGCAAAAGTATAAGACCTTATCTGAAAAACAAAGTAAAAGCAAAAGGATTGGGCTGGGGTGGGGGAGGAAGAAGAGAGGGCACGTGGTGGGGCAGGGAACTGACATGACTTAAGTGGTAGAGCACTACCCTAACCAGCACAAGCCCCTGAATTCAAACCCTATTACCACTACATGAATTATTATATTTAATTTGATTACTGTACTAGCTATTTAACTTTTTTTTTTGCCAGTCCTGGGGCTTGAACTCAGGACCTGGGCACTGTCTCTAAGCTTCTTTTTGCTCAACGCTAGCACTCTACCACTTGAGCCACAGTGCCACCACTACCAGCTTTTTCTGTTTATATGGTACTGAAGTATCAAACCCAGGGCTTCATACATGCTAGGTAAACACTCTACCCCTAAGCCACATTCTCAGCCCTTCTATTTAATTTTTAAACATAAAAATAAGTAGGGGTGTGTGTGTGTGTGTGTGTGTGTGTGTGTGTGTGTGTGTGTGTGTGTGTGTGTGTGTGTGTGTGTGTGTGTGTGTGTGTGTGTGTGTGTGTGTGTGTGTGTGTGTGTGTGTGTGTGTGTGTGTGTGTGTGTGTTGAAACATCTACATCCAGTAAGAGAAAAAAAAAAACCAACAAGCAGCAAAGAGAAAGCAATATTTCTGTCCTAGTCCTGCCACTCCCTGTTTGGGGCTTTTTGAGTATTCAACTCTGAGACTTGGTTTCCTCATCTGTAAAAATGGGTATGAGGCATAAGGATGTGATGAGGTAACATGGAAGTACTTGGCAAATGGAAGGCTCTCAATAAATTCTGGCTGCTTGTTATTACTAATAAAAAGCCAAAGAAGCCTCTGAGCTTCTTTATTAAAAACAAGGCTCTTGCCGGTCACAGACAATTAAGGAAATGACCACAACAGCCCTTAAATGACCTTAGGTTTTTCTTCCCCTTTCTTCCCAAGACTGCATTGTGGAAATGACCTGGGGATGTCTAATGGGTGCTTCCAACAGACACCTCTGTGAGTGTAGCCTCATGGGAAGGAGCAACTACCCTGTGCCAGATTCTCTGGGGGTCTTGAATTCTGGGGCTGGGAAAGCTAGCCAAACTTTTCATTCTCCTCCTGAGAAGCTGGGCCTGCAAGGGCCCCAGCAACTCACTGAGCTCAGAGAAGGGGCCAGTGCCAAAGAGGGGCAAGGGTCAAGAAGTGATTGAATTAGGTGCTGCACAGCTACACCCTAAAGCTTAGCATCACTCAAACGCTGCATGTATGCAGGGGAACAATGGCTTGCACTACCCACGAGTTCATCTCTGCTATAACTAGCTATGGAAATCAGAAACAAGTCTGCCTCAAAATAACACATGCAAAACTCCATTATACAACTGAGAGAGCACTCGACTCTGAGCTTTTGAGGAGCTGGGGATCCAGCACAAACAGCCTGCTATAGTTTAAGCAATATGTCCCAGACCCATTGAAAATGGGACAAAACCAGGCATTCAGAATCCTTCATGATTTATTGAAAGTGGCATTGTCTGCGCCTCTGCATGGCACCAGCAGGGGTGGGCTGGGGGCATTCCTCCTGATGATGGGGTCACCCCTGTGTCTTCTGTTCCCTGGGACTTTTCAACTCCCCTGGCCAGTGTTCACTCACTCAATTTTTCTCCTTTGAAGTTACAGAATACGGCCTCATCGATCACTGACACGTTGGGTTTAAAAGGACTGGGAGTGAATTTACTTTTTTTTTTTTTTTTTAACAACAACAAAAACAAGTGAGAAGGATTTAGCTGGGAAGAGAAAGCAAGCAGGAGGTAAGGAGGGAGGGGAGCAGGCCAGGACAAACATGGTTGCTTTCCCTAGTACCACGGTGACATCTAGGCTAAGGGTAAGGGATGGAGGCTTCTAGGCACTCCATAGCTCACCACTCCATGGCCTCTCCTCTCCAACTATTATCTTGCTTTCCAGTCCTCCTTGCTGCACTTTGCAAAGGTCCAGCAATCTCAACATTTCAAGAGGAGGCAGAGGCCTGCCAAAGCAAAGGAGAGGACATGTACCTGCCCTCTGGCTGGTTGTTCATGAATGAGGCTCTTTAACTGGATGTCTCCAGCATCTGAAACTGGAGAGTCCCCAACCAATGCCAGCTTTTCCTCTCTGAGTGGTCTCTCCTGGGGCACATGTCCCCATCTGTAGAAACTCACAGGTATCTATATGTCACTCTCCTCAGTCTCTTTTTATCAGTTCCTCTCTGCCAGCCGAATGACCCCAGCCTAGGATTTTAGGCTAGCGTCTGACCTACATGACCACTATAGCCTTTAACAGCCTCTAGACCATCCCCACACCTTGTGCCTTCCAATTCATCTCTACGGAGAGCTGAGAACTCTGAGAACTCTGAAACCCAAGTCTCATTTCATCGTATCACTGTACTAAGCAGTACTAAGATGAATTCAAGAAAGTACTACTGTTTTAGAGCACAGAATTATTTGGGGTCCTCCATGATCAGTCCTGGTTTTGTCTCTAGTAGCCTCTCATACCACCCCGTGACACAGCCACATCAGTGGCCTGCGTGTTGTAGAATATAGCAAGCCATTACACTGCTCTGCCTGGAACATCCTCAACTTTACAGGGAAAGGAGCCTTCTGCTGGCTCCTGTTAATAACCTAGCATACTGGTACTCTAGACCCCGAGCATCTTACAAACAGGTTGTGTCTTGTCTATTGTACACATAGGTTATCAATGCTTTATTTTTTTCTTCCCTACAGTGCATTTTCCCATGGACAAAAGATGGCAAGCATCTACTTAGCTTGGCCAAGGGTGGTCATTCCACAGGTTTCTATCAAACATTAGCTGCACATCCTTCCCAGGCAAGCAATTCTTGGCCTCACCCATGGCAGGCTTTCTTCCCACCACACTGCACTCCAGCTGTTCTGAGGAAAACCCAACTCCAAAAGCAGTTTTAATAGCAAGCTGTTTTGTTGATCGTAGTTTTTTTTTTTTTTTAAAGCCTCTCAGTTATGAGATTAAAGCATGATTGAGTGAGTCACTGACACAGGAGTTTATGGGTAATCGGCAAAGTCCTGGGCTTGGCACTGTTCACCATCTAGACTCTGGGCAATAGTCAGGAGGATTTATCTAGAAAGTTAAGAGTGTTTTTGTTTATCATCTTATACCCACTTTTCAAAAGATACAATCTGTGCTCTTTTGCCAAGTCAAATCCAAGAAGATGTGCTTAAAAGCCATTCCCAGGGCAACATCTGAGGCACACAGCTCTCTGCAAATGGCTCTTGGAGGGCAGTGTGCCTGGCAAGGCACCACGGGCTGACTCCATCCCAGATCTGCTCAGGTGTGTCTCTGCTGCTGGAACTATTTTCCAAAAGCAACTTCTCAGCCCTGAGAAATGTGTTTAAGAAAGAAGGAAGAAACTAAAAATATACACTAAACCTAAGACTTCAGGAAGAAAAAAAAATCTTTGTCATTCTAGGTTAGTCAAACATTTTTTTAAAGATATGAAGCAAAAGCAGAATCTATAAAGGAAAAAAGTTGATAAATTGGATTAAAAACTGTGCTTTTCAGGCAGCCCAGAGAAAATAAAGAGATAAGAGAACAAGAAGACAAGCCAATGACAGGAAGAAAATACTTGCAAATCACATATCTGGCAGAGGATTTGTATCAAAATATCAAAAGAACTCTCAAAACTCAATAACAAAAAAAAACAATCCGAGTGCTGGTGGCTCAGGCCTGTAATCCCAGCTACTCAATAATCTGAGATATGAGGACCACAGTTCAAAGCCAGCTGGGGCAGGAAAGTCTGTGAAACTCTTATCTCCAATTAACCACCAGAAAACCGGAAGTGGTGCTGTGGCTCAAGTGGCAGAGTACTTGCCTTGAGCTGAAGAGCTAAGGGACAGCACCCAGGCTCAGAGTTCAAGCCCCAAGGCCGACAAAAAACAAAAACAACTCAATTAAAATGGACAAAACAGACTCTATCAATGAGAATTTGTTCAACATCTTTAGTCACTGGGGAAATGCAAATTAAAACCACAATTGCATACCTATTAGCATGGCTGAAAACAAAATGACAATACCAAATGATGAGAAGCATGTAAAAAAACATTCATCAGGCTCAGGTATGGTGATACATATCTAGAATCCCAGCACTCAGGAGGTTGAGGCAGGAAGATCATAAACTTGAGTCCAGCTTGGGGTATATAAAGATCATCTCAATGATTAAGAAAAATGGGAGCTGGGAGCTGGTGGCTCACACCTATAATCCTAGGTACTTGGGAGGATGAGATCTGAATGCCATGGTTTGAAGCCAGCCTGGCTAAAAAAGTCCCAGATTCTAATCTGCAATTTACCACTAAAAAAACAGAAGTGGAGCTATGGCTCAAGGTGGTAGAGTATTAGCCTTGAGAAAAAGAGCTCAGGGACAGCACCAAGACCCTGAATACAAGCTCCACTACTGACAAAAAAAAAAAAAAAAAAGGAAAATGGTGCAGCACATCTATGCAATGGATATGACTCTGCTGCAAAAGGAAATAAGCACTGGTATACTTGAGGATGAGCCTCAAGTACATTTTCAAGCTACAGGAATGAAGCTACATGTCAGAGGCTTCCATTTGTACAACTTGGTTTTCTAAAAGCCAAATACAGGCACACAAAGCGACTCGTGGCTCCCTGGAAGGTAAGAGGAGCTGACTGTCAAGAGAATGTGCACACAGGAGCTTCGTGCAGGTGATGGAATTGTTCTCTATCGTGATTGTGGCAGTGACCCAGTGACTGGGTATGTAGCTTGCAGAACAACTGTGCACTCAAAAGGGTAAATTTTACTGTATGTAATTTTATACTTTCATAGAGGAAAAGAAAGCCATTCTGGCTAAATGTGGCCAGGGGTCTGGTGTTCCATAGATGTTAGGAAACCCCAGTGATCATATGTAAATATCTGTTCTTTCATAGACTTAGTAAAGAAAGGACTTATGAGTTGATGGATCCCACACAAAAAAAGAATAATAAAACACAATTTCCAACTTACCATCTTAACAAAGATTAAGTCAAATCCACAACTCTCAATTTGGTGAGAAAAGTAACAATGTACTATTGTTCCCTACTATGGAAAGCCTCAATTAGTCTAACCTTTCTGGAAAATACTCTGAAAGCCAAAAGCTCTAAAAATGGACACTCTTTAGGAACAATGAAAAGTGTTATTACTACCAACAGCTACTTTTTTTAAAAAGTTAGTTTCAGAATTTTTATAAAACAAACATGTATTATTTTTGTAATAAAATGAATTTTTGTATACAGAATTTTCACTTTTTATTTGCACATTTCTTTTTAGTATCACAGAAAAATTAATTTCATTAATTCAGTAGCTTAAAAAATATATTCCTAAATGGTTCTTAGTTGCAGTGCTTTTTTTCTTTTTCTTCTTTTGTGCCAGTACTAGGGCTTGAACTCAGGGCCTGGGGGCTATCCCTGAGGGGTTTTTTTGTTTTTGTTTTTGTCTCAAGGCTAGTGCTCTATCACTTGAGTCACAGCTCCATTTCTTGGCTTTTGGTAGTTAATTGGAGATAAGAGATAAGAGTCTCAAGCTGGCTGGCTTCAAACCACAATCCTCAGATCTCAGCCTCCTGAGTTGCTAGGATTATAGGTGTGAGCCATCAGTGCCCAGCACATTGTAATTTTTAGTAGCAAAACTATAACCATTCTTACTGTAGCAACATCCAGGAAGCACATTGTGGTTTATTTATACAGTGGAATATTTTTCAGCTCATATTTGTGTTGGAGTGTGATGTGTAAAGCGATACACCCTTCCTGTCCTTGATCACAGATCTTCTTCCCTCTTAGAAGATCCAATACAGGATGTCCCGATTCGATCTCTTACCCCTTTCAGGGCTCCCTGTACACACTCAGCCAAACCAGACTGTTCCCTAGCCCATGGACATGCTCTGGCCCTCCAAGCCTGCCCTCTCACTCTGTCCAGACCAAATTTGAGCACCACAATGAGGTGATGTTCTTCCAGGATACTGCTGGTGGTGGTCACCCCTGCACGGTTCTCTATCAGCAGCAACTCTTCTGTGGATCCTTTCTCAGCATTGCTGGGTGCTATGTGTTTAGCCTGCTTGGAAGCCCCCTCCTCCCCTCCTCCCCCCCCCCCCCCCGCCCCCTCCTCCAGGACACGTCACTTAATTTAACAAGAGCTCTTTAACTGGTATGGTTATAATCATTTTACCAATGAGAAAATGGAGGCAGAGAAGGGTGATATCATATTGCTTAGTGAAAGAGCCATGAGGACCCAGGGGTCATGCTCTGAATCCCCTCACTCCACTACTCCACTGTCATGTGGGACAGCCTCACTAGACACTCGCAGTGTCAGAAGAGCTGAGAAGCCAGGCTTTTGGCTATCAGTTATGATGCCCTGAGGGGAGTTGTGGGGAGCCATACAGGTGAGGCAGCCACAAGAAGGCAGGGAGCCAGATTAGGAAGCTGGGCAGTTGGAAGGTCCCAACAAGAGTAACTCAGAGGTCTGCTCCCCCTTGAGGAGTCTGGAGTAGGCTAAGCAGGCCCACAGTGGGCTGGTGTGAGGTACAGATAGTAAGATATGGTCAGGGCATGGCTGGCCTGGTGGAGGGCAGAACAAAGGGAGGGAAAGCTCCTTATAGTAAACTAATTTCAAACTGCCTGATTGTCAGGCCAGCATTCTCAGAGTTCAGTCATAGTCCAGGGTTCAAATGTCCTTCGAACATTGCCAGTGCTCCCTCTATGGCCCTATACTCATCTCCTGTCCCTAGAGAAATGTTCTTCACCTCAAGAGGTCACAATTCAGGAGTAACTTAATAAGGATCTTGTTTTGTGGCTCCTTCAAGCCAAGCTGGTGCTCATAAGTACATCAAAGGGGTGGCTTCGACACTGGCACAGGCACATACTATCTAGACTTCTCTATTCTTTGCTTCCTTCAGGAGATGACATTTTTCTCTAAGGGCTGGGATCATGTTCTAATTTCTTTGTTCCCAATACCCAGTGGGGTACTTTGTAATAGGAGGTACTCAAAAAATATGTAGGAAATTACAAAGGTAAGTTAAATGAGATATTCTCAAGTTACAAAATAACTTGAAAGTTCTTGAATTCTCTTCAGTTTAGGAATGTTGGGCTGGGTATGGAGGCACAGCACTTAGGAGGATCCCAGCTGAGGCAGGGGGAGCTGGAGTTAAAGGCTAGTCTGGCATACATAGCCAGAACCTATCTCAGAAACAAAAACAGAAGAAGAAATGTCATTTAAAATGGGAACGAAAGTAGAACCACAAAACAAATCCAACTGTACTAAAGTACTCTTGTTCTTCTAGAATGTGCAGCTTTCTTGAGGAATAAAAACCACAGTTTTAAATGGTGAACTATTAAGTAGATACAGTGTTCTCAGAATGACATTCAATCATCATGAGCAGTTTGTAGCTATTCTGGTGAAGCCCTCAGTGAAACAGCCAGTACCTTGCTAGTGACAGAGAGAGAAGGAGCTGTGAGTTTGTTCCCATACAGTCTGTAGTCAAGGGCAGGGCAGAGAGGAAGGGAAAATGGAAGAGAGACAAAGCTACAAGTAAAATAAATGGAGACCTATAGACTACTGCATCAGGTTCCTAGGGAAGAGACCAGGATGGAGGTCTGAGATATCAGAGGAGGAGATCTATGAGGAATAGTCTTCTAGAGAGAACTGGGAGGAGCAAGTGGAAACACAGGCTTTGCAGAGACACAGAAGAGGGGAGAGAAGTGGTTAAGGGTTAATATAGGGGAAGTGGTATATACCACAAACCAAGTAGTAACCAAGGGACTCCAAATGCCGTAAGAGTTTGTCTTTGATATACTAATCTAGTAATTCTCACAGGCTGGTTTGAGATAAAGAGACAAAGATGAGATAATTAAATAGCTTTTCACAAAGCTCAACCAAGTCAGTTAAAGCTGCTTTGTACTGTGAAGTTGTTTTCTTCACTTTGGTGCTAAAATGTTTTCATTTAGAAAATAATGAAGGTAATGGATGGTAACTGGCTTTTAAAAGAAATGCCCTTTCTTGGTAAGATAAAATGCTAGCAATCCTATATTTTGTCCGCCCCCCCTCAAATGTTTTTGCCATATGTGTGGTCCATGATGCCTGCAGGTTCTTCAGTGACAGAGCATAGGTGGCATTTGCAGGAACTCAGTGTGACAGCATTGTTTGGGGCAGCCAGCAAACAGTACAGAGTTTTGGCTTGGGAAGCAGAGGCCCCAAGCATCTGAACAATGAAAACTGAAATCAACTGGGCTGGCCCCAAGAAGTAGTCATGGTTGAAATCTAAGGATCAGCTGCAAGGGTTTCCTTTCTCTAATGGAGGTTTTGCTAACGTCAAAGAATTCCACGTCTCTTATGTAGCTGTTTGGCGCACATTCGATTGACGTGGGTGTGACACAGGGGCAAGGCAAGGATGTGCAGTGTGTCCTGAGAATAGAAAATTGAGTCCACGAGCTTCCTAATCCTAAGTACAGTTACCCAAAAAGCAGGGGTCCAGAGGGGCCAACTTCCGTTCCATCTATCAAGGCCACAAACATGAAGGGATCACATCTCAGAGAGGAATGAGGGTGAGGTCAGCACCAGAGCCCTCAGTCTCCTTTCACTGTTCTCTGGAAAGGCCTGTCACTTCCAGTTGAGTCACCTGGGCTCACCCTTGATTCTGACTAGGGTGTGATTTTTCTTCAGATAAGTCCCACAGCAACAACACAGAACATCTGTCTATGGAAGCCATTCATTTCCAGTCAAGGCAAAATGAGGCTCCAATGAAAGTTCTACAGAGGTCGTGTGGGGCTCAATCCCTGCCATCCAACTCATCCCTGCCCCAGGGGTAGGGGCAGGGAAGGGCCGTGATGGTGGGTCACTGTGTCTTCTTCAGAGGCAGGTGGGGATCTGGGGCTTCCTTTAGTCTCCACATTTCCATGCTTGGATGTCATTATTTCCCTTCCCTAAGTGGCCCTTTGGTGTTTTCTCCCTCACCCCTGGTGAGCCCTTTCTTCAATGCTCCTTGAGGGAGCATGATTCCATTTGAGGGAACTAAAAGTTCTCATGGCATTTCCAACTCCTGGCTTCTCACACTTGTTCAGGTAGCGCCACATGGAGAAAGTCCTCATTCTACCTTGTTCTAAATACTGGTTGCCCTAGAAAACAATCAAATCTTCAACCAGTTTACTTACAAGGGGGAGACTTGCTGGGTTCATAACATGCAACTAATTCTCTTATGTAAATACACATCTGCTCTAGAGCCATGTTGTCCCTTCTCCCCACCACAACTAGCACCTCCTTCTGCTTTAACAAGACCAGCATGCACAGTGTTGCTTTGATACCCTGGAACAAACGCATGATTAAACAGGGGCAGAGTGCATTCCCATTAGGAACTCAGTCTTAGGAAAGGACACAGGGAAGCAAGGGAGCTGACAAGGCAGCATGACAGATGACAGGTATAAAGTGACAGGGACACTGTAAATAGGAGGGCTGGCTGGGCCAGGCCCACCTGTACTCTAAGCAGGGCTGGCAAACACAAAGCTCTCTGCAGGGTTTCAATCTTCAGGCTCTGATACCAAGATAAGGTAAACTAAGCTTATAGTGGCAGAGTGGAGGGGTGAGGTGGGGTCAAGCTTTTGCTATCTGGACACAGGCATGTAGAAATAGCCAGAAGACAAGTTGAAAGCTTCAGGAAGCAGAGTAGGGGGCAGGTTTGTGTTATAATATTATTTAGAAAGCTATCCTTAGAGTCTAATAAGGCTCTGTCTTGGACCTTTTGACCAAGCACACAGGCACTGTCTCCAGGCCTTTGCTGTGCCTAGCAGCCAAGGTCACGCCAGGACCATCTCAAGTGCCCAGGCTAGCAGGGTGTGTGTCTATCTTTGGTTATTTTCTTCCTCCTCTAATCATTCCAATTACACTTTCTCTATAATACTAACTACTTCTTGGCTATTTCAAATGCCTGAACACATCCATTCTCCTTTTTTTTAGGTCCAAATAGTATTGGTAATGAGCAGAAATACTTTCATCGCAGTTGATGTACTTTCAGTTCTCAATGGACTCAGAGGAGAGAGCAGTATGTGCATAACCCTTTACCTCACAGGGTGGCCCTCTATGCCCTTGGCTCGAATGCCAGGGCAACGCTTTATCTCCCAAACCTTAAAGTCAGAATCCTATCTCACCTGATACCAGCAGGCCTGCCTTCAGCCACTGTGCTTTTGCTTTGGTCTTAGCTTTGTTTCTAATAAGCACATGCAGTTTTCATAACACATGTAGCTCTCTTTAGCTTTAGAGTAGGAAGCTTTTTTCCCACTGCCTAGATCTCCTCAGAGCTAGAACAATATTCCTACCACAAGAGAAACTCAAGAAGTATCTTGTCCATTCAGCAATGGCAGACAATCATGTTTGAGTCTGCATTTATAACAACTGCAAGAATAAAAAGGATTTTTAGGAGAATGAGTGTGTGAGATGCCTAAAGGGAGACTGAGCATATGGAGAATGTAGGGTGATAATAACAGGCTGCTCAGAGGAATTAATCTGACACTTAATGATATATATTAGTTTTTATGCACAGCTTATTAAGCCACAAATAGTGATCAGCTCACATAAATGGCTATAATTAATATTAGTTATATATAACTGGGTCAAGTTTTTAAGTTTGTTTCTTATTCATGCCTTGGGATGCATAAACATAAACTGTTTTCTGTAGCTCCATGTGAAATTAAAGTACAATAACTAGATCAGTCTCTGTTTCTGACTCTCAAAGGGACCATTCCCAACCCCCATGACTGGAATTCTTGTGCTTCCCAAGTCTCTGTGAAGCCAGGGTACAGTTTTACATCCTTTCCTCCACCTCGGACAGCTCAGGTGCTAAACAGCATAAACAAGCACAGATGTTTAGCTGGGAATTTACTTTGAAATGACATAGATACATTTAAATAAGGAGTTTGCCAATATGTTCATTATAAAACTGGTAAATGGGAAAAGCGCTAATCAGATGGTTAATAAATATCCTTTAAACTCATTGACTTTCTCTAGGAGTTACAGTTATGTTTTGAGATTCTTAAAAATGTCCATATCCAAATCATTACAGTTCAAAGACTGTCAGAAATAATCAAAGATGAAACCAAAGATTTGTGAACCAAGATGGCTACCAAACTATTAGTTATACTATTATTTAAAAAATCAGAATCAGATGCTAGTGGCTCATACCTGTAATCCTAGCTTCTCAGGAGGCTGAGAACTGAGGATCACAGTTCAAAGCCAGACCAGGCAGAAAAGTCCCCATAAGACTCTTTATCGCTAATTAACCACTCAAAAATTGCAAGTGGTGCTATAGTAGAGCTCTACCCTTGAGCTCAGGGACAGTGTACAGGCACTCAGTTCAAGCCCTACAACCCGCCAATAACAACAACAAAATCACAATCTAAATGTCCAAAGTTGAGAAGTGCTTAAATGTTTGAAAAATACTTAAATGTTTGAATATTATGTAGGCATTATAATGTCTTAAAAGTTTTTTTGTTATTATTCTTCATTTTTAGTGTTAGGCATTGAATACACAGCCTTGCCTGTGCTAAATATACATTCTATTACTACAGTATACCTCTGTGCCTCTAGAAGATTTTTTGAATGCCATTGGAAAAATTCATTATATCCTATTAAAAAGAAGAATATAAAAACTAATGTACTCTGGTAGTTGTCCTTTACTTCTGCCATGAAATGATAAAGGGAAAACCTATAAGAAATGATAACATACCTGTGATTGTTTCTGGGTAATAGGATTATAAGCAATTTTGGCTTTTTTTGTATTCTTCTATTTAAATTTTTTTCTTATAAGAACAACATATAACTTACATGGCCTGATAGAAAGCTTCTTTTTTTTTTTTTTGGTCCGGTCGTGGGGCCTGAACTCTGGGCCTGGGCGCTGTCCCTCAGCTCTTCAGCTCAAGGCTAGCATTCTACCACTTGAGCCACAGTGCCACTTCCGGCTTTTTCTTTTTGCTTATGTGGGGCTGAGGAATCGAACCCAGGGCCTCGAGCATGCAAGGCAAGCGCTCTACCACTGAGCCACCTTCCCAGCCCCAGAAAGCTTCTTTTCTAAAGGAAGAAGAGGAGTGAAGGGCCTGGCTGAGCACAGGGACAGGCTTCTGTGTTTCATGCAGTTTCTCATCTCTGCTTAGATCACAAGGCACTCATTAGAGGACCTTCCCTGAATGAGGTCATTCCTTGTACAACTTCATGCTTGCTTTGATGCTACTAGCTCCCAAATGGTTATCATGGACAGCCTTCATAGCTGTGCCCTGTGCATAGCTCTACTTGCTTTCTCTTCTACTGGCCTTATAGTGTCAGGAAATCCAAAATGGATGCCCAGCCTCCTCCCTCGTCAGTTCCTGGGTCAGTGCACAGTGCCAAGGCACCATGTGTCCACTCACTGGGACCCCAAGTTCCTTACTTCCTCTCCTACAGGTTTTCATCTAGTCAATAGAATCAGTTTGGCAGAGTCTTGGCAATTTTCCTTCTTCTCTTGGTTCTATAGTTTTCTCACCTACCACGATCCCTGCTTCATGTCAAAGCCTTATCATTGCTCTCTTGGATTATAAATTTCCTTTAGTTTGTGCTCTCAGGAAGCTCTTCACAAACAGTTCTGATCATGTTACTTCAACATTTAAAGTCACTCTGGCTGTTCTGGTTTGCTCCTGCAGACTTCAAGGTCCCTGTTCCCTGTTCTCCAGCCACACCCCCTCTTCAAAGTCTGTACCACATAAAGGAAATTATCTGCTCTCTCATGACTCTTCTGTGTCTGCATGAGCCCCTGGAATCTTTCAGGGGACCCAATGTGCACATAGCCAATTCTGAGCCAACCTTGAGGTCCCTTCTTGCTGAGCAGAGCTTTGCCGCACCATTTCTTGCTTTCTGGTGGTTTGCTTGTTCCCTCTGGATAGTTGAAACTTCTTAAGAACTGGATCTAAGTCTCATTCCTTCATTATAGTGCTGACACAATGAGACTAAGAAAGAGCCAGATGAATGTGCCCATCCTTGGTGCACAGAAATGAAACAGCAGATGGCTGGAATGCTCATTTCTGGAAAGTAGGTATATTGGAAAGAAGGAATACACATCACTACATTTAGTACTGGGGCCAGGTACGGGAGAAGAGCCATCCATTTCCCCCAGTGTCTCTTCTGTCAAGAGTAGTTTCTTGGTCAGTGGGCCAGTGGGCAGCAGGTGGGCCTTGCTCTGGCTGTGAAGGCCCTGCCAAGGAGGGAAACGAGAACCACTGGCTCCTTTGGCCTCAGGCTGGCTAAAGCAACGTGGTGGTAAATAGGGTAAAGGAACTGATGCTCAACAAATTCACTGCACTACTTCCAGCCTCCAAGAGGACCTGCTAAACATGATGCTAATCAAAGGAATAATTTACTTAATTGCATGAAACCATCCTGAGAGCTAACTTAGCACAACTGTTCTCCATTAGTTAGCCTGGCTTCCCAGGGAAGTAATGATGAGCTGCTAAAGGCTCAATGGGTAATAGGGCTAAAAAGCTTGCTGGGCATTTAATCAGGGGTCAGCAATGTGTGGACCACAGGCCAAACCTGCTTTGCATGACTCAGGAGCTCAGAATGAGTTTCACATTTTTAAATGGTTGAAAAAATAATCAAATGAAGAATAATATTTTGTGACATATGACAATTATATGAAATTCAAATCTCAGTGACCTTCAAGTTTAATTGGCTCATACCACTTTCATTCATTTAAAACTCTAGACTGCTTTCATACTAGCTAGCATGGAAGGGCTGAGTTGCAGAGACAGAAACCATATGGCCCATGAGCCCAAGCCATTTACTACCAGAGAAGTCTGCCAATCCCTGATTTAAAAGCTGGGCTAAGTCAAGGTCACACATAACAGCATTTATAGCAGCTTGGGTCCCAGGGTATTCAAAAGCTATTTCCATTAACTACCATAAAGCTACCTTTATAATCAAGTTTACAAAGAAACTGCCTGAAGTTTGGGTCTCAAAATTGTGTCAAGTAGGATTCAGCTAAGATACAGATGAGAACTTAGTAAAGGCCTCTTTCCTATGAAGGAATTTACCCCAGAACATGAAAATATCAGGTTTTCTCCACCACCTTCAGTGCCATATGAACTCAGAAAGTCAACAAAGCTCCAACCACCTGCAGGGCACCTGCTAACTCCTGCTGGCCTCAGGCTTGTTTTTCACTCCAGTGCTCATCTAAGCTGCCTCTGCTGGAACAGTCTCACCTAGCTAAGAGAAAGCCCCAAGAAAGCAGATTTGGGCCCAAATCACCCAATATTTCTGAGATGTTTCTGTACTAATGTTCTCGTTGGAACCCCACTACCATCCCTTTCTGAAAGCTATGGCTAAGACAGAACCCCCAAAGATCACAGGCCTTGTTTGCATCAAAGTTAGGCAGTCTCATTTTCCTCCCTAGACAGGAAGCTGTTGAGGGCAGATCTTGTATCCAAACCTGTTTTGGAAAATGACTGCCAGTAGTCCCTGAGTCAGGACAGAAACAGGGAGGACTCTGGGCCTTTGGTAACTTCTTTCTTCCAAAGCTCAAGATGTACAGTGAGTATAAATCACTGACACAAAAATGTCAGGGCTCCATTATGGAGCCTCTTTTTAAGAAACAAGAGAGATTGTGTGTTATAAATAAATAAAATAAAACAGTGTGTTGGGTTCTTCACTTATCCTGGCAGCAGAAAACACGGAGACAGAGAGAAACCACCCAGGAGGGACATTATTCACTTTAGCCAGCCAAAAATCACTAAACACCATATGAGGCCCATATTGTTGTTGTTTTTTGGCAGCAAAGCAGAGGACAGTCACTTCATGGAGTGAAAGCCTCTTTAGAAGCAGGTTCTAGCTACAGGTAAGAGATATTTGAGGCAGCCAAACCTGTCCTGAAGGCAGTGCTGCCCAGTCTTTCCCATGACAGGACAGCACACCAGGCTAAGCAGACAAGAATGCTAAGAGTTGGTCCCTGGGTACTAGAGCCAGTTAGCCAGCCCTGAGCTGAAGCTCAAGATCTCAGATAGGGGCCAGGCAGCTGTCTTGAGTGGATGATTACAAATAACCAGTGGTCAAGTCACTGTGCATTTCTGTCCCTGATTGCAAACAGGCAAATCAGTGCACATAACTCTACCCTTACTCATTCTCAAGATCACCATGGTAAGCTCCGGAAAAGCAAAATTCCTACTACAGCTTTACCTTGGACCCAGTTAGAGATCACTCTAACTGAGGATGTGTCACCAGAATCATAGATACAGCCTGCTCTAAGTAGCTAACAAAACTTTAGAAAACAACTCAAACAGTGGGCTACTCAAAAATCACCAAGGAAAAATGAATTTGAGGGCAAAAGCAGACAGCAGGACAGGAGAACAAATGCAGTAGCTTCTGAATGGGCCATTTAGCTGATTTATAAACCATTTCCCCAGTGTCCTTGGCTGCAGGAGATTGATGTCTCCTTCTACAGCTGGGGTCCACACACTTGTTTTCTGGGGGAACCAAGGGATTAACTCCAATGACGCAAATTCATTATTTTCAAACCTTAATTAACTGGAACCTAATTAGGACTTTCGAGGGTGTTCCTTCCTCCCCACTTTAAAGGAAAACTTTTTTTTTTCTCCAACTCAGCATGGTGTAAATGGGCAAAAACTGAACAAAGAGCTACTTGGATGTCTTGCATATTTGCAACTCATTTAGACCTTGGAGGCCTCAGCATTCTAATTTATAAATTAAGACTGCCAATGAGATATTAATATCTAAATAAAATGTAGATTCTCAGACATGTCATCAGCTCATCATCCATCTAGCCCCTCTCCTCATGGGAGCTCTTCTCCAGCCTGAGTGTTGCAAACATTTAGTCCAATTTAACCTTCATACAACAGCCTAATGGGGTTGTAAAAGACAAAGGAATGTTTTTCTGAGCCCTACGAATTAACTAAAAGTCCTCAGCTTTACATCTATGTCCTTTGATCTGAGATATTCTCCACTGCAGTCCCTTTTTGCAATCACCTTGGGCTCCAGGAAAGAGAAAACTCACTGCTAAGCATCTTGTATGGAAGGCAAACTAACCCGTCAGACAGACCATACCTTCTTATGTTTTTAAAGAAAGCAGTGGAAAACTTAAAAGAGATAATCTGCTTAGCAACTTGTTCTTAATGTTAGCAACTTCTCCAGAACTCCTCTAGAGACAAAGACTAACATAATGATCAATCAGGCCACACTAGTGATTTGGGACTGTTAACTAGGCATACTGTTCTTCCCTCCTGCTCACATTCTCTTATTTAACCTGAAGTAAATGTCTGTACTCCAGAAGACAGCTGAAGATCTACTGAAGTGCTGTCTTCTCATGGCTGCCATGGAATGAATCTCTTCTCTTCCCTTTACCATGTTTCTTTATGAATTCCTAGACTTTGGGCCTGGAGTCTAAAAGCCTATATCAGGATAAGATCTCTCAAATGTTATTGCATAAACCCCCTCATCTGCTGGGCTTGTATAGTAGTTGGTTAGTTATTCTGGAAGCCAGGTAAAGAAGGAAATTATGCAAATGAGGTACATACATAACTAAACCCTGTGAGATTTAATTTATATAATTATATTTTCATTTGCCAGTTCTGAAAAAAAAAACAAGGCTTTAAAAAAAAGTGTGTGTAGCCGGGCGCCAGTGGCTCACACCTGTAATCCTAGCTACTCAGGAGGCTGAAATCTGAGGATCACGGTTCAAAGCCAGCCCGGGCAGGAAAGTCTGTTAGACTCTTATCTCCAATAAACCACTAGAAAACCAGAAGTAGGGCTGTGGCTCAAGCAGTAGAGAGCACGCCTTGAGCTGAAGAGCGCAGGAACAGCACCCAAGCCCAGAGTTCAAGCCCCACGACCGACCAAAAAAAAAAAAAAAGTGTGTGTAAAGAATTTGTGAATTAGATTTCTCCCTCTCTAAAGCCACCTAAATACAGAATACCTCCTGTTCTCATAGGGCTGCTTCAACCAAAGAACAGAATTTCTGAAAGCTAAGTCCTTATTTAACAATAGTTTTTGTTTTAATGCTTGCATATGATTACTTTGATCTAATATTTACTTAACTATAGCAACATGTGCATCAGACACACACCTAGGATTGGGAACACACACACAACCCTTCTGGTGAGAGCAGAGGGAGAAGAAGGTGTCACTTAGTATGCGTGTGGTGTGCCATGGGCACTGAGCACTGCTTTACTGTAGAAAGGATAAACATTGATCAAGCGGGTTGTGGGGCCAGGCTGGTGACTCATGCCTATAATCCCAGCCACCAAGGAGGCTGAGATGGGAGGATTGCAGTTTGAAGTGAGCCCAGGCAGGAAATCCCATGAAATCCCATGAGACTTTTTTTTTTTTTGGTCGTGGGCCTTGAACTCTGGGCCTGGGCGCTGTCCCTCAGCTCTTCAGCTCAAGGTGAGTGCTCTACCACTTAAGCTATAGCACCACTTCCGGTTTTCTGGTGGTTTATTGGAGATAGGAGTCTCATGGTCTTTCCTGTCCGGGCTGGCTTTGAACCTTGATCTTCAGATCTCAGCCTCCTGAGTAGCTAGGATTACAGGTATGAGCCACCAGCGCCTGGCCCATGAGACTTATAGCCAATTATCCACTAGAAAACTGGAAGTAGTGCTGTGGCTCAAAGTAGAGCACTAGCCTTGAACAAAAAAGTACAGGGACAGTGCTTAGGCCCTGAGTTCAAGCCCCATGATCAACAATAACAAAAAAAAAAAAAAAAAAAAAAGAGGGCTGTGGGGCATCCAGGAAAAGAATTCAAGAGGCAAGTGAAGAGACCAGACTAAAACTATCTATGTAGGCAGACGTTGGCAACTCTAACATCAATATAACTAGTGCTCAAAATTAGGAGAAAAGAGGAATCCATTCAAGAAAGGGTATTTTGGCAAAAGGACTGAAAGTAGAGTAGATCCTAGGGAATTCCAAGGAGACACTACTGGAAATGTACAAGGAAACTCAGAGACCTTAAAGGATCTAATACTGGAAAAGGACTAGAACATTACAATGTTCCAAGACTTGACAACCAGGAGGCATGGGTATGTGACAGTTAAGAGTGTGTTTGTGATTCCTTGCAGGAAGGAGATAGTGTATAACCTGCTATGCTGTTACTTCTTCCCTCACCACCTCCTATCCTCATCTTCTGCCTCCTACCCATTCTACCTCCCATCTCCTATGGGCACTGTCCCACAGGCCTGCCCAGGCTACCAGGACCAGGTCAGAAGGGTGGCAGGGAAAGCTTCAGAGGCTGCCCAGACAGGACAAGCACATGTAGACCTGATCACTCACATCCCAGAGTGGTGCACTTCCTCCTTGCAACACTATTTGCAATACCTCCTAAGAAGCACTTGTGTAAGTTTGTGGCAGAATGTACAATGCAATCAGAACTTCCATTGGAAAGCTTTAAAACATGGCTTTCTAACCCTTCTAGCTAAGAGAAAGAGTTTTCTGTAAGGCAAGTAATGCCAATAGTCTGAGAACAGCTCCTTCAGCCAGTCCCAGTGGCCTTGCCACTGCCCACAGGCAGACACACAAAGACTTCCCACAGACTGAATGACCAAGGTCAGAAATGCAAATAAAAACAAAAAACAAGGGCTGGGAAGGTGGCTCAGTGGTAGAGCCCTTGCCTTGCATGCATGAGGCCCTGGGTTCAATTCCTCAGCACCACATAAGCAAAAAGAAAAAAGCCAGAAGTGGTGCTGTGGTTCAAGTGGTAGAGTGCTAGCCTTGAGCTGAAGAGCTGAGGGACAGCACCCAGGCCCAGAGTTGAGGCCTCACGACCGGACCCAAAAAAACAAAAACAAAAACATGATACAAAATACAGACTATACTTTGTGATGTACTGACAAGCCGTGATTAACAGTTATCAACTCTGGGACCTGGAAATTCACTAGGTTTATAAGTGACAGCTGCCTAAGTCCTAATGTACTGACAGCATCGCTGTGATACTGGAGAGTAATCAGTGTCAGTTCAGGCCCATTTGCTTTAACAGCCAATGTTTTACAAGTGCCTCAGCTCTCTGCTTCTTTACAACTTAATCTGGAATTTGTAAACAGATAATCCTGTGTGGAATACAAGGAATAAAAAGATAGCTTTTTGTTGAGCCTTAGGAAAAGATATTAGACAACTACCTTCTGAATTTCCATGTCTCCTGTTTCTGCCTCCAAGAACAAGCTGCAGTGAGTACTACAGTTTGGATCTGAAGTATTCCCCATAGGCTGATGTGTTAAAATCTTAGTTGCAGCTCATGGGCTTCTTGGTAATTGGACCCTGAGGGCTCTGATGTAATCAATGGATCGATCTCTTGATGGCTTTATTTGGAGATAGGGCCTAAAGTGAAGAAGTAGGACACGGGGAGAAGAGCTTTGAAAGACACCCAGTCCCCAGCCTCTTTCTGTTTCTCTGCTTCCTGCCCACCGTGAGATAACCAGCTCTGTTCTGCCACGTGCTCCCCACTATGGTGTCTCTGACTCATCATAGTCTGGGAACAATGGAGCCAAGTGCCATGGACTAAACTTTCGGACCCATGAGCCAAAATAAATCTTTCTTCCTTTAAGTTGTTTTTCTCAGGTGTTTGTCACCTGAGTGAAGAATGAGGATCCAGTCATATATGCAGCCTGTCCACAGAGCAGCTGGGGGAGTTTTAGTTACAGAGCTAAACAGACACCATTCTTTTGCTGTGACTCATGTCACCAGGCCCCAACATGGAGGATGGGTGGCAATAGCACCCATCTACCTGTATGGAAGAGGACAGTGTAGCGAGGAAGGAGGCAAAGACTGACAACATCATGCTGCCTCTCACCCTAATGTCTATAACCCAGAGTGTAACACTGAACTCCATATACTATTCTTGTAATTTGACACTTGACATATTTTCTAAATAAAACATGTTGTAGGCATAGGGAAAAAGAAATCTGGTGGGAAAGTAGGTGTGAGCATACATTAAACAAGATTGTCATCAACTCGGAATTATTCAAGTTGGATGGATTTATGGTGAGTACAGCAAATTTATTATATTGTTTCCTGCTTCTGCATACTATATCTAATTTTTTCATAATGATGTAAAACAGGGCTTCCCCATGGAATAAAAAACATGAGGAATGTCAAAAAACCAAAATCTCACTGACCTGATCCAAACGGAGCGCGCCATCCACAAAGCGCTGCCGACGAAGCTGCTTTGCAATTCCGTGCAGGTTCAGGACAGCCTGGTGCACCTCCTGACTACTGTGTTCTGGGGAAATGAGGGGCAGCTCTTCCTGGGGGATCTTCTCAGTTGGTTTCTCAATCATGCTCTGTGCATGCTCATAGCTCAATTTGGTGCAGGAGCGGATGATGGTCCGGCCAAACCACTCCTCAAGAATCTGTAAAGAGACTGTGTCAGAGGAGACTTTGTTCTAGGCTTTTCAATCTCTCTCTCTCTCTCTCTCTCTCTCTCTCTCTCTCTCTCTCTCTCTCTCTCTCTCACACACACACACACACACACACACACACACACCACTCAACAAAGATTTACAGAGCAAGACTGCACTTAGAATGGTGTTACAAGGATGAGTCAGATATGTCCCAGGCAGACTCTACCAGGTCTGGGCTGAATTCAATAGGCAGAAGAGTTCTATGCACATCCCCAAGTACACAAGCCAGGCCTCACAGGAAACTTGGAAGTGAAGGGGCAATGGGAAGCCTCTTCATTAGTTTGTGAGTGGTTATCAGTGTCACAACTAGGGGAGAGAAAAAAGACTGCTGCTCAACATGTGACAGAACTCTGTGGGCTTGTTGACTGTTCATAGAATTCTGGAGAGAAGAAAGGGAAGAAGGCAGGACCCCTGACAAATAGAGAGCACAGGTGGGAAGCAGGATGGAACAGAAAAAGAAAACCAATTCAACTTTTATGAAAACAGTTTCTTGACCCCAGTACTGTTGGGCCATATAATTCCTTGCTATGGGGGAGGGGGCTGTCTTATACATTATAAAATGTCCAGTAGAATCCTTAGCTTCTACGCCCCAGAGGCCAGTACTATGTCCTTCCCTATCAAAATATCTCCAGTCTATTTATTTATTTTTATTTCCAGTCTATTTGTTATCCCCTGGGGGAAGCAGCCTGAACTTAAGGAAATACGCCCAAGTTTAGTGGTGGTGAATGCTGAATGGATGGATTACTACTGTTGGGATTTAATTTTCCTATATGTTCTATAATAAAATTTATTTTTACATAAAATAAGTCAAATATTGGGACTGGGAGGGTGGCTCAGTGGTAGAGTGCTTGCCTTGCATGCATGAGGCCCTGGGTTCGATTCCTCAGCACTAGATATGCAGAAAAAGGAAGAAGTGGCGCTGTGGCTCAAGTGATAGAGCGCTAGCCTTGAAATGAAGAGCTGAGGGACAACGCCCAGACCCAGAGTTCAAGCCCCACGACCGACAAAAAAAAAAAAAAGTCAAATATTAATATATTTTTGGAGTTCCTGAGTTTGAAGTACTGGGCAAGAACCTAATGAGGGGATCAACATAGCATTTGGACTGTAGGCCCAGGCTAAGGTAGTAGCTGGTCTGAATAGGGAGCTGCATCATCACCACAGGAAGAAAGGAAAGTCAAAGGAGGGACTGAAAAAGCAAGAAGAGACACTTCAACGGTGCTTACTACAAGACAGGCACTGATTGCTCACTATGCACATAGCAATGATTTGCTGTCACCACAGCCCTGTGAAATAGGATTCCTGATTCTCTTTCATGTAAGGACACCAAGGCACTGAGAAAAGGAGTAATTTGCCAAGGCCACTCCAGTATAGGCTAATGAAGCTGGACTTGAAGCCAGGTAGTATCCCAGCATGCAGGCTCTTAGGTTCTTAAGTACTCAATGGTACACAGATGCCAAGAGGATGAAAACAAAGGAAAACTCCATGTAGTTAACACTGGGAATTGGCTCTGCTTGTGTTCAGAAAGGCTGTTTTAGAGGGAAATATGACATAGTGGCAGTGAAACTGGAAAGATAGAAGGCATGGGCTGCCAGCGAATTCCAGAGATGTTACGAGGGGCTCCCCCTCAGGGCAGCTAGAACTCCTCTATCAACCCAGCCTGCGTGTTGTCCACCTCACAGAATCTCCACAGAACACAGCTTCTACCTGGAAGGAAGAAGTGGTATTCTAAAATAGAAGCATGAGGTACAGGAAAATAGCAGGACCCACTAAATAGCTTTATAAAAAGTCTTGATTTTGTAATATCAGACTATAATGATTCTTCAAAAAAATCTGAAACCACATTTTCCAGATTATTTCAGGAACTAACTCTATCCAAAAATATAAGGGGCTCAATGAGTTTGAGTCTTCTGCCATGGGAAGCAGGTCCTAAGTCTGGTCCTTAGGAGGCCGTGTATACTCAGATAATTCCAGGTGTTGCAAAATTTCTAGGGTGGGGCTTGGGGGAAAGGTGTCACATGAAGCCTTATGAAGAGCCCTTCCAAGGTTAGCTTGGCTTCTCCAAACACATCCAGATTTCTTCAATATAGCAAGCTGTTCCAAATTCCCCTAGTACAACAGGACCATGACCTCTTCATTCTTGTGGTTTTGAGTTTCCCTCTAGGGATTAAGCTTGTTTCCTTTCTCCATTTCTTTCCAAACCATCCTTCCTCCCACAGAGTGTCCATGTCATGATGGACAGCCAGTCTTCAGCCTGCTCAGGTGACAGTTCGTTCTCATACACTTTAGTAGGCTCAGGGATTCCTTCCTGCATCCAGGTTACATCATGCAGCCTTCTAGGGTCTTTGTCCTTTTCCCCAGAGGATGCTCTAGCATAAGTAACCCTGTTGTCCTTTCGAGGTATCTTGTCATAAAAGATGGGCCTTAGAGAACTGCTTTAAAATCTAATGAAAGCTCTGAGTCTTCCTCTGAAATATTTACACACAAAAGTTTGTTGTGAGTTACATATAGGTTCCTAGACACCCTCTGTTACCAAGTCGGTTTGTGCTGTTTCCTCTGAAGCCTTTCATTGCTGAGCGCTGGCCAGGGACCACATATAATTTTCAGAGTTCTTAACATTTATTACCTGTCTTTTGCTATAATCAGAGGTCCACCATCCCTTATGCCTACACTGTGGGCACATTATCCATTCACTGGAAGTACTCCACTCCTTTAAAAATTAGCATAAAATTAACATGTATTAACTGTACAAAGGCTTAATGGGATATATCCATACACGCATATATTACACTTTGATCAAATTCACCTCTCCATTACTCTTTTTTTTTTTGGTTGGTCATGGGGCTTGAACTCTGGGCCTGGGTGCTGTTCCGGAGTCTTCAGCTCAAGGCTAGTGCTCTACCACTTGAGCCAAAGCACCACTTCCCCATTACTCTTTCTTGTCTTCTCTCCCTGCTCCTCTCCTTTTACATTTTAATAGGCATATAAGTTATTTAGATAATATTAACCTTCCATCATCTTCTAATTTTTCCCTCCTCAGATATCTTTCCTTTATATTCATATCTTCCTTTTTCTTTCTTAGACCTAGATTCTGTATGTAAGAGAAAACATGATATATTTTTTGAGTATGGCTTATTTCACTTAACATGTTGTTCCTAAGTTCAACCATTTCCTGAATGGTTGAATGCTGAAAAGTGTGCTACTATGTATATATACCTAGATTCTTTTTTTGGGGGGGTGGGGTCCTGTCGTGGGGCCTGAATTCTGGGCCTGGGCGCTGTCCCACAGCTCTTCAGCTCAAGGCTAGCGCTCTACCACTTGAGACACAGCACCACTTCCAGCTTTTTTCTTTTTGCTTATGTGGTACTGAGGAATCGAACCCAGGGCCTCAGGCATGCAAGGCAAGCGCTCTACCACTGAGCAGCCTTCCCAGCCCCCCTAGATTCTTTATTTATGTTGATGGGCACCTAAACTGACTCGATAGCTTGGCTTTTGTGAATATGATATTATAAACAAGAGTGTGCAGGTATCTCTGTTGCATGCCTATATATATCCCCTTCTAATGGATGCCCAAGAGTGGTATAATAGGGTCAGAAGGGACTTCTATCTGTAATTTTTTGAGAAATCTTCACACTGATTTCCATACTGAATGCAATCATTTATATTCCCACCAATAGTAAATACAGGTTTCATTTTTCCTGCATCTTCACCAGCACTTATTTGTTTTCTTGATAGTAATTTTAAGTTGAGATGGAATCTGACTATAGTTTCAACTTGAATTTCTCTATGGCTAAAGATGCTAAACATTTTTCATGTATTTATTTGCCATTTGTATTTCTTCTGAAATCTGTCTGTTCAATTCATTCATCCAATAGGATTATTTGTTCTGGTGCTTATTTTTCTGGGTTATTTATATATACTGGATATTAATCCCCTGCCAAACTGATAGTTGGCAATGATTTTCCCCCCATTGTAAGGCTGTCTCTTCATTCTAGTTATTGTCTCCTTTGACATACAGAAGTTTTTTATTTTTTATTTTTGGGTCCGGTCGTGGGGCCTGAACTCAGGGCCTGGCACTGTCCCTCAGCTCTTCAGCTCAAGGCTAGCGCTCTACCACTTGAGCCTCAGTGCCACTTCCGGCTTTTTCTTTTTGCTTATGTGGTGCTGAGAAATCGAACCCAGGGCCTCATGCATGCAAGACAAGCACTCTACCACTGAGCCACCTTCCCAGCCCCATACAGAAGCTATTTTAAATTTGATGTAATCCTATTTGTCCACTTTTGCTCTTATTTCCTGAGTTACTAGAGCCCTATTTCAGATAGAACTTTAAGCTGCTTTTGGTTATATATCCACTTTCACAATATTAATTCTTCTAATTCCTGCCACAAAGGAGATTATTCTAGCGTCTAGAATCTCCTTCAGTTTCTTTAATTTTTTTTTTTTTTTGTTGTTGTTGTTAATTGCAGGGCTTGAACTCTGGGCCTGGGTGCTATCCCTAAGCCTCTTTGTGCTCAAGGCTAGCAATCTACCACTTGAGCCACAGCACCACTTCTGGTTTTGAGTGATTAATTAGAGATTAATTGGGACTCTTCTGCCCAGGCTGGCTTTGAACCACAATCCTCAGATCTCAGTTTCCTGAGTAGCTAGGATTATAGGCATTAGCCACTGGTGCCCAACTTCTTTCTTTGATATTTTAAAATTCATTGTAGAAGTCTTAAAGTTCCTTAATTAGGTTTGTCTGTAGTACTTTATTTACTTTTTGAGGCTATTTGGAATGCGATTGCTTCCTGATTTCTCTCTTAGCCTGTTACTGGCATATAGAAAAGCTTATTGATACTGTATGCTGATTTTAAATCATGCTATTCTGCTAAAAGTATTATTTTTAAAAATCAGATCTAAGATTTTTTTTTCAGCAGAAACTTCAGATCTTCTAAGTATAGGATCTTATCATCGGCAAATAAGGATAATTTGACTTCTTCATAAATATCTGTATCAATAATATCTTTATCCCTTTTATTTCTTTGCTCTGGATAAAAATCTAATCACTAAAATTGCATAAAAGTAGAGAAGATATCCTTGTCTCATTCCAGACTTTAGTATAATGTTGGCCACAGGCTTATTATATACGTTTATGTTGAGGTATGTTCCTTCTATTCCTACCTTCATCAGAGTTTATCATGAAGGGATATTGCTAGGATATTTTATTAACATACGTTACTTGCACAAAAGGGATTTTATTGTGACACTTCATGTAGCTCAAACTTTCCTCTATCACTCTCATTTATTCCCTCCCTTTCTTAAAACACTTTTTAATGTTTCTCATATATGCATATAAAGTACTTTAACCATATTCACCTTAATTCACCCTCTAATACCTCCCCCCAAACAAGGCCTGTTTTACTTAGGGATGTTGAATTTTGTTAAAGGCTTTTTCTGCATCTATAGAGATGATCATGTGATTTTTGTCTTTTATGTAGTTTATATCCTGTGCTACATTATTGATTTACATCTATTGAATCATCCTTGCTTCTGTATCTATGTTCATCATGTCTATAATTTTCTCTTTTAATTGCTATGTCCTTAGTCCTTGATTTTGTATAAAGGTAATACTAACTTCACAGAATTAGTTTGGTAGTATTGCTTCCCCTTTTTAATTTATATAATAGTTTGAGGGGGGTTAGTGTTAGCTCTTTAAAGATCTAGAAGAATTTGAAGTTAATTATGGTCCTGGGATTTTCTGTTGGGAGATTATTACTGTTTTGACTTCATTGCTTATTATAGATCTGGCTGTCTATATCTTCTTGCTTCAATTTTGGTAGGTGAGATGCACCTAAAAATTTATCTATTTCATCTAGATTTTCCAGCTTATTAAAATGTCAGTTTTTGTAATATTTCCTATCAGCCCTTCGAGTTTCACTGGTATTTGAGGTGGTATCTCCTTTTCATCTATTTTATTAATTTGTGTCTTCCTCTCTCTTCTGGGTAGTTTGGCAAAGTCTTGTCGATCTTGTTTATCTTACCAAAGAACCAACTTCTTGCTCAATTCTTTGTATTGTTTTTAGTCCCCATATCATCAATTTCTGCTATGATCTTTATTATTTCTTTAGGTCTACTGACTTGGGGCTTGATTTGCTCTTGTCCTAAGAACTTGGGACCTACCATTAAGTTATTTTGATATCTCTATAAATTTTCTTTTGAGTATTGCCTTTGCTGCTGCCCTAAGGTTCTGAGGTATAATGTTTTCAATTTCATTTAATGCTAAAATTAATTTTTACTTCCTTACTTCTTCAATTTCATTCTGATCATTCAAAATATATTGTTAAATATACATGTGTTTGAATATTTTATGTAGTTTTTATTGATTTCTAGTTTTATTCAATTGGTATCTGGTAAAATACAGTTTTATGAATCTTATATTTATTAATATTTGCTTATAACTTGGAATATGATCTATATTGGAGAAAGTTCCAATATATATATACACTGAGCAAAATGTGTATTCTGTGACTATTGTGTGAAATAGTCTATACATAACTAGTATACCGACTTAATCTATAGTGTCATTTAATTCTGAAGTTCCTTTGTTGACTGTTCTGTCTGGATAACCTATTAGTGAGATTTTTAAGTCACCAACTATAATTATTTTGGAGTCTATCTGTGCTTTTATATCCAGTATTGGTGACATTCAGGTGACATTATATTCTCTTGATGAATTCTCCTATTTTACTTTCGTCCTTCTAATTTTGGTTAGGATCTACTTTGTCAGATATAGGGATAGCTACTCCTCCCTTGCTTTCAGGATGCACTTGCTTAGAATATATCTTTTCTACCCTTTTACTTTACTCTTAGTTTTGCCTTTGCCATAGAAGTGCTGTTCTTGTAAGCAAGAGGGTTGTTTTGTTAAAAAAAATTCAATTGCTTTTAAAATACTTAATCCAATTTTTGTCTTTTGATTTAGACCATTAAAAGTCAGAGTTATTATTCAAAGGTATGTGGTAATTCTTGCAACATTGCTGCTTTTGTAATGTTTGAGTCTTCCTTAATCCTTGTTTATCTATTTTAGTGAGACATTTTTCCCCATAGTTTCATGAATGAATTTATTTTCTTCTTCTATGTATAGGATTCTTTTAAGTATCTTCTTCAGTGGTGGCTCAGTAGTCAGTAATTCCTTTAGTTTTTGTTTAGTTTTAGGTTTTTCAGGGTTTGAAATATAACATTCCATGCTTTCTTACTTTTAGAATTTCTGTTGAGAAATCTATTGTTACTCCAATTGGTTTTCCTTTATATGTGATTTGTAATTTCTCTCTTTCAGCTTTCAAAATTATTTTCCATTATTCTATACTGGCTGTAAAATGTTACAGTCAGGTTCATTTTTTTCCCCCTTAAGTTTTGCTGTTATTTTATTGAATGTTTTCTATAATTTCCACTTTTCTCCTATGCCCAGCACTCATAAATTTGGTCTTTTAATTGTGGCCCAGAGGTCTTCTTGGCTCTATTTGTATTTTCTTATTTTTCAAATCCTTATTGGAATGTTCTAACTAATCTACTTAAAACTCTGATATTCTGCTTTCAACTTGATCCTGTTTATTGATGAGGCCTTCAACTTTTGAGATTTTTTTAAAATTTGATTTATTGAATCTTTTATTTCCAGAATCTTGTTTGTTTTTTTTTTCAGAACTTTAAGATGGTTTTGAATTCCTTTTTCATATCCTGTAATGTTTTCCTTATTCGGTGTTTATTCATGTGTTTATTAATGTTTTGTTTAATTTCACTGGTCATTTTTATAATCATTCTTCTGAATTCTTTGGGATCTTATCCACTACACTCTCATTAGTGTCCACAATAGTGGCATTATTGATTTTTTTAAGGTCATATTGCCATATTGCCTTTTCTCCCCCACCCCCCACATTCCTTGTGTTCCTGTGTTGGGATTTGCATATCTGAGGGCAAGTTTTTAGAAGTTTTAATCACCTATAGTTTTTCAGTTGAAATATCCCCAATGATCAGGAAGACTACAGAGTGACAGGCTGAGTTGCAGGTTTTCACAACTGGCCTGGGGCTAGAGTGCATCTGAACTCCATCACATTCAGATAAAGAAAAATTAGCTGGAGTCTCTTGTAGTTCCTAGAGTACAGGCTGTTGCCATATGTGGTCTGTGAGCCCAGTTGACCAAGGATTAGTTATGTGTTTTGGGGATGTTTTCCTTTTAACAGCTTCTATTACCTGTGTACCAAGAATTGGTGCTAGCTGCAAGGGGCTTTGCAGTCTTGACCTGGGAAGGTTTCCATGTTCTCCAAGCACCTTGGTGCCTCTAGGAGCAGCAAGCCTCTAAGCCTTAGTGTATCTCACAAAAATGTAGAAGGCAGGGGGAAGAAAACAATGCACTGGGTTATGCCCTGATTTGGGAGTAATGATTGAGGGATTCAGGCACTCTGGCTGCCAGATTCAGTGCTTTCAGATCTTGCCCAGCAGATCACCATGTTGTAGGAGCAAGGAAGCTGGGGGCAATCATGTGACCTGGGATCCTGGGCTTAGAGCTCTCAGATCTGCCTTGCAGCAAACATGTAAGTAGCAAACAGCTCTTGGCAGTCTATCTCTATGCTTCCAGACCTTGCCCAATAGTTCTATAACATGTGTGTTGGGGAGAGGGAGGCTGGGGAACCTATCTAGTTTTCTGGACCTGCTTCAGAGCTGTCAGTCCTGCCCAGCAGCAAACACATGTAGCCATGGAGCAGTTCCTGGAGGGCAAGCATTCAATCAGCCTGGGCTCAGTGTTCATTTCCCCAATGGTGTTTAGGAAATGGGACTCATTCTTTCTCATGAAGGGTGATGCCACTGACTATCATGCCCTTCACTGCCCTAATTTCCTAGGGCTTAAACCTCTTAGTGAGTACCTATCAGATCTTTTCCCTGTCCACAGCCACCTCTTGTGACTGTTTCCCATGGAGATACTGTGGACAGGCATACCAGGACTTCCAGAGCCATGACTGCTCTTTGCTTTCAAGTCCCCAGAGTCACTCAGTCTCAAATAATAGGCCCTCTCTCATGATAGTGCCTTGCTATAGATCTTCAAGGTAAGGGGTGGACAAAATGTCATTCTCTGAAGTTTGCTTGCCACACAGGAGCAGCCACTGTCACACCAAATCCCTGCACTAACAATTCCAGACACAAGCAAAAAGTGTGGATTTGCCTGGTGGCTTGTCAATCTATTGCCAGGGCTGGCTGGCTTACCTTGTGTTTGTATCTTTAGTATCTTCCTTTCCCTAGGAGCCCTTCTGTTCCTCACTGCTTTCCAGCTATCCTGTCACCTCTTTCTTGATCCCTGATGGTCTTCCTTTCTTTCTCCCTTAAGCATATATTTTCTTCTGTTACCTCGATTGTTTTCATTAACAGAGTCAAATGGAAGATGCTTCTAGTATGCCATCTTGTCCCTGACTCCCTAAAACACCTTTTCTTGTCTAGTGGGTATCTCTGCCCCTTTGTTTCCTTCTCAGTAAAGACAAACACCCCCTCTCCACTGCACACATGGGACACCATCAAACTTGCTATCTTAGTGTGTGTAAGCATTCCACAGCTTTTTCATCTGACTTCAATCCCTTTCCCTTTATACCTACATCCTTGAAAAAAATCTGTTCCAACCTTTTTTTGTAAACATAAAGGGCTAAGCTAGAGGCTTAAAGAACCATCTTCCCAGTGGTAAGGGCCTCTGCAGAAGCATATAGGAGCTTCTGGAAGGCACACCTGACGGAAGAACTAAAACAATTCCCACGGCCTTAAACCACCTTTGGGGGAAGTCAACAGAAAGGAAGTATGTCTATGGCAGCCACACACAGAGAAAGCAACAAAGATCCACATTCAGGAGACCCCAGAGCAATCAAATGTATCGTATGAAAAGTAGGATTCTGAATGGAACAGCACATTCATTTCCCATTTGGAAACACCCATGCCCAGTCTATAACCAGGGCCAGTGGCAGAAGACAAAAAGACAAAGGGTTTTGTTTGTAAAAAGTTTAAAAGCTACAAGAATTGACACAAACAAAATTCAGAAAAGAAGATGCTCTGCCTCTTTCCTTTGCTTAATCACAGGATCTTGGCCACTCCCTCCTGTGGGCAGCAAGCTTACTGCACAGATGCAGGATACACTGTTTAGGATGTCAGGTTAGATACAGTGTCACTGTTGCTTGAAGGCCTATTGTTAGGCCAACACCTAGCCAAAAAGGAATACACTCTTCTACTGAGGTATCACACCTTTGGGCATACTTCTTGGCATCCAGTAAGACTAAAATTAACACAACACAGTTAGTTTCATCCTTTCATCCCCATTGCACATCTCCTTTACACAGCCCTGAGAAAAAACACTGACACTTCTCAAAGAACCCAAACTCCCAAGACTAGATCCACATTTAATGATCTAGACTCAAAATGTACTGTGTTTTCCCCCTAGCTCTTAGAGAGAGAAAAATAATGAAGCAAAAACCAAGCAATCAAAAACAAAGGAGGGGGTAACAATACTCGATAGGAAATTACACATTACCTTATTCATGTAACTGTAACCCCTCTATACAGTATCTTTACAATAAAAAAGCCAACCAATCAACCAATCAAGTATGTCTCAAATATATACCAACTTTCTATTGTTTATAGATATGAAAGTATGAGATATTTTTCAATTGCCTATCAATTCTACTGAAGTTATTTTTTTTTTAATGTCAGTGCTTCATTAAGATGTCTCTAGTTCAAAAAACTGCTAATGGACTTAATTCCTAAATTTAAAATAATTAGGCACAAAATTCCCTCTACAGTAACTCTGGGCTTCCATATATAAAATATTTACTTCGAAAGCAGTATTAAGAACAAAGGAACATTTTGATTGGAACAAAAGCAGGTTGTCTGGCATGGTAGTGATGGGAGATGTAAGGCTAATTTTTGTTTCTTTAAACTGTGAATGCAGGGCTATCAAAGACAGTATTGCCACAAGATAAGTCAAAAGTGCCATAACACAAGCACCTGAAAAAGACTAGGGCAAAAAGAGGGAAGACTAGAAGATAGTAAAGAACAGACTGTGTCTGTGACAGGAAGGAAGCAGACTCCTTAGGAAAGGCCTGTGACAAGCATCTGAGTAGGCAAAGGGCTCTTCCATTAGGATTACTCTTGTTTAAGGCCCTCTGCAACCAAAGAAGGACTAAGTTGCTTCTTTAAAAAGGTGAGAAGCCAGATTAAAATGAAATTGTAAATAGTAAGGCCCCATGTTCCAGCAGCAGCAGCAGTTATATTTGTCCCTGTGCTCACTCTTTTTCCTACACACCTCCCCCTGGTTTTATATGTCAGAATACTCTGATAGATTTACTGGTACAGAAAAAAGACCAAGTAAGGGCTGGGAAGGTGGCTCAGTGGTAGAGCGCTTGCCTTGCATGCCTGAGGCCCTGAGTTCGATTCCTCAGCACCACATAAGCAAAAAGAAAAAAGCCAGAAGTGGCGCCGTGGCTCAAGTGATAGAGCGCTAGCCTTGAGCTGAAGAGCTGAGGGACAGCGTCCAGGCCCAGAGTTCAGGCCCCACGACCAGACCCCAAAAAAAAATTAAAAAGAAAAGAAAAGAAAAAAGACCAAGTATACCACAGTCTTCTGCTCTGTGAGGTCACCAGCCATCTTGTCTACTGGCAGCACTGAAGCGTGCGTGCGTGCGTGCGTGTGTGTGTGTGTGTGTGTGTGTGCCTGCGCACGCACGCACCATCCTGGGGCTTCAATTCAGGGACTGAACGATGACTCTGAACTTTTTTGTGTTATACCATTTGAGCCACAGCTCCACTTCTGGCTTTGTTTTGGTTGTTAATTAGAACTGAGAGTCTCATGGACTTTGCTGCCCCAGGTTGGCTTTGAACTGAGATCCTTAGATCTCAGCTTCCTGAGTTGCTAGGATTATAGACATGAGCCATGGGCACCTAGCATCACATTGAAATATTTTAAAGAAATGAAACAAAATACATTTGCTATTTTTAAGATTGCCAAGCAAATAAATAGGTAACAACTGCAGGTCTCCTCCATCTTGATCTGTTGGTAGCTGTCTAAACCTTCAGAGACTAAGATGAAGGAAGTTAAGGAAACTTCCTCAAGCTATTGTCATGTGCACCAAACTTCAGAGAGGTGGGAAACAGGAGAGGCTGAAGGCCTCGGATAGGGCTAGGAAGGTATTCTTTCCTACAAGCAAGGGTTCTGTACCTGAGAGACCTTGGAAATGTTCCCTTACTCAGGACAGCTCATCTTTGGGAGGTCTAAATAGGTAGGAAGGAGAGGGAGGAAGAATGGAAGAAAAGTGTGGGAAGCAAGGAGGTAGCCTTTTGACTCAGTAAGCACAATCATCATAGATAGCTAAAGCTCAGGAAGAAGTTAACTTAGACCCAGCTTCTCCTTGAGCAGGGTCAGTCTAAGTGTCTCACAAAAATAAATGTCCATCCTTGTTTTAGAAACACAGCTCTGCCCTGTGTTTTGCTGGTCATTAACCTCAGGACACAAGTCTTCAGGTTTAAGTCAAATCTATCAATAACATCAAAATATAGGAGAAAAACTAATTAATTAATACTTCGCATAAAAATATCAAAAAATGACAAATGTCTTACTTTCATTTCTTAAAACTATTTCACAATCCCAAGGATTCATGGTTAATCTGTGTGCATAGTTCAGTCCTGAGGATCCTCTGAATCAGTCTCCTGAAGGACAGCAAACACAGCAGTTCTTCCCACAGCATCCTTATCCTGGAGTTGTCACTACAGGCCTAAAGTAGCTCCACCTTTGCTAATGACTACGTACAGATAATCTGGGAACTTTTCTCTTATTCTCAGAACCAGTCTTTGAAGCCACTGTCTCTTGCAAGCTGCTCAGGCAAGGTTTTCCTAAGGTGAGTGAGGATGAAACAATACTCAGCATTCTATTCTCTGCCATTAGCTGCAGACCCCAATTACATGACATTACTTGAGCCTTGAGCTCTGAGCTTGCTGCAGACCATGGTGGTCCAGGGAGGGTACATATTTACTTTTTCAACTTGTATAAATGTTTGGTGGCAGGCAAGCAGCAGAGCAGGAAACTCCAGACGAGTTCATCAAGGGCAGGTGGGGATACGGGGAGACTGGATAGAACTGTGTAAGGCCTTGTGTGACTTCAACAGAGCTGCTGACGATGGAGATACTTACAAGAAAACCACCATTCTACCTCAGCAGATGGGATAAACGGGCAAGAACAGATGTGAAAATCCCGGTATGAAAGTTTCCAATCATATTCTGGTGCAAAGCTATGTATCCTAGGAGAGAGGTAAAAATGCAGGAGTGGGCTCTGTTTATTATGATGAGTTTACAATCTTGCAGGACAACAGATTGGTGCAGAATGGCTCTTCAGAGACAGGTGCTGTGTGGGACAGGTGTGGGGACATGGACTCTGACAGGGAGGATGGGTTCATCCACCTAGATATCTTCCTCTGACCTAGTGTACCCTAACACCTGCCTTTTCACCTCTGTTCCATTCAGGTTGGGAGAGATGGTGGTCCACATTCTGTAGTGAGCCCCCCAACTATTCCCTTGACCTGGCTCCATCTGTCCCTTCTTCCTCATCTTGTCTGTTTTATTTTCCCCTTAGCCTACAAACATTCTCTAATAGCTCTCATCTGCTTATGTAAACAAAACCCAGTCTCAGGAGGAGCCAACCTGTCAACCCTTGATCTTGGACTTTCAGCCTCCAGAACCATGAGAAAATAAATTTATGTCCTTAAAAAACTCAATACAATCCTTACTTTTATTATGTGGTAATATGTCTTCATTGTAGGAAATGTAAAACTATATAGATAGGAAAGAGAATAAACAACTTTCCTATAAGGCCAACATCCAGCCAAAAACTAACAAAAAAACCCTACTGTTTCTTTTTTAGTGTGCATTTAATTTTGTATCTTCAGCACCTTGTACAGTCTGTGAGTACAGCAAATATCTCATGAATATTTACTAAATGGATGAGTGCCTTCTAATAGTATTATGGAGAAGTGGGGTTTTAGTGGGATCTTAAAGGATGAGCGGGATTCTTGCTGGCAGAGCTGAGAGGAAAGGCCTGCAGGACAGAGGAAGAAACACATGAGAAATCTAAGGAGTATGGCAGCTTGTTTAGGCTCAATGGAACACTTCAGTGGCAAGACAGAAACTGTGGGCCCTGGTAGATGGTAATGTAGGGATGATTTGGTGTATGTCTTCGTATGTCATGCTCTAGAGTTAGACTTCTGAGGCTGATCATGACATGACCAGAGGATGTTTAGTAATGAAGTAAGATCCAAGTCAGCTTCACTATGCGAGAAACAGAAACACAGTAACATAAAAAAAACACTGCAAAGGTCAAACAGATGACAAGTGAGCCTTTGGCAACTTTAGCTGAATGTCTTGGTTGATGTTGATATTACTGCAAGACCCAAAGAACATAGGCCCTAAATCAAGTTGCAACATGGATGTTTTATTGACAAGGCAGAGGAAGTATGGGGAAAGGTAGCAAGAAATCATAAAGTGGAGATCAAGCTGACAGCCTTTTGGTTGCCAAGGAGAGATGAGGGTCCCCAGGACAATGGTAGATCTTGAAGGGAAGAGGAATAGAAGGCAGCACTGAAGGCCAGAAACCAAGAATAAAATGGAACACCCACAGTAAGGATAAATAAAAGAATTCCAATGTACCTTTGAAGGCTTTGCTGAAATGTCTGAATGGTGCATATCATAGTACTCTAACTCTGTCCAACACACAACGTGTGTTGCTATGTTAGGCAAGCAGTAGGAAGATTTCTCTAGAGCTCCTAGGAATTGGAAGAGACTTGAGGGGTATTAGTAGAGGTTGGGTAGAAAAACTCAACTTCAGCAGAAGTCAGCTCACAGAAAGCTGTGATGGGAAGCAGCTGCACAGTAGGGAGCTCAGTCAGAAGTGTCAGTTTCTTCCCAGGAACAAAGATGTGCCAGCAAGAGCAGAAAGAATGCTTCCAGAATGACTCTGGAGGCCATGTGTCTCTCTAGTAGAAGAGATGGAAGAAAGAACAAGAAAAAAATACAATTGTACAGATATTATAAATTTTAGAGGAGGACAGGTGAGACCTAGTTTAAGATTGAGAAGACCCTTGGGGCTGGGAAGGTGGCTCAGTGGTAGAGCACTTGCCTTGCATGCCTGAGGCCCTGGGTTCGATTCCTCAGCACCACATAAGCAAAACGAAAAAAGCTGGAAGTGGCGCTGTGGCTCAAGTGGCAGAGTGGTGGCCTTGAGCTCAAGAGCTGAGGGACAGCGCCCAGGCCCCGAGTTCAGGTCCCATGACCGGACCACCCCTCCTCAAAAAAAAAAAAAAAAAGATTGAGAAGACCCTTCTGTCCTGCTGTGTGGGAAGATGAAGTGGACAGGAATAGAGCTGGAAGAGCAGTTCAGTCATTGCATTATCTAGGTGGGAGGCAGCATCTTGACTAAGGGCCAGTATTCTAGTGATTAGGAAAGGGGCAGATTCAAGATGGACTTAGATGACAAAACTGAGATGATTTACTGGCAGACTAGAGTGGGACAGGGTAGGGAAGGGGTGAAAGATCGAAGTAGCCAAGAATGATCCCATGCCTTATGACCTACGTGAATAGAAGATATGGGCCACTTTTGAAATTGGACAGCATGTAGCAGGGAGGCTTTAGGAGTGGGAAGGTGGCCCTCTGATCTTTGACCCTGAGACGCATTTATCAAGTCACTGTAAGACCAAGGCATATATACAAGATAACCTCAAATCAAAGCATCTGAGGAGTAGGGATAAGACAGAGGCAATCAAATGACATGGCTCATCACCTGACATGATCAAGTAGAATTTTGTGGTTCCAGAGCTACATCTTACAAAAGGATTTAATGGGGCAACTTTTTCCTTGTGATAATATATAATCATGTCTAGATTACAGAACAATGTTCTCACAACCAACATGTGAAAAATACATAGAAAATACCATTTGTTCACCTAAAAATATGGGCATTGCCTTAGTGAAGGTACAGATAGCCAGGATTTTCTTGTGGGTGCTTAAAAATACTACTTAAAAAATAAAGTTAGCATAGTTTTTACTATGGAACCATGATTGCTCTAGAAAGTAAGGTATTCTAGTAGTTCAAAGGAAACCCCATAGCTTCCTCCATTTCAACTCCAGGTGAGATCGCAGCCATGTAGGAGCAGTACTCTGATCCCTTTCTATGTCCAAGCCTTTATGACAAGAGAAACAACCACTGCATGAAAACCTAACCTTGGGCTTTGGTCACATAGACTTTTAATTCCCTCTTCATTCATTCACTCAAGTTGTGTGTGGTGTGTGCATGCATGTGTGCGTGTGTGTGTATGTGTGTGTGTGTGTGTGTGTGCACGCGTGCACGTGCCCGCATGTATTACGGCTTGAACTCAGTGACTTACACCCTCAACTTCTTTGCTCATAGCTGGTGCTCTACCACTTAAACCATGTCTCCAGTTCTGGCTTTTTGCTGGCTAAATGCAGATAATTAAGTCTCTCAGATTTGGGGCTGGGAAGGTGGCTCAGTGGTAGAGCACTTGCCTTGCATGCCTGAGGCCCTGGGTTTGATTCCTCAGCATCACATAAGCAAAAAGAAAAAAGCCGGAAGTGGTGCTGTAGCTCAAGTGGTAGAGGCCTAGCCTTGAGCTGAAGAGCTGAGGGACAGCGCCCAGGCCCAGAGGTCAGGCCCCACGACTGGACCCCCCCCCCCAAAAAAAAAAAAGTCTCTCAGATTTGTCTGCCCAGGATGGCTTCATTTTGATCTTCAGATGTCAGCCTCCTGAGTAGCTAGGATGATAGGCATGAGCCACTGATACCTGGCTCATTCAGGTTCTTGACACAGCACTGTTCCTCACCCCACGAAGCCTTTTCTGGCATCCTCAGCTGCCATCTGGCTTCAAACTTTGTACTCCTCTTGCTTAGCAAAGGCTTTCTGTCCCGTGTCTTGAATAAGCATCCCTTGGACATGCATGTGGAATCTGACCTTTCATTTCAGGCATCTTAAGTGTGGGTTAAGAGATCCTCATTTGTCACCACATCCCAGGACTGACCAATTGGTCTATCTCACATGTGGTCCCTGGGCTGGGTATTTGGATAACCACAATACAAGGAGTGTGGTTAGTGAATGCTGCTGCACAACTCTGTCCCTAACACAAGTCCTTCTACTTCCTATTTGGTAAGGTCTGGACAGCAGCCCAGTATCCTTCCTGTACTTGCACCTCCTTCACGTCTGCCCTTCAACCCCTCATGGACAGCAGAAAGCCTGGACATAGACACTGCCTCCAGTAGAAACCCAAAAAGTCTGCTGAGTGTCAAGAGTTTGCTACTTTCTAGTGCTTCTTTTATGACCCTCGTATTTTAGAAGCTCATTAGATCAGGCAGCTCTTTATTTCTTGGGTCTGACTCTAGCAGCCATAATTCATAACGTTCTTTTCTATTGACTCAATTTAGTTCCTTCTATGGGCTTTTGTTTTCTATTTAGTCAAACTTTTGCAAAAATAAGCATTTATATGAATATAAAAGTTATACATGTTTTCAAGAAAACATTAGAAAATTAAGAAAAGTAGAAAAAATTACTCATAGGTTTACTGCTCAAACACAACCACTGCTGGCATTCTGTTTTATTTCCTTCTGGTCTTTTTCCATTCATTTTCCCCATGCTTGCTTCCACTCCCACCAGAGTAAGTGCTGGCATACTGTACTCATAATTTCTTCTCTGTATTTTGGATAATGCTGGCCTCTTAAATCTCAAAAAAAAAACAAAAAAACCCAAAACCCACCTTTACCAGATATTTAGGAGCTATAAAAACTGAATATAAGCTGTGTAACATTTTTAAAATCCTAATTTGGATAAATCAATTGTAATTGATCAAGTAAATGCATTATGAACTAGATTTTAGATGGCAACATGACATTGTTTGGTGTGCTAAGTGTACTGTTGTTACATAAGAAAAAGCCCAGGTTTTTCAGTCACAGATCAAAATACACATGAGTGAAATGACATGTCTGTGGTTTGTTTTAAAATACCATAGCATTAGCAAAGAACAAAGTCTTCAACAGTAGTTGAATCTGGGATATAGGACAGTAGGTTTACTGGGCTGTTTTGTCTAATTTTTTTCAAATTAAAACATAAAGTTCCGATATTCAAACAGTTTTAAAGGCTTGTTATGAAAAACCGCAGTTCTCTGTCCCTTTCCTCCTGTCTTCCCATGGGATAACACTTTGATTAGCTTCCATATTTATATATAACCTTCTCAATGGTTATGCCTTGATCTTTTAGGTTTTATTCACAAACTTTTCGCTATAGAGGCAGAGACTTTGCTTTGCACACACTCCACCGCCCACCCGTACCCTCACCTCCACCACAGCCCATCCTCCCAAAACAGAACGTTCTACCCATCAGCCTCACATGTTCAATATACTCCTGAGGTGATATAAATACTGTCAATAGCTTTCCTTTACAATTTCTTTTTTCTTCTTTGTCAGTCATGGGGCTTGAACTCTGGGCCTGAGCACTGTCCCTCAGCTCAAGGCCAGCGTTCTACCACGTGAGCCACTTCCAGTTTTTTGGTGGTTTACTGGAGATAAGAGTTTCACAGACTTTCTTGCCCGGGCTGGCTTTGAACTGCGATCCTCAGATCTCAGCCTCCTGAGTAGCTAGGATTACAGGTGTGAGTCACTGGTGCCCGGCTTCCTTCATAACTTCTTACTTCCACTGTGATACCCACTTACCTCTCTTTGGTCTGTTTAATTTTTCTAGTACTATGCATATTAACCCATCTCAAATTTTCTACCAACTATCTCAAACAGTGATTTTCAAAGTATGGCCCAGATGTGTGGGGCCCTCATAACCAAAGCTGCCTTTGGAAGAATCTCCTGGCCTAGCACGGCCTGTCCCATGAGCTGACATTGATGCCGGTTGTCCAGGAGCACTGGTGGGGAAACTGTTCTGCCTACATGGAAGTCAGGAGTTGTTATATCCTTTTTTTTTTTTTTTTTTTGGGGGGGGGGGGGTCCGGTCATGGGGCCTGAACTCTGGGCCTGGGCGCTGTCCCTCAGCTCTTCAGCTCAAGGCTAGCGCGCTACCACTTGAGCCACAGTGCCACTTCTGGCTTTTTTCTTTTTGCTTATGTAGTGCTGAGGAATCAAACCCAGGGCCTCATGCATGCAAGGCAAGGGCTCTACCACTGAGCCACCTTCCCAGCCCTAGGAGTTGTTATATTCTTCACACCACACACTGGCTAGGTTCATTGAGAATGTTCTTGGTAGATGAGTAAAATTCATTTTATTTTCTCTTCTCAATCCTTGATTATTTTGTTGCTTCAGTCAGAGGCAGAGGGATGACAGCTATTTTGAGTTACCTATATATAACCATTTGGGCAGTAGGCTGAACCCATGGCTTTCTATGGAGCACCATTTTCACTGAAGAAACAACTAACACACAATTGTAGTTCTTTAGACTTGGTTGTTGGATGTTAAGGAAAAGTATGGGCATTGATTATTGCTAATTGCAAACACTAAGTTTTTTACAAAGATTGTAACAGTAGAAATACTGTATCTGACAAGAAGCTTAATGGTTAGTACTAATACTTAATAGTTTCCAAATACTAAGTGTTGGCTGGTAAGAATGGCAACAAACATGACTTTTTTTTATTATGTAATGAAACGTGTACATTTTGATAGATGATCAGCAAAATAGGTCAATACTTTTTAAATGATTTATGTCTAAATTGTGACTGGGTAAACGATCTATTCACAGTATAACAGACACCAATGGATTTTTATATAACTTAGTAAAGTTCAATTGGTAACAATGCTAATCTGCTAGGGCTACAGAACAAAATATCAGACTGGGTGGCTTAAACAACAAAAAAATGTTTTCACACCATTCTGGAGGCCAGAAGTTCAAGATCAAGGTACCAACCAATTTAGTTCTCAGCGAGGGCTTTCTTCATGTTGCAGACAGAAAGCTGCTATCAGGTTGTGTTTTCACTTGGTGGAGGAAGAAAAAGTAAACTCCTGTCGTCTTAACTTTTATCAATGGTAATCTTATTTTATCAGTGCCCCACTCTATGACTTCCTGCATTCTTAATTATCTCCTGTAGGCTCACTCTAAATATAGCATACTTGGGGTTAGGGTTTCACTACAGGAACTTGGGGAGGATACCAATTCAGTACATAATAGATACAGTTTCAAGTTCTAGACTGCAAATAACTTTAAGCATTTTTGTTGTTGTTGTTGAATTTTTCTACATTTTTGAATTCTACTACATTTGAATTTGAATTCTACTACATTTTTCTGAAAAAGTTATTAACATTTCCCTCTTCTCTTTGGCAGTACTGGGGTTTGAACTCAGATAGACCCAGACTTGCTAGACAAGAGCTCTACCCCTTCAGTCATGCCCCTAGCTCTTCTGTTCTGCTTTAGCTCTTTTTCATTTAGGATTTCTTATTTTTAACACAGGTTAGTCTCAGACTATGATCCTCCTACCTACAGTCTTTGGTATAGCTGGAATTACAGGTGTGAATCACCATGTATGATTGACTTATTGTGACTGGATTTCCTGAACTTTTTCTCGGGGCTGGCCTCATACCATAATCCTCCCCTCTGAGTAACTGGTATCACAGATGTGTCTTATTGTACCTGGCCTAAAATGCTCCATTCTTTCAACCATCTAAAGTTGAATTTCCTTCATATATCTCAACAAAACAACTTATTCCAACAGCCTGATACAGAAGCATGCATGAAAATTTAGCTTACTGTTTTCTCTAAGAATAATATTCAAAAGATTTGTGAAAATATAAAACAAGCTGGAGTCAGGAACACTGGCTCATGCCTGTAATCCTATCTACTCAGGAGGCCAAGATCTGAGAATTGCAGCCCAACATAAGGCCATCCAAGAGACTCTTATCTTTAATTAACCAGCAAAAAGCCAAGAAGTAAAGCTGTGGCTCAAGAGACAGAGTGCTAGCCTTGAGCAAAAAAGCTTAGGAACAGTGTTTAGGCCCTGAGTTCAAGCTCCGGGAACTAGCACAGACAGACAGACAGACAGACAGACAGATAGACAGACAGACTAAACACCCAAAGCTTGTCTCATTTTTTTGTTGTGGAAAATGTACTAACGTTTCATAAAATGTTATTTATATTAAGCCATAATGGATTTTCAGTTTCTTAATTGAGATAGACATTTGAAATTTTTATCACTTAATTTCCACAACATAATCTACATAATAATAATCTACATAAACAACAACAACAACAACAACAAATCTTTGAGGTCCTCATTAAGTTTTTTTCTGTAATGGGTCCTGAGATAAAAGTGTTTGTTACCTGTTGGTGTAAATCATCTTCCAAGAAATTCAGACACAAATATTTTAACTATTTCATTTTCTCAAACTTCTTTCTTAGAGCCTACTGACCCACTCCCATGGGGCCTGCTGCTCTGTGAGCCTGCACAGAGCTGCCATCCCCATCGTTCAGGGCAGCTGTCAGCAAACTGAGGGCCAAATCCAACTTTTCACCTGTTTTTAAATAAAAGTTTTACTGGCATACAGCCATGTTGCTTTGTTTATATACCCTCTGCTTTTTGGCTGTAAAGGGAGACTTTAGTATCTGTCACCAAGACTGTGGCTGTGGAAATATTTACTCTCTGGCCCTTGACAGAAAGTGTGCTAACTCTTTCTTTTCTTCTCTTTGCTGATTTATGTGTTTCCTAGATCCCTCTTTCCCTCTCAATCCTTTCTTTCTGAGACTGCATCCTATTTTGCTGCCAAAGAGATTGGACCCAAACTCTACCATCCTCCTGCCTTAGCCTCCTAAGTGCTGGGATGAAAAACATGCCACTATATGTGGCTCCTTCTTTCTTGATTTGCTTCTTTATTTGGTAAAGCCCATCCTCGAACAGCTTCCTGAGAATGTGTGTGGAAGAGGCACTTTATTTACAAGATCTGCATGTCTAAAAATATCCCCAGTTTATTGACAGCTTCATTGGGTAAAGAATTTTTTGGAGATCATATCCATCATCATTGTCATTCGGCTTTTAAGGTTGTGGTAGAAAAGTCTGGAGTTATTCTGCTTCACCTAGTTCTTGTGACTTCCCACTCCTCCTCAGAAACCGGTAGGTTCTTTTCTTGTCTCCAGTGTTCTGGAGTTCTTGGAGATGATGAGTCTCTAACACTACGCAGACAATAAACTGCCACGTGAAAAGCCATATCCTCCAGGAATGGTACACCTCCTTAGAATTATTTTATCACTGCTTCCCTTTCTTTTCTTTGTTATTTCTGGAATGCCTATGCAGATACTGGATATTTTGGAGGATTCTCAGATTTTCTTATCTTTTCTACCTCTTCCTGGGATGGTTTTTCAACTTCACATTCCAACCAGAATCTCTATTCATTTCTTTTGTATTGTTTTCCCTTTCTAAAAGCATTTTTCTTCTCCAACTTGTTTTTTAATTAGATCTTGGGACATAACTTTAAAAGAATATAAGTGGAAGCTTCTTTCCCTGTTGAGTGTGTTTTGTACTGGGTTGCCTTTTTCTATTAGCTTACTTTGTTTTCCTGTTTCATCCTAGACACTAACATAGTCTCTTTGTACATGCATATGAAATTTTTAAAAAGATCTGAACGTGTGGGAAGAGCTTATTGTCTGTAAGCTTTACTGGTAGAGAAGCAGAGCTGGCTTTTGATCGGACAATCCTTAAGGTTATTAAGTATTCTTCACTACTCAGATTCTTCAGAGAAAGATATTTCCATCTCCTGATTCAAAGGGTATAGGCTTGGCTCGCAGATTTCTGGAGTTGAGACTCTAACATCCAGTATGCCAACATTTACTCAATGCCCCTGAGGAACCACACCACCAAGTGAGAAGTGAGGTGATGTGCACTAGTTCAGACACCCCTTCCTTTGTCTTGTCTAGGTAACACGTCTCTGGTATGCTGCTATGCCAGGGCCAATCTTTTAAGATAAACTTTCACCAACATAATGTCAGCCTCATTTTCACCCACCCCTCTCTGCCTTCCAGAGAAGGCAGAAGCACTATCTGGTGCTGTCCGTTCCTGAATTTTTTGTTTCTTGGCTTCCTCTGTGGCTGGCTGAGGACTCAGCTTTCTCAGGACTGCTAAGTCAGTTACCACTCATCCATCTGCTACCCAGCTTCCAAAGTTTTGTTGCTGTTGTCTCCTCTCCCACTCTCTTTGTCCTTGTGGGTTTATGTCTTAAAAAAAAAATCTCTTCACTGTTGTTTTAGTGAGGTTTTGGGATAAAATGAAAGTAAGTGTGGTTATTCAATCCTCCATCTTTATTTGGAACCTCTTATAATTAAATATCTCTTTTTTACTACCATTAAATATTACAGCATAAATATTTCCCATGTTCTTCCATGGTCTTTGTAATCAGTTTTAGTAACTACATAACACTTCACGGAGTAGGTACCATGGTTTACTTTAATCACTACCCTATTCTGGTTATTTAGAGTTGTTTGGGATGAGGGAACTGGTTTTTCCTTGCATCATCTTTGTCCTCTTTTTCCTTTATCTAGGGAATGCAGGCTGACGTTCTCCACTCCAGTGTCCATATGTCCCCAGTCCCTGCTTTACTCACCAGGGAGGTAGAGCCATCCTGCACACCCTTCAGTACTTGATTTCTAAGATGACACCTTCAATCCATGTGTGCCTGCCATTTCAGACTTTCCTAAGTGTGATGCCTCCTATCTACACAAACATCTTGGTTTCTAGGTGTTCTCCTCCCACAGGCCCTTCTCTAGTGACTGCAGTTTGGCTCTCTCTCTCCTTCCTGCCTTCTCAGGACACTTACCCTACTGGATCAACCCACCACCTGCCCTTGCACCTGCCCTCTCACGCTTCTTCCACCTTCTCCTTCAGTGGGCTACGGGAGGGAGGGGGAAAGGGGGGGGAAGCCACTGTCTCCAAACATAGGGTCAGTTTTGTCTCCTGAGTGGAACAGGTGGCTTTTAAGAGGCCAGGGCCCTTACATTTCTTCCCTGGTGGTGTCCCAGGCTTCCCATATTCTTCCACATGGCACTCCAGCCCAGGGCTGGCATACAGTGATGCTTACCATAACATACAGAATGGGATGGTAGTAACCTGAGAAAATGCTGGTATGCAAATTGTTACCTTGCCCTCAGAGGTCAGCGTCCAGATCACTGAGAAGGTCAGCTTGTCAGTCATGGGGTTCAGGCTACACAGCTCTTCACATAGCAGCCTGGGAAGCATGGGGACCACCTGTGAGCAAAGGACATCTGGTGAACACCTTTGTCTAACCCACAGGAATCTGTGCCAGGCAGCTCAGGAGCAGACTAGAGGCAAGAGTTTGGGGTGACCAAACTAGCTCTTCCAGAGCAAACGGACGATGAAAGCAGCTTACTTCTCAGAACCATCTGCAGTAAGACCACACTGTCTCAGGCTCTTCCAGGAACCTCTACTATCAAGGAAATTGGAGTTGGTTAGTGGGAGACTTGTAACAAAAGACAAGAAATACACTGTTGTGTTGAAACAACAGCTAATTTTGTTGTCTATACTCTATCTCTGATCTACCATTGCAAAATAAAACATAGCAGCTATTTACATACTGTTTATATTGTGTTAGGGAGAATAAGTAATCTAAAGAAGATTTAAAAGTATTCAAGAGGATGTGTGAGGGCCTGGGAAGGTGGCTTAGTGGTAGAGCGCTTGCCTTGCATGCATGAGGCCCTGGGTTCGATTCCTCAGCACCACATAAGCAAAAAGAAAAAAGCCGGAAGTGGCGCTGTGGCTCAAGTGGTAGAGCGCTAGCCTTGAGCTGAAGAGCTGTGGGACAGCGCCTAGGCCCAGAGTTCAGGCCCCATGACCGGATTCTCCCCCCGCCCCAAAAAAAAAAAGAGGATGTGTGAAGGTTGTATGCAAATACTCCACCATGTTACAAAGGGGCTACAGTTGCACTGGATTCTGAAACCTACAGAGGTCCTGGAACCAATCTATCTTGCATATTGGGTCTGAAGCCCATTGTTCAGGAACTACTTGCACTCTGAATAAAACCGTTCTGGTTAAACTACAAGCTTAAGAACTCGAAAGCTAAATATAAACTCTTCAGGGCCTCATCAAAGTAAAATCAATCAATCATTTGATCTAGTAACTGACTATACCATAATTTACTAAAGATTATGTTGGAAAAATAACAAATAAAATATTACTATGAGAATAAAACACAAGGTCTTTTAAAAGTATATTTATGTTTATCTTCATTGTTTTTTTTTGGGGGGGGGGGATCTGGTCGTGGGGCCTGAACTCTGGGCCTGGGCACTGTCCCTCAGCTCTTCAGCTCAAGGCTAGCACTCTACCACTTGAGCCACAGCACCACTTCCGGCTTGTTTTTTCTTTTTGCTTATGTGGTGCTGGGGAATCGAACCCAGGGCCTCATGCATGCAAGGCATGCACTCTACCACTGAGCCACCTTCTCAGCCCCTGTTTATCTTCATTGTAAATTAGGTGATAAACAGAAGGGTTACAGTTGCATAAGTAAGGTAATGAGTACATTTCTTTTTAAGCAGTTACCTCCTCCCTCATTTTTTCTCACTTATTCATCCCTACATCCCTCTCCTCCCCAAAGTTGTATGGTTAATTTCCAACATAGTGTCAAGTGAGTATCATTGTTGAATTATATCATCCTTTTCCCTGATGTTTCTGTGATTCCCTTTCCCTTCTATCAGATAAACTTATATAAGACAAAGGGTACAGAAAATGAAAACTGAAAAAAATAACGTCATTAAGAATATCATAGATTAACAAAATGCTTTGCTAAGCCATTTAGTTGGAGGAACAAAGAAGACTTCAGTAAACAAAAGGTCAGAGCAAATAAACTAAATTTTTATGGGGAAAAAAAAGAATATCATAGACATATTCTAGTTATAATGTAATAATGTAATTTTTTCCAAGTCTTTCCATTTCCTGATGAATGAGACAATGTCATTCTTTCTTTTTTTTTTTTTTTTTTTTTTTTTTTCAGGTAAGGGGTAGGTTTATTCAGTAGACCTGCTGGGAACAGGCAAGGTTGGCACTCCACGTGGCTGGGAAAGGCCTGGGAAGGAGAGAGAGCTGAGAAAGAGAGGAAAGAGCTAGAAAAGAGCAGAGAGAGGGGTAAGAACAGTAGCACTCACGTGGTATTCAGGTATTCAGAAGACCTGCTGGAACCAGGCAAGGTTGGCACTCCACGTGGCTGGGAAAGAGAGAGGAAAGAGCTAGAGCAGAGAGAGAGCAGAGAGAGCTAGAAAAGAAGAGCAAGAGCAAGAGCTAGAAACGAACAGAGAGAGAAAAAGCAAGAGAGCTAGAAGAGCAAGAGCAAGAGAGCTAGAAAACAAGAGCAAGAGCAAGAGCTAGAAAAATGAACAGAGAGCAATGTCATTCTTTCTGATGGAAGCATTGAACCCACCTGTATACACACCACATCTTTTTGATCCATTAATCTACTGAGGGGCATCTGGGTTGGTTCCATACTTAGCTATGATAAATAATTCTGCAACGAACATGGTTGTGCTGGTAGCTTTAGTGTGGCCTTGCTGGGTCATAGGGGAGCTCTATGTTTAGTCTTTTGAGGAACCTCCATACTTCTTTCCAGATTATCAGAACAAGTTTCAGTTCTACCAATAATGTAGTAGCATTCCCTTTGGCCACATTCCCACCAGCATCTGTTATTATTAGATTTCCTGACAATGGCCATTCTGGGGTAAGGTGGAGTCTCAATGTTGTTTTGATTTGCATTCCTTTTATGGCCAGAGATGTTGAGCATTTCTTCGCATCTACTGGCCATTCTTATTTCCTCTTTAGAGACATCTCTCTTTAAGTTTTAGCCTACTTGTTAATGAGGTGGTTATTTCCTTGGGAATTTGTTTTTGGGGGATTTAATTTTTTTTTTTTTTTTTTTTTTTTGTCCGGTCGTGGGGCCTGAACTCTGGGCCTGGGCGCTGTCCCACAGCTCTTCAGCTCAAGGCTAGCGCTCTACCACTTGAGCCACAGCACCACTTTCGGCTTTCTTTTTCTGCTTATGTGGTGTTGAGGAATCGAACCCAGGACCTCATGAATGCAAGGCAAGTGCTCTACCACTGAGCCACCTTCCCAGGGGATTTATTTTTTTAAGCTCTAAGTATATTTTAGGTATGAGGCCCTTGTCTGTTGTATGGCTAATGAAGATCTTCACCCAGTCTGTGGGTGTCCATTTATCTTGCTTGCTATGTCCTTTGCCATACAGAAGCTCTGCAGTTAAATGCAATCCCATTTAGCAACCTTTCTTTGATTTGTTTATCTACAGAAGTAGAAAAACCTCCCATGCTCCTGTATTGGGAGAATTAACATTGTAAAAATGGAAATACCTGCCAAAGGCTATCAACAAATTCAATGGAATACCTATCAGTATCTCAGCTTCATTCTTTAATGAAATAGAAGCAATCCAAAAATTCATATGGAATATAAAAGACCCTGAATAGTGAAAATAATCCTTAGCAGGAAGAATAGTGATGGAGGAATATCAATACAAAACTTCAAACTCTACTACAAAGCTGTAGTAATAAAAATAGCTTGGTACTGGCACAAGAACAGGCCTGAGGACCAATGGAATAGAACTGAAGACCCAGAAAGAAACAAACCCACAGACTTATGGCCACCTAATCTTTGATAAGGGAGCCAAAAACAAAAAAAACCAAAAAATAAAAAACCCAAAAAAACCAGGATGGAAAAATGACAGCTTCTTCAACAAATGGTGCTGGCACAATTGGCTAACCACATGTAGAAAACTGAAGTTAGATCCTTATATATCACCTGCACCAGAATCAATTCCAAATGGATCAAAGACCTCTAGTTAAAAGCAGATACACTGAAAATATTACAGGAAGGAATAGGGTAAAACACCAGGGCTCCTTGGCACAGGTTGACACTTTCTGAATAAAGACCCAAAAAACACAGACAGTCGAAGCAACTGAGGACAGTGAAGGTTCATCAGCAGCAAGTATATTAATGCCTGAGAACCCAGGGTCTAATTATGGGCCCAGTACTTCCGCTACAGTCAAGTTAGAGCAATTCTGAGTCTAGTTTTTTCTCAGCAGCAAAATGGTATTAAAATTAGAGATGAAAAGTGAGATATTGGGGCTGGGAAGGTGGCTCAGTGGTAGAGCGCGCTTGCCTTGCATGCCTGAGGCCCTGGGTTCGATTCCCAGCACCACATAAGCAAAAAGAAAAAAGCCGGAAGTGGCGCTGTGGCTCAAGTGGTAGAGCGCTAGCCTTGAGCTGAAGAGCTGAGGGACAGCGCCCAGGCCCAGAGTTCAGGCCCCATGACCGGACCCAAAAAAAAAAAAAAGAAAAGTGAGATATTATAATAGATATCACTGAAATCCAGAGAATGATTAGAATGAACCTTATATTCCAAAAAACTGGAAAATTTAGAAGAAATGGATATATTTCTGGACAGATATGACCTACCAAAATTAAACCAAGAAAATATAAACAATCCAAACAGACTTATAAAAAGTAATGAAATTGAAGCAGTAATAAAATATTGCCCAATGAAAAAAGTCCAGGTCCAAATAGATTCAGAACTTTAAAGGAGAAGTAACACCAATCTGCCACAAACTGCTTCACAAAATAGAAAGGTTAAGAAGCACTTCTAATTTTATTCAATGAAGCCAGTATTATCTTGATACCAAACTGGACAAGGACATAACAAAAAAAAAAAAATAGCCAAGTACTGGCAGCTCATGCCTGTCATTCTAGCCACACAGGAAGCTGAGATCTAGAAAACTCAAGTTTGAAGTCAGTCCAGGCATAAAAATCCATAAGACTCCATCCCCAAAATAACCAGCAAAAAGATTGGTTGAAGACATAATTAAAGTGGTAAACACCAGTTGAACAAGCAAGTCAAGTAAGCCTGAGGCTCTGAATTCAAAACACTACTACTAGCAAAAACAAAAAAAAGGAAAAGAGAAAAAACTTTAAATCAATATTGCTGATGAACACAAATACAAAGATATTCAATAAAATACTTACAAACTGACTTCAATAACACATTAAAAAATCAAGTTCTTCTCATTCCAGGCATGCAAGGATGGTTGAATATATGCAGTCAATGAAAGCAATAAATATAATCAGGAATAAAAATTTACATGATTTTCTCAATATATGAAAGCAAAACTTTTCATAAAATTGTATATTCATTCATGACAAAAGCTTTGAAAAATTTAGGAATGTAAGGATCAGACCTTAACATAAGAAAGACTATATATATAGACAACATTATTTATACTAAGTGGAGAAAGACTATAAGTTTCTTCCTAAAAACAAGAACAAGACAATGTGTTTACTCTCTCCACTCTTATTTAAAGAATACTAAAATACTTAGCTAGAGCAATAATGCAAGAAAAAGAAAAGGAAGACAAATAGAAAAGGAAGACCTCAAACAATGTCTTTTGCAGATGCTATGATCCTATACTTGAAAAACTCATATACTTGAAAGACACTACCAGAAAACTCATAGTTCTACTAACACTTCTAGCAAAGTAAGTGGATATAAACTTAGCAAAAATAGCTTTATCTATATATACCAACGTAAAACAGCCTGAGAAATAGTGTAGTGTAGTCAAAGTAGTCTAAAGAATAAACTAAAAGAGAAATAATCCTAACCAATGAAGTGAAAAATCCCTACAATGAAAACTCTAAAACACTGAAGAAAGAGGGGCTAGGAAGGTGGCTCAGTGGTAGAGCGCTTGCCTTGCATGCCTGAGGCCCTGGGTTTGATTCCTCAGCACCACATAAGCAAAAAGGAAAAAAAAAGCCGGAAGTGGTGCTGTGGCTCAAGTGGTAGAGCACTAGCCTTGAGCTGAAGAGCTGAGGGACAGCGCCCAGGCCCAGGCCCCACAACCGGACCCCCCCCAAAAAAAACAAAAACACTGAAGAAAGAAATTAAAGAAGAAACTAGAAGATGAAAAGATCTCACGTGTATTTGGATTAGAAGAATTAATATTATGAAAATGGTTATTTTCCTGAAACCAATCAATGCAATCCCCATCAAAAATTCCAATATCATTCTTCACACAAGTATAAAAAAAAAATCCATGGGGCTGGGAAGGTGGCTCAGTGGTAGAGCACTTGCCTTGCATGCATGAGGCCCTGGGTTCAATTCCTCAGCACCATATAAGCAAAAAGAAAAAAGCCGGAAGTGACGCTGTGGCTCAAGTGGTAGAGCACTAGCCTTGAGCTGAAGAGCTGAGGGACAGCACCCACTGGACCCCTCCCCCCCCAAAAAAAAGACATTTGGACTAAGAGAATAATGGACCTCAAAATAAACTTTTACAAAATCTTCAATAAAATACTTGCAAATTGAATAACACATTGAAAAGAACATGCACCATGATCAAGTTGTTTTCATTTCAGGCATGCAAAAATCAATAAACATATTCAGTGACTTGACTCTCAACAGTTGTCAAAAACATCTGGAGAAAGGACAGCCCCTTAAACAAATGGTTCTGGGAAAACTGATATCTACAGATAGAAGATTAAAACTAGACTCCTAAAAATGTTAGAACCCTCACAAAAACATAAGTTCAAAATGTAAGATCTGCAAGCCAGAAAGCTTGGAGAAATCACTTTACAGCATAGGCACAGGTGACCTTTCTGAATAGGTCTCTAATAGCTCATAAAATAATAGCATTTGCACCAAGTTATAAAGGTTCTGGTTGGGTGCCAGTGGATCACACCTATAATCCTAGCTACTCAGGAGATCTGAGGATCATGATTTGAAGCCAGCCTGGGCAGAAAAATCCCCATGCGACTCTTACTTCCAATTGATCACTCAAACCTGGAAGTGGAGCTATGGCTCAAAATGATAAAGCGTTACCCTTGGAAAAAAGAGCTCAGGAACAGCACTCAAGCCCTAAGTTCAAGCCCCAGAACTGACAAAAAAAGAAAAAGAAAAAAAGGTTCTGTACTACAAAAGAAATAGTTATCAGAGTGAGGAGATAGCTTTTAGAATGGAAGAAAATCTTTGCTAGTTCCCATCTGACAGAGGATTCATACCCAGAATATATAAAGAACTAAAAAAAACTAAGCATTGAAAAAATAATCTGGTCAACATGGACTAAAGAATTGAACAGACAGTTCTCAAAAGAAAAAGTAAAAATGGCCAAGAAATATATGAAGAAATTGTCTCACATTTTTAGCCTCAAACATACAAATAAAAGAGCCGGGTGCTGATGGCTCATGCCTGTAATCCTAGCTACTCAGGGGGCTGAGATCTGAGGATCGAGGTTCAAAGCCAGCCTGGGCAGGAAACTCTGTGAGACTCTTATCGCCAATAAACCACTCAGAAAGCCAGAAGTGGTGCTGTGGCTCAAGTGGCAGAGCACTAGCCTTGAGCTCAAGAGCCGAGGGACAGCCGAGGCCCAGAGTTCAAGCTCCAAGACCAACCCAAAAAACAAAACAAAAAACCCAAAAAACAAAACAAAACAAAACGAGATTGCATCTCACCCCAGTCCGAACAGCTATCATCAAGAAAGCAAAAACAAAGGGCTGGGAAAGGTGGCTCAGTGGTAGAGCACTTGCCTTGCATGCATGAGGCCCTGGGTTTGATTCCTTAGCACCACATAAGCAGAAGAAAAAAAAAGCCGGAAGTGGTGCTGTGGCTCAAGTGGTAGAGTGCTAGCCTTTAGAGCTGAGGGAAGTGCCCAGGCCCAGAGCTAAGGCCCATGACCAGACCCCCCCCCGCCCAAAAAAAAAAAAAAAAGAAAGCAAAAACAAGACATGCTGTTAAGAATATGGGATAAAGGAACTCTACACTGTTGGTAGGATTATAAACTAGTTTAACCACTATGGAAATCAGTATGTGGGTTCACCTAAAAACTAAAAATGGAATTACCATGATCTAGCTATACACTTCTGGGTATAAACCTAAAGTCAGCAAGTCACCATACAACAGAAACAGATGTGTATCCACATTTATTACAACACTATTCATAATAGCCAACTTATGGAATCAGTCTGTGTCCATCAACACATGGTGGTGTATATATACACAACAGCTTTATTCTGCCATAAAGAAGAGAGAAATTATGTCATTTGCAGGAGAAACGATGGAACTAGATATCATGTTAAGTGAAATATACATGCGGTATTCTCTTTTGAAAGACAGAAGCCTATACCACATAGTTTTCTCCTCTATGTTGAATCTAGAGTTAAGAGAAAAAGAGGATATGAATTCAGAAGAAGGTCTATTTGGGAAGAGGAAGAAACTACAGAGTAATGGGGGGGGGGTGAATATGATCAAAGTTCATTATATACATGTTTGAAAATGTCACATTGAAACTCATTTCAAATGTCCTAAAAAAAGACTTTGAATACTAGAAATGCTAGATAAAAGTCAGCTCAAGCCATCTGTAGTTGTTTACTTATGTTATCCCAGATACTTAGGAAGCAGTGAAGAGGAACATCATGGATTGAGGCCAGCCTGGGCAAAAAGTTAGCAAGATCCCATCTCAACAAACAATCTAGATAGTGTTAGGTAATGCTGACATACATCTATAATCTCAGCTATCTGGGAGGAAAAGGTAGCAGGATTATAGTCCAAGGCTAGCCTAGTTAAGACTCTATTTGAAAAATAAATAAAAGGAATGTTTCAGTGGTAGAGTGCTTGCCTAGGAAGCAAATGGCTTTGAATTCAAACCCAGTGCCCCCTAAAAGAAAGAAAGGGGAAAAAAAACCTCCAGGGTTCCTAGCCACTGCATCATCACCTGGATCAGTCTTCCTGCCATTCACTCTTGGTCTGGGCATTACCCTCCATCCATAACACCAGCCGCATGTGCCATCTTTCTGCAAGCCCTTCACCTAGCCTGTCTGCTTATTGTTCTAGTTTATGCACATGCTATTCTCTTTTTCTGGAACACCTTTCTGAACACTTTGCATCTGGCAAACCTATGCACATCCTTCTAGATTCAGCTACCTGCCATCTGTAAGGCTTCTCTGGTCTCCCCCAGGCAGAGAATGTACTATGTTTTGCAATTCCTCTTTTCTTTCCAAGACAATGTAAAGAAGTCTCAAAGAGCAAGCCACTCCTTCCACCCTCTCTAATCTTCTGCATTCCTCCATAGCATCAACCAGACAGCATCCTGTATCCTGGTTGCTTCTCTAGTGTATCTCCCACTTCCAGATCACAGAACTCCTAAGAACAAAAACAAGGTCTTTCCCTGTCTCCCTAACTAGCATCTGACACACAACAGGCACCTTAAATCTGTAGATGACCTGTTTTTATACTTCCTGTATCACATAAATCATTTTATACAATACTTGGCAGACTTCCAGCTAAACATTTTACTTTAAAATGTCACAGGCACCTAAGTATTTAAATATAAAGGAAATAATCAGCACACTCAGTAGCTGCCCAGGTTATCAAAACTGCTTGGCTACTCATACTACTATGGTCAGAGGCCAAAGAACCTAAGTGCTTATAAAGAAGAGAAACATGAAAACTTCTGAGATAGTATAATTAATTTATATTTTTAAGAAGCGTTCCCTTTTAGTAAACCCTTCACCAGATCAGGAATGGAAGAAGAAACTATCTTTGTGCCCATACAGTTTGGTAAATAGGTATCTAGGCATCTTGTCTTTCAAAAGAGAAGAAATTGAGAGGTTATGATCACACTTGTGGTCTGACATATTCCAGGCTCTCATAAATCAGCCTGGTCCTGCTGGGGTCACTGTGAATGCATCTTCCACAACCCCATTCAAGCAGGTATCCCTATAGAGAAGGGCTAGAGAAATGAAAGAACAGCAGGTGGCCCCTCTGATAACTTGGACCCTGGATAGCACAACCATGACATGGGGCCTGCTACAGTACCTAGACACACTCCAAACTGGTGTGAGGGGGGCAGAAATAGCCATGTCTAACTGTAACTGAGAGCCCTGCTACTACCAGCACTGTGCCAAGCCCCTCTTGATCTTTTTGTTTGTGGTAGTTCTAGGGTTTGAACTGAAGGTCTCACACTCAGTTTGCTTGTTTGGCCGGCACTCACTTGAGTCACACTTCCAGCTCAAGTCTCTTGATTTTTTTCCCTACCTTTCCGTCCTCAGCTTTTCTGCTCAGTACAGATCACTTCAGTGCCCAGCTCCCTCACTCCTACTGCCTCAATTCTACAAACCCTGTGGCCAGCCTCACAATGTGCCCTTCCTCGCTCTCATTTTTTGTCAGTTCTTTCCTATGCCATTCAGATACAATCTACCTGACTCTTCTCAACCTTTCTCAGCAGAAAAGCTCAGGTCTTCTTCACAGAGAGACTGAGACTGTCAGTCTCAACCCCTTCTCAGCACCCTTCAACTATTTTCCTTCAATTCACATCTTCCAACTCTGCTCTCCAACTTTACATGTATACTCTGGTGCCTCTATCCAAAGCCTAGATCTTCCCTGTGAGCTCCCTGTTTGGCTGGTCTTTGATCATGAGCTAGAACACAATGCTAGAGTTGTCTTTCTTACTCACAGGTACCATTCTTTTCCCCAATCTTTCCTTCTCCCTCACTTGTCATACAGGTTTCTCAAAATGGTTTGTGCCTCTCACTTTTCCCCACTTCCTTCCTTTATTTCTGAATCACAAGATAGTGCATTCACTGTACTAATGTTAGGAGATACCAAACCAAAGCATGACAATGCAAACTTTGTGAGGCCCAGTCCTTAAGAATGATAACATGCTGATACAAAGCCTTTGTTTTAATTCTTCACACACATAACCATACTCAGGGGAAAGTGTACATATTTTTTTTAAAATAAACAACAACCAGATCCTTAATAAAACCCTTTCTAGATCCTTTCTCAGCTAGCTCCTTATCATTGGTTCCTTACCACTATCCCTCTGCTTTCTTCTCTTCCATGGCACTGTTTCCTGAGGGATCTCTTCTCTCTGGGTTTGTACTATTGTGTATACATAAGTCCTTCCCATATCTGCACTCCTAACCCAGCCACTGCTTGGAATAAGACCCCCCTTCTATGAGGATACCTTAACTTGGGCATCCATGGATTCCTCAAATATCACATGGAGAAGACAAGAGTCCAGCATTCCCCTTCCCCACCCCACCCCAACTTGCTCCTGTGTTGATATTTTTTTTCTCTGATAAGAGCAGTATCTTTTCCCTGTTAAAAGCAGTATCTTTTCCCCAGTCAAATAAGCTAATCACATAACTTCTTTAAAACTTCCTAAAAAACAACGTACCACATCCTTACCACCTTCCATCTCCACCTCTATTTGTTGAGATTCTTCCATTTTCCTTGCCCTACTACATCCAGTCAGTGCCAGAGTCCTGAATGCAGATCTTACATTTCAAATCTCTCTCCAATATGGACACTTGTCTCTTTTCCTCTCATGATACAGTTTAATAGTCTCCCAAATGGTCTTGATTTGCTCTGTGAAGAAGGCTTGAATTCCAGAGTTCTGGAGGTGGAAGTAATTCTGGATAAGACCTCTGTTACAGTTTGGACTTTTATAGTTTGGACCTGGTTTGAGTGTCCCACAATCAGTTTATGTGTTCAGAGCTTGGTCCCCAGTATGGCAGTGTTGAAAGGTGGTGGGAGTTTCAAGAGGTATGGCCAATACTGGTCTTCCCTCTACCCTGGCTTCCTGTCTAGCCATGTGATCTCTCCCTTGCCCATAACTCCTGCCACTGTTGTATCATCTATCAGGAAGTAATGTAGACAAATGGTAGATAGAGGCTTGTCTGAGATGATACTATGCCTTTGGACATTCAATCTCCAGAACTAGGTTAACAAACCAGCTTCAGGTATTTCATTGCAGTAACTAAAAAAACAAGCTAATACAACTTATTTTTTTTAAATATGGAACACTTCTGAAATTTGTGTGTAATCTTTGTGTAAGGGCAGTACTAATCTTCACTGTATCCTTCCAGTTTTAGTATGTGTGCTGCTGAAGTTTCACCTTCATCTTTGTTCTCCAGACTTCTGTTTCTTCTTACTAAACTCCACTCAATGTTTATCTGCAACCCCATTCATTTAAAGGCATGTTGTCTTTACCTTCCAAATAATAGATGAGCTGGATTCAGTACATAATTAGACTTTTGCCTCCTCTATGGATAAAAGAGGGTCCAAATACTTTCAGTGGAACTAAAAAAATCTTTAATAAAGACTGTATCCTCAAGTCAAGCATGATGCACATGACTGTAATTCCAGAGTTCAGAAATGGAGGCAGGAGGACTACATTTGAGGCACACCTGGAATATATAGTAAAACTGTCTCAAAAAAATAAAGCATATACAGAAAAACAATAACTAAGCCAAAAAGTTCCATCACGACTGGACCCTCTGTGGTCAGTCTAGGAATGAAGGGTGATTTTTAGCTGCTAAGTAGAAGCTGACCTCTGTAACCCTACCTCCAAGGGAACAGTAAAGCTAATGGGGAGGTAGTTTCTTCCATTTTGTATACTTTGCCTTTCCCTACTTCTGGCTGTATGATAGCTGGAGAGGTAAGGAGAAGGACTTTAATATACTGGGGTGGTTGTAAAACTATCAGATGTCACCTAGCACTAGGCTGAAGACATTGGTTGCCCTCATTCTTCTGGGATGCAGTGAGACCCCATAGTATTAGGAAACTCTCTGGAGATTCTTTGAGCAATTACTCAAAACCTCATGGGAGAAGGACCTTGGTACTGATAATGATCCTTGCGTTGGCCTCATTCTCCCTCACCCAGAGTATTCAGGTGATTTTCTACTTTGATGGAAAGAGAGCTCTTAGGGAAAGCCAGGCTTCTTAGCCTGCCATTCCAGGCCTTTCCCTAACTTTACTTCTTGGCTCCCCTTGCAACTCACACCCTAGCACTTCCAAGCTACATATAGCTCCTTGAACACAACGTTTCTAGTCTCCACCTGGAACATAAACACTTTCCAGTGAAACAGAGAAACACTGTTCACAGATTGATTATTGTGTAACACCTACCAGTCCTTGCAGAAAATGCCTTCTATTACCAAGCCAGGGAGATGAAACTTCATTGGGAATGGTACTTCTGTAACCCAGGGCAACCCAGTGTATTGTGAAATGTTTGCTCCTTAGGGAAGATCAGAATTCATCTCATCTTTGCATTCTAGCACCTTGCACATTACTGGTACTCAATAAATGCTAATTAGGTGGAGTCTTGATAGTACTTTTGGAAGTGGAAAAGGAAAGGAGCTTGAAGGATGCCTCCAGGCCAAGTCCAAAGTTGGGTCAAGAGAAAGCCTAAAAGCTGGCTGTGGAAAGAAGGGTCAGATAACAGGACTTTGACTTTCTAAGCATTCTGGACCAAACCTTGGGAGAATTGAGAGAAGTGATCATTTGGGTCAATACACCACTGCCCAAGACAGCTGGGTGGGGGTACCAACAAGACTATAAAATCTTACATTAGCCTCAGAGAGCAGAAACATCTGCAAAAGCCACAGCGGGCAGGCTGGCCAAGTTCAGCAGCGGGTTAGCCAGGAGAGCCCTGTGACCAACCGAAAGGGCCACAGAGGGGGAGAATCAATCATCTAAGAAGAAGGAGCAGGAAGGATGAGCAGTCAAACTGAGGCTAGACACCTACAACCCACCTAGCGCTCTCTACTAGTTTGGGGGCCACAGGGCCCCTCTGTCCCTTTCAGCCCAAGCCCTGGCTGGCTTCCCACTCAAACTCCCTCAACATCCTTTGGGCCCACCCACCTAGCTATGAAGCCTGACAACTTCTCTCTGAGGACTTTGAGGTTTTAACACCAACTTATGCTCAGCTAGCTCCCTACTTACACACTGAAACAACTTAAAGGAAATAGGTAATTCATCTGCCCGCCAACATCTCTGTTTAAAGAGTTTTCTTTTTCATATCAACACTTCTATGGGTTCAGAATTTGATCAACTCTTTGCTACACAGTTTGACATTAACAAAACATCAACATTCTGACAACCTGCTGGTGTCAGAGAGGAACATCTTAAAACTTTTTGGACTCTCCATGAAGACAGGCTTCCAATTCCAATCTTTGATCTCTCTATATAAAGCAGTACCAATAAAATAGCGTAGAGATTTATGGGCGAACTTTCATTTGAGCTGTTTTACACCTAAAATAACATGAGTGCTTCGGTCACTAGGCTGAAAATTTAGGTTTAGATTTCAACTGTTTAGGTTTTCTGTTAGTTTTAAAACCGAATTCACTTATTAAAAATTTACCTTGAAAATTAAAATTACATTGTATTTCTCTCTCTCTCAGAAAATGTCTGACAGATATTAACTATGCAGATATCCTGTCCTCTGAGAAAAGTTGGGTAGATAGATGTCTCCTGTCCTTAAACAACCATCTTTTGACCAAAAAAAAGAGTGTTTTGTTTTCTCATGATTTCAATGGACACTATTTAATTTTTTATCTTTCAGCCTGAGCATCACCCTTGATAGCAAGTTACCAAGTACTTATTATTGTGGGTAAAATCTCAGCAAAAAGAATTTCATTTAAAAGTCAGTGAGATGAGATTTGGACCAAGATTGGTTTCATTGTATATTGTCTGGCTCTATGGGATCATTCCCAAAACCAAGCTTAGATTGTAATTCTGACCATCAGTCACTCATAGGTCAATGCCTGGATGAAAAGAAGTCAGAGCCATACTCCCTATAGATGGGAAATCAACCAGAACTCCTATCCACCTCCACCCTCCTTTCCCGGGGTGATGAATTTGGGAAAAATGATTCTGCCAAATGAGAAAGCAGAGACTCTGGAGAGGGGAAAGGCAGCTTATCCAGCTTTTAAGAAGATCTTTATAGGCAAAGTAAAGTGAAAACAGCAGAAAAGTTCCTGGACACAGTCCTTTAAGAAACAAAAACGAGTAGGAGGAAAGGTCGGAGCAGTGGTTCAAAGGCATCAGAATGCACAGCTGCTGCTGTCCAAGGTTGTGGGTCAGTGCTGAGCACCCTGCCAAACCTGAAGCAGGGCCTAACAGCAGAGGTTCTCAGACCTTTCCTCTTCACAGCTCCCTACCTCCAAAACTTAGCAGCAGAGTTCCAATGGCAGTCCCAAAGAGAGACTCAAGAACTGTGATGATCACAAAACCAAAAAAGAACAGAGAAGAAACTATGCTTAGTTATTTAACCCAATTTCTGATTTTGAAACAGAATTCCTAGTTAGAAAGGGAAAATGCAGCAGCTGGATAGAGAAAAACACCTGCTTAAAAGAAAAATCTCTAATGGTTTCTAAAATTCTTAGCTAAACTTGAAGAACAGAGTTAAACTTTTCCCAATAGGGAGAAAAGCTTCATATTTATTCACTTGATGTGAGCTTTAAAGTTTAAAGGGATTACGTCAAAGTGTGAGAGATTGCTTCAATTGTGCTCTTGATCATAATATTACAGTTTTTGTAGATAAAAGGAATCTGGAGACTCATCTTCCTTCATGAAGAGGTCTGGGCCAGGCAAAGGCTAGGTTTGGCCAACAGCATTTTGAGGCAAAGTGTAAATGGGATGATTCCACCCTGAGGTCACATTATGTGGAGTCAAGTGCAAGTGTCAGAACCATGTTCTCAGGAGGGCCAACCTCTCTAAGAAGGAGGACCTAGATGGGATGGTCAAAAGAGCAAAAATGGATTCGAAATCACCTCCCCTAAAGCCTCAATTTTTTTTAAAATTTTATTTTTAAATATACCATATATGCAGAGAAGTACATGGGTTATAAATAAGAGGCTAGACATGTTTTTACAAACTGAACACTCCTAGTCAGAATCCAGACTAACTCTCATGGGCAGCCCCTCTGCTTGAGCCCTGCTTCCTTCCATAGGTCACCATACTGAATTCTAATAGAATCAATCACCTTTGCCTATTTTTGAACTTGCATAAATGGAATCGTGTAATGTGTGCTCTTGGGTCTGGTTTCTCTCACCATTATGAGAATGTGTGAGCTGTTATTCATTCATTCTTGTTTTTTAACCTCCCACTTGGTGAACATATTGTAATCTATTCATTTTACAGGAATGGGTATTAAGTAGTTTTCCATTTCTAGCTATTTTGAATAGTGCTCCAATGAACATTCTCATGTATTTTTTGTTATACACATACATAATACATGTTTGTACCTGGTACATCTCTAAAGCTTCTGGGCCAGAAAGTATGTATACATTCAGCTTTAGAAGATACTGTGAAGCAGTTTTCCAAAGTTATGGTACCAAGTTCCCTTTCCCCAGCTGTGACAGTCTTACATCATAAGCCTTTCTGTCTTGCTATTTTAGTCATGCTGTTGGGTATGCATTTTATGCATCTTTGAGGTTGAAGCTATTTTCCCTATCTTTCTAACATCTTTCCCAGCAAAGTTAATGCAAGTTAGTTATGGTATGATCAAATGTCATAGACTAAAAGATATTTGTTTTGGGCTCCTTATCTTATTTTGTCCAAGTAAGTATGGCAGAGCTGGAGGAATATAGAAGAATTATAAGGGCGAGGTAAGCAGGCGAGGATTTAATGACTGAAGATCTATGGAACAAGTTCTTGTACTAGCAGAAGGTATGTGTAAATTTACAAACAGCAAACAGTGTCTTCTGTGTAGATGTCCTCAGGGAGACTTAGAACTGACTGTGTAGTCTTTTTCCCCTTCTCAGCCTGCCAGAAAATCTTGGGTCCTCCTAGATAACTAAGATTTCTTAGGTAGCTGGCTAATCTATTAGACAGGGAAGCTATAGTCACTATGAATGATGACATTGATATAAGTAAAGGAGTGCAGGAAACTGTAGACAAGGAATGCTGTCAGTAGAATAGGGTTGTATACAAAAGGTAATTCTAATACCAGGTTAGTAGGCCCCTTTATGTTTATGTGTAAAGATTAGGAGAATAAAAATATTAAAAATACAAAGAAACAAGCAAAAACAAACAAGATGAAAGCTGTTGTTGAAGTACTGTGCTCCAGAAGAGCCATTAATATACACAATGACAGACTGTGAGGGCTTAGAATTTGTGGCCATGGAGGACATCATATCAGGGAAGAAGCTTGGTATGCTGTGTTCAAAGACTGGTGGATCAGAAATGTGTGCTTAATTCCCTTTAGCTCCTGTACCTACTACAGATTGAACACAGATGCCAGAAATATTGTGAGCAATAGAGACAAATGCACTGCATTTAGCTTTAAGAAGGGCACAGGAGTCAACTAAGAAGATGGTCTGCTTAGTACAAAAACTGGTAGAGAACAGCTGAAGTTCTAATCATCTAGCTAATCAATGTTCATTCCCATTGGATGGTCCCTAAAGGTTCTGGCTCTTTTATAATTTCTTCACTGTGAACAGAGGTCATCTAATGTCCCGGCCACTCCAATTCTCGAACCTGGGCGTGAATAACTATGCAGCTCCCAATTCAGAATTTTCTCTTTCATGTGTCATAGGTGCTGCAAGGTATGATTGCAGTGGGAAGTGTCCTAACTTTATGCACCAGAAAAAGGCACAGAAGATGATGGGTTCTTAAAAGTCTAGTAGTCCTGATACGGGTTCCATAGGAAAGAGGAAGAGGCCAAGAAACCCCTAATGTAAACTGAGGTCTGTTGATAGACAGCTTTGGTTTCAGGTATAAGAAGAAAGTATGGGGCTGGGAAGGTGGCTCAGTGGTAGAGCGCTTGCCTTGCATGCCTGAGACCCTGGGTTCGATTCCCCAGCACCACATAAGCAAAAAGAATAAAGCCGGAAGTGGCGCTGTGGCTCAAGTGGTAGAGCGCTAGCCTTGAGCTGAAGAGCTGAGGGACAGCGCCCAGGCCCAGAGTTCAGGCCCCATGACTGGACCCCCCCCCCCCCAAAAAAAGAAGAAAGTATGCTTGCCACAGCTATAAGCTGTAGGCCCCAGGCCAGTTATGTACTTGGAATCTCAGTCAAGGGTGTGAGAGTGAGTGGCGAGTAGGAAGATAGTGCCCAGGGAATCCAGAAAGCAGAATGGACATGAAGCAGTCAATGATAATATCATAGCATTAGTGGGGAACAAACAGAAGGCAAAACACTAGTTTGTAAAATGGTCCGTTATCCCCGTATGCTGCCAGAATGAAACTCAGCCTTTCTATGGCCGGGGTTCAAGAATGAGAACATAGGGATAGCTTTGGTGGCACGCTAAGGGTGGGATATTTCCAGGCTGAGCAGTACATAGCACCCTTGAAGCCTACAATAACAGCATGTATACAACACATCTGCAATAGGGCAATCTATTCTGGGGAGCAGCAGGAAGTTGAGATGCAGGTAGTCAAGAGAACAAGTTTCTGAAAGGAGTTAAGAAAGGAAGGGAAGATTATCTTGTAGACATACCAAAAATGCTCAGGCCAAGGTCTATAGGCTAATAAGGCACAGAGCTCGGAGAACCCTCCTTTCACGGCCTCCCCAGGTTCTCTATGTGGGTGGTTTCCTCATAGCTACAGCTTGGTACTCCATTAACTGTTCCATGTAATGGAGGTAGACAAAGAGAATCTTCTCAGGAGTTGGAGAGTCAGTAGCCAAAACACAACAGACTACCAAGACATGATATTTGTGAGGGTAGAGAACAAAGTAGTATTTCCTCTGCCAGCAGGGTATGCACAAAGACATGCTAGCAGTGGGAGCCACCAGCCAAATTAGGCATAGGAGAAAGACTGGGAGCTGTTCCCTGGGTGACGATATTTGGAAGTTCCCAGAATAGTGATAGCTTGGAACCTGGACTGGCCTCTGGTTCCTGAGAAATTGAGCCAAGAAAATGGCATTCAGCTTTCAGAGCACCTTGGAATGTAGGGTGGGTAGTGAGATATACTTCTCACCCTGGTACGGTCAATGAGAAAATACCAGAAGTCAGGTACTAGGGCACAGAGCTAGGGAGGGAGGAGGAAAGGTTTGAGCCAGGCTATCTAGAAATCCACATTTAACTATTGAGTTCACAGAATCCAGGTAGAAAGTAAAAGTCAAGACAACAAAAAATGTAAGGTGAACTAAGTGAGCAGACAGATAGTGTTAGAAAGCATGAAAGAAAGGCAGAAGAATTTGTAAGCTGCAACAACGGCAGAGTGGTAGAAATAACCACGTGTGTTCTTGTATTCACTAAATCCAGAGCCTTCTGCAATGTCTGGCAGGACCTGGTACTTTATAAATACTTGTTAAAGGGATGGATTCTCATGGTTACAGCTACAGTACAGAATGGAAATCTGAAGATGGTCTAGTCAATTCCATCTTTCACAGGGGAGTAGGGAGAAGTCTGTGAACACTGACTTAGCAGAACAGTGGAGTTGGGTCTAGAGCAAAAAGCTTCAGTTCCTCCTGGTTACCTTGTTTCTCCAAACTGCACAAACACTGATGACTAGTGTGGGCTGAATTTCTTGGGCCCTGCTTTAGAATAACCATTTGAAAGCATTTTCCCTCATTTCTTTCTGAAGTTGATCGCTGTTGGAGATACTTATATGGCAGAGCCACACCAAGGTGAGGCCAGAGAGGAAAACTTGTGTCTTCTGGCCTTTTAGGAAATGTGTCATGACACTCTCCCAGGATAAGCACTTTTCTTCAGACATTATTAGGTACAAGAAAAGATTCACATAAGACTATTCTTCATATATATTTTTTAAGGAAAGGGAGAAGTAAAAAAAAAAAAAAGAAAGAAAGAAAAGGGAGAAGTAAAGGAAAAGCAGGGAAAAACACTAAATGAAAGCATACTTTTAAATCTAAGAAACTGGAGACTCATTTTTACCTTCTGAACCAAGTAGACACTTGTAGTTCTCTCAGCAGCCACCTTATCCAGGCTGGATCCCTCAGGAATGAAATAACTCACATCAGCAATATGGACGCCCACTTCGAAGGTGCCTGTAAATGTACAAGAAGAATCATCAGGCTGCGGGAGGGGGGGGGGAGGGGGGGGGGAGGCAGGGCTGGAGGGGAAGGTCAGGTAACTCCTATATGAATACATGTCCTTTCCACAGGCATGGCCTTGAAATATGAGTGGTGGTTCCAGACACTTCTCCTAAGCCCTGTGACCAACACTAGTGTCACTTTCCTAATCATGAGTTAGAAACCTATGATTTACCCTTGAACATATTATAAATCATCTATCAGTTATGAAATACATGAACACAAACACATATGCATATGTATGCACATATATACCTATGTACTTATATATATGTGCATATGAAAATACACAAAATGAACAGACTATAAAAATATGTAAGTAAAATAAGCACATAGTTTGAAGACAGCATCAAAGACAGACAGACAAGTTGAAGATACATGTACAGGGCTGAAGTTTCTTGAACTAAAGAATAATACACTTGATACAATTCTACTAAGTCCCACCCTATCGACAATGACTGGCCTTGGCATAGGAAGAGTCTTTGTCCTGAGATTCCAGATACTAAGAGCACCAGAAGTCTTGAACTGCCAGGAAATACCTTTGCCACATATTCAAGCCAATTAAAAATAAAATCTATAGAGAGATTCAAAATGGCCTCATTCAGCTGAAGTTGATCTGGTCTACCCGAGGGCTCACTGTGAGTCCTGATGGACAGACAGTTGGATTTGTAGACCTTATTCACAAATCCCCATGTGCATCTTTGCAGATCTGGAAGATCAATCCTAAAGAACCAGACATCTTATCTGCAGGATTTTAGATCTTTACTATCATCCTAGTCCTTTTCACTGGGGGATAATTCTTTCAGTTTTTCAAACATGGAGTGTGGCTATGGGGCCCTGGGAAAGAAAAGAATTTAATATTTCCTATTCTTAATCTGCTCTGAACTCAGAGATACTCCTACAGGGCATTTTTTCCAGTTCTTCTGTCCAATCTTATACCTTTTATACATTAGGGAAAACTAAAGTCGTTTAAGAGAGTAGCTTCTGCTACAGAGTAATAATGCCTTGGACTTGACTCCTGCAGGGGAAGGGCTGTCTGGGGATCTGGGAGAAACCAGCCTGTCTCTCCATTCAGTGACCTCACTCTCACAGGGAGGCAGCTGTGTCACTGGGTCTCTGGGAAGAGTGAACTTGCCCACAATGATCGAGGAACTTGACCCCAACCAACTGTGGCCAGAAATCACAGAGAGCTCAGCTTCTAGTTTTGATATTTCAAGTATCAAAAAACAACACTTGGGAAAGGTAAAATAAAGTATCTTCTTTTGAAGTCAAGACTATAATATATTGACCTTGCAGGTAAATATTGACTAAAGGAAAAGAGAGAAAGGATTATTACATCATGCTATAAACCATAATTTAAAATCTGGATTCTGTGTTGTTACTACACATGAACTTTCTGTCCTTAGTGAAAATTGACAAACTGACAAAGAGTTCATTACAGGAGATAAAACACGAAAAAGGCCAATCAAAACATATTCGAGAGGCTTGAATTTCATTCAGAATTCCCAGCAGAGCCTCTAAAACCAGCAAAGAGACACTCTCTTATTTTCTGCTTTGGACATTTTTATGGAAACCCTAAGTAAATATTTTATTACATATATTTACATAATGTGAACTTGCAGAACTCATAAGGCAGGGGCACAGAAGCTTTTATTCTATGAAAGAGAATAATATATCTTCAAAAGGTTATAAGGCATATGCTGTCTAAACATTTAGTACCAACATAATATTAAAAAGAATACTCTCCCTTCATTTCTATTAAAGGAATAGAAACTACTAGCTGATGGACTTTCTCTGTGGGAAACAAATCCATTGCATCAAAGTAATACAAAACTACACCTTTATAGTTGAGTTTTTTCCATCTGCTGGACTACAGGGAATCTTGGGAGTCCTGAGGCAGTGGGAGCAGAGGGGAAGAATCTCCAAAGCTTCCGTGGCTGCCTCACTTTGCACAGGGGTCATGACTTAGCAGAATACAAATTTCTGTTTGAATGAACTTGTTTCACCCAATTAATATTCTGGAAAACATCCCTTCAAAGCCAGCCACTCTAATGAGAATAGCCACTTCCTAACTGTCACTGATAGCTGGCCACTAACATATCCTCTACTTATGAAGCACTCTGGTTATGAGGAAGTGCTTTCTTGCATTCATGATACATGAAAGGACACTCTGGTTGATGACAGCACTGGAAAGTAGTAATCACTCTCCTTAAGGAACTGTCTATTGTGTTTGGCATATTCACTCATGAGGTGACAATGACATATGATAGTGAAAAGTAAAAAAGTACATAGGAGTAAGTTAGATGGCAATCAGGCAGAACATGACAAAGTATTGTCTAATATACAACAATTATATCAATGAAGTAATGTCAATTATTCTTATGAAAATGCTAATCTTATAAAAATGTAGTACTGGTGGCTCATGCCTGTAATCCTAGCTACTCAGGACACTGAGATCTGAGGATCACAGTTTGAAGCTAGTAGGGGCAGAAAAGTCCCCAGGAGACACTTATCTCCAATTAACCACTCAGGAACTGGAAGTAGCATTGTGGCATAAGTGGTAGAGCACTAGCCTTGAGCACAAAGAGGCTCAGGGACAGTGGTAAGGCCTTGAGTACAAGCCCCACAACTGGAAAAAAAAAATGCTAATCCTTGTTAAGTCTATCCTCTGTGTCAGGGACTCCACAGGCAAGTCAATTTTGACAACAGCTGCACAAAACACTTGAGGTTCAGAATGGATCAATTCACTTGTCCAAACCAATCCAACTAGTATGTGATAAATTCCAAACCAAGTTGAATCGTGAGCTTTTGCTCTTTTATCACCTCTACCCCAGTCACTTCCAGGGCCAGATGATACAACCCAATGTTTTGTCTCAGGCTACTGCTCAAAATCCCTCCCTATCTCTCATGGCTTAATAGATGCCACATTCTTAGCTTTGGATTCAGAAGTTCTTTTCCTAGGCTTGTTTATAGTCACACCCCTGTCCCTAAGGCTCTTTAAGTTCCTACCGCAAACCTCCTTAACCACGTGTAGCCATGCCTGATTACAGAATCACCACTAAGCCATTAACTCCAGGTCTCTTTAATTAGAAGAGTAAGTCCTTAAAATCCTAGCAGTTCCTTTCTAAATCTCTAGCTTACAGTCAGCTTTAGCTAGGAACAGAATGACTATCTTAATGACTCAAAAGGCTGTGCCACGGTGAGGACTAACAGAGTTGCTACCTATTGTGACTAACAGAGTTGCTACCTATTGTGGGATAGTGTTGCATAGCAAACTTCCCAAGGAGGCCAAGGTGGTTGAGGCCAGGCCCGTCCAGACTTGGGTTCCTTGAGCCTACCTTTACCTACTATGAATGGATAGTACTGATCACACAGCACTTCTTAACTCAAATAGGACCCTCCTTACAGAAAACAGTAGTATATTCCCCGTGTAATTAAGTCTAAGCACTACAGAAATGGAAACATGGAGTTTCTTCAAAAAATTAAAAATAGAATACTCATATGATCCAGGCACATTACTTTTTGGTCTATATCCCTCAAAATCAAAGTCTGCTTACTGTAGAGATATGTGTATATCCATGTTTATTGAAGCACTATTCACAATAGCCAAATTATGGAATCAGCCTAGGTAGTCAGTAGATAAATGAACAAAAAAATGTGGTATATATACACAGTGGAGTTTTACTCAGCCATTAAGAATAAAATGATGTCATTTACCCAAAAAATGTATTAAACTGAAAAGCATCATATTAAGTAAATAAGCCAGTCCTACAAAGACAAGTACTACATGTTTTCTTTCATTCTAGCCTCACATTAGAGTGGCAGTTGAAGCCTGGTGATTTTCCCCTTTTGGAACCTTTTCTTCTCTTTTGGTGCCAGCCGTCTGGTGTCTGCCCTCTGTGGCCACTCCTTCTCATTCCTCTTCCTTTGCTTGCCTCTCATGCTGGCGCACCTGGCCTCTGTGTTCCTACTTTCTCTACTTCAAGCATCATTTCTGGGTTTTGAACTCTTGATTCCCTCACCCAGACCACTCAGAGCTATAGGCTTACATATGCACACATCTACTACAAAGTCAGTCACACATGCCCTCTTAATCCATCACCATCTACAAAACAATTACTTTCATGTTCCAGACCAAGGAAACGGGACCACCCCCACTAAACCAACACTGTACTGACCAAAAGAAACCCAAGACCCTTTCAGGCCTCTGTTCACCAGTCACACCAAACTCTACCTTCTATACTTCTTACAACCATACATTTCTTCCTTCTTACCATCATCACCTTGACCAAGGCAAGCATCATTTAAAGAGGAGTTCATGACCTCCTCATTGTTTTCCCTAACATTTTTCAGGTCCATTTTCCATACTGCCTATAATGCTCTTTTCAAAACACATTAGCCTGTTTTCCCCAAGTCCCTTCATTTCATTCTGCCCATGCTACCCTCTGTTCACTGTCCTGCCACTACTAGGTAAAGAGGGTGATATCAACAAAGTTCTTCCTCAGCTGATTTTCCCTAGCATTTTTAACCCTCCTGGCTCTTCCCTCTTCAACACCACCCAACCCCAGTCACTGTGTTGGACCTCTTCAGCACAGCCCCCAGGCCAGGGGCTCTGCTGTTCTTTCTCTGCTGGGCCTATGCTCAATCTCCTTCTGTACTTCCTTTTTTTTTTTTTTTTCGTCAGTTACAGGACTTGAACTCTGGGTCTGGGCACTGTCCCTCAGCTCTTCAGCTCAAGGCTAGCGCTCTACTACTTGAGCCACAGCACTACTTCCAGGTTTTTTTGAGTGGTTTATTGGAGATAAGAGTCTCACGGACTGTCCTGCCCAGGCTGGCTTTGAACTGTGATCCTCAGATCCCAGCCTCCTGATACCTCAGTACCAGTTACCACATGCTGATCATAAGATCCTCTACTTTTTATTCAGTCTGAAGGACATGGAAAAGGCCCAAGGCATAGCTGGTGTGACATTCACTGGATGAGTAAGAAAGTAATAAAAAGGATAGGTAAGCCAGGTCCAACTGCCCACGCAGTGCTGAGTGCTGTCCACAGTTGCTCAGCACATACTGCTCTGCAACATCTGGCCTGTGTTCTCCATCCCTCAGGTAACTTGGCAATCATGAGTTTCTAGTCCACACTATCCTCAGACAACATGAAAGTACACTTTTCCCCTTTGAAGGCCAAAATGTCTCCTTGAATTTTACATTTATTATCTCTAATTTCAGCTTATGGGCTGCGCAGGATAAACATCTCTCTTCAAGGGGCAACAATCTGGCCACGAGAAGCAAGAAGATTGGGGCCAGGCTCTGTTCACAGGGCAGCACCAGCTATGGCTCTACAGTCGCCCCTGGAATTCTTCAGCAGCCAGATACTGAGTTACCTCATCATTCTCAATACCTCCTTCCAAACACACTCTTGACAACCACCTTCATTCACTGAGCCTTTAACAAATGCTAATAAACCTCAGGACTTTTCTAGGTATCTGGGACACACAAGCAAAGAACTTGGCAAGGTCCATTCTCCTATAGAGCTAACATTCTAGTGAGGAGAGAACAATAAGCAAATAAACAAGTGACAACATCACATAAGTCAGTAGAAAAGATCACAGGGTAAGAGGAAGAGAGTGTCTGGGCTCCCCCTCTCCCCATTTACTTAAGGTCTCTGAGGGAATACACTAGGACCTGTATATATAGAAAGGTCCATATGTGATATGAGGCAGGCTTCCCAGGCAGGATAAAGAGCTGAGGGCAGGGCAAGCTTGATGTGTTTTGAGAATGGGAGAATGTTAGGAAGACCTGACAATAGGCCTGATTGGGTCAGATGAAGAATGTAGATTTTATTTGAAGTGAAATGGGAAGGCACTGGAGCTTTACGTGGTAAACTCACACAAATGAATATGTTTACATTCTTATGTGGCCTTCATTCTTATTCTGCATACTATGGGCCTATCATTGGTGTCTATGGTCATGCTAAGTGAGCCTGAAGGAGGACTTGATCTCAGGAATGGTACTGACAGGCATTGTCAGTGAACTGTTTGGCGCAATAAAATACATGGTAAGCAGAAACAAGAGATAAAAGGAAGCATCACTCATAGGATCCCTTCCTTTCTTTTGATGAGCATCTGTCTAGCTTACAATGGGTCATCCTTCTTGATCCTGTGGTCTTTCCAAAACAGGAGACCCAGGAGAGACAGAAAACAGTGTTCTGGGAGTTCCAACCTAGAAGGCTAGAACAGGGGCCCTGCAGCTGTCCAAATGCCGTCAGCAGTGAGTGCCTCACGAAGGTGTTTCATCCAGCCAGGGTGCAGCCCTGATCTGGTTTGGTCCCTGTGAATTTTAGAGACAGACTTACTACCTGAAGAACAGTTGAGTCTGGATCACCTATGGCCAACAATAAGTTCCCTCGTTTAGTTGAGGTAAGCAAATTCTCACTGCTTTCTGTGGAAATACTGATTGTGTTGCTAGGTAAAGGAGACAATGCAAACTCTGAAATCTTCCAATTCTGTGAGGTATCTTGTTATGTAATCTTACACAAAAGCTGACTACCAGGATGGCATGCCATGGCAACATGCCACGGCTATGACGTGGTGATGGTTTGAAGATATTTCATAGACTTAAGAGGAGTCAAAGCAAAAAGAAAAAATCTGGGACATATAAATTTGAATGCAATGCTATGAGGGAGGGGTTCTATGGATGAATTCTTGGGTCCTTCTCAAGGCCATGATTTGAATATTTGTGTTTTTTTTTTTTCCACAGAGCAAAGGGTTAAAAAGAACCTTGAGTTGCAAACTCCTTAACTGGTAAGCTCACATTCTGGAACTAAGGAGCATAAAGAACCTTTCCCCTTCCTATTACAAAGGGCTCTAGCAATCTGCAAGTAAGAAACTGCCTACACAGTAATTTCTGTCATGTTTAATCTAATTCTCAGGAATCTCAGTTTAAATTTATATGAACAACATGGAAGAAGAACACCCAGGTAGTAAATTCTACTTTTATCCTTCCAAATGATTTGAGCAATGGCCCTCTTCATTAACAGGAAAGAGAATGAGGAGCTGAACATGTGGGGCTGGCACACCCAATGTCTGGGAATTTCCAGGCAAAAAGTAGGAAAAGCCCAGGTCAGCTGGTCAGGTCCGGAGCACAGACATTCAGTCCTTGCTCAGTGCCAGGAAACAACTAAGCTGAGGAGCCATGAAGGACCCTTAAAGGTGGTTACAAATTTAGCAGGTCAAAGAAGCAAGGGCTGAAGTAGGAACAGGAGATGGGGTGAGAATGAGGCTGATTGGCCATGATTTGAGGGTTGCAGAGGCTGGCGATGAGAATAACGACTTTCATTATACTATTCTGTCTGCTTTTGTGCATGTTCAAAATTCTCCAACCAAATTTAAAAAAAGTAGCAAAGCTGAAGCCAGAGGAGGGGAAAAAAATCGAAAAGGACAAATCCAGCAAAGTAAAACTAGATACAAGTTTTAAAAGAAAGGCATGCCAAAAAAGACAGAAGGAAAGCTATAGCTTATAGAGCAGAATCAAAATGTCCCCAGTGGTGATCTTTGGAGGGTAGAGATGCAGGACTGTTCCCTTCTTTACTGTACATACTTGTACTGTTTTTAGTTCTCAAAGGCTGGACAAAGCAATTAAGATTTTAAAAAAGGATAAAATAAAAAAGGCAAACCTGGCTTAAATATTCTGGGAAGAAACATATGAAAATGGTAATAACAATTTTCTTTGCGTAATAGGCTATGAATTTGTTAATATGCAAATTCTTATTTTACTACAACCAATGTGTTACTTGGTTAAGTGTTAGATTACAAAAACAAAATGCTGACAAAATGCTGTCAGCACCTCTACTTGCTTCCATCTCTCTTGAGTCCTTGGCATACTCTCAGACACAGTACCCCTGGTAGCCTGGGCAGGAGGCTGAGAGAGTGAGTGCCAGCTTATTTGACAGCTTGACAATTCTCTTGGTAGACTGTAGCAACCAGATCTCTTTCCAGAAAACTCTATAAAGATGACCTCAGAAAATGAAGTAGCAGGTGCTGGGCACACCCCTTCTGAACAGGAACCAACTATTTCAGGCCAGAAACATGACTTTAGTTCACAGCAGGTTCGAGCACTTGCCGTCAGCATTTGCATAGACTAGTGTGTGTGGCTAGGATGGAGGTTCTCCCCCACCTGCCCAGGGGATGGTAGTTCTCCCTCATCTGTGGGATGGAGTCTCTCCTCCACTTGTGGCTGGCAGGGCAGGGAACACTATGTGATTCCAGCCAGAGACTTCCATACACCTAAGCTTGACACCAGAATTTTAGCTTATTTTCACATTCATTTCAGGATTTTTATATTTTTGAAAAAAACTTTCAATGAGACATAATCACTAGTCTCCAATAACCAAATATATAAAACAGATTATAGTTTTCTACACTTCAAAGAAATATAAGCATCTACATGTCTTCAAATGTTTATTCACCAATGTTAACTGTAATCACCCACATTGTTAATACAATCTCAGTCTTCCTTTCATTTAAAATTAAAATTTTCACTTTCACTTCAAATTCTGGCAGTTCACTGCTTTTTATTCTGGTAACAAAAATTGGAAATGGCCTTTTCTCATTCTGGAGATACTTTGTACTGTTATTATTTCTTACTATGTCCAATTCTTTTAAAAATTATTTTTATTATCTTTAAGTAGTTATACAAAGGAGTTGCCACTTAATAAAGCAGTTTATGAATACAATGCATCTTGATCAATGTCACCCCCTTCAACATTCCCACCACCCTTCAATCAACCCCGTTTCTATCTTTTTGAAATTTTGTGGTATATAAAATGAATACTTGACTGCATTCTCCACCCCTTCCCCCCTTCATTTGACTGTTCCTCTCCCCTTACTCCCTGCTTGCATGTATCTATTTGAGCTCTCCATAGAATCTATTATACTTTAGTTAATTCATTTGTAACCACTTGCATACCACCCAATATGTTTACTTATAGGTTATTCTTGTGGATCAAATTATTCAATTTCATTCACCAATTTCTTTCTTTGTCTGAAGGAGAAACCACTTCTGATTCCCTAAGACTTCACAAAAGTAAAAAAAAAAAATTATACTCATAACTTTGCATACTTATAAATCTGCTCAATAACAGCATATTGACTGCTTACTTTAAGTGTTTTGTGGTAATTCATTTAATCCTCCATTGCTAGGAGATAAAAGTCTTGTCATAGATGAAGAAAGTAAGGCCCAGGGAGGCCAGCCACCCACATCAAGGTCTGGATCCAAAGCCTAGGCTCTTGTCTACTACAACAGATAATCTCCTTTTGGTATCAGGTGCCTGATGAACTCATATGTGCTTCTTTCTCAATTCCTGTGGGCTATATAAGTCTCCCAATTTAAAATTTTTAAAAGATGATTTTTAAATTTTTTTTCAAATTTTTTATTGTGATTAAGTGGTTACATAATTTCCAAATTTCACAGTATTGTGGGATAGTGATGCTTAGTTAAAGTCACAAACATTCTAACTTTCATGGGGCAAATTGTCTATCATGGTCTATAACATTTATGAGTTCTATGAGCTTTGTAATACAGTTATTTCTTCCACATTGGGTGATATGTACATTTCTTTTGTTTTGCATAGCATCAGCTGTTCCCTCTTTCCCACTTGTTCCCTCCCTCCCATCGCTGCCATTGAGTTGCTTAGTTCATTTTGATCAATGTCCAGTGTAGCTGATGAGTCCCGCTGTTGTATGTTTTTCCCTGATTCCCTCTGGTTCTGTGTCATCCTCCTGGTTTCCCTCTGGTGTGCACATATATACCATATATGTGATCATCAGCATGGAGTTATTTAGTAGTGAATCAACCAGATGAGTGGAAGTCCTTTGTTTCTTAAGTCTTGTTAATTTTGTCATATCACCTTACATTTTGGATTTACATCCACTGATCACAGAGACAATGTGCTATTTGTCTCTTTGCTCTTGGTTTACCTTGCTCGCTCAACATGATTTCTTCTAGCTCCATCCATTTCCCTGTAAATGTCATTATTTTGTCCTTTCTAATGGCTACATAATATTTCATTGTGTATAGATAGAATTTTTGGATCCATTAATCTGTGTGGGACATCTGGGTTGTTTCCATATCCTGGCTATTGTGAACAGTGCTGCAATAAACATGGAGGTGCTTTTGTCCTTGTATACTGGTTCCTGTTGTTCAGGATAGATACCTAGAAGTGGTATGACTGGGTCATAAGGGAGGTCAATATTTAGCTTTCTGAGGACCCTCCAGACTGCTTTCCAAAGTGATTGTATAAGTGTATATTCCCACCAGCAGTGTAATAGGGTTCCTCTTTCTCTGCATCCCCTCCAGCATTTGTTGTTGGCTGACTTGAGGATGTGGGCCATTATGACTGGGGTAAGGTGGTATCTCAGGGTTGTATTTATTTGCATTTCCTTCACAACCAGGGATGGTGAACATTTCCTCATGTGTTTCTTTGCCATTTTTATCTCTTCTTCTGAGAAGTCTCTCTTCCTTTGCCCATTTAGTAATTGGTTTGTTAGGTTTGGGAGGGATTGTTTTTTGAGTTCCTGTATATACTGGATATTAACCCCTTGTTTGGTATATTGCTGGTAAATATTTTTTCCCAGTTAGTTGGTTGTCTTTCTAGCTTGGTTGCTATAGCTTTAGCTGTGCAGAAACTTTTTTATTTTAAGGTAGTCCCATTTGTCAAGTCTCTCTCCAATTTGTTGTGACCCTGGGCCACTGTTCAGGAAGTTCCTGCCTGTGCCTATAAGTTCATGTGTCTCTCCTATTCTGTCCTGCAGTAGTTTCAGACATTCAGGTTTGATGTTAAGGTCTTTAATCCATTTTGAGTTGATGTTGGTTCATGTGATAGGCTGGGGTCCACTTTCAGTTTTCTGCATGTGGCCACCCAGTTTTCCCAGCACCAGTTGAAGAGGCTGTTTCTTCCACTGTATGTCTTTGGCTCCTTTGTCAAATATCAGTTGACTGTAGGCATGTGGTTTTATTTCTGGATCTTCTAATCTATTCCATTGGTCTTCGGGTCTGTTTTTGTGCCAGTACCATGCTGTCTTTGTTATTATGGCTCTGTAGAGCCATGTAGTAGAGTTTGAAGTCCAGCATCAAGATCCCTCCCATGTTGTCTTTTTTGCCTAGAATTGTTTTGGCTATTCTAGGTCTTTTGTTGTTCCATATGAATTTTTGGACTGTTTTTTGTATTTCAGAAATGTATGTCATTGGGATTTTAATAGGATTTGCATTGAATTTGTATATTAATTTTGGCAGTATTGCCATTTTCTCTATATTAAGTCTGCCTATCCAAGAGCATGGAAGGTCTTTTCATTTCCTGGTGTCTTCTGTAATTTAAGTTTTTATAGTTTTTGTTAAATAGTTCTTTTACATCTTTGGTTAGGTTCATTCCTAAATATTTTATTTTTGGGGGGGTTATTGTGAATGGGGTTGCTTCCTTTATTTCCCTCTCTGATTGTACATTGTCAGTGTACAGGAAAGCAACTGATTTTTGTGGGTTGATTTTGTATCCTGCTACCTTGCCGAAGTGATTTATAATTTCTAAGAGTTTAGGGATGGCATTTCTGGGATCGTGAAGGTATAGTATCATGTCATCTGCAAAAAGGGATAGTTTAACTTCTTCTTTCACTATGTGGATCCCTTTAATGTCTTTTTCTTGCCTTATTGCCCTGGTTAAGGGTTCCAGGACTATATTGAAGAGGAGTGGAGACAGTGGGCATCCTTGCCTCGTTCCTGATTTTAGGAGAATTGGTTGTAGTTTTTCCCCATTAAGTATACTATTGGTTATTGGTGTGTCGTTTATGGCTTTTATTGTTTTAAGGAATGTTCCTTCTATTCCTATTTTCTCCAGAGCTTTTAGCATGAATGAATGTTGTATTTTATCAAAAGCCTTTTCTGCATCTGTGGAGATAATTATGTGATTCTTGACCTTGGCTCTGTTGATGTGTTGGATTACATTTATTGATTTATGTATGTTAAACAATTCCTGCATCTTTGGGATGAAGCCTACCTGGTTGTAGTGTATAATTTTTTTTTATGTGTTTCTGGATTCTGTTAGCTAGAATTTTGTTAAGGATCTTTGCATCTGTGTTCATCAAGGAGATTGGTCTGTAGTTCTCTTTTTTGGTTGGGTCTTTGCCTGGTTTGGGAATGAGTGTGATATTGGCATCATAGAATGAGTTTGGGATAGCCCCCTCCTTCTCTGCTTCTCTGAAGAGCTTGAGGAGTATGGGTTATTAGTTCTTCTTTGAAGGTCTTATGGAATTCTGTTGTGAATCCATCTGGTTCTGGGCTTTTCCTTGTTGGAAGACTTCTGATTGCTTCCTGTATCTCATTGTAAGATATTGGCTTATTTAATTGATTTACTTCTTTGCTCAGTTTGGGCAACTTGTATTTCTCTAAAAATGCATCCATTTCTGCTAGGTTTTCTTTCTTTAGAGAGTATAACTTTTGAAAATAGTTCTTTATAATTGTTTGGATATCTTGGGTACTTGTAATTTTTCCTGTTGCATCCCTGATCTTGTTAATTTGGGTTTCCTCTCTTCTTAATTACTCTTGCCAAAGGTCTATCAAATTTATTTATTTTTTCAAAGAATCAGCTTTTAAAATTAATTTTGTATATAATTTTCCTATTCTCTATCTCATTAATTTCTGCTCTTAATTTGATTATCTGGCTCCGTTTAGTAACTTTAGGTTCCATTTTTCATGTTTTTCTAGCTGTTTCAATTGCAACATGAGATTATTTACTTGGTCTGTCTCTATTTTCTTGATATGGGCACTAAGGGTGATAAATTTGCCCCTCAGGACTGCTTTTGCTGTGTCCCACAAGTTTCTTTGTGATGTGTCTTCATTTTCATTCAATTGTAGGAACTTTTTAATTTCTTCTCTAATTTCTTCTGTTATCCAGGTATTGCTTAGAAGTGTGCTGTTCAATTTCCATGTATTTGAGTAATTTCTGCGGTATGCTTTGTTATTGAGAACTAGCTTGATACCACTGTGGTCAGATAGGACACAGGGGATTATGTCAATCCCCTTGTATTTGCTTAAGCTCCTTGTATGAACTATGATATGGTCTATTTTGGAGAAAGTTCCATGAGCTGCTGAGAAGAATTTGTACTGTGTTGTTTTAGGGTGAAATACTTGGTAGATGTCAGTTAGTTCTGCTCCAAGTATGGCCTCACTTAATTGGGTAGCTTCTTTGCCAATCCTCTGGTTGGTAGACCTGTCCTTTGGTAAGAGTGGGGTGTTAAAGTCTCCTAGTATTATCATATTGGGATCTATTTTATTCTGTAAGTTTGAGAGTATTTGCTTAACATATTTGGGTGCTCCAATGTTTGGGGAGTATAAGTTGATAATGGTAATATCCTCCTCTTGGATTGTTCCCTGTATTAATATGTAGTGTCCTTACTTGTCTTTTTGTATTGATTTTAATGAAAAGTTTATTTTGTCAGATATCAGGATAGCTACTCCTGCTTTCTTACTGGGGGCATTTGATTGGCAGATCCTTTTCCAACCCTTCACTCTGAGTTTGTTTGGCTGAGAGGTGGGTCTCCTGAAGGCAACAGTTGGATGGGTCATGTTTTCTAATCCAATCTGCAGTTCTTTTTCTTTTGATTGGTGAATTAAATCTGTTAATATTTAAGGATATTATAGAGAGATGCATTGTGGCCCCTGTCATTCCCTGTTTTCCTAAGTTTTTCTTCTTTCCTTTCCTCCTGTGCTTACTAAGTTAGACTTCTATTAACACCTGTCTGGTGCGGGTCCCTGTTCCTGGTTGCTTTCTTCAGGTTGTGTTCCCCTTCTTAGTATTCTTTGTAATGCTGGCTTATTGTTTATGAATTCATTTAGTTTTTCTTTACTATTAAAAATTTTCAATTCTCCATCGAATGTGAATGCTAGCTTTGCTGGGTGTATCAGTTTGGGCTGGCAGTTGTTGGTTCTCAGGGCTTAGTGGTACTTTCCCAGGCCTTTCTTGCATTCAGTGTCTGTGTGGAGAGATCTGCAGTGATTCTAATTCTTTTCCCATTGTAGTATAGCTCCTTCCTCATTTTTGCTGCATGCAAGATTGTTTCCTTATTATTCAGATCTATCATTTTACTATAATGTGTTTGGAAGTGTTTCTCCTGGGATCCTGCTTATTAGGTGTTCTATATGCTTCTGTTATGTAGGTAAGATGTTCTTTTTTAAGATGGGAGAAATTTTCATTGATAATTTTTTTTGAAATAAAGTTCCTGTATTTTTATTTTTTTTACATTCTTTTTTTTATTGTGAAAATATTGTACAGAGGAGTTACAGTTACATGGGCAAGATAATGAGTACATTTCTTATCAAGCATTGTAGCCTCCTCCTTTGTTTCCCCTTCCCATCTCATTCCCTTCATTGATAATCTTGTTGAATAGGGGTTGCATTCCCTTGCTTTGATATTCCTCACCTTAGTCCACTCCAGTTATACGAAGGTTAAATTTCTGGCACTATCTGCTTGCTCTTGGATTTCCCTTTGGCATAATTTAAGTGATTTTTCCATATCTGTGATTTGTTGGTCCATTTGGTGTATTCTGTCTTCTGTATCCGACACTCTAAATTCTATTTCGTTCATTCTGTTAACTATGGCGTCCATTGTGGTTTGCATGGAGGAAATGGACTCATTTATGGATTTGATGTTGGTTCTCAAAGTACTAATCTCACCTCTTAGTGAGGTGTGTACTGCCTCTATTTTTGCATGCAACTCCTGTTTGAGACCCTGCCTCTCTTTTGATAGTTCGTCCCTGTGTTCTTTAAAATTTCTGGTCTATTTCTAGCTTTAATTCTTGAGTCATTGCCCCCAGCATCTCTTGGATATAGCTTTTGTCTTCCATTCCTGCTTTGCTTCAACTGGGGCTCTCCTCTGGGTGGCTGCTGGCTTTTGGGGCTAGCTTGCTATCCTGGGTGTTGATAAACCTTGTAATTTTTCTCTGTGATTTTCGCATGGGGATTCAGGGATTATTGGAGACTAATCTGAAATTTTGTTTTGGTCAACAGGTGTCTGTCTTTGCTTGGTTGCTGTTTCTGGGCTGGCAGAGAGAGTCTGTACCTGGTCTCGGTTCTGTTGGGGGCCGACCTCCAGATGCTGGTCTGACCCACATAGGGCTCTTGGCTCTCAGCTGTAGATCACTGACAGTTCACGCCTTTAGAAGGGCTGAGTGGCCTAGACTGCTCCTGTTTACTCTTACAGGTGCTCTTGGTGAGATTGAATGGGCTGGATGTATTCTCCCAGTTGCTGGAGTCTGCAATGGGCTACTGATTTTTGTTTTTGTTTTGTTTTTTTGTTTTTGGCCACTTGTGGGCCTGAACTCTGGGCCTGGGTGCTAGCCAATTCCCGGCCTGGGATATATGGGTTGGGTTCTGGTGGGGTTTGGGCTTCTGGTTCTCTTGCCTTGGACACCCAGGTCTTTCGCTGTCACGGATGTGATTCCCAGGGGGTGCAGTTCCCTGTTTTCCTCCCCTCTGCTGAGGCATATGCTCAGCTTCTGACTTCAGTTAGGATGGGTTGGTTGTGTTGCTCAGGCACCGGATTCCCAGGCCTGATCCTGGCTCCCGGTTCCTGGCCTGGGGCACGCCAGTTGGACCTGTGCTGCTGTGTATCCTGCCCTGGGTTATGCAGCATGGAGTACATAGTTCAAGTTTCTTCCACTGTTGGCTGTTGTGACCCAGGGGTGCTGTCCTGGCTTGGGTATTTAAGCTCCCTTCCAGGGGCGCTCTTTATCTAGCCTGGCCAGCTGGATGCACTCCATGGGCTGGTGGAGCTCTCAAACAGTTCCCAGTTTTAGTGGGTCCTGTAGTCGAGGTGTTGGGGTAGGGGTGTGGGTCAAGGTCTGGGAGTTTCCACCAGCTCTGGTCTCCCTTGAGGGATACACTGTCCCCTGCAGGGCACTCACCCTGGAGCTAGTTGTTGTTTCTGTGTGATGTAGGTTGCTGGTTGCCGCTGCAATCAGAGTTCAGTTGAGATGCTTGTGGGCTGGGCCGGGCAATTGTGGCTCTGCATGTTTCTCCTCTGTCTCTGCTTCTGTTGATGCTGTTTAGGTAGGCACCTTGAGATGGGCCTCCAGCCAGTCTCCGTGCAGATTCTGAGCACTGGGGTTTGTCTCTGTTTGTGCTCTCTGGATCAGCACCAGTACCTTGCAGGTTTTCTGCTCTGGCATTCTGTGGTTAACCTGTGTAGTTCTGGAGTTCTTGCCGTGGGGCCAAATGGCTTTGATGGGATGGAGCCCCTCTGCTCCGAGAATGAGGAGTAGGGGTGGGATCTTTGTGAAGGCTCCAGACTTGGGGGTTTCTCTGTTTGTTGCAATCAGCAGGTCCGACATTGGTACCTCAGGTGTCTTCTGCGCGGGTGATCTGCAGATGAGCCCGTGTCTCTGGGACTCCCCCCAGGCCGGGCTGGCCACATTGCCAGGCAGCCAGTAAAGGTTGGGGGAGGGGTCTTCACACTTCTTTGTTCTGAAATTCTTCCTTTTCTTTCTTTTGTTTTTTTTTTCTATCTCCTGTTTTTCTCTGGGTTTTCGTCTTTTTGTTGTTGTCGGTCTCTTGGGGAAATTAAGTGTTGGAACTCGAACTCTCTTTTTGGTTGGAGACAGCTGTGGCGTTTCCCTACTGTCCCATCGCCATCTTGGTTCCCCTCCTCTCTAAAAAGATGATTAGTATACATTTATTTTACTAACCACCTATTTAAAGACAAATAAGTTGAACATGACTTAATGTAACTCTTTCATAGAGACAAGAAGTATTTGTTGAAGCCAGGCAACGGTAGCTCATGCCTGCAATCCTAGCTATTCAGGAGGCTGAGATCTAAGAATGATATTCAAAGCCAGTCTGGGAAAGAAAGTCTGTGAGACTCTCATCTCCAATTAACCATCTAAAAGCTGGAAGAGGAGCTATGACTCAAATGGCAGAATGCTAGCCTTGAGCACAAAAGCTCAGGGACAGTGTCCAGGCTCTGAGTTCAATCCCCAAGACAAGCACAAAAAATAAAAACCTTGTCATAAACAATCACAAACAAGGCTATACTAAAGCCACCAGCAAAACTGTTCATCACAGCATTATTTACCATAGCTAAGATATGGAACCAACCCAGATGCCTCAGTAGATGAATGGATCAAGAAAATGTGGTATACATATACAATGGAATTCTATGCCTCCATCAGAATGAATGGCACCGCCCCATTTGTTAGGAAATGGAAAGACTTGGAAAAAATTATATTAAGTGAAGTAAGCCAGGCCCAAAAAACATAGGTCCCATGGTTTCCCTTATTTGCAACAACTAGTATATGTCTAGGACAAGCAGAAAAGGTCAAAAGCTATGTACATATGACCATATAAGATGATGCTAGCTAAGATAATGAACCCCAAAATAGGGACACAAGTAGTTTTATCTTTCTTGCTGTTGTTTTCAATGTATTTATAATGTATTATGTGATATTTTTTGTTTCTTTTGTATGTTCTTCCCCCATGATATAACCCCTGTTTTCACTGTATTGGATTCCAGTGCCCTGCACTGGAAGGAGGGGAAGGAAAATAACAAAATGCTTAAATAAGGATACAGGTTGACCCACTGTAATAATGAGATGTACAAGACAAGAAACCATGTTGAAAATGAACCGGGTGGGGGGGAGACGGGGGGGAGTCGGGGTGGTGGGGAAGGAAGGGATGGCTAGGGAAAAACAAAGGAGGAGGTAACAATGCTTGATAAGAAATGTACGCATTACCTTACTTGTGTAACTGTAACCCCTCTGTACAGTATCTTTACAATAAAAAATATATACAAAAAAACTTGTCATACATGGTAATGACTACAATCACTGTCTGCATAGTTATAGTTGTAACTCAAATTTCTAGCTTTTTTTTTTTTTTTTTTTATAAACTGAGTTTTCATATTAGGCATCCTGCATTACCAGGCAACTAACTGGATGTCACTCCTTCAAGGTCAGTCCCTTAAGGGTTTAATACTTGTGGGTGAAATTCCTCTATAAATGTTCCCTATACTTCCTGTTTTTAGTAGCAGAATCTAACTCAATATTAAGAACTTAATTTTATGATAAAATATGACTGGTCATCTGCAATAGAGGCTGATATGGCAAACTGGGGAGAGAGGCCCTGACAGTCCCTTGTCACCATTCACCAACATGGATAGAACTTCCCAGATGCAACACAACTTGCTAGTAATAGTAACAGTTATCATTTACTATACCTGGCAAAGACAAGACACTCAAATACTTCTTGATGAAATGAATAATCTTCACAAAAGTTCTACAAAGTAGATACTTTGTATATGAACACCTTCAGGCTCAGAGAAGTTGAATGAGTGTTCATTGTCAGGCGTCTCCAGTGTCAGACTGCCAGTCAATGGCAGAGCCAGGATTAGACACTAACTCTAGCATCCAATCGTCCTCACTATTGTGTCACAATACCTACCACATGGCACCTTAGCCTGTTCCTAAAGTGTTTAAATGGTTATTATAAGTATCAGAATCTCCCAACTTTTCCTGTCATAGCAGTTTTATTTAGATTTAATTCACATTCAATTCACTCACATAGATTGTTCAACTGAATGGCTTTTAATATATGCATAGTTAATAATGCAATCATCACCCACAATCAATTTAGAGTATTTTCATCACCACCCCAGTCACCTCATTTTTTTTCTTTCACTCACTATTTTTCCCCAACCATCTTGTCCCCAGGCAACCACTAAAGGACTTTATGACTCCGTAGATGTGCCTGTTCTGGACCTATATAAGTGGAATCATATGATGTGGTCTTTGAAGATCATCTTCTTCTACTCTATGTTATTGTACATAACACCACTTCATTTTTTTTGATAAATAGCATTCTATTACATAGATATGCCACCACATTTGTTTATCCATTCATCAGCCAGAAGACAATGGATTATTTCTACTTGTTACATACCCCTTTAAAATATACTTTCTATTGAGGTATAAACTATAAACCTCTATGCTACAGCTCAGCTAATTTTTACCAAGTAAATATACTCAGGTAATTACATCCACTTCAAAAGATAGGATAGAAGCAGAATTTCAGAAGCTTTTCTCATGTTTCCCTCAGGCTTTACACCCACCGAAGAAAATTATTTTTCTGACTTCTATACAATATATAATGATCAATCAATTTTGTCTTTATTTTATATAAATACGTTTATATGACTATTCTTATTTCTTCAAAAAATGTTTTAATCCATGATATATTTTGTATTTGTTTCATGCCACTGCTATATAATATTCTATTGTAAGAGAATACCACAATTTATTTAATTATTGATAGACATCTGAGTTATTTTCAGGGTTTGTTTTTTGCTATTATACTAATGTTGCTAAAAAAATTCTTACACACTCATTTCTGTTGAATATGTAGCTAAGATGAAAGTAGTGACTTACATGATAGGAATTCACTCAGCTTTATTATACATTCCCAGAGTGACTGTACCAACTAAATTTGATACTATTAGTTTAAAAAAATACGTAGATGTCCTTCCCAGCTATACAGGAGGCTGAAAGGAAGGATGGCAGTTTCAGGTCAGTCCAAGACGAAAAGTTTGCAAGACATCTATCTTGACAGAAAAAGCTGAGCATAGTAGTATGTGCCTAATATCCCAGCTACATGGGAAACATAAAATAGGAGGATCATCGTTCAGGTTAGCCTGGGCAAAAATCAAAACCCTATCTCAAAAGTAGACAAAAGGCTAGAAGTGTGGCTTAAAACAATAAACCACCTGCCTGGCAAGTGCAAAGTCCTGAATTCAAACCCTCAAGAAAAAAGTTAGCTATTCTAATGGGAATACAGTATTTTCTTAATATACATTTTCATATGTGTTGACCATTGTTTTTCTTCTGTGGAATCCCTGTGCAGGTGTTTATATATTCTCAATAGGAGTCCTTTGCTAGATATATTATTAGAAATGGTTTGCCTTTTCAACAATTTTAATGAGGTCTTCTCGTGAACAGAAGTTTTTAATTTTAATAAAATGAAATATATCAGTATATTTTTTTAAGGTCCATGTTTTTGGTGCCCTACTTATGAAATCTTTGCCTAATCTAAGGTCATGAGGTTATTCTTCATTGCTATTTTTCTTTAAGTATTGATGTTACTGTTCATACTTAGATCTCAAAACCACATGGAATTTACTTTTATGTATGATGTAAAAAAAAGAAGTCAGACCCCATTTTTTCTTTTCTATAGGATAACCAAATGATCTAGTACCATTTACTGATATAACTATTGTCCCCTTATTATACCACAGTGTTAGCTTTACTGAAAACCAAGTGGCCAAATAATATATATATTTATGAGGATATGTTTTTGGATTCTCTATTCTTTTCCACCTCAATTTTTGAACAGCAACTGAACATTTATTACTTTATCATACCCTCACTACAATTCCAGGTCAAGTTCAGTCTTTCTACTGAGTAACTACTGTTTGTAAGTGCTAGGAATTATCTCATTAATCTTCCAGGCAATCCCAAGTTAAGATATTATTGTTTTATAGACCAGGGAATGTGAGGCACAGAGAGGCTAATTCTTTTTGCTGCAGTATGGACTGTGTCTTCTTTCTCATTCGGTTGTCATCCATTTTTGTGGAAAAGCACCACTAATATACATTACAACGAGGTTGTGTGTTTGCAACAACAGATAAAAACAGAGCTTAGCTCTTTTAGTTCTTCATATACTTAATAATTTTGAACTGAAAGAGACTTGAAAAAATGTCTAGTTCAAAACACTTTTTTATCATTGAGGAAAGAGAACTCCAGAGAAATCACAGTAGCAGAGACAAAGACAAGCAGCAGCAAAGACAAAGACAAGACAAGACATCCCCTCCCCCAACCCGCCCCATTTTCCAGCTCCTACTCTAGTGCTCCTTTAGGTACACTGCAACTGCCTCTCGTACAATGAGTGTGCTTGGATCACTGAGACTTCTCTACTAACTTCCAGGGTTTACCTTGGTGCCAGATACTTGAGGATGCCTGGCTGGTGGGTGCCAGATTATCTTGGCCTTAATGAGCAAAAAAACTGGAACCAATCAGCAGAGCTGGAAGCAGATGAACAGGCCACAGTCCAAATTTGGTTTAACAAGGTGCACTGAGACATCCATGAATAAAGAGAATTTCCAAAGCCCAGACCCCACAGAAATCAGGCTAGCAAGATTTGAATGGAACATAGGAATAAGACTTAGAGGGGTGGAGCTGTCTCTCCACTTAATCTTTCCACTTAGATCCTCTGTCCTCAAAGCAGGAACTCATTGGCAAGCATCCCAGAAGCCCACTTCCATGCCAGAGCCCTCGCATGACCATTCAGTTATTTGGAGTTTTTGAGTCAAAGTACAATTCAGTTAAAAAAAATCATACCTCAAGGACAGTTAAAATTGTTCATTCACCAAGCCCCAAATGAATGGAAACGGCATATGCTTCCTTCTGAGCTGATGGATCTACAGAATTTTCCATTTTGATTCCCAGGCTCATCATCAAGGACCTACTACAAAAACAGGGTTTGTCTGTGATCAAGTCCTTGAGTTACCTGGGATTAGCCTGAGGTCAGAATGTCCTCTGACATAGAGGCTGCAAGAGGAAAAACCAGCGTTTCAAAACTGGGATTAGAAATGACTTCACATGGAAGAGCAGCATAGGAGGAAGAACATTTGAAGCACTGGGCATCATGAAGATGTCAGAGACAAAACCCAGAAATGCAGCCAAGCAGAAAATTGCCCTGAAGTGGAATTTTTTCTTTTCCAAAATCTACTGAAGAGCAATCAAGGTTCCCTTCTAAAACACAAAGAGCAGATTTTAACCGTTTTTGGTTAAATTTAATGGTGCATGTAGATCTTATTTTTAAGCTATATATGGTATATGTTTCCAATAGCTACCAGATTAAATGTTTGTAATTAAGTTGGCTCTCACAGCACACTGTTTGATTTTCAGGAAGGACATTCCTTTAAAACATGGCATTTCAGAATCCAGCTCAGGGAAGTGGAGGAACTAGAGAGAATAACCTACAAGCTATGTGAAGATGGAGTATTGAATCCAGGGATTTGAAGTAAAGTAATTCCCAAAGATCAAGGAATCCTGATCAACAGGAGAACCATTACAAAAGCAGAAGCTGTGGAGCTGAGGAAAACACAGCTTCAGTTGAGAAGAATGATTGAAAGAAGTAGTCTGTTCTGAACAGCAAGTATGTGCCAAGCTGCTTATGGAGAGCCTGAGAACATGGCCTACCCATGGGCATTTGTAGTCCAGGACCCACAAATATCAAAGCCTGAGGAAGCCAATATATGAAAGGGTGTGCTATTTGCACATAACCTATACATATCCTCTTTTATATTTTAAATCACTTCTAGGTTACTTATAAAACTTAATATAGTTATGTTGCATTGTTTAGAAAATAGTGGCAAGAAAAGAAATCTATACATGTTTACGAGTACAATTAAATCAATTCCAATTTGTAGTTGATTTAATTCCTAGATGAGAACTCAGCAATATAGTGGGACAATTGTATAAAGGCCATATATAAATAATTATCCATGGCTTTGAGTCCTCCTTCCAAGCAGGATTAGGTGGAACTTTCAAATGGCCCACACACTAGAATGCTGAGGTGCTAAAAATGTACTATAAAGTCAATGACCATTATAGCAAGAGCCTAGGGACTCTCGCTGAATAGAAAATTCAGTGTCAGAGAGGCCCCGGAGAGCTTAGGTGTAAGGTCTGCCAGGCATGGTAAAATGCCCATAGTGGGCATGGGTGATGCAAGCATAAAGTAACCTAGTTGTTTCTTTCAAGCTGCAGATGTAGCAGGGGAAGCCGGTCTCCCTCCAGAAGGCACAGCCTAGATGATCTGCTCCTCATACTGCCAGCGCAGTGGGCTGACAAGATCACTCACTTGATGTGGCTTTCAGAGCAGGGCCTGTGCACATTCTTCAAATGGAATGAATCTCCCTAATTAACTACTCCTGGGGATTTGTTGTTGGGGGATTTAATTTTTTGAGTTCCAAGTATATTTTAGATATGAGACCCTTGTCCGTTGTATGGCTAGTAAAGATCTTCTCCCAATCTGTGGGCTTTCTATTGATCTTGCTAGCTATGTCCTTTGCCATGCAGAAGCTCTGCAACTTTATGCAATCCCATTTGTCCAACCTTTCTTTGATTTGTTGTGTTTCCGGGTCTCTATTCAGAAAATTTCGGCCTGAGCCAAGGAGACCTAGGGTTTCTCCTATTCCATCCTGTAATGTTTTCAGAGTGTCTGCTTTGACTTCGAGGTCTTTGATCCATTTGGAGTTGATTCTGGTGCAGGGTGATATATAAGGATCTAGCTTTAGTTTTCTACATGTAGTTAACCAATTTTGCCAGCACCATTTACTGAAGAGGCTGTCTTTCTTCCATTCTATTGTTTTAGCTCCCTTATCGAAGATTAGATGGCGATAGTTCTGTGGGTTCATTTCTGGGTTTTCAATTCTATTCCATTGGTCCTGAGGTCTGTTCTTATGCCAATACCAAGCTGTTTTGATTACTATGGCTTTATAGTAGAGTTTGAAATTTGGTATTGATATTCCTTCAGCAGTGTTCTTTCCATTGAGGAGCGATTTTGCTATTCGGGGTCTTTTGTTGTTCCATATGAATTTTTGGATTGCCTCTTCTATTTCCTTGAAGAATGAGGTTGGAATTTTGATAGGTATTGCGTTGAATTAGTAGATAGCCTTGGGAAGTATTGCCATTTTCACGATGTTAATCTTTCCAATTCAGGAGCATGGGAGGTTTTGCCATTTTTTAAGTTCTGTGTTTATTTCCTTTTTCAAGATTTTAAAGTTTTCATCATAGAGGTCCTTCACTTCTTTGGCTAAGTTAATTCCTAGGTATTTTATTTTTTGTGGGGCTATTACAAATGGAGTTGCTTTCCTAATTTCAGCCACACTTTTCTCATTGTTGGCATACAGAAAAGCCATTGATTTTTGGGGATTAATCAGTGGGCTAAAGACTTAAAGAGAAACTTCTCTGAAGAAGAAAGAAGGATGGCCAATAGACACATGAAGAAATGCTCAACATCCCTAGCCATAAAAGAAATGCAAATCAAAGCAACATTGAGATACCACCTCACTCCAGTTAGAATGGCAAAAATCAAGAACTCTAACAACAACAGATGCTGGAGGGGATGTGGACAGAAGGGAACCTTACTTCATTGTTGGTGGGAATGTAAACTTGTTCAACCACTTTGGAAAGAAGTATGGAGGTTCCTCAAAGACTTCACATAGAGCTCCCCTATGACCCAGCAATCCCACTTTTGGGCATTTACCCAAATGTTTACAAACAAGACCACACTAAAGCTACCAGCACAACTCTGTTTATTGCAGCATTATTTACCATAGCTAAGATATGGAACCAACCCAGATGCCCTTCAGTAGATGAATGGATCAAGAAAATGTGGTATATATACACAATGGAATTCTATGCCTCCATCAGAAAGAATGACATTGCCCCATTTGTTAGGAAATGGAAAAACTTGGAAAAAATTATATTAAGTGAAGTAAGCCAGGCACAAAGAAACAGGTCCCATGGTTTCCTTTATTTGCAATATCTAGTATATGTATGAGTCAAGCGGAAAAAGTCAGATAATGTGATGTTAGGAAAATGAATCCTTAGATAGGTATTTTAATGTTTTTTTTTCTTTTATGCATGTGTTTCTAAAGCATTTATAACTTTATTTCTTTGTTGCTTTGTATGTCCCTCCCCCACAGTATAACCCCCGCTTTCAATATATTTGATGTCAGTATAACTTATGGAGGAGATGGGGAAAAACAAGTCATTTAAGGATTCAGGTGGACCTGTTGCAACAATGAGAAGTACAAATTGTCATGTCAAAAAGGAGCTTTACAATGTCGGTGGGGGGGAAGCGGGGGGGGGGGGGGGGGGAGAGGGAGGATTGGGTGTGGGGGGGGGAGGCTGGGAAGGGAGGTGAAGGGTAAACAAAGGAGGAGGCTGCAATGCTTGGTAAGAAATGTATGCATTATCTTGTCCATGTAATTGTAACCCCTCTGTACAGTATGTTCACAAATAAAATAAAATTAAAAAAAAAAAAAAAAACTACTCCTGGGGAAGGGAAATATCTAAAGCAGATTTTCTGTAGATATAGACTTTAGAGGAATAGATGTTGAGGTGTCAGGGCCTGGGCCTGGAACTGGGAGCAGTGGAGCACAACCTACTCTTTGATGCTTTCTGTTCCTCTCTGCTGATTTCTCTTTTGCTGGACTCTTGAAATACTTGTTTAATGTTACAATGTCATCTGTTGTGCACATGGTAGTTAGCAAGGGATAATGGGCCCACACTTATATCTAAGTGTTAACAAGTGGTATAACTCCTAAGTCTGTGAACAGGGGGAACACAGGTCAAAGGGAAAAGATTCACATTGGTCAGATTCCCATGGGAATTCTTCCTCTAGACTTAGACTTTGGGGTCTCAGTTTCTTCTGTTAGAGAAAGAGGTTTCCCTTTCTAATGATGGTTCCTTATAGATGCCTAAACAATCCTAAGCTCACAGGTAGGTAGCCAGGAGATTCACACAAGGCACATTTCAGAGTTAAGTGGCTCCTGCATGATATTAGGAAAGTAGCAAGAGAAGAACAAACCCTCAGTCTTAAGAAAAGAAACTTGCCATTCTGTTTGGAGGGCAAAGATAGAGGGAGCCACAAGGAAGAAGCTAAGTTACTCATCTTTTGGGGCATCGATACACATCAAGTACATTCTGATTTATGTGATCCATCTGGCTAACAATCATGGAGTCGAAATGAAGAGCAGAGGTAGTTTGGTATTGCCACACTTTACTATATAATTAATATTAATCTGTCAGATGTATAATGAGAAATGTAATCAGAAGTTCCAAATGCCTTGAATTTTTCTTAAGTTAAAGATTTTTGTAACTGCTCCTAATTTAATTGCATTGTGTTCTAAGAATATGACCTGTATCATACCAATAATTTTTGAAATTAGTTTTATGATTTAATATAAAAATTAGTATTTGTAAATGTTTTCTGTGTGCTAAGAATGAATTTTTTTATTCTAGAAATGGTTGTTAGAACAAGTACTATGTAGTTCAATTTTTCTGTAGTTTTATTGAATCTTATCAAAATTAACTAAATTAGTCCACAATAATAAAATATGCATTAGTTTGTCTTTGTATTTCCATCAGGTGTGGGTTATATATTTTGAAGCTAATTATTTGTTAAGAGACATTTAAAGTTATTGTATTTTCTCAATGAAGTGGTCTTTCTAATCTAAAATTACTGACTTTATATTAATAACTTCTACCATAAAATCTGTTAATCAAACACAAATATATTGGTTTTCTTCTGCTTACTTTATTACTAGTATATTTTTTCTTGTTTTTTCTTTCTGGAGACAGGGTCTTGCTATATAGCCCAGGATAAACTGAAATTCACCTTGTAGCCAAGACTGACCTTAAGCTTGTGATCCTCCCGTTCTCCCTCCTGAATGCTGTGATTATAGGTGTATACAACAATGCCACACTTTTTTTGTTCCTGTTAATTTTGGTTTTGGTTTTTGTTGTGGCTGTTGTTGTTGTTTTTGGTTGTGAACTCAAGGTCTGGGCACTGTCCTTGAGCTTTTTTGCTTATAGTTGGTGCTCTACCACTTGAGCCACAGCACCACTTTCAGTTTTCTGGTGGTTAATTGGAGATAAGAGTCTCACAGACTTTCCTGCCTGGGCTGCCCCAGAACTGCGATCCTCAGATCTCAGCCTCCTGAGTAGCTAGGATTACAGGTGTAAGCCACTGGTGTCCAGCCATGCTACATTTTTTTTCATCTTTTTATACTTATTCTTGGTGGCATCATGTTTTAGATATGTTAGTTATAAATAACATATAGCTAGGTTTATCTAGTCTGATAGACCTTACTTTTTAAGTATAGAACTAAGGTTAGTAGTATTTTTACTTTAATATGTATCTTTTATTTTTCTTGCTTTGTTCTATATTTTTCTCTTGCCATTCATATTTCAGATTGAAATATTTTGTCTATTTTTTCATCCTCTTTGTTCCTCTACTAGTTTGCAATTATTCTACCATTATCATGTATCTGAAATAAGGAACATGAACACAAAGTGCAGAATGTAGGATATAAAATATAAACCTATGTAGAGGCTAAATAAAAGGCACATGTACATGTTTGTATGTTTCAAAATATGTTTCAAAGCTGAGATTATGGCTTGGTGGTACAATGCCCAAAAAAATAAAGTAGAATGCTTGTCTAACATATGCAAGGCTTTGGGTTCAATCTTCAGCACCAAAAAAAATTTTTAAATCGTTTCCAAAGTTAAATCGTAACATGCTCAAATGTTTTCCAAATTTTAATAAGCTTGGGGGAAAGATCTTAGTTGAACAAATAACAGTACCCTGATACTACAGAAATGAAAATGAGATCTAATAGTTTGCTTTTTGAGACTTCTACTTTGGCAGGACCAGAAGTAGAAATAAGAATTTTAAAATAAATAAACTTCACTATGAAATGAATGAAAAGCACAGGAGAGTCTGGTTACTTGTCTGGATACCTCTTTGGGAAGTTAAGGAGGCATTTATGAATACAATCCTAAAAGATATTTCCTACTTTTTGGTATAGTTCTAAAAACCACAGTACACGTTCATTTACTAATTGACTTATACCTTCCTCTATCTCTAAACATTTATGAAGTTGATTTATATGCTTGATTTATCTGTTACAACAACTAAGAATAAGAAAAAAAATAGGGCTTGGGACTTGGCTCAGATAATATAGTGTCTGCCTAGCAAGCATAAGGCCCTGAGTTTAAAACCCAAGAACCACCAAAAGTAAAAAGAATTAAAAAATAAATAAAAGGAAAAAGTTTTATTTTACATTTATTTATTACATCTTTGATTGTTCCTTTCTTTAGATCTGAGTTTCTGTCCTATCTAATTCTCTTTCTCTCTAAGTAACTTTTTTTCCTGAGATAAGGCCTCAATAGGTAGCCAAGCTAGCCTTCAACTTGTGATCCTCCTTCATCTGCCTCCAGAAAAAAACTTTTTTTCTTGCAAGGTAGATCTACTAGCAATTTTACAGAGTACAGAATTTAAGGGTGGTAATTTTCTCTGAGTACTAAATATATCACTCCATTCTTTCTGAGGAAAGGAATTATCTCCAATATTTACTATGAGAATATGATTGTGTTCCTGAGTTCCTCTAGAGTTTTTAACTCAGACATGTCCACACTGAGCCTCCAGTAATTTGTTTATTTTATATAGTTTAGCAATTTGTTTATTATATATAGTTCATGCTTTCTACTTGGAGCTCTTTGGTAGTTTCTGCTTGTGAAAAACTGCTCACAGACAACAAAGGCTCTGAGTTCAATCCCTAGTATCATCAAAATACAAAGCAAAAAATCATAAAGCAGTTTCTCACAACAACAAAAAAAGCACTTTGCCCAAAATGTTAATAGTGTCAATACTGAGAAACTCTGGTCTAGAACAACAGAAAAGAAAAAAGGAGAAACACCTAGTATGCTAACAAGAGACAAAAAATTGGAATAATGGAGAAAAATAATCCAAAAGAATAACAACAGGTACAAATAACAAGATGAAACAAATAGAAAACAGCAAGATAAAAAACTTTTACTCAACTATAACTAAAATTGTATAAATAGTATAAAATGTGAATCAAAAGGCAAAGATAAGCTGGATAACAATGCAAGAAACATACTTTAAATATGAAGAGAGCTTAAAGATGAAAGCACAGTCACAATTCATGACTTTCCAATGAAGTCTGATGCACTAACAACAACAACAAAAAGTAAAAGGTTGGAGGAAGTCTCTCAAGGCAAACACTGATAACTAGAAAGCTACAGGTGCTAGAGTAATTTCAAAACAGATACTGGAGATACAAGAGGTATTTCACAGTGACAGCGTGGTAGTTTATCAAGAAGATACTCTTAAATACATATACATTTAATAATAGAACTTCAAAGTAAATTAAGTAAAAATGGACAGGCAAGAAAAATAAATGAAACCCACAATTACATGTGGAGATTTCAAGCCTCCTTTCTCAGCTTACAGCACTATTATTGCTTGAATCTAAGATAGCCCCTCTCTCTCTCTCCCTCCCCCCAAAGACTCATGTATTAGGGACTTGGCTGCCAGCTGGTGGGCTTTTGGGAACTGACTACATCCTGTGGGCTCTGACCTAATCCATGGATTCATCCCTTGATGAATTCATAATATTAAGGTATTTGGAGGACATGGTGCCTGTTTGGAGAAGTCAAACACTGAAGATGTACCCTAGATCTGACCCTCACCAGTGTAGGCCATGAAAGAGATTTACATAAGAAAATTCTGGGAAGAAGTGAGTTCAGTTCCCTGAGCTGGAGAAACAGACAGCACAAATGTAAGATACAATTCAGTACTTAAAGAATGGAAAAGTATGAATGGGGAAAGTATACCCAATTCCAAAAAAGAAGCGTATGGTACTTGTCAAGATATAAACACATAGACAATCACAAATTTAAGGATAAAAAGACACTATGAAAGCCAGGTTTCATTGACATATGACTATAATTCTAGCTACTGGGGAGGCTGAGATCTGAGGATCATGGTTTGAAGTCAGACTAGGCAGGAAAGTCTGTGAGACACTTATCTCCAATTAACTATCAAAAAGGTGGAAGTGGAGCTGTGGCTCAAAGTGGTAGCTAGCCTTAAGCACAAAAGCTCAAAGACAGTGCCCAGGCCCTGCTTCAAGTCCTAGGTTATGTGTGTGTGTGTGTGTGTGTGTGTGTGTGTGCGCACGAGCACACACACACACACATACACATATACACACACAAAAGGAAATCATTCATGCGCAGAGTTTGCCTGGTTAGATCTAACTAGAGCAAACATTTTTAAAATGCAGGGTAGCATGCATGATACTCAGGATGTAGAGATACCAAGGAACATTCTGCCCTTAGAAAACAAGTAAAAGGGGGAATTAATTCAGAAAACCTGTTTTTTCTGTATTAGAAATATGACCAAATGTGCTAATATAATAAGGTGGGGACAATTCATTCTGCCAGGAGGACAGGAGAGTTCTATAGAGGTTTACCTTGTTCCTGTGTGTTTTCATAGGACACAGAATTAGGTAGGGAGACAAGCATTATAAGCTGAAGACAGAGAGCATGTACCTCAGATTTCATAAAGGCAGAAGTGAGTCCATGCTAAGAGCCACACAATCTTAGGGCAAAATGAGTTGACTTTTAAGGCAGAAAGTTCAAATGCAATCTGGATATTCAATAAGTGAATACTGCAGAGGTGATTCAAAAACCAGAGGGTGATCTGACAACTGTGGCATTCCCACACTTGAGTGATGAGGTCAACTTTGAGGTGTGCTGCAAGTGATCTATTACAATCATAAAACGCCAGACTGTGTGATTTACTGTCTTTAAATTCAAGGTTATTCTTGTAACACTCAGTATTAAATACTATCTTTAGCAAAAGTGAAAAAAATCCACACTTAATGCTCGTGGGGGTATTCCTTGCCATCCAGTGTGTTTGTAGGCTGAAAAATGAGTTAAACACAGGTCAGATGAGTGGTGGGCTCCCTTCAAAAGTGGAGCTTCCATTAGGTTAGGAAGCCTTCATAAGCTAATTATGACCTGCCAGTGTGTCTGTACAACTAATGATCTATGTTTTATACCTAACAAGAGGTATTAGTGAGGGCCTAGAAGTACATCTGAACTCTACAAAAAGGGAGAGGGAGAACTATATATGTTATACTTGCTTGTGCAGTTTAGTTTTCACAGAATAGTCATTCAGATGATTTTGATGAGCCCAAAGGGAAGTATAACGTTTATGAAGTATTTTTAATAAACACGGCTATGGAGGATACAAATATGCCAAGAAAACATAATTTGCTTTTGAAACATAACACATTTTTTCCTCTAAGCAAGAACTGACATGAACAATAACTAATGGAACTTTAACTTAGCCAACTTCCCTCAATCCAAACTGGAAGTGACTTTTCACTTTTCACCTCACTGGATAAACGGCATTGGCAGAAACTGCTGTCACCAAGGCCAAATGTAGAAGTGCCACCATAAAAATGCTTGACTAGCCACCTCAAGCCTTTCCTGAGTCTTCCCTGGCTCTTTTCCTATGTCCTTCTGCTGCTGCCCTGCCAAATGAACAGATGTCAACTGTCCCCCTGGAATGCAAGAAAAGCCAGGCAGATGGAAAGGATCTGATCACCTGGTGCACTAGGCTACTGGGCAGCTTGTGATTTCTGGCACCTCATAATTTTTTTATTACAAAATTTTTTCATTATAAAGCTATTATTACCACATTATAAAAATCTGGGAAGAAGAGGAGAGAAAAATCATTTGTGATCCCATCATCCTAATAAAATCACTGTTTGTGTTTGAGTGTATTGCTTACTTTCTCTTGCTTGCAGTTATACTATGGCATCTTTTTAGCTTATTTAGTCCCTATCTCTCTAAAAGGATTTGAAGCAACTCACTAATATGCCACCAGACAACTCCATATCCAGATTCTCCCTAACCCATGCCCTCCAGACTGCTCAATTTCTACCTCCCAGTCCACTTCCCAGTCATCCAGGTTGAAACTTAGTCCCACCTTGGGCTCTTCTATTCCAAAACCTGTTTGAATTTTTATCCCTTTCTCACCTCTGTCTATCCCATCCCTCTTGGGTCTTGCCCTCATCGCCAGTCCAGGAACTCATGCTCAAATAATTGCAACATTTCCTTTGGCTCATTTCTCTGCTTCTACTTCTTTTTCTTTCTCTTCATTTTTCCCTGCTAAATTATACTCCTCATTTTGATTGAACTCCACTGAACAATATCTATGTAGCTGTCTGGTCTAGCAAATAAAGAACATTGTTTTATCTGAAAAAATTCCCCCAATCTACATTTTCTATCATACCTTTTACTCTTTCTTTCAGAAAGCCTCTGCTGATATACTTGTATGCTAGATACAGTATACAGAGTATACAGTATACTTCAGTATACAAAGTGAATAAGGTGCCAGCTCCCCAGTGTTCTGCAAGGTCAAGGGTTCCAAGGTTAGTACCGAAGAAGAATTAGGTATTAGACTATGGCCATTAAGAACTATAAAACTGGAGAGTAAGTGAAGCTATGATTTTTAAAGCACTAAACTACTACCAGAGCAGAACTGTAACCCAGATGGAAGAGAGGCCTCTCATGGGCCTATGTGTGTCCTATACTCAGCCTACAGTTACTAGGCTTTCTGCCTGGGCTCTTTTCACCCTGGTGCTCAGGAGAGTGGACTCTTGGTAGCTGGCCTACCCAAGCCTCTGCACACAGTGGAGACTGTTCAGAATGGGAGAAATTAAGCCACTACTTGTTTCTGTAAAAAGATGGCAAAATTCTGAATTGTACAAATATGTGAATTTCTTAAAATTTTACAGAAGTTGTCCCTTTATGCTTTATCTTATCTTTAATCTTCTCTAACTGATAGCCAGGAAAAGTGAAAGGGGGTGTTAAAAGAACTAAAATTAAACAAATTTGTTTGGTAACAACATTTTCTGTCTCTCAGCCTTCTACCTTTAAGGGTCAAATGAGCCCAGGATGGAGAGCATTTCTCATTCTTACTCTCACCGGAGTCATCCAGAACATAATTGAGAGCACACAGTTGTTTAAGCTCGGAGACCTATTTTAAGCTCAGAAACAGTACACAGCGCTGAGGAAGCTCCGTGCACACTGGCAGAGCACTCAGGGATGCAGACTGCCTGCTACCAGGTATGGCAGAGAAAGGTCTATCCGTACCATTTGTGAGTGGCCTGCAGGAGAGGGCATCATCAAGGTCCCGGGCAGTTGATGGGTCAATGGTGAAGACACAGTCTTTTCTAGGAAAGATTTAAGATGTAATTAGTTATGGTACAAACAACTGAAACTCTAACTCATTGTAGTACAGCATTAAAACAGCTCATTTTACACATGGGCTCTGCTACATAGAGTGAAGAGTAACTTGGACAACCAATCTCTGAGAAGTGAGAAACATGAAGCTAAAATGTAAGGCTAGCCTTCCTCTTCCTCTCTGTGAACTGGTACTAGCTCCTGTCTCTTCAGTGGGAACAGGTGTGAGTGGGGTAAAAAGGCTGCTTCCCAGGACGGCTCTCTGACAAGAAGGTCAGTCCCTTTGTTCAGTTACACTCCTTTAGTCAGTTCATGATTTGCCTCCCATCTGCAGGACCAATGGGAACCTTTCTCCAAGGATAAATTGGAGATCCTTACTGATCCTCTTCCAATTTTGAACAAATGGGGTGTGCCAAAACACAAGCTTCCTAACTTGTGACAGGGCCCAAGAATAAGTTGTGAAAAAACTTTGAGCCATGTAATTAACCATAATAATATTCTACTTGGAAACAGCCCAAATCAGTTTGTGTCCCTGGAATAATTTTGTGCTTCAAGCATGGCTCACGCGCATTTATCTTTTCACCTCATATTTAATCCATGAAGCACAAGGATATTCTCCTTTTATTTTATAGTTTCCCACATAACATGCTGCGTCAACCTACCCTTTCCCTCCCTAGAAATACCTAAAGGTGTTTAGCAAAATCTGTTCCCAGCCTTCCAGCCCTTTTTTGCCCAGGCACTGGCCTAGATGCTGGGGTATCCTGTAACAACCACCCTCCCACCCCTGTGCCACATTTGATATTAGTATTTCTGGCTCCCACTAGACTCTTTCCAAGTCCCTCCATCTCATCCACTACTGCCCTATCTCCTGCCCTGATGGAGCCATGCTGGTAGAGATTACAGTTAGGAAGGCTTGTTCTTGAAGACTTGTATCCTGGGGATACTGCTCTGCTTAAAACTTCCCCCAAGTCCTGAAGCTGCATGCTGCTTATACTTCCGAGCCTTTTTTTTTTTTTTTTTTGGTGGTCATGGGGATTGAACTCTGGGCCTGGGCACTGTCCCTCAGCTCTTCAGCTCAAGACTAGCACTCTACTTGAGCCACAACACCACTTCCGGCTTTTTCTGCTTATATGGTACTCAGGAATCAAACCCAGGGCCTCATGCATGCAAGGCAAGCACACTACCACTAAGCCACCTTCCCAGCCCCCCTCAGAGCCTTTATAAATCCAATCTTACATACTGCCTACTTCCTAACCCCCATTTACCCTCATAGATTCCACGCCCCATCACAACACTTAAATTCTAAGACAGTATTAATTATAATATGCACCACTGCTTCCATGATAGCTTTTTGGAGAAATAAAAACTCTACCATATTATATACATATATATATATACAATTTACATATAATTTATGTTATATATAATATATGTATGTTATATAATAAATAAATTCTAATGTACTTCAGAATTCTAGAAATGATCATTTTAGAAGGGATTTTAAGTGGGGTGTAGTAGTGCATGTCTTTAATACTGCCACTTAGGAGGCTACAGCAGGAGGAGGAGTACATTGTCAGTCTAGGCTACACAGACAGACCCTATCTAAAAAGAGAAAAAAGGAAGGGGAAAGCTGGCTTTGTTTTTTGCCCAAGGTTCCATTCCCAGTACAGAAGGCGGGGGACAGGGAAGCTTGTATACTGTGTGATTCCTTTGATGACATTCTCAAAAAGATGAAATTATTGTGACAAGAGAGCAAATCATGTTGCCAGGGCCTCAGATACCTATGAGGTGGACACAACTTTGCTGCTCTTGATTGTGCTAATAGCTATACAAGTCTTCAAAGTTATGGGGCAATTCTGATGTCAAATTTTTGTTAATTTAAAAATAATTTTAGATGTGATTTTTTAAATGTATTGTATCTTCACAGGGTTAAATTTTCACAAGCTTGACCAATTCACTGAAAGTAAATATTCATTTTATAAATGGAAAAATATACTGCAAAGAATATTTCCTAGTCAAAAAAGTAACTGTTCATCAGATATTGCTTATGTGGGTGTTTAGAATTATCTTTTTTTTGTGTGTGTGGTTGTAGGGCTTGAACTCTGGGCCTGGGCACTGTCCCTGTGTTCTTCAGCTGAAGGCAAGCACTCTACCACTTGAGACACAGTACCACTTCCTAGAATTATCTTAAAACACTTATTTAGATTCTTCTTGCTAAATATGTCTTAAAAATACTCCATGCACCCACTATACACAAAAAAGAAGGCAAGGAAAGTGTATACTGCCCGTTGCCTTGGCAAAAGCATTCAGAAGACAGTCCCAGAAAGGACAGGTCACATGCAAACTAAATTTCCAGGAGAGTCCCACAAAGGTGAAATCTCAGAATTTCTGGCAAGAGTTTCTTGCTCACTTCAGAAAAACACTATGGGGCTGGGGGCACAGTCTAGTAGGGTGCTTAAGAGCCCAGGGCTTGAACCCCAGCACCATCAAAAGATAAATTTACAAAGAGGTTTTAAGAACAAGAGTACCAGAAGAAAAAAACTACCAGGAACCCCTGGAAAGCACGTTCCCCAAGGTTGTGCTCTTAGTATTTCAAATAAAAGGTACATCTCAGAAGCATTTGTTGAAGAGGGGATAGATGGTAAAAGAAAAACCCAGAAAGATGAAATTAATTCTGACTCCACAATAATGAGTTCTAAATTGGTAAGGGACCTGAATTTCATTCACAAAGTAAAGAAATAACTTTCTGCTTCTTGCTCCTTTTTACCTCCATAAAATCTAGCTAAAGCCAGATGGGCACTAGTGGCTCATGCTTGTAATCTTAGCTATCCAGGAGACTGAGATCTGAGGATCCTGGTTTTTTAGAACAAAAGTCCCCGAGGCTTTTATTTCTAATTAACTAGCAAAATGCCAGAAGTGGAGCTGTGGCTGAAGTGGTAGGAGTGCTAGCTTTGAGTGAAAAAGCCAAGTGACAGTGTGAGGCCCAAAGTTCAAGCCTAATACTTGAGTGCATGCATGCACACGCAGCCACACACACCTGCACCCACACAAAATCTAGCTAGATAGTTTATGTACACTGTGTATTCAATAAAACTACTTCTGTAGCTAAAACTGAAATGTCAGATGGGGTGGAAGGAATGGTTTGATCCTTTTTTCATCATAATGACATCATAAGCTGAAAGTGTCTAAGTCAAACTAAAAAAGAATGCTCTGCTAATTTAGTGGTACTTTGGGAGGGGATGTGAAAGCCAGTTTACTAGTTTGCTGGGAGGACATTATTTCTCAAATGTCCCCAGATGTTGGGTTGGGAAGGTGGCTCAGTGGTAGAAAGCTTGCCTTGCATACATGAGGCCCTAGGTTTGATTCCTCAGCACCACATAAGCTGAAAAAGCCAGACGTGGCTCTGTGATTCGATTCCTCAGCACCACATAAGCAGAAAAAGCCAGAAGTGGCTCTGTGGCTCAAGTGATAGAGCACTAGCCTTGAGCTGAAGAGCTCAGGGACAGTGCCCGGGCTGAGTTCAGGCCTCACAACTGGCCAAAAAAAAAAAAAAAAGTCCCCAGATGCTTTAAAGGAATGATACTACCGAGTCACTTGCAGCCTAAAACACATCCAGCCATACATAAGTGACAGCGTAGTTTCTAGCATTAGTATGTCTCTTCCTTGAGAGGATCCATAATTATTTTTGGAGGAAAATTCTACACTACCAATTCTCTACTACTCCCCCACACACATATTTGATAGAATCATGGAAATCTAAATCAATACTGAACAGTACTAATAAGGCTTTCCTGCTGTAAAGATATGCCACCCAAACATTACTCTTGAGCTGGAGTCCAGAAGTTTGGCATGCCATCTGTTTATGAAAGGCCTGTGAGCTAAAGATAAGTTTTTGGCACTTCTAAACAGTTGAAAAAATAGTATTTTATGACACATGAAAATTTCTGAAGGTGAAATTTCAGTATCCACAAATGAAGTTTCATTGGAATATAGTCATGCATTTTTTTTGTTGATACAATGGCAAAGTTGACTCGTTATAACAGAAACAAGATGCTTTACATATTTATTGTGTGGGGGCTAGGGACCTAGCTCAATGGTAGAACAAGTGCTTAGTATGCTCAAGGTTCAATCCCCAGCCCTAGGGGGAAAAAATACGGTGTGGATCTTATAGAAAGTTTGCTGCTCCCCTGCTTTTAGGCCATTGTTTCCTAATGTGCCAAATAAGTGTTTCTATTTTAAGTGTTTATATTTTTTTAGACAAGATCTTACTAGGTAGCCTAGGCTATCCTCAAACTCACAATCCTCCTGTCTCAGCCTCCCAAGTGCTGGATGAGGATGTGCTCCACCACATTCTGGAAGCATTTTAATTTTTAAAAGAGGTCTTGGGATTCAGTCAGTTTGGAGGATACTGGGCAGATTGCTTAGTTACAGGACTTCTCAGAGTCCTTATGAAATTGATATTAGTAGGTTTTGCCGGACCTCCTACCCCAAGGTACTTTTCTGTGGCAGAGCATCTGCCAGAAACAAAGCTCCTCAAGGAGCACCTCCACCTGTGCTGGAACACAGTCCAGCTTCAATGGAACCAGGGCTTACAAGAGACATTGACAACAAGCCTAGAAGAAGTCAATAGAATGGCCATGTTATTCGCTGAAGGAGCGCTGATAGCGGCAAGGCTCTTAAATGACCACTTTGGAGGTAGTCTGAACAGTACAAGGAAATGCTCTTTTCCAAGCTGAGTCTACATCCTATAAACATGTGAATTTCATCCTTAATTTTCTTTCTTTGCTTCAGCTGTTAGGAAATTCATGAAAACATTTGTAACTACCTCTAGAAGAATTTATCTGTAGTTTGAACTTGTGAGCTAACTTGTACCCGGATGTAAATACTTTGCCTACTCAATGATGCCTTTTACTTCATTTCCTAAATTTAAGAAAGTCATTCTATTACATGTACTATCTACAAGCTGCCTGAAGTCATGTTCAGTGTTGGGGGCTAAGGGACCCTGAGGAAGATACAAACAAGTTCACATGCACACTGTGAGGGACTGCAACATTTCAAAATCATGCGTTAGGTGATAGAAGAAAGAGACAGTATAGACCATTAGGAGAATGAACTTCTACACACAGCAAGCTCAGAGAGCTCCCAAAAAGAACTTGTAGCACCAGACTTCAAAGTTTCTCTCCCACTGTAGAACACTGAGAAAAGGCAAGGGAATGATGAGTGACCTTGACAAACCCCAGTCCTAGGGCTAAGAGCCAGTGGCTGAATCTGGTGTCATTGCCATGATTACGAATGGGCCACGATGTGGAACTTGATTGCTCCTTCTGATCGTGGGCCACAGGGGCTGGGAGCTGCTGCCCTCAGCACTTGGGAGCCCAGCCCCATGAGGCGGAGTTGGGGCAAGGGGCCATTCAGCTGTTAACATGCTTGGGGTTGCATTGGCTCCTTTTCCGGAAGGCTTTGGTCTCACAATCTGCAGGGAGCAGGCTGGCCTGCCAGATTTTAGAACCTGTGAGACCAAATATTTGAAGAGTTCCGCAACAATGGTTAGAAAGAAGCTAACCCTGACCCACAGAAAATAAAGTGCCAGGTGGGGGAGGGAAAGAATGAGACTCCAGGCCATGAGGCTACAGAATTCCAAATCAGAGCAATGTTATGTAACCAAATTTCTGGAGGCACGTGACTGAAGGGTTTAGTAGAACTTTTTAAAGGGATAGCACACTACTAAGCCTGTTTGAACCTGTTTGACTCAAAGACATTGGCCTGGGAAAAGGACACAAGAACAACTAAAAGCCTTCTATAATCTCTTAACCTGGCCAAGAGCCCCAGGAAATAACTGAAGCATAGAAGGAATTTCCTTCTATGTTCCTTTATTACTTGAACCCCTCCTTTGACCCTGTGGCTTCTGCCTCCTCCGGGATCAACACCTCTAGCTCCTCTCAGCTGAAAGTCACTCCTAGTCAAGGCCCCTACCACAGTGCAGTAATTGTTCCCCCAAGGTCACAGTTGCTGCCAGATTATCTTAAAATATCTCTATGGTCAAAAGCTTTCATCCTTTCTTGCTAAGTTAAACAAATTCAGTGCAGGGGTCAAAGCCCTCCATATACTTTTCTAGTCAGACTGCATACTCCTGACATGTACCTTGGGTGACAAACTTTTTTCTGTATCCTCCATCCCTGAACCACTGTGCTGTTCCTATACTGAGACACATTCTCCACTAATCTCCAAGATCTAAGACCTATATAATCTTTTTTCCCCCTTTTTTGATGCAGATACTGGGGTTTGAATTCAGACCCTCAAGTTCTTGAACCTAGCTTTCCTCCTTACAGCTGGCACTCTACCACTTGATCACATCTCCAATCCAACATTTAGGTTGACTTTGAACCTAGATCCTCCACGTCCAGAGTAGCTAGGATTACAGGTGTGAGCTATCAGTGCTGGCCTTCATAGCTTTTAAATAAAGTCTTGTTGCAGCGTCATCTTCTTACCAGGGAACCTTGGTCTCTCCTGAGATAAGAAACCATCTTTTCCCATCTGCCTTGCCCATGCTTGTCACTTTCCCCTTTCCAAAAGCACTGGCTACTACTGTCTTTGGTGATTATTTAAGGACAGTCTTATCATGGTGACAAACAGCGCCAATAACAGGCTTAGTTTATTGTGGTTTTGTTAATGTGCTTGTGTCCATTCCAGCACAGTGAAGGCACATACTAACAAATAGTTGATGGGCAAATGAATGAAAAAATGACCTGAGGGCTCTCTTTAGCACTTTTCCATTCAATTTTGCCACTGTGCCTTGGGAAACACATTTAGGATTAGAACTCATGACTTCTTGGCGCCTGATCCTGTGGTCATACCACAGTGTTATTATTTCCAAGGATGTCCTTTTCTGTCTTTATCCCATCTTCTTTTCTCATAAAACGGTGTTTTACAAACTGTGGTTTAGGGACTGCTTCCAGATTAACAAAATTTATAGAGGACCTCCTCTGTCCGTGACTCTGGGTTGGTCTCCTTGCGAGCAAGCAGTTCTGGTGGGAAGGATCTGGGTCAATGATGGTAGATGGATGAAATAGGAATGGAAAAAAAAAAAAAAAAACCAAGAAGTAAGCTTAAGAGGATAAAGAATAAAAATTTTACTCTCTAATACTTTCATAGATTAGACAGCATCACAGTTGATACAAAAAGAAGAAAAATCTTTGTAAACTGCAGCAGAAGAACACTTGAAGAGCTACAGCTCTCATCCATGTGACTAGGTCTCCAAGAGGCCCTCACAGAGCCTAGCCAGGGTAGCCTTAAACTCACAAGCTGAATTCATCCTTGCTTCCTTCCATCTCCCTAAGTTAGAATTAGTGTTCAAATCTAAATCTATCAAATCTGATCCAGGAACGGTTCCTTTTGTTTTCCTGATGGCCACTGTTTAACGACCTACCCCACTCCTTTCTACTGGCACAAGTGATGCTGATCAGTCTAATACAAATCAAGTATTTTTTGCTAGGTGCCTAGAATATGGTCCTGATCCTTTCACTTAGAGTCCTCACTTCCACACTCATCCAGTGACAAAATGACATAAGGCCACACACTGGACAGAAAGAAGTGACACAATATACTGGGAAGGCCCTTTTTACCTGACACAGGTCCATAGAAGGATAACCTTAAGCTCTGGCAAAATTCTAGACCAAGTGGATATGGTAAGTGGATATGGTATTAGGTACTAGGTTCTTTGACTTTCTTTTTTTTTTTTTTGGGGGGGGGGGGGGTCCAGTCGTGGGGCCTGAACTCTGGGCCTGGGCGCTGTCCCTCAGCTCTTTAGCTCAAGGCTAGCGCTCTACCACTTGAGCCACAGCACCACTTCCGGCTTTTTTCTTATGTGGTGCTGAGGAATCGAACCCAGGGCCTCATGCATACAAGGCAAGCACTCTACCACTGAGCCACCTTCCCAGCCCCGGTTCTTTGACTTTCTAAAGGAAAGGGGTGATGCTGTAAGACTCCATCAAAAGCTACTGAAATGACCTCCCTTGTTGCATGTGTTTAGTCATTCCCTCATCACTTAAAAGTATCTGGAGAAGAGCCCACAGGTCAAGCCTGGCCTAGAACTGTGGAGGCAGGCTAAAAGGTCATGGTTTAAACAGAGCATATTCAAGATAATTTTCTTCCCATTAATTTCCATGTTTAGCTTCCAGGGACGTTGAAAGAACAAGTAAAATTCATATGCTTTTCATCAGTACTCATTAAACAGGCCCAATGGTTATAACCGTAGCACTCAGGAGGCTGAAGCAGAAGAATCCCAGGTTTCAAATCAGTGTAGTCTTCATATGAGCCCCAGTTTCCAAAGAAAAAGACTCATCAAAGTGATCACCCTTGGGTTTTGTGTGTGTTGTTGTTCTTGTTATTTTGATTTGGGTTTTGTTTTATTGCGACAAGGTCTCACTATGTAGTCCAGGTTAACCTGGAAATACTTATGTCATACAGGCTGTCCCTGAATTCAAGATCATCCTATCTCTGCCTTCTGAGTACTGAGATTCCAGGTATGTATGTACCACCATCCTCAGCTCAGTACAAGTTTTTAAGGCTAAGGGCATTCTTCTATAGCAGCACAATACAATGACTATACCAAGGTTAGTAATTACCTAGTTTATAGTAATACCACCTAGTTTAGAGGTCATATGGAAATATCTGCAATTCTTTCCTGAAAGTCTCAACTTTTTGTATTTCTCTTCATCCAGAATCTAATCAGTTTACACACTGTATTTGGTAATTATGTTGCTTTAGTCTGTTCAATTTCGTCTTGTCTTTTAATATAATATGGCTGTTTTAGAACAGTCCAAACATTGTCTTATTGAATATCTCATGTTCTAATTTACTAGTGTTTACACATGGAGGGAAAAAGAGAAAAAGAAATAGAAATAAATCAAATGTAAGCCATTAATTGGGGCAAACACCTGCGATCTTATTATTCAGAAGATAGATACAAGAGGATTCCAAGTTCAAGGCCAGCCTGGGCTGTATACTGAGACTAAACTAAATGTGGTCAAAATTAATCTAAGTTTTGTTGAAAGTATTGACTGGATTTAGAGCAAATATTTTGCCTTGAATACTTCCCAGGTGAGATATGAACTTTATACTATACATCTTCAGAAGGAACACTACCTGGCTAGATTAGTAGGTGAGGTACTAACTGCCAGATTGGGCTATCTGAAAGATCCCTGCTTCCCTCTATAAATAATAAGTCACCTATAGAATGAGACTTGGAGATCCTGTGAGTAAGCTGTCAAAGAAAAAAAAAAATTTCAGCTAGTGGTGAAGGATCTGCCTCTCCCCTCTAGCCCAATCTTTTTATGTACCTAAAGATGGAATATGAAGGATTGAGTCCTGTCTTATTCCCCAGGGCCAAGCAAAGCACCAGGTGTGTGCTCACGTGCTTGTCCACAGGCAGGTCATTCCAACTTTGGCCCCCCCATGAGACAATCGCCCCACATCCAGCTTCTACTGTGGGCCTGGCCAAGGACATCGCCCTTGATCTCAAGGAGACCATAGCCCATTTTTTATTCTCTGCTTCCTTGTTAAGGTCCCCCAAAAATCGAGTTCTTTGCACATCCTTCAAACCCTCAGGAAGGCCTGGGCCCCTTGCTGTTCCTCAATAAACAGTCCTTGACTATTGAGGATCAAGTCTGGCCTATTCCTTTTCCATTCTCTTCCATTTTCCCGACAAGTGGTTCCAGTATTCTCTGATGGCTTCTGCCCGACTTGATCACAACTTTCTAAGTTGTGAAACAGTATTTTTCTCTTTTTGCTTATGTGGTGCTGAGGAATCGAACCCAGGGCCTCATGCATGCAAGGCAAGTGCTCTACCACTGAGCAACCTTCCCAGCCCCTGAAACAGTATTTTTCTAATCCTATAGTACCTTCTTCATTTATTTGCTGCCCTTTTTCTGTTCAAAGGAGTTTTTGCTGCCCTGTCCCCAATGTTTTGTGTAAAACATTACACTCTTTTTTAATTCAGTGTATTACAAACCATTGTTACCACTAGGTCTTTTCGATAAGTAAATTATCCTACATCAGGCTTGTGGGAGCCATTTCAAGTGACTTCTTGTATATCTATGCTGTGTCATACATTTTTGATGGTTTTGCAATTGCTCATTTCCCTGAGGAACCCATTTATTTTAGGCACAGAATGGTATTTAGAAACCAAGATAGAGTAATAGATAGGTATAGATATGTTCATTACATCCTGGGCTGTCATTGTTTCTAGATCCTTTCAGCATGCAGGACATACTACTTTAACCATATAAAACTGGTGATATTTGACCTGATATTTAACCATGTTGGTCTAAAAATGGGCATTTTATTATGTTTGGTTCATCCTAACACTGCTGAAAAACCATGAGTTCATACTGACACCTCCAAGATAAATCCAATTAGCCATCCCTCTCCCCTCCCCAAAAATAAATAAGAGTTTCTCTTCATGCATGTTCTCCCATCCCGAATTCATATTTTCCTTTTCTCAGGGACAACCTGAGCTCCCAATGACCTTAATCTATTGGGGGGGGGGGGGTGGAAAAATGTATATTTATAATTAGCCAGCTGGCCTCAGTTGAGATGATTCCAATTTTGCTGGCAACATCTAAAGCTTCTTCTCTCCATCAGGTGTGATCAGGGTATTGACCTCAGCCACATCAATGTCACAGAGCTTCTTCACAGTCTGTTTGATCTGATGCTTGTTGGCCTTGACATCTACAATCACCACAAATGTGTTGTTGTCTTCTGTCTTCTTCATGGCTGACTCGGTGGTCCGGGGGAACTTGATGATAGCATCGTGGTCAAGCTTGTTTCTCCTCGGAGCACTCTTCCGAGGGTATTTGCGCTGTCTCCAGAGCCCAGCGTCTTGTGTCGCCAGAAGGTGCGTGAAATGCATATCTTCTTTTTGTGTCTGTGGCCACTTTTCAGCACTGCCTTCTTGGCCTTCAAAGCCTTTTCCTTGGCTTCGGCTTTAGGAGGGGCAAGATGAGCTCCCAGCTTCGCTTTTGGCACCATCTTGGTGAAAAGCCAATGGCCTTAATCTTTTTAATAATATCAAAATTAAAACCTCAATGACTATATATTCTTCAAGGGTATAACCTTAGGGCATACTCTTCAAGGGTATATAGGTAGAGAGCTCAAAAGTAATTAATTCTTTATGTGTTGCTGTTCTGTTTTGATAAGCATTAGGCCTATTTTGTTCTATTTCATCTCAATTTTAGAAATGTTGCTTTTATTTCTTTTAATTAAAAAAATTAGTGTTATTAACCTGTTGCAACAATGAGAAGTACAAGTTATCATGTCCAAAACGAGCTTTACAACATCGGTGCGGGGGGGGGGGGGGGGGGGGGTAGGAGAAGGATTGGGATTGCGGGGGGGGGGAGGGGGGAGGCTGGGAAGGGAGGTGAAGGGTAAACAAAGGAGGAGGCTGCAATGCTTGGTAAGAAATGTACGCATTATCCTGCCCATGTAATTGTAACCCCTCTGTACAGTATGTTCACAAATAAAATAAAATTAAATTAAAAAAAATTAGTGTTATTATAAAGGTGATGTACAGAAGGGTTACAGTTACATAAGTCAGGTAAAGAGTACATTTCCTTTTAGACAATGTCACCCCTTCCTTCACTCTCTCCCAGTTTTCCCCTCCCATCCCTGCCCACAAGTTATATAGTTCATTTTCAACGTAGTGTCTAGTGAGTACCACTGCTGCTTTTGCTTCTTTTAAATGTCATGTTTTCTCTTTCCTCTTCTTCCTTTGCCGTAGGGAGGTCAGGTCTGGCCAATGCTATATTGGCCACATGGTCTGGCATCTTGTCTTCATGCTGGGGGAAGATGAAGCCCCTACCTCCTCCCTCCCAGGTGATGGGTGTGCCCAAATCCCTGGAGGCAGGGACAAGCACTTGGCTGATGGGTTGCTGGACCTATCAGTCCAGTGGTACTGGGAATTTCCTGTGACCCTGCTCCCTGCCCTGACCCTATTTAGGCCTGGAGGAGCACAGGCACCATTACGCCATGCCACGTGCTCTAAGTTCATGTCCTGTCTCCTAGCTTGTCTCTGGTCACCATGGTATCCCAATTCAGCTCCCATTGGTTTGTTGGTATTGTTTTTGTTATTTCTTTCCTCTCTGGCTTGGTTCCTAATAGTCTAAGGTATATTTGTGGGCTACAGGCCTTTGTAACCTAACTGTGTAATAGACTCCAAGATTTGGTCTTTCAAAATGTGGCTTCTCTGAATTCATACCTTACAACACCTTATACAGACAAATGCTACAAACTGTCTTTTCATCTTGTTTTTACCCTGAACAATAATCTTGGGGGGAAAAAATCACAGTATATCAGTTTAGATGTCTAGAGTCATCAGAGTTGGAAAGTTGCTCCTGTCTAAATCTTATCCCCCAAATGCCTCCAAACCCAAACCAATGAGACCATCTTAAATACTTGGGTTGGAGCTGTGGGAGAAAGTATGTTGCCTCATTGAACATGCATTTAACTTTCATTTAATATATCTATTAGAGGCTGAATTGAGATGTGATTGAGAAACTTTCTAATACGAGACTTTGTAGTCAACAAACAATTTAACTCCCTTTTATACCATGAGTTTTACTTTTTTTGGGGGGGCAGTGTTGAACTCAGGGCCTTTGACTTGAGTCACCCCTTAAGCCTTACCACAAAGCCTTAAACATGACTTTTCTCAAGAAATATATCTATCCCTTGCTTTTCTAAATGGTTTACTGTGTATAGTTCTAGTCCTTTTGATAAGAGACCAACTCAAAATTGTTGGATCAAATGGAATGTCAACATGAAGAAGGCATCAGAAAAGAAGACCAAATTCCTTTATCCAACTAATATTTTGTAGGCCTCTACTGTACTAAATCTAAGAACAGATGGAAAAAAATAAAAGATTCCCACCTAGTTACATTCAAGTGGAGAAAGAAAAATAAACAACACTGAAATTAGAGAAAAAAGAAAAATAGTAGAATAAAGGAATTGGAAGTTATAATTGTAATGATATTACAAACAGGAGAATCCTGATAGGCTGCAATGAAAAAATACCACATGGAGATTACTCGGAGAAAGTTAAGAATGTGAGGCTGGTCTGTACTCAAGGCAGAGGAAGAGCTGGGGCAAGGGCCAAGCCAAATGAGCTTACCTACAGTACAGAACTAGTTAACCAGAGGGTTTCTATGGGAGGTAGAGATTGCTGGGTCTTTGAACTCTTATTTCCTGGCCAAGAAGACTAAAACTTAGGCTTACCAATGTTCAGAATGCAACTCTGTAGCACTAATGAAGCAATGAGGGCAGCCACACAAAGATCTCTACTCCAAACTGTCTCTAAACACCTATCTCTTTCTTCTGGTAGTAGAGTTTTTCAGTAATGCAGATTTAAATGATCAAGCTGGGGTTACTTTAAGACAAGCCATGGGAATACTGATGCATACAAATTAAGTTGTAAAACTGGACTGTACGCTTCTAGGACATGATTCTATGAACGAACCAAATATCCAAACACCTCAATATACATATACAGTGTTAAGAATTTAAGCATAAAAAAGCTTTGTAAGCTATACAAAAATCTTCCTAGAGAATAAACATACTAGAGGCCTTAAGATGGAGAATCTTGCTGTCATTAAAAATACCCTCCTCTCTATTTCCTAGAAACAGCTCCTTGAGCAAATTATAAAAATAGTGGCTATTATTTGCATTTTGTAGATAGGGAAACAGAGTGTCAGAGAGATGATGTAATTTGTCAGAATCACAAAACTACAGAGGTCTGACTCTGTTGAGGCTCCGTAATAAGGTCTCAGCAGCAAAAGCTTCTATTATCTTCCCTTTCTGTCCCTGACCTCTTCATTCCCTCCAAAGAGGAGTTAAAGAAGTTAGACCTGCTGGTCACTCTGACCTGGCTTAACTAAAAGTCCCTATCACCCCAGGCGGGACATTATACTCTGGACCTAATCAAAAGTACCTGCCCCTAGCTCCCAAGGGAATACAGCCTGATTTTTATTCCTTTGTTTCTTTGTTAAGACTCATATAAGCCAGACCCCAAATCTAGTCCCTCACACAACCTTCATATACAGTCTGTGCCTGTGCTCCTCGCTGGCAATAAACAGTCCTAGCCTGTTGAGAATCCAGTCCCTTCTGTTCGTTTTCTGTTCTCCTCCATTTCCTAACACCGCTCTTCTTCAAAACAGTTCACAGAAACTAGAAACTATCCCTCCCCGAAACCAGACATAAAACCTAAAAAAAGCATTCTAATGTTCCTTACCTTTTTATGAAAAATTGGCTGTAAAGGAATTCTTTAATTGTACGTCATTAAGATCCCCAATTCCACAAATTCTTTTTTTTCTTTTTTTTTTTTGGGGGGGGGGGGGGGGGAGGGATCCGGTCAAGGGGCCTGAACTCAGGGCCTGGGCACTGTCCCTCAGCTCTTCAGCTCAAGGCTAGCGCTCTACCACTTGAGCCACAGCGCCACTTCCGGCTTTTTTCTTTTTGCTTCTGTGGTGCTGAGGAATCAAACCCAGGACCTCAGGCATGCAAGGCAAGCACTCTACCACTGAGCCACCTTCCCAGCCCTCCACAAATTCTTAAACCCAGAAGGAAGAACTACTACAGACAAGAATGTAAACAGACCGACCTCATTCTATTAATATTGGATCAGATGCTTTTGACCAGTCACAATGGCTTTCCATACTGCATGAAATCTCAACATGAAAGACCTAGGTCTTTGGGTCATGAGATGGAAGGCTCCATGCCATAAATCTGTTATTCTTATCTCTTATTAACCCTTGGTCAAAACATAGTCCAAACATGTTTTTATGGCACCTCTGCCATCTGGTCTCCTTCCTGAGAGATCTGGCACTTTATTATCTTCTGGTGCAGAAGACTAGGTTATTGGCCTTAATGGGAAAGCACAGGCATTATGGGTCATACTTGATTCCATTTTCATGGGATACAGGGAAATGTCTCTGTTCTGGCTGCTTCCCTGTGTGGAGTCAGAGCGGGCAGTGGAGTTTACAATGGACAGTCTAGAAGTGATGAGCTGTATGTAAGTCCAGGCAGAATCTGAAAGAGGCCAGAAGTGTCTTCCTCTCGCATGTAACTGAAAATTAAAGGACGTGTCTATAACCAAAGAAGTGTGTGGAGGAACAATTTCATTGAATCCCTACAAAATCTCTTTAAGAAAAAGTTTCTCTGTGGTTGACTAAGTTGCTTATCCAAATCTGACAACTTTCCACCCTTAACTGAAAATCTACATACAAAGTGTTTTAATTAAGTTTCTTCAAATTGGATATTCCTTGGTATGTCTGAAAAAGTCAAGTCCCACATATTTTCCTTTGAAACAAGTATACAAAAACAGGGGAAACGTATATGTGGACATACTTCTACTTAAATATATTACACTTTTAAATTTGTTTCAAATTTCCAGAAGCAACCAAGTTATTATGTAAAAATAAAACTGAAATTGAAACCAAACCTTAATATGACTTTTTCGGAGACTAAACACAATGAAGTGAAGGCCAGAATTTAACGGATTTAAATTCTAGTGGACAGAATTAATAGTAACAAAGTCAAGGAATTAACTATGTCTAGACATCTCTCTTAGATTTCTATTTGAGGAACAATATATATTATTTTTCTCATCCTTTGAATTCCCGAGGCTGGAATTTAGAACCTGCTGTTGAAAGGATCATCATCCTTAACTCTCAATCCATTTATCAGGCTAAAATGCAAATGCAAGTAGTGAATGCATTTCAACAGCCCCAGAACTCCAAAGCCTTCTCAGGGAACATGCTGAGCTAACTGGGGAAGGGTTAAGCCACCCCTATTTTTCAGATCTGAAAACAGTTGTTCTGATATGAGAAGAATCATCACAATGGTGCCAGCTCCTTTCTATAAAAGCTATACACATTTTTTGCACAACTGTATGATTGTTATGGCAACCATAAAAATGGAACTATCATTCTTCAAATTACACACTACCCATACTGGATTACCTACCTACGTTTGTTCTTTAACAATACCCCAATTTCTTTTCAGAAAGTGCTATGTCTGTCCTATAGATGTTTAGAAGCAAGATAAAGTGGTCTCTTTCAAAGGGAGAGCCACAACAATGAATCTTTCAAAGGCCTGCTCTTCAAGGATTCTAGGGCTTTCTTGTCAAGGCTTTTTATCCCTTGGTCACTAGGAGGCCTCAAAATATTCCCCCGGGAGGCAGAGAAACTGCCTGGAAAATGTATTCTCAAAATGAATGTTTTTATAAAGTGGATGATGTGGAAAGATGGTGTTCAAGCATCATGAATGGGCCTCATTCGACCTGGCAGAGCTCTGTAAAATGCTGAGATCATTTACCAGAGTCTTAGAGTAGTGAGGTAAGGCTTGAATAAGAGGTACATACAACATTTTAATAAAATCTGTTCTAAAAATAGAGTATAACAGCATGAATATATATATTTATTTAATGCTAAAATAAATTCATTTCTATTATTCATAGACATGAGTAGGCCTCTGGAACTTTCAACAGAAAAAAAGAGAGTATGAATTCTCTCTGCACAGTAATGGAGTATGACAAATCTAGTTTTGTATGTCGTTAAATAGTCATTTGGGGCCAAATCCTGTTCCATTGTTCAAAGCTGGTTCTACAGTTTTAAGAAAATGTAGACTGTGATTTCCCAGCTGATTTTAACATGAAATAGATGCTCATAATTACTGCTACCTCTAGAGGTGTGTGTGTGTATGTGTGTGTATGTGTGTGTGTGCACATGCATGTGATGGTACTAGGTCTTGAACTCAGGGCCACACGTTCACCCTTGGCTTTCATTCTCCCTTGGCTTTTGGCTCAAGGTGACTGCTCTATCACTTAAGCCATACCTCTGGTTTCAGCTTTTTTACTGGTTCACTGGAGATAAGAGTTTCACAGACTTTTCTGCCCAGCCTGGCTTCAAACCATGATCCTCAGATCTCAGCCTTCTGAGTAGCTAGCATTATAGGTATAAGCCCCCATCTCCCAACATAAGACTTTCTAAATAAGGAAGTAGGATATAATGGGACACAAAATACTCCTTCTCTACCCACCACCCTCAAAGCCCATGAAACAAAATCCAAAAGACACTTCTATCTCCTCCTAGTTCCCCCTCCCTCGCCTGAGACTTTTGGCTCAGGTGTCCTAGCTCTTCTCTCTATCTCAGCCCAACTTCTACTGCCCAGTCTTTGCCATGCCTTGCATCAGCCCTAAATTCATAATCATGTTCTCTCTTACTGAAGTTACTCACCACCTAAACTCTAATAAGATACATCATTAAATTATACTCCTTTTCTCAAATACCTTCACTGCTCCCTGCTACCATTATACTATAATCCTCAGTCTGGCATACAATGATCTCCATAGCCTGGCTTCAAACTGTGACAAGGACTTAAGAGGCTACTCTTGCTAAAAGCAATGACCCTTAGTTCTTGGACCTACATTTGGGAAACTAAAAGCTAGATTTTAAAACTTGCTATCACTGCCTTCATTTTGTATCTGTCTTCTTGGTATTTGTCTCTTCTGAAGTCACCTTTGGCCTGATAGATAAACTTCCAGTGACAAGAGTATAACTACTCCTTGGGTAACAATTATTTTCTTATGGAGACAAGACCTATGTGACCAATCCTGAGGTAATGATCAGCCAGACTACAACATCCAAGACTAATGCATTTTGTTTCTTGTCACAGCTTCTGTCAATTTCTAATATAGTCAGGGAGCTCATGTCAGCACTGCTCCAAAAATAGAGGTAAGGTCATTGTTGTCCTGTCTTATGGGTGGAGCTACACTGATTATCAAAGTTCCTTTGCACCTTTCTGGGATGAGTGATCAGGCCTGGTTTGTTGGGGCCTTCCTCTACCTCACATTGGGCCTGTGGCTCTGGTCACAGAACTTCTCCTTGATTCTTAGTTACACTAACATGTGGCTGGTAAAAAACAATTCTGCTCAAACACCCTCCACTAGCAATTTGAGTAGACTTCATCTTTTTTTCTTTCTTTGCCCCGCCTCCCAGTCTCAGGGCCTTTCATTTGCTAAGCAGGCACTCTATCACTAGAGCCTTTTCCCCCAACCTTTTCTGCTTTGGCTATTTCGGGGACAGGGTCTCACATTTTTGCCCAGGTGGCCTGGGCATATATGATATGCTTCCTGTGTAGCTGAGTTAACAGGTACACACCACCATGCCCAGTTGTTGGTTGAGATGGGTCTCACTATCTTTTTGCCTCACTGGCCTCCAATCATGATTCTCTGGATCTTTGCCCCCAAGTAGCTGGGATTACAGGTGTGAACCACTGTGCCTAGTCTAAACTCATCATCCTTTCTTCTAGACTTGATTTTCTTTGAAGGGCCTTAACCATCATCATAAGAAGGGTAGTATTTTATCAAATATATTGAATGCATGGCCCTGGATTAAGCACTATAAGTGTTCTTCCATTAACCCTAGCACAACTTCATAAGAAAGATACCTGTATTTTTTTAACTTTAAAGAAGGTAAGGCTCAGATAATGCCATAAACTATATGTAATAAGTGACAAAGTATTTCATCTAAATTTGCTTTTAAATTTTACATTCTTACATTTTTCCTTATAGTATTCAAAAACCACTTAAAAATTTCCAATCTACCCCTAGGATGAAAACTAATGAGTAACATGGCCCATAAAGGAAGGAGTATGCATAGCTTTACTGGTACGCAGGCTGCCTGGCCTTAGGCTACCCCCTCTCCCTCCCCCGCACTCCAATCAGCATGGAACTTAAACTAGGCCTTAGAGTCTTGAACTGAGAGGGGAAAATTGGAGGGCCAGGAGGCCAGGGAAGAGGGAAATCAGCCTCCCTCTGCATGGACAGGCCAGGACAGAAGCTTGGGAGCTGCTGCCAGCAGCCTTCCACTATAGAAGGCAAAGGAGACTTTTGAGTGAGGAAAAGAATGGAGAACTGTGTAGGGAGCAGCAGAAACAGGTGTGGAGTGAAGTCTCCTGGTTCCTGCCTCATTACAGTCCCTGGTTCCCTGCCCTTGGATTCTGGGAGACACCACAGGATCCTTAAAACAGATTCCCCTTTCTGCTCAAGTAAACTCCAGTGATTTCTGGGACCAAAACAGTCTTAATTAAACAACAGCTGTGGAAAGTTTCCTAGAATGGCTAACTGTCGTGGCTTTCTCTAATGTTTTCTCATTAAGAAAGCTGTGACAGCATGTTACAGTCACCACTTCTATGCTGCCCACTCCAGGGAGGCTGTCAGCCTCCCAGGTTCAGAGGGCCCCAGGAGTGCATCATGGCACGGTACCATCCAAGGTAGGGGACTGGGTACTGTAACAGCTGGTTTCCATTTCAAAACCAAATTAACTTTAAAACTATTACCTTTGTCATTCAAACTCCATAAAATACCATGCTGTGGTGCTGGATCTTTTGGACTGCAGGGATTTGAAATGGAAGAGACAGCTTGGGGAAGTATGAAAGAATAGAGATTGACTTTTTTATGTTTACAAGGCTATGGGTTTAAGAAGGTGGACACACAGGACAAATGGAGGTAAAGAGTTTCTAAGACTGTACACCTGAACACCTGTATTCAAGTCCCTGCTCTGGCTTCTCACACCCAAGTGACCTTGAGCACTTACTTGTCTAAGCTACAGTTTTCTCCATTTTATAACAGAGACGACTATTTCACAAGGTTGTTTAGCAATTCAAAGAGATAATACAAATTCATATGAAGATATAAAGTAAGCATTTGGGGGTATGTGTATACTTGCCACATTAACAACACTAGACCAAAGCTCTAAACTCCTTTGTTACTTTTATTTATTCTGGACATTTTGGGCAAACACTAACAGGTGGTCTATTTAAGGAACTGATTTTTCTCCTGATGTGTCTTCCAGTGCACATCAAACATTAGTGCAGAGAAGACAGGAAGGAGTGCTCAGTGAGTGTCTATATGTGCCCAGTGAGTATCTATATGTGCCCAGCATTGCCTTAGGCCTAAGAAATAAGCCAGTGAGTTAGAATTTTTTCTGAAAAAAAAAAAAAAAAAAAAAACTATTTCAAAAAGGACCGATTAAATGACTATAGAACAGGATAATTGAATACACATTTAAAGTATTGTTATGCTTGTGGGAACACTCCTATCCTAGGAATTCTAATTACATCTGAAAGACCACAGGAGAACTGTTTAAACAATCACAGTTTGAAACTCCTTATTCTCCCATATATAAACCTTGGTATAATTCCACTAAGTCACTTCTCAGGCAACTCTACTGTTTGAGCAGGAGTGAATACAATGTAACAAGACCAGTTTGTTCACACAGGTACCAGAGCTTCAGTCCATGCAAAGGCTTGTCCTCTTGGAAGCTAACGGGCTCCATGCACTCATTCATGCTACTGAAGCTTGGTTTTTGGAATTCTTTAAGAACCACTTTCTAAGCCAATTCATAAGCTTCATAAGAAAATCAGTTTTACTGCTTTATAATTATACTTTTTTTTAAGTTGGATTATCCAACTTGATCACCCACTTGATTTAGCACCATTGGCTCTGTACTGACTCGACTGTTTCCAAATCTCAAATCCACCCTAAAAGATGAAGATTTGCCATTGTTGAAAATGTGCCTCAGGCTCGGAAGGCAATTTCCAAAGAAGAATCCAAAACGGTCTATGTCTTCCAGGGTTCCTCACCCACTGCCTGCCAGCAAGCTCAGTTCTTCTCCATTTGTAAAATACCTCAGGACCTTTACCTCTGCTTCCCCTCACCCTGTGCACCAGCTCCCACTTTCTCACCTCCCCTTAATTCCTCCACTGATGATACTCTGGCTTTGGATGAAACTGCTTGAGACAGCCACAAGACAAAGACAAGGCTTGGTGGCCAATGCAGTGACTTGTGTTCTAGCTTTGTCATAGCTGACCTTCTTGCACTAGAGTATCAGGCATCTTACCCTTGTTTGAAATTGGTCACCAACTTTGCCCTTTCCTTTAAGTCTTCTAACCTTTCTTTGCTCCCGGCCCCCCCTGCCTTTTCCTCGGAAGATTCTTCTCTTCAAAAGTGAAGCTCTTACAAATTTGGCCTTGGTTCTCTTTCTCTTTAGGCTATGCAACCACTCTTTGGGGATGGGGGGGGTGGTGGTTTACTATACTAATATTTATCTAGGTGTCTGTTGCTCAGGCTTTTTTCCTGAGTGTCAGGCCTAAATTTCTGTCTCTTGTCATCTTTTGGTATCCTAGGCACATAATACCCAAGTTTTACTCACCTTTCCCACCTAAGAATTTTGTTATCCATGCCCTTTAACTCATCATCTCAGATTTCTCTTGAATTTCATTTTGGTCTAGAGTTATTGACACAATTCAAGGGCCAGGGGACATCTTCCCTTAATTAACTAAATTTTCTCAGAGTACATGGTCATTAGCAGTGTTAACGCTTCTTTTGTTATAAGACACAAAAGTATACAGAAATTCTATTCATCCTTTAAGCTCAAGTTCAAATACCACTTGTTCTTTAAAGCATCCCAAGTTCTGTACACTACAATAAGGTACTTTCTCATTTCTATTTACCTGTGCCTTTTTTTTTAAGTGAACCTTTTACTTTGTGGTAGAGGTAGTTATAAGAAATAATAGAAAAGCTGTGTAAAAGCTTTCAAAACTATAGTACAATATCAAAACTAAGCCACTGACATTGATATAATCACCTTATTTAGATTCCTTATTCTTACTTGTGTTCATCTGAGTTGTACGTTTTATACAATTTTATTACAGGTGTAGATTCATGTAAACACACCCATTTGAGCTACTGAATATAACCATGAACTACTAAGAGTTCCTTGATCACTACTAATTCCTCCTACCCTGCCTCCCACAGTCACCGGCCATCATGAATTTGTTCTTCACTCCTGAAATTTTATTTTTCAAAAATGTTTCATAAATGGAATCTTATGGACTGCAACTTCTGAGACTGGCTTTTCTCACCCAGCATAATTTCCTGAAGCTTCATCCACATTAGGTTGCACATCAATGCTTCATTCTTCTTTATTGCAGAGTACCATTCCACTGTATGGATGTACCATGGCTTGTTCAGCAATTCAGGGGCATCTGGGTTGTTTCCAGTGTGGGGCTATTATGAATAAAGCTGCTACGATGATCCATGTACAGTTTTTTTTTGTGTGTGAGAAAATGTTTTCATTTCTCTGGGATAAATGCCCAGGAATGTAATTTTACTAGGTTGTATGATGGTTGTGTTTAGTTTTTTAAGAAACTGCCAAAGTGTGTCCAGAATGACTGTGGCATTTTACATTTCTCAGCAATGTGTGAGTGATCCACTTTCTCTGTGTGGACACCACCAGCAACACCACCAGTATTACTTGGAACTTCTCACCAAATTTGCCTTTTCTTTTTATTTTACATATTCTGATAGTTGTGTACAGTTGATTACATTGTAGATAGTTTATCGTGTATAATGACTAGTAATGCTAAGTATCTTTTTATGTGCTTATTTAGCATTTGAATATTTTCTTCAGTACATGGTCTTAATTGTTTTCTGAATGTATTGCTTTTCTACAGTTGTGTTTTAGAGGTTCTTAGTTCTTAGTGAGTCCTAGATATTGATTCTTTGTTGGATATGTAGCTTACAAATACTTTATCCCAGCCTATATCTATCTTTTCATCTGTTTATCGACTTTTCACAGACTAGAAGTTTTAAATTTTGATAAGATCTACTTTACCAATCTGTTCTTTTATAGATTGCACTTATGTGTCAAAGTCTAAGACTCTGCCCAGCCCTTAGTATGTCCTCTAAATGTTCTATATTCTTTTCTATAAATTCATAACTTCTGACTTCTCTATGTAAGCTCATGATAAACTTTGAGTTAATTCTGTCAAGGCTCATTTATTAGCCTGGGTCTATACGTTCTTCCAGCATCATTCTCCTGCCAAAATGAATTGCTTTTGTTCCTGTCAAAAACCAAAAGGCACAATTGTATGGATGTAATTCTGGCTTTGCAGATGCTCTCTGTATGCTCTCTTATTCTTATTTATTTATTTTATTTTATTTTTTTGGTTGGTCATGGGGCTTGAACTCTGGGCTTGGGCACTGTTTGTATGCTCTCTTATCAAGAGAGAGAGAACATTCCACTTTTCTTACAAGCTAAGCATTTTCAGTAATAATGTCAGTTGGACTTTTGGATGTGCCTTTTCTCTGTCAATAACCTCCTTACTTCACCTCACATGTTACACAAGTTCTACCACAAAGCAATATCCTCAACCTTTCTCTTCTCTTTTCTTCTCTTCTTCTCTTCTCTTTTTCCTTCTCTTACCTCCCTCTCTCCCTCTCTCCTTCCCTCCCTCCCTCCCTCCCTTCCTTCCTTCCTTCTCTTCCTTTCTTTGCTTCCTTTTTTTTTGAGACAGGGTCTTACCATGCAGCTCATGCTGGCCTTGGAATAGAGGTCCTCAGTGCTGGGATTGTGAGCACATACCAGGACTCTTTATCAACTTACTTTGATAAAATTTATAGCCTTCATTTTATTTGAACAGTATCATTGAGATAAAAATCACATTTATCATTTTATAGCATATAATTCAGAAACTCTTAATATATGTGTAGTTATGTAATCATTACCACCATCTAAAACACTTCAGTATCCTACAACACTTCATGTCCTAGGCAGTCTCTTTATGTATCTCCTTCTCCAGACCCCAAGCAGCCAGGAATCAACTTTCTTTCTCAAGAGTATACCTATCCTATTTTATTTTTTTAAAAAAGCAATCATAAAGTATATAGCCTTTGTGTCTGGCTTCTGCTAGGTACAATGTTTCAAGGTTCATCTGTGCTGCACTTGCGTCAGGACCCCCTCTTTATGGTTAATGGCATTCCACTGCACAGGTTTATCACATTTTGTTTATTCACTCATCAGTTGATTGACATCTGGATTGTTTTTATTTCTGGATGGTGTTATACACATCATATGTAGGTTTTGGTATGGATACATTTTCTATTCTCTAGGAAGATTGCTAGGTTCCATGGTAACTCTATGCTTAACACTCTGAGGAATTGCTAAACTGTTTTCTGAGGTAGTACTACCATTTTACATTCTAGCTCTGATATCTTTACGTGTACTCTGATACCAACGTGGTTTATTATTGCCATCCTAGTGGATTCATAGTGGGATCCCATCATGGTTTTTGTTGCCGTTGATGTTTTTATGCCAGTACCATATTGGAACCATCTGAGATACGCCTCCACTTCCAGCTTTTTGCTGGTTGGAGATGTCTCGTTGATTTAAGGGGCAAGAATGGTGATATAAACCACATGAATAACTTGCTCAGCCTTGCTGGGGGAGTAGAGAAAGAGTATGTGTTTTTACACACATACATACATGACAGTGTTTTCTATGTGTGGTTATCAGGGATAGTTATTACCAAAAGGTTATCTGTTGTTAGACCATCATTTTTTTTGGTCTTCCAGTCATAGGAGACAGATTTTTTGTTTCAAAAAACCCTGGCCATGCTGGACTGAATTCTGCTGTACCCTATCTGGGATGCATAGAAAGCAAAGTGGAAACCTAGGGAACCATCATGTTCTTTCTTAAGCTCTGAGATCCCTAAGGCAGTGTGCCTACTTTTTCTAATTTTCAGAATCTTCTTTTTTTTTTTTTTGTCGGTCGTGGGGCTTGAACTCTGGGCCTGGGCAGCTGTTCAGCTCAAGGCGAGCGCTCTACCACTTGAGCTACAGTGCCACTTCCAGTTTTCTGGTGGTTTATTGGAGATAGGAGTCTCACGGTCTCTCCTGCCCGGGCTGGCTTTGAACCGCGATCCTCAGATCTCAGCCTCCTGAGTAGCTAGGAGTACAGGCGTGAGCCACCAGCGCCCAGCTCTCGAATTTTCAGAATTTTCTAATTTTCAGAATCTTCTATGCTTGTTTATTATGCTATGTTCACATTTTTAATCATAAGGAGACAACCTGGGAGAAACAGCCAGTCTATTTTTGCCAGAAGTAGAAGTCATGCCTCTTAGACTTCTCTGAAGAAGAAATAAGAATGGCCAACAGACACATAAACAAATGCTCAACATCTCTGGCCATAAAAGAAATGCAAATCAAAACAACATTGAGATTCTACCTCACCCCAGTTAGAATGGCTATCATCAAGATATCTAATAACAACAGATTCTGGAAGGGATATGGCCAAAAAGGAACACTACTACACTGTTGGTGGGAGTGTAAAATTGTTCAACTCTGGAAAGAAGTGTGGAGGTTCCTCAAAAGACTGAACATAGAAGTCCCCTATGACTCAGCAATCCCACTTCTGGGTATTTACCCAAATGATCACAAACAAGGCCATCTAAAGCTACCAGTACAACAGTACAGCGTTATTCACCATAGCTAAGATATGAAACCAATCCAGATGCCCCTCAATAGATGAATGGATCAAGAAAATGTGGTATATATACACAATGGAATTCTATGCTTCCATCAGAAAGAATGACATTGCCCCATTTGTAAGGATATGGAAAGACTTGGAAAAAATCATATTAAGTGAAGTAAGCCAGACCCAAAGAAACATAGGTCCCATGATTTCCCTTATTTGCAATAATTAGTATACAGCTAGGATAATCTTAGCAGATGAGCAGAATCGCTCAATAGTTATGTACATATGACCATATAAGATGATGAACTCCAAGACATGACACAGAGGTTTTTCTTTGTTGTTGTTGTTTTTAATGAACTATGTGATATCTTGTTTCTTTTGTATGTTCTTCCCCTTATAGTCACTGTATTTGATTCCCCTGTTGTCACTGTACTTGATTTTGGTACTCTGGGTATTTATCTGAATTAGGGAAGGGAAGGGGAACAACAAAATGGTAAGACAAAGAACAAGGAGGGAACCAATACAACAGCTATACTCACAAGACAGTATGTTGCAAATGATCTGTAAAACTTGGGGGTGGGGACTAAAGGGGAAGGGAAAGTGGGAGAAAAATGAGGAAGGGAGTAACAAGTTCAACAAGAAATGTACTTATTACCTTTCTTATGTAACTGTAACCCCTCTGTACATCACCTTGACAATAAAAAAAGAAGTTATGCCTCTTATTTTATGACAGTAATAGTAGCACCTCATTCTTCATGATTTTTTCTTATCTAATTTTCCTACTATAGTGAAACCTCTTGAAGGAACTAGACTGTATTTTACCAATATTCAAGATCCTAACAATATCAAAAGGAAGTGGGAGAAGGCCAATCACAATTATACTTAGTAAATTAATTCACTATCTATAATCTCTTAAATAAACCATTTTTGTATTTTCCTTTTCTCCCTTTATCCTATGCTCACTTATTTACATATTTAATGTGTTATATAACAAGTATACTGTGTTAGACCTAGAAGTAGAAAGATCACACACAGACCTTGCTCTTGATATGAACTTCAGTATCTATCAGATAGACAGGGTCATCCACAAGTAAAGTAGAGCACAGTAGAGTAAATGGGCAAACTGCCAAAGGAGAACTAAGCACTTCCTTCTTCCACAGTAAAAACAAAGTTTTGAAGCAGTAAGATGGTGCTAGAAAAAGGAAGAAGTGCAAGACAGGCAGCAAGGCACCATGGAACTATGGAAAACTGCGGTGGCTAAGTACAGAACATGGTACTACATAGGAATCTAAGACATTTACTACCCTTGTATTCCATTACAATAAAGTTGATCCTTTCATTTTTGTACATTTTTTATTGTAAAAATGTTGTACAGAGGAGTTACAGTTACATGAGCAAGGTAATGAGCACATTTCCTATTGAGCATTGTTGCCTACTCCTTTACTTCCCCCACACTGCTAAGGTTATAAAGTTCATTTTTAACATAGTATCTTGTACATCTCATTGTTACAATGGGTCAACCTGTATCCTTATTTAAGCATTTTGTTTTTTCCCTTCCCCTCCCTGAATTAGAGAACTGTATATACCAGGTGCAGGGCACAAACATCAAATACAATGAAAATAGGGGAACATACAAAGCAACAAAAAAATTTTTTACTCACACTGTTATGAATGTCAGACTACTTGACATCCCTAATCTCAGGAATTATTTGCCCACATAATTATTACTATCCTGTGGCTCTTGTTTTCAAATTCTATTATGGTTTTCCATTCTTTATCATCTTCCAAAAGAAGCTTGTCATTTTTCCAAAATTCTGTGCAGGACACTATCTTCTTTTATCTAAAACCCCAATATTAATAAAGGGCCAAAACTTGCAAGTGATACCTGAAGGACTGACAAAGTTCAGAACCCTAGAAAGTTCTTCATGTATTAAACTACAGCTCTACAAAATTATTACAATCAGTGTTTGAGGAACTCTGCAAATTAGTCAAGGCTAACAATGTAAGATGCAATTATTCACGAAAAATGGCTAAGTATCAATAAAAAAAAACTGTGTATTGTGAGAATTCCCCTCTCCTTCTTCCCAGCTCTGCAGTAGACTTGAAAGCCAGCAGCCTGGAAATTATGGTTGAGAACTAGCAGCCTCACAGCCACTAGAGGAACAGAACAGGTGTAGAGAACCCTTAAAACAGAATAAGTATCATTATTCAACCTAGTTGGAAGCATTAGAATTTGCTCAGTAGAAGTAACCTTATAGTCCCAGGAGTATACACTGAAAACAATCATTACCATTTTCTTTAGCACTGCATCTGAGATCGTGACAGCAGTAGAGCAAACAAGAAGTAGACAAAAAAAAATCAACAGGAAAACTGGAGAATGAAATGTCTATCAGAGGCTTTGAAAGGTCTGATGTGGAGCCGGGCACTGTTGGCTCACACCTGTAATCCTAGCTACACAGGAGGCTGAGATCTGAGGATTGCGGTTCAAAGCTAGCCAGGCAGGAAATTCTGTGAAACTCTTATCTCCAATAAATCACTCAGAAAACCGGAAGTGGCGCTGTAGATCAAGTGGTAGAGCACTAGCCTTGAGCTGAAGAAGTGAGGGACAAGTGCCCAGCCCAGAGTTCAAGCCCCACAACCAACCAAAAAAAAAAAAAAATAGAAAGAAAGGTCTGATGTGTTCCCGGGGATCTAGATGAACACATGCACATGCACAAAGTTGTTTATATGCCCAGAAAAGGTCTCACATCTTGTTGACCTTGAAGCTCTGCACATACAAGAAGTAAAGCCTAGTTCAGGATTGTAAAAATGCATGCCTGAGCAATGAGTGTATACTCTAGTACACACAGAGGCAATCAACAAAGGGTAACAGTCTTATTATCACCAATATTTAAGGAAATCTCTCTTCATCCATTAGCTGACCACTAAACTAATCAAGCAGAACTTCAGTAGATTCTCAAGACAAAGAGCACAGACTTTCACAAGACCATTTGGGCTGAAATAACAAAACACCATTAGCTGGCTGAGTTCTTAACAAAAACCCTTTGTTTTTCACCATTTTGGAAGCTGTGAAGTTCAAGATTAGTATTGGTGGGAGCCTGCTACCTCATGGATGTAGACATGGTAGAAGGATTTCTCATTGAGGCCTCTTTTATAAAGGTACTAATCTCATTCATGAAAACTTTAGCATTTTGACCTAGTAACTGCTCAAAGGTCCCTTCTCCTAATACTATAACTTGGGGATACGTATTTTAGTATATTAACTTAGGAAAGTCACAGCACACAGAACCTATGGAATTCGTTCAGTTAAATCAAATCAGGAAATAAACTAGAGCAAAACCAAACAGCACAACAAAACATCAGGGAAAAGAAGGATGAAGAACTGATTTTGCTATATTTAAGATACATCAGATATAATTATAGCATACAAATTAATAAAAAGAAATGTCTAGAGTAGCTAAACTACTAGCAAAGGAAAGGACTCAAGACAAAAAGTAATACTAAACACAAAAGACGACATTTTATAATATTAACAGGAGTCAATTCATCTAGAAGACAAAATAATTATAAATTTATATGCAACTAACAACAGAGTAACAAAATACATGAAGTAAAATCTAGCAAAACTAAAGAGAAAATATAAAAACCAATCATAATAGAGACTTCAACACACAACTCTCAGTAACAGAGAGAACAAGTAGAATATTAAGGAAATAGGAGTTTTAAAAAAAGCCAACTTTCCATCAACTTGATCTAACCTATCTGCACATCATTCCAACCAACCAAGAACAGTAAACAATCTTGGGGAAAATAATAAAAGCAAAGTTGAAAGACTTGGCTTCTCAGTTCCAAAACTTACTAAAAAGTTACAGTATCTATACAGGGTGGTACTAGCACAAATATAAACATTTAACTCCATGGCATAGAATTGAGTAGATAAATAAGCCTCTACCTTTATGACCAACTAATTTTCAGGAAGGATGCCAAGAAATTCATTGAGGAAGAAAAATCATCTTTTCAGCAACAGTCTTTTTGTATATACACATGCAAAAGAATGAAGCTAGAAGCTGAGTGTAGTGTCTCAAGACAGTAATTATTACTATTTAGGAGATGATCTGAATGATCAATTTCAAGCCAGCCTGGGCAAGCAGTTCATAAGATTCCATTTCAGCTAATGGTTGGATATGGTGGCTCACTCTTGTCATCCCAGCTACTAGCAAGCAAAATGGCTATGCTCAATGGCATGTACTGTTATCCTAGCTATATGAGAAAACCCAAACAGGAAGATTATGGTCAAGGTGGCCAGAGCACATAGCAAGATCCTATCTTAAAAATAATCGTGAGAAAATGTCAAAAGCTATGTACATATGACCATATAAGATGATGTTAAGTGAAATGAACCCCAAAATAGGGACACAACTGGTTTTTTAATTTCTTGCTATTGTTTTTAATGTATTTATAATGTACTATGAGATTTTTTTTGTTTCTTTCATATGTTCTTCCCCCACGGTATAACCCCTGTTTTCACTGTATTTGATTCTGGTGCCCTGCATCTTGTATATACATTTTTCTAATTTGGGGAGGGGAAGGGAAATAACAAAATGCTGAAACAAGATACAGGTTGATCCATTGGAACAATGAGATGTACAAGACACTATGCTGAAAATTAACTTTACAACTTAGGAGGGAGAGGGAGGAGTTGGGGAGGTGGGGAGGAAAGGGATAGTAGGGGAAAAACAAAGTAGGAGGTAACAATGCTCAATAGGAAATATACTCATTACCTTACTCATGTAACTGTAACCCCTCTATACAGTATTTTTACAATACAAAACATATAAAAAGAAAACAAAAAAGAAAAAAGAATCAATGAAAAAAGGGCTGGTGAAGCAGCTCAAGAGGTAGAGTGCCTGCCTACAAAGTAAGAGAGCCTGAGTCTAATGTTCAGTACCACCAAAAAAAAAAAAAAAAACAGAGTTGAGTGTACTGGTGAACACCTATAATCCCAAAACTAGGGAGGATGAGTACCTTGAGTTGAGACTAGTCTGGGCTACATAGTGAAACCCTTTCTCCAAAACAAAAAAGTGCAAGACAAAAAACACGTGGGGAAAATATTTACACATCTTGTATCTGATAAGTTACTAGTGTTTGGAATAAATAAGTAACTTCTAGAACTCAGGAATAAAAATACAATCCAATTTTAAAATGTAGCTGGGTGCTGGTGGCTCACACTTGTAATCCTTGCCACTCCAGAGGCTGAGATCTGAGGATCGTGGTTCAAAGCCAGTGCAGGCAGTAAGTCCTTGAGATTCTTAGCTCTAATTAACCACCAGAAAACTGGAAGTGACACTGTGGCTCAAGTGGTAGAGTGCTAGACTTGAGCAAGAAAGCTCAGGGACAGAGCCCAGGCCCTGAGTTCAAGCCCTACAACTGACCAAAAAACTAAATTAAACTGTGCAAAGGATTTAAAGAGACATTTCTAAAAAAAAAAAAAAAAAAAGATGTTTATATGGCCAAGAAGCATATGAAAATATGTTCAGCCTCATTAGTCATTATAAAAATAAAAAATCCAACCACAATAAGACACTTCAAACCCATAAGAACCGCTATAAGCATAAATACATATAACAAGTGTTGGTGACAAAATGAAATAACTGGGACCCTCATCCTCATTGTATTTCCATGGACATACAATGGAAATGATGGAAAACAGTCTGACAGTGCCTGATTATATGCCCCAGCAACTCTACTCCTAGGTCCATATCCAAGAGAACTGAAAACACATGAGGAGAACCTGTGTCAAAATGTCCACAGCAGCATTATTCATTCTACTCAAGAAGTGGAATCAACTCAAATGTGCATCAACCAGTCAATAAGCAAAATGTGTTGCATTCATTCAATGGAATATTATTCATCTATAAAGAGAAAAGAGGTGCTGGTAAATGCTATACTATGGATGACCTTATGTTAAGAAGCCAGCTACAAAACATAGAACATTATTTCAGAATATGAAAATGTATAGAAAGTAAAAATTAGTAATGGTTGCTAGAAGCTTATTCAGGGGACAGGGAGAATGAATTAATGAGAGTAGTTAGGGTTGAGGAAATGTCCTAGAATTACATAGTGTGATGATGAACAATTTTCTGAATACACAAGAAACCACAGAAGTGTACAATTTTAAAAGGTGGATTTTAATATCACAATATAAAAACAACTATTCATGGTGGTCCAACCTATAATTCTAGCTACTCAAGTGATAGAGACAGGAGGATCATAGGTCAGAGACAGCCCAGGCAAACAAGTTAATTAGACAACATCTCAACAAACAAGCTGAACATAATAGTTCACACTTGTAATCCCAGCTACATGGGAGGTATAGATAGAATGACTGGTCTGAGGCAAGGCTGGTGTTGGGAAATGGGTGAAAATCTTTATGAAAAACTAAAGCAAAAAGGGTTAAAGATGTAGCTCAAAGCGTAGAGCACTTTTCTAGCAAGAATTAGCCTGGAGTTCAAATGCCAGTACTACATTATTTATATGTACTACATATATATGTATATATATACATATATACTATATATAATCTACATGCCTACATCTATACATACCTATATATGTGTGATCATATATAGATATATGTATATGCATATTCCTATATAAGGAAAACAGTGAAGATACTTTACCATCATGGCAATTAGCTATCTCTACATTCAATGTTACTCCAAGTCTTAAGGGTACCTATATAAAAATTTTTTTCATATCATTGTAGTATAATTTCCTAACGAACTGTATTGAGAATGTGAAGAAATGAGTCATATAGCTCATGGATTTATATTTCTTTTTTGGGGGGGGTCCGGTCATGGGGCCTGAACTCTGGGCCTGGGCACTGTCCCTCAGCTCTTCAGCTCAAGGCTAGCGCTCTACCACTTGAGCCACAGCGCCACTTCCGGCTTTTTTCTTTTTGCTTATGTGGTGCTGAGGAATCGAACCCAGGGCTTCATGCATGCAGGGCAAGCACTCTACCACTGAGCCACCTTCCCAGCCCATGGATTTATATTTCTACAATGCTCTAAAATGTTTCCAAGGAATAAATTCAATTGCTATCATCTTTGCTAGTACACATTTTTCTCACCTATTCAGGCAAAACTACTCATCTCTGAATATTTATTCTCTCTATTTATGGACTGACAAACTCCTAAAGAAAGTACATGCTTAAAATGAAGAATGCCCAGCTGTAGAGCTATATTAGTACTCATTAATCCTTGTTACTATCTGTGAATTTCCTTTAAGTTCATTAACACTAAGATGGAATTTATGTGAAAGGAATAGTATTGTCAGCGGTTTCAAATAACAATGACAACTTTTCCATCTAATACCAAACAATTTAATCTTGCTTCTCTCTAACTGGGGAGTGATGGAGTACCCTTAACAATGGAAGAACTGAAATGTAAAACATAACCTTTAAACTTCGTATATAACCATCATGTATTTTACATGGTAGAGTGATCACATTTATTTCACAGATAAATGTGAATACTATATTCAATGGAATACTATTTTCTTTCAAATCCAATAAAAGAGATGTCTATACTAACTCAGAAAGAACATTTCAAACACAAAGGTATGTACTGTTGGTCCTAGAAGTGAGACAGAACAGAGGGACCCAACTCCCCTAAGGAGCTGGGGTTAACCACTGTTGAATACTATTAAATGCTGTTGACAATGTTAGTTTTGTGTTGAGCTTTAAGTCTTGTTAAAATCACCCTATAATGATTTTTTTCCTGTGAATGAACAAAAACACTGGAACGTGGCTATTTGGGCCTTTGAAGAGCAGAGGACAGACCTTTCTCATACACCTGGCAGACCACGGGGTAACTGTCAGTCAAGCAGCCCCTTCTCTGGCAACCTGTTCTCCTACCACCCAGGCTATTTTGGATATTTTGCAATCATTCTAAGGACACATAAGCTGCAAAGAGTACTGTAACTGAAGTGAAGCCATGGCTCCTGCTCAGAAGGCACTAATCAAGTTGTACCTGCTTCAAACAACCTGAACCATGCCTTGGAAGGCAGCATCTGAGGCTAAGACCATTCTGGCAGGACTGCAGATGAGCCTGCAGCTCTTCTAACTAACTTCCAGAGGGGAAGCACCTCCTCAGTAACTCAGCAAGAAGCCAGTGATTGGTGAATCTGGAAACTGTGCTATGACTACTAGCAATGCAACCTTTCATTTGCCTGTTACATTCATGTCACAAAACTCTTCCTGGCTAGGTCACCTGACTGTTCAGTTTAGTTTACATAGCCAAGAAACACCCTGGGTGCTGCCCCTAGTGTTGTAACATTAATAGGTCCAAAAGGTGTCCCCCAATTTGTCTTCTTTTGACTGATTGGTGATTTGTATCATGAGACTGGGATAAGCTAGTGACATGAAGAAGGGTAGCATTGGCAGAAGCATGGCAGCAAGAAGGTAATTGTAGAGTTACAGAGGGCAGATGGGGGAAAGAAGTAGCAGAGAGCAACAAAGGTACCAAGAGAGCAGGAGACAGTGGGTGAGAGACTTCATACCCTGTGTGTGGAAGTTTCTGGTAGCTGCTAAACTTTAAGGACCAAGGATGGACACCTAAAGGTCAAAAGGTGAAACACCAGCTGCTGTGAAGGCCAAGGGTCCTTCCACTCAAGGCTCAGGAACTACACAAAGAGCCACTGAAAAGACCAAGGGTTACAACATCCCAACATCCGTTACAGGTCAAGGGCCATAACAGCTAGCGTTGGCTGCTGCTGACTGTGGCTATGGCTTGCTGCTGCTTAGAGCCAAAGATTTCACTAGCTGCTAAATGCTAGGTGCTAGAAACTGGAACCTAGAGCAGAAAGTCTCTAACCTAACCTGAGCACCTTCGGCCATAAGTCTGGAGCCAGAAGTTCTAGGAGCTTGAAGTTACAAGCTTCCAAGTTTGTCAGCCTACCCAACAAGCCTTTGACACTGAAGGGCCCAGGTCTACCAACACTAGAACAGCTATTATTGGCTACTCATGATTTCCATCTGAGTAGAGCAAAAGGATCCTAGATAATCCATTGATAACATAGTTCAAAATGTCATCAAGTTGTAAGGTATATTCAATGAAACTAGTTCCAAGAGATGATCCTGGAGAAAAAAAAAAATCTTGGCAATCTATTAACTCACTGTTATCCAAAAGCACTTGGCCACAGAATCCTTTGCCTTCATAACACCTATCAAAACCCCAGGAACCCATGACCTACTGATGCCTTTTAGAAAATCCCAATCTGGTCACAAACCCATTTTATAAAAGATGGCATTTCTTACTCCTACCAAGTCACATAGCTAGTCCCTAGAAGAGCCAGGACTGACTTCGAGTGCTTCTCTAAGAGGCCACACTGCCTTCCCAGAGGAATCTTTTTTCTAAATGGCAATTTAATCACACTGGATTTCCTGATAAACAGCAAGATCATTAGTCATTTAATGTTAGTTATGTTTGAAAAGATTTCCCACAAAAGAGTTGACCTGAAAGAAGTTGGTATTATATGACTCCTTTCAAGTTGCTATTTCAAGGTTGGTTTTACCTGGAGTGAGGAGGAAATTGTTTTGAAACAGCTCCACCTTGAAGATATTTCAATATTTCTTTCCACAACACCCTTTCTGTGCTCAGTATTTTTAGCTCATTGTTTTCTATTTTGGCAGCCGAGAAGCTGCAGTTTGTAATTTTACCTCCAGCTTCATATTTCTTCTTAAAAGTGAATACAATGTCCTGTTTATAATAATAAAATCACTAGTTGGCAGAACGACATTAAATGGAAAAAAAAAGAGAAAGCAATTGGAAAATTTAGAGCAAGCAATTTTAAGTGCCAAGTTTCACATTTGTAATGGTCCGGTGGAGGTCACTGGGCTTCCTTTTTATTGAGGGAATAGTAAAGAAATAGATACCCACAAGCTTTCTTGTAAAAAGCTATAGAAACCACTTCCACTTCAATGAAACTCATGGCTTTACGGAAAAGTGATGTGATCCAAACATACACAGTAACACTACATGTAGGGAAAACATAAAATCAGTTTAGCATGGTATTTTTCCCTTCAATATTTAAGTCTTCATTTTCCATGTTAATTGAGCTTTTAAGCTTTGGTTTCCTATTTGAGTTTAGCAACAAAGCAATATGAATGAAATGAGAAATAAATGCAGCCAGTCTCAGAAGTAGCCCTGGGATTTCTTGATACAACCTCCTGTGAGCACTTTCCTTGGACATAGTGTCTTCCTAATCCCCAAAGATTTGTAGAACTGGTGTTGCTTAACCTCAGATGCCCTGCTAAAGAGAGCTGCAGGTCTAGGCCATGCAGACAGGGATTCTCCAGACACAGGAGCCAAAGGTCCAGAAAAAAATGGTGAGCCCAATCAAAAGGGCCAGATCACCCCTGCAAGTTCACACCAGCCTTACTTCTTCTTAAAAATTGCTAACCAACCATTTTTCTTTTCAAAATAAACACTATTTCTCTCAACTTCAGTTTGCAAAATATTACCCCAATTCCACTGGACTAAAAAACTGGAATTTTACTGACATAATTGGATTATGAGGTTTAAAGATTGATGGAACTTTTCTGTTCCAAATATAATTGTTCAAATACCAAACCTAAACGGGTATGTAGAAGTTCTTACGTAGCTAGAGCCAGAGTAACTCTACAGGCTCCAGAGAGAAGGGATGAAGAAGCTACCAAACCATACAGCTTCAAGCCCTGTCGAGATCTTAGAGTCACAGGAGGACTCACTGTCTCTCTACAGTCAAGACCAATCACTAAAATAGAGATGAGAAGTAACTCCATTTCCCGCCATGCTTGCTTCCTTCTCCTCTCTCAGCTCAGGCACAATGACCTTGGGCAGGTGACCTACCTGCCATTTTCTATTGCACTTTATCTGAGTAGGACTCTGCCTCCCTGAAGAACTAGGTCCTTAGTTGTCATTGTATTTACAGAGTCTAACTCAGTACCTAATATTTAATATATATATTATATACATATACAAACCATATATTACATGCATTAATATATTATATTCATATATAAACTATATAAATATTGTCTTAAGAAAGAAGAAGGGAGAAAAGAAAAATTGTAAAGGAGGCTTGATTTTAGGAGTTGACAGAATATATATATATATATATATATATAAAATATATATATATATCAATACAACAGCAATTTTTCAGCATTCAATAAAACTCAATACTAGCTTTTTGTGAATATCAAATATTACCTTGACAGATTAAAAAAATCTCTTTGAAGACACTAGTTCTCTGAGAAGAAATAAAATCACATTATTACAAATACTTGTACCAACTACCTCTCTCCTTCATTACAGTTCCATATTTGACTACATTTGATTCCTGTTCTGCTATGACACTAAGAATGCCACAGGGTAGAGACACTATTTTTGTTCATTATTGCATTTTCAGGGTCCAGAGATGGTGTTCAATAAACATTTTTTTTGGTTGATTAACTAAATAAATTGATTATCATAAGACAGGTCAAAGAAGTTAATCTGAGTCAATCAATATATTTTATAGACTTCGCTTTCTATATATTTTATTGTAGCAAAAATAAGACTTTAACTATGATTGCATAAATCTATGAATTAACCTTGTTGTCCTCACTAGTTATATAGGTCAGGGGGAAATTTAGGTATACAGATAAAAGCATTGTAGAACAAAATCCAATGGTATGGACCTTCTCATTGCTTCCTATGCTTTTAGCCAACCACAATTAATGGTATTTTCCTGTGCCTACTATAGAGATTTATAGATTTTAACTAGTTTAGGTAAACAAATCTTTATAAAATAGATGAGTCCTTAAAAGTATCACTGTATGGGGGGGGGGGAGGCTGGGAAGGGATGTGAAGGGTAAACAAAGGAGAAGGCTGCAATGCTTGATAAGAAATGTACGCATTATCCTGCCCATGTAATTATAACCCCTCTGTACAGTATGTTCACAAAAAATATAAATTAAAATTTAAAAAAAGTATCACTGTATAGATCCAGAGATTGAAGGTAATATTAGTCAATAATATCAGTACTAACAGAAATACTACTAATCCAGGAAAATGACAAAGTAATGTTTTTTCTGTTACTAATAATAATTCAGACTCAGCCACATTATAACTTCAAAATAATGGCTACCAATTATAGGCTACCTAACAAGTATTTGAAAACCATTTTTAAAACATGAACCTATCCCTTTCAAGGTAAAAATGAAATTTTAATGTTGAGCAAAAGAGTTATTGCATTTTGAAAACAATAATGTATTTACAGCTTAAAACTACCATTTTTTAAAGTAGATATGCTGAGATGCTTCTACAGTTGTATGACTTGGGGCCTAAAAAATTATGTAAGTTAGCTGTATGCTAGTTGACTTACTCTTATAATCCTAACCTATTTAGGAGGCTGAGACTTTGAGGATCACCGTTTGAAGCCAGCCCAAGCAAGAAAAGTCTGTGAGATTTCATCTCCAATTAACCACCAAAATGCCAGGCTCGACTTGTGTCTTAAGCAGCAGAGTGCCAGCTATGAGCAAGAAGCCAAATAAGAGCATGTGACCTTGAGTTCAAACCCCAGTACTGACATACACACACAAAATGATGTAAATATACAAATAACAAAATAGTTTATATGTATACTTTTAAACTTCCTAGTAGAATTTTCTACCTAGATTTGAAAATGCCACCCAAAGAGTAACGGGATTATGAACTTACATTAAAAAAATTCTGATTTAAAAGTGTAACATCTTTCTATTACTCTATAAAAACTAGTATAGATAGGATTTATTAGCTGGGTTTCAGCCCAAACTGGCTGGAATATAACTGGCATATAAGACTGAAAAATAATATTATTTAATAACCTCAGCTCACATCCTCTAATTATTTTCAGAAAAATATAACTTTTTCTTTTCTGATAACCATTCAAATCAAGTATCAAAATACACAGGACTTAGAACCAAACCTCTGAATTTCTATATCACAAGTTGATAAAGTAAAATCTTAATAGTTGAGTTGTTATAACCAAAATTAAAATTATCAAAATGGCAAACTCTGATAACTAAAATTAAAATACTTAACAATTTTACTATTATTTTTATTTTCTTTAGAATATAAATAATAGTGAAGTAGTACATATTGAAATATTTTAAATGCAGATAAATAAAAAATCAGATTTGAAATATCAACAATATCTTTAGGGCAGCACATGAGGGGAAATGTTTGAAGGCTAACGTAGTCTTTTTAAAAGTATTTGTTATTACAATAATAACAGAGAGAGTCTGCTAAGTTCTTCTATCTTTGAAGAGAGTCTGCTAAGTTCTTCTATCTTTGAATCTCTTATCATGGAACATAGTTATAATTTAAAAGGCTTTCGGCCAAGCAAGTCTTTCTATTCTATCGGGGCAAGGGTAACATCAACACAGAGCCATGAGTAGTACTGAACCCATAACTATTGAAATGCTTAAAATTTTTCTGCAGGCCAGGGACAGGTTAGAAAATCTAAGAATATTATCCTGACATTTCAATTTATGATTCTAAAGTTATTTTTAAAAGCTTAGTAACATGGCAGTATACAAAATGAAAAGTAGACTATAGCTTTCCTACTTACTTACTACTTGAGTAAATCCATTCCTCATGGCCATCACTTAGGTTGAGAGTATGATTTACTTATATGTGTATACTGTGTGCACATGCACATACACACATAAATATCTATTGATGAATATATACATATAGGGAGTTATATTACTTTTGTATTATTTTTATTTTACAAAAATAGGCTCAACTCACAGTGTTCTACAATTGGCTTCTTGTACCTAACACTTGATGACTACCCTAAGAGGATAGCCCACATGGATTCTGTCCCTATCACAGATCTATAGGGAATGATATCATATGGGCAAACCATAGGTTTTAAGCCATTCTTTTATTGGTAGACATTAGCAATGTCTCTATGTTCTGCTTTTACAATAAGGCAACAATGAACATTTCTGTGTACTTTGTGTATTTCTCTAAGTAGGACAGACTCCTGAAAACAGATTTTTTGGGAAAGAATAGGTACATTTAATTTTTGATTGGTATTATAGAATGACTATACTAAACCAAACAATAAGAGTCAGCTACTCAAAATAAATGAATTCAATCTTTCCTCATCAAATCTCCTCACAGATACCTACATTCAGAAAAAGATTTTAGCAAATCCCACAATTTGTATATAAAGACACAAAGGTCTCTAAGGAAATATCACCCTATACACCAGCAGGAGCTCAGGTGGGGTTACTACTAAAATGCAGGACTGTAACTCAACTGACTTCATATATATCATGTATTCCATAGGTCACAATAACAAGTATGAAACAGGACTAATTATCTCCTTTTCTTTTCCTTCCCTTCTTTCTCATCAAGAAGAGAACAAAAAGAGGCAAAAAGTTCAGGAAAGATGCAAGCAGAGGAAGATCCTCAAACTTGGTGGACTAATGGGCACCCAGAATTGAAGGTGCCCTAAGTTCATCTGCACAGTGAGCAAGTGTGGTGGAAACAACTCTGACACGGGATAACCTTGGCCAAAACCTTCTGCAGCCTCAGTGGATTGTATGAAAACTTTCTTGGTTCTAAATATCACCATGTGGCATCCAAAATGAATGCCAGTGTGAAACCAAATTCTGAAGAGAAATATCAGAAAAGAACTAACATCCCACAATGAAGAAACATCTTCAAAGAAGATGTTGTTATAAAAATACCACAAAAGTACTTTCCAACAAATTCCAGACCTAAAAGTAAAGCTTTAAAATGAGGCTCCAAGCACAAAGTCCTGAATCCATTTTCTGTGCCTAAAGAGGCCCATTTAGAGGAAGTACTTCTAATCAGATAACACTGTCTTTGCTTGACCAGACCTATGGGATCCAGTAAGGAAAAAAGAATAGGAAAGGGACCTCTGTAACTTTTGCTATTAGAATGGGGTAGAACAGGAGCCAGTAATTTCTTTTTTTTTTTTTTTTTGGGGGGGGGGGGGGTGGGTCCGGTCATGGGGCCTGAACTCTGGGCCTGGGAGCTGTCCCTCAGCTCTTCAGCTCAAGGCTAGAGCTCTACCACTTGAGCTACAGCGCCACTTCCGGCTTTTTTCTTTTTGCTTATGTGGTGCTGAGGAATTGAACCCAGGGCCTCAGGCATGCAAGGCAAGCGCTCTACCACTGAGCCACCTTCCCAGCCCCAGGAGCCAGTAACTTCTGCAAAGACCACAGGGTAAATGTCTTCAGTTCTGCAGGCCACACTGTCTCTGCTGCAGCTACTCTGCATGCCATACAAAGTACCATGAGCAATAAATAAGGGAATTACCATGGCTGGCTCCACTGCAACATGATGAACACTGTCTTAGACTACTCATGAAAATTAGCTATCTACTACTGTTACTACTACTAATTTTTTTTCTAACTATGTGAAAATCTTAGCACATGGACTATATATTAGCAGGTACTAGACTAAATAGCTTGCCAATTTCTCACACAGAAGCACTTAATTTTCAATCTGAACATTGGTGGAAGAAGGAAAATCTGAGCCCAGCCCCTAGAAAAGATAGGGAAGATGGCCAAAGACAAGGAAGGGTAGCTGTTTTCAAACCATTTCAAGCATTTACCTTAAGTCTCTTCTCTTGTTAAACTCCTCAAATGGAATTGTCCAGGGCAGGGTTTGAGGGAGACATTCTAGAACTTCTGAAGAAAAATCGGAGAAATCCACGCCATACTCAGTTAGGATCCCCTCGGTTTCAGGTTCAATTTCACCAGCCTGACCAAGACTTTTAGCCAGTTGCCTATGGGCAAAATAGAGAACAATGGGGTTAATAAATCTCTCTCTTCTCTGAAATGAGGGGTATTAGCAAAGTCTACCCTCCAACAGCAGAAATATCATCCCCAGTGCATAGGGGAAGCAAGCAGAAAAAACAATGACACGCTTGTCCAGTGAAGTCAATGACTACTGTGTAATTTTATCTTTCTTAAGTAATTCTGACCAAGACTAGAGTGGATGTTCATGTTTATTTACAATTCTATTAGTTTTTAACCTGTAAATGTAAAAATATTTGATCTAAACAAAAAAATGTTTACATGGAGAAGGCAGAAAATCTAGAAATGCAGAGAGAAGAAAATTACAGTATCTGTAATCTAGTCATGCAGTAACCTGCCACTCACATTTTAGGAACTAGCCCTTTAAAAATAAGATTACATTTACTAGGACAGATCTAACATTATGATCAAAGATTCAACTTTTTCACAGGCAAGTATCAATCATCTGTGAATATTATATATATATGCATATACATATAATTGACAGTTTTCTCAAAAGTATTTTCATGCCACATATAGATTATAATCTTAAAATTTCATGCTGAATACAGATAGCAAGTAGGAACTGTAATAAGATCCTTGAAATAGCTGCCTTTGTAAAGGGTGCTGGGGCAATCAAAGATGAGCAAATCCTCTATAGCACATGTCTACTTATCTACCCAGGCAAGCCCAGGAATCCCTTTGCCCAGTCTGCAAGAATTTAGCTCTACCATTAGGACCTTCTCTGGGGCCATTCCATTTCTAAGAAGTTTCTGTTTCTCTATAAAGGTAGGTGTGTGCCTGGTAGAGTTTTTAGGTACTCGGTGGTAAATGAACTTGAGAGTTTAGTTGCCTAATAGACAGACATTTAACAAATTTCAGCCTCTCACTTTGCTATGGAAAGCAATAGTGGTAGCAGCAGGCTGGCCCTATCTCTCACACACTAACCATGAAAAGCAGCCACAATCCACATACTCACTCTGTTCCAGGAGCCAGTGCATTGACTGGTGCTCCTAAAAAACCAGTGCTTTCTCAAACCTGAGTAGTGGTCCCCAAGAAAGCACATTACAATGCCAATGACAGCAGAAGTATGAGGGTAAAAAAATTATAGAAAGTTATCAGGAAAATATTTAAATATTTGGAAATTAATGTATAGATTAAGGAGAGAATGAAAAGATTAAGAAATCTTTTTTAGCTGAATGAAAACATAATATAGCAACATTTGTTTGATGCGTCAAGGAAATTAGGAGGCTAGACTGGGCTAGCCAGCAAGACCATGTTAAAAAAAAAAAAGGAGGTAAGGAAGGAAAGGAAAAGAGAAGAAGCAGAAAGGAAAGAGGAGGGGAGAGAGGGAGAGAGAAGAGAAAGGAAAAGAGAGGGGAGAAGCAGGAGCAGATGGGGAAAAGGAGGGAGAGGAAAGGAAAAAGGGTGGGAGAAGACAGAAGGAGAGAGAGGAGAGGAGAAAGGGAGGGAAAGAAGGAGAAGGGGGGGAGGGAAAGAGATAAAGGAAAGTGCCAAACCAATGCTCAAAGCCTCTACCTTAAATAACAGAGAGAGCAGCAAATTAAATTCCATGTAAGTAGTAGGAGGGGAAAAAATAAAGACCAGGAATCAGAGGACAGAACTTTTTTAAAAAATAAGAAAAGAGAATAAAATAGACAAATTCTAGTCATTCTGCAAGAAAAACAAGGAAACAAAGACACAAAGTTTGAGTATCAGGAATGAGAGCAGGGTATAATTACTCATCCTATAAGCATTAAAAGGATAAGAAGGGAGTTACAAGTGACTTCAAGACAATTAATTCAATATATTGGATCCAACAGGGAAATTCTTTGAAAGATAAAAATTGTCTACGATTATTAAATATGACTAATATCTGAGTAGTCATATATCTATTAAAGAAATTGAATTTAGCCGGGTGCCGGTGGCTCACACCTGTAATTCTAGCTACTCAAGAGGCTGAGATCTGAGGATCGCGGTTCAAAGCCAGCCCGGACAGGAAAGTCTGTGAAACACTTATCTCCAATAAACCGCCAGAAAGCCAGAAGTGGCACTGTAGATCAAGTGGTAGAGCCCTAGCCTTGAGCTGAAGAGCTGAGGGACAGCGCTCAGGCCCAGAGTTCAAGGCCCACGACCAACAAAAAAAAAAAAAAGAAAAAGAAATTGAATTCAGTCTAAAACCTTTTTACAAAGACAGCTCCTCCAGGTCTAGATGGTTTCACTGATGAATTTTACCAAATACTTAAGACAAAGGATATCAGTGTTATATAAAAAGGATAGACACAATAACCCTTTAAAAAAATCAATCAATAGAATTCACTATAACAATCAACAAACACATCATCTCAAAAAGAAGAAAAATAATTATGATAAAAGGGCTCAGCAAATGATTAATGAACAGAAACGTCCTCAACTTGATTCAAGTCCTAGTGAAAGTCCGAGCTAATATCAAACTGAATGATGAAAGGCTAGAATAGAGCAACTGTAATTCTCATCATAGAAATCAGCATCCCCCTACAAAGGATGACTGGCCTCTCTATAAGAAAAAACCCTCTCTATGAAAACTAGAAGTCAATACACTCTGTATAACTGAAACTCTGCCTCCACTCAGAACCCTGAATGTAAAGATAATGACACAGACAACTGAGAGGCTCAGGATTCATTCATGGCAGCAAGAATAGCTCTAGTGACCATACTGACTTCAGCAGTGACTGTGCAGATTATATTTTACAAGGACAGTGGTAGGATCCATTGGTATCATAGCCAAACAACCATGCAAAAAGATGAGGGTTGGGCTTTCCTGGCTCTCAGAGTTCCTTTAGCTCACTCATCTTTCTCAGGATATTCAAGCCTCTCACTATTTCTGTGAGTCTTCAATGTCTTCCAACAAATTCCTTTCCCAATCAGAGCCAGTTTCTCTTGCTTGTAACCAAGAGTTTAGACAGTTAAAGATTCATATCCTACAAATTTCTGAAATGCTAAATATTTTCAGAGATGACTAAAATATTACTGTATTCACTAGAACAAAGTTTCTATTGAAGATTTGGGGGTGACAGGAATTCAACTACTTAGAATAATGTTGTTTAGCTTAAACAAAAAGAACTTTAGTGAAGACAGACAATAATTTTGCATTTAAAAATTGGTATTTTTAAAATTAATGAGGCCTCACTTGCTCCCTAGCCATTTAACCTACTAATTATTTTCACAAGTTTCTGAGGTTCTATTTCCTGCCTTCATCTCCTAACATCAAGGCATTTGGATGTTTAGGTTCTTGGTTTCAAAAACAAGAAACCAACTTTGGCTGAAAGAAGCTTTTGAGAAGGCTATAAAAGGCTTACAACAACCACAAAAAGATATGGAAATAAATCTCCAGATTCTTGATTGTAGACTAAGAATGAAACTCAGGGACTTTTATCAAAAAGGAAAAGAGAAAATGAAAAGAAGAAAAAATAAAGGAAAGGTATCTTGAATCTCTTGCAGCTATGAGGCTAAGGCAGAAAATAAAATTTCAAACACTATAAATCATTCAACTTAGGATGAGACAGAATAAGATTCAAAGAGTCAGACCATGGATAAGATACATAGGAAAACACAGAAAGGTCTCGGTCTACTATCATGAGCTATAAGTTTATTTACAATAGCAGTATATCCATTTGAAAGTAAGATCTCTGAAAAAACAATATATAAAAATTTTCTAATATAACCAAGGTTCACTTCGGCTGAGAAAAAATGGCCTGATAAGCAGAGGCTACAAGTTGAGCCAGATGGATAGCGACCTGAATGATGGATGATCAGAGGACCGTGAAAAGGATACCCAGGGAAAAGATGTGTGGATGCAACTGGTCTAGACCCAATATATTTCTATTGCATGAGAATATGAAAAATTATTTCCACCATGAAGGCAGGATGGGCCTGCCTTATAATGTTAATGAATCTCCCTCCCGTATCACTGAAGTGATTCATCTGTGGACATAGAAAAAGAAAACACAATATTAGGAAATGAGTCCCACAACACTAGCTTCTTACCAATGATGATCTGGGTCCAACCATGGCAAGACACCAGTGTGCCAGCAGCAGCAACCAATGCTGATAATCTGATAGAAAACCATTCCAGGAGGACCTTCTACTATTTGATAACATATTGTGTACAGTGAGCTTCTATGATGAAGATAATATAGACTTCCTTCATTTAAATTAAGAGATATTTTGATAATTCTAGGTTTGAGAAAGCTATTTTCATTTTTCTATATACCTTGCTTATATTAGTACCATAATCCACACATTTGAAAATACCTTATAAGTCATTATGTTATCAGTTATTATATCATCTCAGTCAACCTTGTTTGTAATAAGGGCCTCAGCTAATAGAAGAAACAAAGCTCAAAGAATTCACCAACTGGAATGTTGTATTCAGGAAACACCACCACATAAGATTACAATGTTGTCCTTCTCCAGGAGACAATGATGCTTTATATTTACAGGAACCAGGTCAAGGGAACTGAGGATTTAAGTATTGGGCCTTTCAACATCACATTTAAGATCTACTTAAGGAAAAGTCCTGTCCTCATAGTGCTTCCCTCTATAGCTGACACTGAGAATACCATAATAATAATTTTTCTGAATTGGAAAATGAGACCATAAGAACCCAACTGTCATAAAAAAGCATACTACCTAACTTCCTCCCTGAAAACACATATTTGCAATCAGCAATTTCAAGTGTAATAATGTAAAGAGGTTTCAAGCATCCACTGGGGGTCCTGGAATATATCCTATGCCAATAAGGAGGCCCTGCTGTACTTAAAGATAGGAGAAAAGATTACTACTATCCAAATGTTCTATTAAAAGAACTCCTGAATATAAGGAGGAACAAGCTGAGTGCCAGTGACTCATGCCTGTAATCCTAGCTACTCAGCAGGCTGAGATCCGAGGATCATGGTTCAAAGCCAGACCGGGCAGGAAAAGCCGTGAAACTTTTATCTCCAATAAACCACCAGAAAACCGTAAGTGGTGCTGTGGCTCAAGTGGTAGAGCACTCGTCTTGGGCAGAAGAGCTGAGGGACAGAGCCAGGCCCAGAGTTCAAGGCCCATGACCAACAAAACAAACAAACAAACAAACAAAAAACCCTAAGTAACATTAAGAATATGAATATAGGTCAATAATTTTTAGAAATATATTTTGATTAGCATATTTGAGACACTGGTTATCAACTAGGAAAAAAATCAGGCGTTAGGACAGAAAAGAATATACAACAGTTCCAACAGTATTGATGATATTGAATTTCTGAATCTGGATGGTAATTTCATGGGTTGGTTTTTAGTATTAGATTCCAAAAATTATTTAAGTACTATATACATTCTTTTATTCATAAAATGTACTTTGCAATTAAAATAATATATTTAAAATACTATTTTATATGCTAAAAGTTTAATAGTATCTCTAGAGGTAAAATTTTAGAAATCTTTCATTGTCTATAATATATAAATAATTTTAATGGTAAATCCTCAATTATGTATATGTTTCAATCCTGTTTAATATTGCAGTAATAAATTAAGAAAGACTTCCTCATTAGAGAAATTTACACTGATTATCACCTCAAATCTTTCTCACTCAAGACAGTCCTTCTATGAATTCTGTTTGATTCATAATAAATGACTATACAATTAAGTCCTATGATAAAAATAATCCAGATAGTGCTTAAAGAATAATCTCAATTTCTTACAGTTGATGGTTGGAGACTCTTGGGGTATCTTATGTACATTCTATATACAAAGCACCAGACTAATTGTCTGGGTGATGCAGGAGTAAATTATTTGTTGACAAAGGAAATTATGACCAAAAAAATTAGTCCTTCAAATTGGCCTGTTTGCCTTAAAGAAACACTTAACAGGCAATATTAGTGTTTTCAGTCATTCATTCTCTTTTCCTTACTCAAATGTTTTGCAAGGTCTTTAAAACTAGATTATGTACAGGCTGTACATTCTTATAGTGATAAGCATTATTAAGTGCTCTCACACATACTGGCACATATTTAAAACTCCATATAAATAAACAGATAAAATGGTACAATATTCCTGAGAACTCACAGATGAGGAACAACCAAACACTGGCTGATCCTAAGACTCAGAACTTTAGTAAAGCAAACAAGAAGTGTAGTAATTACACAACATATTTGGCTGTAAATTTTAGATACTATTTTCTAAAATCAAGAGTAGACAAGTTACCTTCTTTTACTCTAGTTTAGTATTGTAACACAGCAGAAAGTAGCAAGTAAGGAATGGGAACCTCATGAAAAATTTCTTGATAGTGAAAATACAAAAGAAGAAGGAAGGTTTAACAACACTGAATATGCCTGAAGCTTGGAGTAAATCAATGTTGCCACGAAAGGAGCAGGGAAGAGGCAAAGTATACTTAGAAGGATGTGAGGGCTGGGAAGGTGGCTCAGTGGTAGAGCGCTTGCCTTGCATACTTAGAAGGATGTGAGACAGCCATTGATATCTAAAGTTCCCTAACAATATTTTCAAGCAGGTGTACTAGAAATCTCAAGTGGCTATAATGACTTTGGCAGGACTAATAACAATGCTCCTTGGGAAAGAAACCATTTAGCAATCAAGGCCTCACAGCTAGAACCACTCTCCATTCTTTGATGCTTGCTCTACTTTGCCCAGGATGTTCTGAGTATTCCATTTGTTCCAAAACTGATCCTTATAGGCCACCAGGTGGAGCTCAATCGTCTCACACACACACACACACACACACACACACGCACACACGCACACACGCACGCACGCACGAACGCACGCACGCACGCAGGCACGCACAAACAGCTCCTTCCTCAGCCTGATTTGCTTTTAGTTTCCTAGCCAGCTAGAGCCATGTTCCCCCCACCCCCCAAAAAAGAGTTGTAACAACTTCTCAACCTTTACTCAGAAGATTCTTTAAATAAGGAATGTGCTCTGGAAAAGGTGAAATGCTCTTTTCATCCAAGGAGAATGATTGGAGTCAGTTATTTTTCAATTTCTAATCTTATAATAATATCTCCATGGAAAACACTACTTTTTCCCATTTGCCTTTTCTACCAATCTGGCCACTGTTTCTAAAAATAATTCGTTTAAGTAACTTAAGACCATATCTTCAATCACATCTATCCCCTAAAGAAATCCAGTATCTTCAAACCTAAGTAGAAGTATTTATTTCTTTTCTTTTTTTAGAAGTATTTATTTCTATCAGTCAGCAAATATTTGACAACTAACTCTATAGTACAAAAAATAAAAAGAAAGAAAGAAAAAAAGAAGATGAAGAGTGAAGATACTCAAGCAGACCTTGGCCCAACCATTTCCTTCTCCAGCATGCACCACAGCAATCAGAACTTTTCTTTCTCTACTTCCATCCTTCAAAGTCATGGCACTGATGCCCTTCACCCTCATTAAAACCAGCCTTACTGAGATTAGTTCTCTATTTCTCACTCCCAACAAGCCTCCCACTAAGCCTAGGCAACCCTAAGTTCCACCAAGAATTTCTCATTCATTTTCTCTCCTGCAGCCCTGAAAGGCACTGAAGCTTGCTAGATAAAATAACATAAATATGTCAATTTGCTCCAGGTCAGTTGTGTCCTACATCTTCAGTTAGCTTTCACAGTGTTGCCAAGAAACACTATTATGTTTCTCACAGTAGCTGTTGTAACACTTTTCCATTTTCTTCAAGATTTATCATTACATTTCAATAAGAAACCACAACCAACCTGATGGTGATCCATCCATGTTCACAACATCTTGGAAAGGAAAGCTGAGACAGGAAGCCTTAGACTTTAGGTAACAGACTTCACAAAGGTTTGAGAAATATAGGCATGAATGTCACTGTAAGAGTTTCTACAGGGAGGATGATTTAAGAGGTTTGGAAAGCTCTTCAAACTGTAAATCTGACACATAACTGCAAATCATTCCAGCAAGGAAGCCAATGTGGCTTTTTAATTATCCTGAACAAGAGTCTAATACTAAATATTACTACTACTAAATATACTGTGATATTTGACAAAAAGTACTGGTCCCTAAAAGCCAGTAGGGACTGGCTAAGAACTAAGAACAGTCTGTCTTTGGGTTTTTGATGGTATTCAAGATTCATGAAAATATGGTAAGTGTGATATACAGAGAGGTAAACAAGGCTCAAGTAAGACTTCTCATGAACTCAAACAATGAAGTCTCCAAACTGTAATACTCTTTGATCCTCTAAATGGAGAAAGCACCACTGGGGTGACAGAGAAGTCATCCCATAGCAAAGAAAGCTGAGACAGGAAGCCTTAGGTTTCAGACCTTCCCAAAGCTATGAATATCATATATTCCATTAATGCTTGCAGTTTGCTCAGTCCTTCTGTGCATATCTCTACACTCTTAAGTCTGGCATTCTTTTTGATTTGTATAACTGTTGTGTTCTATAATTGATCATTAATTTTGAAGTCTTAGAAGCTTAGTTCTCATCATTTTCTCCTTCATAATTCCTCTTGTGCTTTCTAGCTTAATTTATGACACTTCTTCCCAGTCATCCTGGCTCATAGCCAAGAAATATGTTTAAATAAACAACTACAATCTAAATATATCAGAGTTACATTAACAGTAGTATAAGACCGTAGTGGGAGCACTGTAGACGTCAGGGAAGACTTTTGAGTGGTCAACTAAACTGAATTTTGAAGTTGAATATTTTATCAAGCAATTGTTGGAGAAAGCCACTTCCGGGGGAAAAAAAAAAAGTACGATATACAGAAGTTTGGAGCTGTGAACAAACATAGCTTGGGAAACTACAAACACTGAGGCACTTAAAGTAAAAGGTATAGAAAGAGCCAAGGTTACTCTAGGGATATTGTGATTAAATTGCCACATGCATCTACCCTTTGTCACCAAGGTCTGAGGCCTGAAAGTTCATCTAAGATTTGACCTTCTCTTAAACATGCAATTCTAATTGGTCATCACATCTGGAAGAATTTGTTTTGAGCCTTTTCACTCCTCTTGTTGCTTCTACTATGTTCCTTGTATTTCATGTTCTCCCACTCCCTGTCTTCCTCTAATAGTCTAAAATGACACTGACTGCCAATTATGTCCCTTCCTAATTATTCTGCATCTTCAGTTCAAGAGATCTTTCAGCAGAGTCCTCTATTCTCCAAGAAATGATCCTGGATTTCCCTCTTCTCCTACTTCCTCTAAACATCCAGAAAGTTATTTTATTCCTGTGGAAGAGCTTACACACTCGCTTCATTCTCCTTTGTACTATATTCCCAGAAAGCTGAGTCCCACCATCTTGCTAGTCGGGCATTGGATCATGGGACTCTGGTCCCCTCCTTGGTTAAAACCAATGACTAGGAAATACCTGTCTTGAGCTATATCAATAAGATTTCTTACTCCTGGATCACTGTTTTGTTTTGTTTTATTTTTGCCAGTCCTGGGGCTTGAACTCAGGACCTGGGCACTGTCCCTGAGTTTCATTTTGCTCAAGGCTAGCACTCTACCACTTGAGCTACAGCGCCACTTCTGGCTTTTTCTGTTTATGTGATACTGAGGAACTGAACCCTGGGCTTCACACATGCTAGGCGAGCACCCTACCACTAAGCCACATTCCCAGCCCTGACCACTGTATTGTGATCTAGACTTCAGTGCATGACCTGCAAAGGATTGACTACCAATAAGCTACCATGAAGCACAGCCCACACATAGAATGAGGCAAAGACACATCATTGTGACTGGGCTGGTCAGGGTAATGGGAAGAAACGTTGCAATTCCTTTGCTGCCTCATTAGTTAGGAGTTTCTCATAAGAATCCCCTCTATTTTCTGCCTTAGGTTTCAGAACTACCAGCTTCTCACAGTAATCTCCACTATTAATTAAAATAACTCAGGTGAGATTTCATTTCTTAGAATCAAATTATCCCTATATTTAAGTCTTTTTGCATTAGATTATAATTTCCTGGAACAAATTCTAGCTTGCTTACCTTTATATTTATCAGCTAATACTTACACACAGTTAAGCAAAGCCTATATGGTAAACTGAATTTACAAACCATAGAAGTGTGTAACTCAGACTTGAATAATTAGTACCAGTCACACAGGCAGAAGTAACTCAGTACCCTTAAGGTCAGAGACACAGGGCGAAGACAGAAATTTCGAAGGAAGCCACCTTAGCTAAACCTGATTTTTAGGCACAGTTTGTATGGATGCTGATCACACACTCACATCCACAGCATGCGCTACTTTGTGCTCCTCCTCAGGGCCTGGCAACGATAAGGGAGGAAGCTGAGGCTATCCTAGCATAGCATGTTTGGGCTGGGAAGCAGTGACCTCAGTTCCTAAAAAGCAGTAACTGATAGCCAGAACAAAACAGCAGGGCGACCACCAGCGCACTCGACAGCTGCAGCCCTCACCCAGTGTGCAGCCGACATCTCTGAGAACTTCATCAGGAAAACCTGCCATATTTTCTTTTTACAAAGATGTGAAAGGTTATATTTCCACAAACAATCCTTTTAATTCTATTAAGAGGGCAGTGATAGAATTAGCACATTTTTCCACCTAACCATGATTATCTTCAAATTTTATTTTGGAAATACACAATAACATGTGATTATCATTTTAAATAGTCTTTCTTTTGATCCAAGAAGTATGTCTGCTACTTCCAAAACCAGACTCCCTTTGTGGACGCTGCTAAACCATAGACAAGGTTCTGAATGAAATGAGGGATCAGCTATATAAGAAGAACCTACAACAACCCTTTTGAATAATAAGAGAAACCCATACCAAGAAGATTTCCTGACTATACTCTCATAACATAAAAACTAAGGAAGGAGTGCCACCAAGTATGCACAGTGAGGAACAATAGAAAGGCAGATAAAAGACAAGGCTGGATTTCCTTCCCTCTCACTGCCAAGCAGAGCAGGCCAGCTTTCATGACCATGGTCAGGCCTTTTAACTTGATAGTGAGAAACTGGCAAGCCTGTGAGAAGAACTACTTAGGGCTCAAAGAGGTTGCTGCACTCTGGAATAACGAGTTAGACATAAAAATGATGACATTGCAATCACACTACTTAAGAGCAAAAAGGAAAATGCAATGGTTCCTAAGTTGTTCTGAGACCATGTAAATCACACTAATCTTCACATAATAGAAAGTGGCATAGAGTGGTATTTCTTAAATTGCATCAGTATGACACAAAAAAACATTGTGGTTACTTTGCAGGGCATAAGAAAGTAAGTTTGTGGGGTGCTGGTGGCTCACACCTATAATCCTAGCTACTCAGGAGGCTAAGATATGAAGATTTTGGTTCAAAGCCAGCCTATGCAAGAAAAGTACACGAGACTCTTATCTCCACTTAAGCACCAACAAAACAAAACAAAAGCTCAAAGACAGTGCCCAGTCCCTGAGTTTAAACCCCAGAACCTGTACAAAGAAGAAAGGAAAGGGAAAGGGAAAAAGGAGAAAGAGGAAAGGGGAAAAGGAAGGAAAGGAAAGGGCATAAAAAGAGAGAGGGGAAAGGAGGGACAGAGAGAAAGAAAGAGCGAGAAAAAGAGAGAGGAAGGAAGGAAGGGAGAGAGAGAGAGAAAGCAAGAAAGAAAGAAAGAAGGAAAGAGCACACCTGTCAAAGGCAGGACATGGTGGCCATCTAGTCAGTGTTGGCTCTCAAAGCCACAGAACATTTCTAGGAGGGTCTGTCCTATATGACCAGTAAGCAAGTCACTAAACCAGACTAACAGTTTAACTATAACTTAAACCTTTCATTTCAGAAGGCAAGCACATTCAGGTTTGGCATGTTGTGCTATAACTCATCTATACTATATACCTATATTTTCATTTCCTGTGTGGCAAAATGAGACATTATAATAAAGTCCTAGAGACATAGCTAAAATAGGACCACTTTTCTTTCTAAATGAATGCCAGTTACAAGAAGGAAAATAGACAGTATTTCATCAGATAGTTATATCCAGTATTACAGTATCATCTTTGATGGTCTAAGGACTACGTTGTAGTTTGAATATGGAATGACCCCACAGGTTTGTTTTGAACCCCTAATTCGAACCTGGTAGTGCTATTCTGGAAGGCTATAGAAACTTTAGGAGATGGGGCCTAGCTTGAGGAAGTAGGTCACTAGGGCATGCCTTGAAGGTGATATTGGTCTCAGTCCTTTCCTCTCTGCTTTCTATCCATTATGAGGTGAGCAGCCTCTGCCAAATGTTCCTGCCACCATGATGTTCTGCCCAGAATCAATGGAACCAAAGACTGTGGAGTGAAATCTCTGAAACCATGAGCCAAAATAAAGCCTTCTTGTTACAGCACCAAGAAAAGTAGCTTAAACAGACAATATCATATAACTAGATACAGATACAGATATTTAAGTTAAATTGATTTCTGACAGTTTCCACAAAAACCTTTGGCACTGGAAGATCAATGCCAACAAAACATACCATTCACATAGGCCTTCATAGTCACATGTTAAAACAAAGAAACCACCTGTTCCCTGAATGCAATGATATTTTGCATATTTTAATATAGGCATCTGAAAGGAAAAGGACTGGCTTTTTTAAAGAACCCTCTGTAGCACCAAAGTACAAACTATTTATGACATACCAGGAAATGAACAGAGGCTCAGAATGTACTTATATTTTATCAAAAACAAAACCAAAAATAAACCAGGTGCCAGTGGCTCATGTGTGTACTTCTACTCAGGAAGATGAGATTTAAGGATTGCAGTTCAAAACAGCCTGGGCAAGAAAGTCTCTGAAAGACTCTGATCTCCAATTAACTACCAAAAAAGCTGAAAATAGAGTTGTGGCTCAAGTGAATGAGTGCCAGCCTTGAACTAAAAGGCTCAGGGACAGTGCCCAGACTGTCTACATGCTAAGGGCAATGATGTCTGAAGAACTAGGGATAAGCTGTATCAAATACTGTGGCTAACATAAAAAAAAATCTGATTTACAAAAATGCTCATCTAAAGCCTGCCTATACTGAGTTCTTCCTATACACTAAAGTTTTTCTTGCCAGAGATCACCTACCCCAGGGCAAAATTGCTGTCTTCCTTCCAGTCTATGATGCGGCAGATGAACAGTGTGTTGGCATAATCTTTAGGCCGGGTCACGAAGTCCTGGGGACAATCCTTGAGAGGTACATAAATTCTAGGCACTCGGTGGTCTGAAGGAGAAAACAGGGCATATTTCCTAAACAGTTCACTGTTCTTATCAGCCAAGAGTTTGAGAACGCCAGTTGCTGCTCGAGAATGTTTTTTCTCCAAGATGTAAACCACCTGCAAACATCAAAAATAAAGTTAGTATTATTCATCTACAGAACAAGCATTAGTTGACCAGCTTGGGAAGTCAGCAGGCTTCTGCATGATCACCTAGGTGAGTCCAAAAGTTTTTAGAGTCATCATGAAGGGTCTCTCAATGATGTTCTAAGTAATCTATGTCTAAATTACAACAATGTAAGTATCTAATAAGCATATGGATATCTAATAAGCAGCATTTGCAGCACTTGGATAAATAAAAGTGTTTTCATAACCAAAGTGTTGCCTTATGGAAATGTGTCAGACTCCAGCAGGGAAGTACAACTCCAAATATTTATTCTACATTGTATTTTCCCCACATGACCAATACTATGACATCCCATCAACAACACAAGTGCTTTTAACAATTGTTATTAAACATAAGTTACTGTTCTCAATAATCACTTCTATTTTTGCTGAGTTTTTCTATTTTCTTAAATGATTTCTAATACTTGCCAAAGCATCTGTATAATGGCCACTGTACAATCTTTGTCAGATAATTGAAATAGCTTGGCACTGAAGTTGTTGAATATCTTTCCTCACTCAAGTTGTGAATTTCCTTATTCTTTCAATTACATTCTGGACTATTTGACTATCATGTTAAGAGACTCTGAGCCACACTTAAAATCTTCCATTTTGGAAGGCAATCGTGCTATTTAGGTTTAGTATTGGTTCTGGCCTACTGCGATGGGCTGTATATCCAATGACAATTTCATTTCAGAGCCTTTGCAGTATCATTTTGGTATTTTGGGTTTATATGGTGATCATGGGCTATCACTGTCCTACTGGTACTGCCTGTGAGGTGAAGGGCCATGTCACCTAGAAGTGGTGATCTCAATGACAATCTCTAGCTTGCAGGGACAAAGAGACTTCCTGTTTGGGGTTTCTTATTGTGAGAGTCTCTCTATTACCTGGCTGCCCAGTGTCTCTGTGTATGAAAGGGAGTCTCTAGTCTACAGGGAGAAGATGCTTCCTGGATCGCACCAATTACAGCAGGATCTCCCTGGCTAATACCACTAAACTGCTTGTTAATACTGCATGAAGAAAAAGGAAGGTCCCAAACTGGGCAGGCTATTACAATAAGATTTCTTTTTTTTTTTTTTTTAATTTTCTTGGCATGGTTGGTGTCTCTGGTGGGGAGACAGTAATCTCTGAACCACAGTCTAAAGAATTTTCTTCAGCTGAGTTATTTCTTTCAGTGGCATCTCACTTGTTGGAATGAATCAGATATTGGCTACCTCTTGGTAGAGAGAGAAGTCTAAGGTCTAAGGGAGATGAGGGCCTTTCCTCTGGCCATTTACTACTATAAGGGCTCACAGGCAATTCCATTTCCAGGTACTGTTGGGATTGCCTGGTGTTTCTGTGTTAGATGCAAGAGGACTGAGTCTCCCTGGGTCATCCTCTGATGGTTAAGGCACTAAGGAATTTCTCTAGTTTGCCTGCCTTTCTTCACCTTTCAAAGTTCTCCTTCAGTTATCTCTTCTTTTTATGGAGGGAAGGGCTTCTTTTTTTTTTTTTTTGGGTCCGATCGTGGGGCCTGAACTCTGGGCCTGGGCGCTGTCCCTCAGCTCTTCAGCTCAAGGCTAGCGCTCTACCACTTGAGCTATAGCGCCACTTCCGGCTTTTTTTCTTTTTGCTTATGTGGTGCTAGGGAATCGAACCCAGGGCCTCAGGCATGCAAGGCAAGTGCTCTACCACTGAGCCACCTTCCCAGCCCCAAGTCCTTGCTTCTTGATTTAACTTCAGCACCCAAGTAGAAAACAGGAGGGTGTTACCTGTGATTCACACAGTGTTAGTTATCATGTAGATGACTCCAGCATAAATTTTGCATTAAGTATTGTTTTTACCTTGTAATTTTGGGTTGAATTCATTAAGAAACATTAACCAAAAGGAAAAAAAAGGAAGAGAGAGAATGCAGGTATTCTTGGAAAGTGGTAGCAAATCAAAGAATACAAGTTCCATGGACAGAGATTGCCTTGATCTAAGCTCTGACTACAGTCACAAGGACCAAGGCCCAGTATAGTCAGATAGTTTGTTTAATGTAAGCTATTCAGTCAAAATTTTTATACTGCACAGATATCTCATATGCATGTGCTTGGACATATACATAACTTAGAAATTCCTCATGTCACAAAAAACAACAAATAAATATGAGACAACCAAAGGAAAATTGACAAGTAAAAAGAAGACAAATTAGACCCAACACTGGATTATCTTCCCTATCTTGCATACTGTCTGGTAATAGTTGGTCCTCAAAATACCTATTGGAGTAAAAACCTAGACTACTGAGTGGGCATGGGAGTAACACATACAAGAGTGTAATTACAAATTCTTCATGTCCACATACAGGAGAGATAGTCTCTTAACCAACTGGCTGGTGGGTGGTCACATGGATTCTCAGAGTAAACATTCTGATAGAAGCCTCTAGTACTGGAAGTCTCACACTAGAAGATGATTTTTTTTTTTTTTTCATTTAAGAAGTTTTTAATGAAAGTTGTATGAGATTACTTCATGGCCTACATCTTCTCAATTGTTTCTTCCTTGGATTTGCCATTTTCCTCTCCGGGATGTGGCTTTCCAGTTCAGGATCTTTTTGCAGTCTTTGTCCAGTTTCAGCTTGGTGATAACCACCGTGCTTGGGTGAATGCCTACATGTAGAGTGGTGCCATTAGCCTTTTCCTGCCGTACCTGTTCAATGTAATGACATACTTCTTCCTACAAACCTGTTGACCTTTATAGTATCCTCACACAACCTGGACCTTACAGTTCCTCCAGATGGGCATAGTAGCACATTGTACTTCTGTCTCAGGTCTTTGGAAAGAGGGGAAGACAATCTTCCTGTGAATGTGGGAAGGTACATTGAAATGCCTTTTCTGGTTCTTGATTCAGTCAGAAATGACAAAGGGATTGAACTTCATTTTGGCTGAAAAGTGCTACCACGAGCTATTTATATAGCAAGAGCCATATTTGAAGATGCCAACAGCATATAAAATTTTTGCAAAAAAAATGAACTATGTAAAACAATTAAACAAGAATGTAAAAATAATCATGTGATAACTATACTGAATACTTACAAAAATTGTAGAAGACACTAAAATTTACTTTTCTTCCTTTTTGTTGGGGGCAGGGGGCAGTCTTGGGGCTTGAACTCAGGGTCTTGGCACTATCTCTGAGCATTTTCTGCTGAAGGCTAGTACTCTTACCACTTGAGCCACAGCTTCACTACCTAAAATTTACTTTTTGAGTTAAATATGGACCTGACAACTCCTTGAATTTTATAAAAACAATTAAAAAATGGAACAAAAATGCCATGCTGGCATTATAATCCTTGCTACTCAGGAGTCTGACATCTAAGGACTGTGATTTGAAGCCAGCTTGGTCAGAAAATTGTGTGAGACTCTTATCTCCAATTAACCATTGAAGAGCCAGAAGTGGAGCTGTGGCTCAAGTGACAGAACACTAACCTTGAGCAAAAAAGTTCAGAGGCAGTACCTAGACTCTGACCTGAGTTCAAGCCTCAAGATTGGCACTAAAAAAATTAATAAAGGAACAAAAACTTCTAGAAAGGGTCCCTTTTCTTTTTGCCAGTCCTGGGACTTGAACTTAAGGCCTGGGCAAGCTTCTTTTGCTCAAGGCTACTCAAGCCACCGTACCACTTCTGCCTTTTTCTATTTATTGTGGTACTGAGGAATCAAACCCAGGGCTTCATGCATGCTAGGCAAGCACTGTACCACTAAGCCACATTCTCAGTCCCAAGAGTCCATATTTATATTGTTCTTCCACTGTCTGAATTTTTATTCTACTTTATTCTCTTTTCTGAGAGGGAGGCAGTACTGGGTTTTGAACTCAGAGCCTTGTACTTGCTAGGGAGGTACTCTATGACTTGAGTTACACCTCCAGCCCTTACTCTGCCTTAAATTAAATAACAACAAAAAATTGAAGTTCAAAACAATTCACTACAAGTAAAGTTTAATCAAGGAACATAATGCAAAACTCCAAACACAACCATACTCAAGGAAAAGGACTTAGACCTTTAACCAAATACAGGCAAATTAATATTATATATATATATATATATATATATATATGTTTAAAATACATTTTAGAAAGAACTATTCACACTAGCAACTAGTGCCTCACATATGTATTTCTAACTACTCAGAAGGCTAAGAATTGGAGGATCATGGTTCAAAGCCTGACCAGGTAGAAAAGTCTGTTAAGACTCCATCTCCAAAATAACTAGTGAAAGGCTGGGCTGGAAGTGCAGCTCAAGCAGTGGAGCAAGCAAGCTGAATAAGAACAAGGCTCCAGGTTCAATTCCGTACCCCCCCATCTCTCCCCCCCCCCCCACACACACACAAGCCAACTATTTACTTATCATAACTCCCTGCTTGGCTCAGTGGTAGAGTGCTTGCTTGCATACATGAGGCCCTGGGTTCGATTCCTCAGCACCACATAAGCAGAAAAAGCTGGAAGTGGCACTGTGGCTCAAGTGGTAGAGCACTAGCCCTGAGCTGAAGAGCTGAGGGACAGCACCCAGGCCCAGAGTTCAAGCCCCACAACCGGCAAAAAAATAAAAAATGAAAAATAACTCCCTGCTTGCACTGACTTTCTGGTCAATTAAACAACTACAGTCTTACGCTAAGCGTTTATTTGGACAAGTAGAGAATATCTGTAGGCAATGACCTTGGCTGATTTCTGCAGTAACTTCTCTGATGAAGCTCTTACATCTTGAGACATGGAAATGTTCTCCTCTTTTGAAACTGGTGCACTAGGATCTTCTTTTCCTAAATTAGAGTGAGAGAGAAAAGAAGAGGAATCAATTGAGCATATCTATTAGGCATATGGCAATATGTGTGTGTGTGTGTGTGTGTGTGTGTGTGTGTGTGTGTGTGTGTGTGTGTGCGCGCGCGCATGCGCATGTGCACATACACACATGCACATGCCAGTAATGGAGCTTGAACTCAGGTTTTGAGCACTATCCTTTAGCTTTTTCCACTCAAAGCTGATGATAATCTACCACTTGAGGCACAGTTCCACTTCTGGCTTTTTGATGGTTCACTGGAGATAGGACTCTACCTGACTTCAAACCATGATCCTCAGATCTCTGCCTTCTGAGTAGCTAAGATTACAGGGATGAGCCACCAGCACCAGGCTCTAATATATAGATCGGGAAAGATTCTTAGATGCTACGCACCCCACACCACTCACTTTACAACCTTGCCTACAGTGGTTGGGTGGCATGGCTAAAGCAATTATGTCAGATAGCTATATGAATGCTCACATGGAACACTGGCCTCAGCAGGCCACAGCTGATTTATTTAACTCTATCCACATGTAAAACATCATGTAAATAAGGAACATCAAACAGTACTGAATTCAACTAAATCACCTAGGTGTCAAAATGTCCCAAAGCACTGATAGCTCACACCTGTAACCCCAGCTAAGATCTGAGGATCTTGGTTTGAAGTCAGCCCAAGCAGAAAGTCCATGAGGCTCTTATCACTAATTAACCACCAAAAAGTTGGAAGTGGAGCTGTGATTCAAGTGATAGAACACTAGCCTTAAGCAAAAAAGCTTAGGAATAGCAACCCAACCCTGAGTTAAAGGCCCAGGATAAACAACAACAACAACAACAAAAATCTCTACATCTACCCAAGAAATTGAAATCATATCTCCCCCAAGAAACAGGGAGCCAAACTACAAAACAGAAATATTAAGAGCCCTCGCCAAAAGCAGCAAATTATATACTTTTGAACATACATTTTTTTCTACTATTTACATTAAATTTCTTTCCCCACAAAATATTCTTACCCAATACTTTTATGTTGGAGTTTCTGGATTCTAGGGGTAGTCAATTCATGTAGTACCCATTCCAGGTGCTAAAAGACATATTTACCATCATTTAGATATACCCAAGACCAAAGTAACTCAGCAAATTCTTCTCAAGACTAGGTGCTTCTTAAAGATTCAGTTTCAAGCCATTATCTTTGTGATTAAGTGATCAAAGTGTCCTCTACCATCTCTGCTGAAAGCACCCACCAAAGCATTCACCGAGAGAGGAATTTTCACTGCACTCCCAAAAAAAGACACAAATACCTATTTTCTCATTGTTAGTTACCTATCCATCAGTAAAAGAGAGATAATCATCTAAGATCATCTTTTAATTTAGGCCGATAGCTCAGGATTCCCAAATCATCAGATCCTTCCAGAAGAACATCTAATTTTAGGATCTCAGTAAGAACATTTAAAAAAAAAAAAATCACATACAAGGTCTGGGAAGGTGGCTCAATGGTAGAATGCTTGCCTCACATGCATGAGGCCCTGGCTTCGATTCCTCAGCACCACATATGCAGTAAAAGCCAGAAGTGGCACTGTGGCTCAAGTGGTAGGGTGCTAGCCTTGAGTTGAAGAGCTGAGGGACAGCGCCCAGACCCAGATTCAGGCCCCATGACTCTCTCTCTCTCTCTCTCTCTCTCACACACACACACACACACACACACACACACACACAAAACTTGTTGATCTGTCTGTTCTGTAATATACCTTGCCAATACACTCTACAGAATAAAGAAACTGAAGAAAGAATAAGATGATAAAATTCAAAATACATACTTTGATATCTTAATCCTTTATCTCAATAAAGGACAGCAACGGAGTTTACAGTAGTGAATGGACTTTTTTTTTGGTCCGGTCGTGGGGCTTGAACTCTGGGCCTGGGCACTGTCCCTCAGCTCTTCAACTTAAGGCTAGTGCTCTACCACCTGAGCCACAGCGCCACTTCCAGCTTTTTTCTTTTTGCTTATGTGGTGCTGAGGAATCGAACCCAGGGCCTCAGGCATGCAAGGCAAGCGCTCTACCACTGAGCCACCTTCCCAGCCAGAATGGACTTTTTTCTATGCCAGTCCAAACCCTGGGATATAACTGTTGGCTCTAACTTAAAGTGATTATTACTTCAGGTTCCATCCCAACCACAGCAAGTCTTCTGCTCCAAAGGTCACACCAGATCATAATCAAAAAGAGAAGGAAAGCCACAGAAGTGGGGCCAAGCACAATTTTTAGATATCACACCTGAACATGATCCTTCCAGGTTCTGTATTCATAAGATTATCCTAGTAGAAATAAGTCTTTGTTCAAAGTTACATTCTAATAAATTACACTGAAGTTTATAGCCTTGCAGGTGAAAATCACAGATAGGGTCAATGAATGTAAAGAAATACAATGCCAAGTTGGCAAGGTAAATCACTTTAGTTCATTTCCAACAACTATGTCTTTCCTCATGAATAGCAAAGTTGTTGATTCAATGAGATACTGCATTGTTTAATCACACGATAATGTATCTATTCAATTATTCCATGTGTATTTATTGAGCACTGGGCCTTGAGAACTTAGTTTAAAGTAAAATAAATATGGTCCTAGCCTTTAGAACACATAGGTTAATTAACATATAGGTTAATATAGGAAATGATAATATAAAAGTCAGGAAAAGGCTGTGAGGAAGTGACATTAAGATGGAGACTCGAAGGGCTGGAAAGGTGGCTCAGTGGTAGAGCGCTTGCGTTGCATGCATGAGGCCCTGGGTTCGATTCCCCAGCACCACATAAGCAAAAAGAAGTGGCGCTGTGGCTCAAGTGGTAGAGTGTTAGCCTTGAGCTGAAGAGCTGAGGGACAGCACCCAGACCCAGAGTTCAGGCCCCACAACCAGACCCCCCCCACACAAAAAAAAAAGATGGAGACTCGAGGATAGACTGACAAGGGAGTCAAAAGACCTGCAAGCAGGGAATGTAAAGTGAGAAGAAAGACGTTCTTCTCATAATCAAAGTCCAGAAAGAGGACCTTGAAACAGAGCCCAATGAGCAAGGTTGGGTACTAAAAGAGGTGAAAATGAAGGGTAGATAGAAGTCAAGTCAGATGAGGTATTTCAGGATACAGGAATCCAGAATACAAGCCTAGAGACAATGGGAAGCTGGTTTGTATGAAAGAGGGGCATCACCAAGGAAAGATTAGAGAAGGCTGAGAAAAGATATGGAAGCAGAGGTATGGCCCAAATGATAGAGCACCTGAGCAAAAAGAACCAGAAGATTGTATGAAGCCCAGAGTTCAAGCCTCAAGAGAGACAGAGAGGGAGAAAGGAAAAGGGAAGGGAGAAGGGGAAGAGGGAAGGAGACAGAGATGGAGAAAGAGAAAGAAGGAAGGAATGGGAGAGAGGAGAGAAGGTAGAGAGAGTATATGAGATATTTGATGTAAGAAGTATACCTGATGCCAGTGGCTCACACCTGCAATCCTAGCTATTCAAGAGGCTGAGATTTCCATTCAAAGCCAACCAAGGCAGGAAAGTGTGAAACTCTTCCCTCCAATTAACCACAAAAAGCTAAAAATGGAGCTGTGGCTCAAGTGGGAGTGCTAAAGGATAGCACCCAGGCCCTGAGTTCAAGTCCCATTTCCAACACAAAAATTAAAAAATTGATATGAGAAGCAAATGATAGTTTCTAGATTTCTGTTAGCAAAAGTTATCATTTAAGAAAGTCTGGAGAAGGAAGTAAAAAATCAAGAGTTTATTTCAGTGGTACTCATTCATGCAAGGCCACCTCTGACACTATCACGGGATGATGTTACATAGGCAGATCAACAAAAGGTATGGAATTCAAAAGAGAGCTAGACTATGGCTATAAACAAAATTCACATGTTGCGCACTTCTGTATTTATATTTACAGACCAATGTGGAGAGCAGAGATTCAACCAAGTATGCTCAACTATTAAATTCAAATTCATAAAGCTCTTGCACTGCTCCCCATTCTCCATGCACAACTAAGAGAAAACGTGTTAAAAGAAAAGAACTTTTCTGAGGATGCATGTTGGGGTTTGAAAATGCATAGATGTTTCCAAGAGAAATAAGGATACTGCAGGGCACACCAGGCAGACAGTGTACAAGAGGTTAATGTGGTAAAGATCTAATAAGAGATTTGTGGTCACTACCAACAGGTTGAGGATACAGTGCTGGGTGAGAAAGGTCTGAGATAGGAACAAGGTTGAGATAGGAATAAGGTAGATAAGAAATGGGGCAGACTCTGTAGCCCCTAAGAGACTCTACTTACTGTTCAATATTTAATTTCTTCTTTCCTAGTAATAAGAATCCCAATTTGGTATGGTAGCTCAGTTAAAAGACTACTTTTTTTTTTTTAACCAGGCACTGCTAGCTCACACCTGTAATCTGAGGACTGTGGCTCAAAGCCAGCCTAGATGAGAAAGCCCATGAGACTCTTATCTCCAATTAACTACTAAAAAAAGCCAGAAGTGGAGCTGTAGCTCTAGTGGTAGAATGCTAACCTTGAAAAAAAAAAAAAAAAAGGTTCAGGAGTAGCACCCAGGCCCAAAGTTCAATCCCCAGAACTGGCACATGCGCACACATGTGTACACATGCACATGTATACACAGAGACTACTTTGTCAACCGTTTTATAATGACAGATGGCTAACACATCTAAGTTTTAGCCAATAAAGAAAAGAAAAGATTGTTAGTGACTTTCAAGAAGTATCCTTAAAGGTCTGAGACTCAAATTGCTTTCTTACTTCCCCTCTGCTGTCTGGAATGTGGATGTGATAGCTGGAGTGCTAGCACTCATCACTGGTGCTGCAGGCCAAAAGACTCCTCCTCTGCAGGGCATCCCGACAGAAATAACTTGAGATTGTGAGCTCCCCCTACAAGCCATGGCCTGCCTAACTTTGGTCTTCATTAGTGAGTGAAACAAACCTTTTATTTAAGCCATGATATTTTAGGATTTGAAGCTACTCTCACAGCAGAACACACTTTCTAACATACGGATCCTGACAAAGAGACTAACAAGCTCAGACATTATCCAAGCATAAAATATTCTAAAAGCCAGGGAAGGTCTTCTGTTACCTACCTATATTTCAAGGCTGTGACTTGGTAGTGCTCTAGAGTAGACAGACAATAGGAGCAGGGATCTCAAAGGGCTGGGATTACAGTATAATTAAGACACAATCAGAACCTGTATTGCAAAGTGTAGTAATGGTAACAGATATAAGACTGGAGAACTATTTCTAAGAAAAATGCTGCTAGGTATGTCTATACCAGTACCAATGATTTAATATGAAAAAACAGGCTTCAATTAAAAGAGCTTTTGATGACTCTCAGGATAATGCCTTAACCAATACAATAAACACCAGAGCGAACTATGAGAACAGGGCAGAATTGCCGGTGGTCCTCAACACGAAAAAGGTTATATATGTCCTTACAACCTTTAGTTTTGCTGTCAAACACTGTTGTCTTTTCAAATAATTCGAGGAACTAGAACCACCAAAATTCTTCATTTAACTTAGGAATTTCTAAAAATTAGGTACACTAATATAATCAACTGCTTAAACTTCCCTGAGAAATATTAAAGGAAAAAAAAAGTCCAGTGAGGTCCTAAACTCTTTCCACAGTTTATCTAAAACTTCTATTTAAACATTCAAAACAGTAAGTCATATTACATTAATTCTAACTCAATACATAATATACATGACAAAATTTAGATGTCTATGCTAACATACAATTCCCAACTTTCTTACTTGAAAGAACCTTTTTTTTGGGGGGGGGGGTTCAGTTGTGGGGCCTGAACTCTGGGCCTGGGCACTGTCCCTCAACTCTTTAGCTCAAGGCTAGCGCTCTACCACTTGAGCCACAGTGCCACTCCTGGCTTTTTTTTCTTTTTGCTTATGTGGTGCTCAGGAATCGAACCCAGGGCCTCATGCATGCAAGGCAAGCGCTTTACCACTGAGCCACCTTCCCAGCCCGAAAGAACCTTTTATCTCAGGTTCTTTGTTTTATTTTCATATATTTTTGTTTTTCTGTCTAGTAAGTAGTAGAATCATAGTAAGAAGTGGGGTGCTGGTGGTTCACACCTGTAATCCTAGCTACTCAGGAGGCTGAGACCTGAGGATTGCAGTTCAAAACCAGCCTGGGCAGGAAAGACTGTGAGACTCTTATCTCCAATAAACCACCAGAAAGCCGGAAGTGGAGCTGTGGCTCAATGGTAGAGCACTAGCCTTGAGCTGAAAATCTCAGGGACAGCGCCCAGGCCCAAAGTTCAAGCCCCATGACAGACAAAAAAAAAAAAGAATCATAGTAAGATTAATACCTGTGTTTTGAACATTGTAAGTCCCAAAAATGATATTGCATAAATTAGTAAATGTAATATATGTGAATAAAAGTAACTTTACTATAGTTAAAATAGAATAGTATGTATATGAACATATTTTATATTATATTTACTACTTACATTGTATATTTTATATTTTGCATTATTATTTAATCACTTTTATATACTTAGTTACATTAAGGACTTGTTAAGTACTTGCTGTTTACTCCATATAACTGAGATATATTTTGTTATAGTCTCAATTTTTACCATATGGTTGATAAAAACCACTAAATGTAATCCAAATTAACTACTATGAACTTAAATATGAGTTTTGAGTATTTACTATTATATTTAAATTGACTTTATTTAAATTCACCGAGAATTGTATTTTATATTTCATGTTCTGATTTTAATTCAAATCAATTTTGGGTGACTTAGTTAAAATAATGTTTGGTAATTTTTAAAAGAAATGCAAAATGCTGGATTTAGCATTGCTACTTTCATGCATATACACATGTGAGTATATGCATAGATCTATACACATGTATCTTATTTTGGTAATAAAAAAAAGCTCTTATTTGCCTATTTCCTATCAAAATTACACACTGAAATAAGATGGTGGGTTTTTTGGGGTGGCAATACTGGGATTTGAACACAGGGCCTCATGCTTGCTGGGCTGGCTTGCTCAGTCAGTACTTTACCACTTGAGCTATGTTGCAAGCCTGATTTTTTGGTAGTTATTTCAGAGATAGAGGCCCTCAAACTCTAGCTTTGAACCTTAATCTTCCAGGTGTCTGTTTCCTGAGTAGGATTGTGGGCAAGAGGTACTAGTGCCCAGCTAAATCTGATTATTCTTAACACTATTGCACATCAAAAGGTTTTCAAAAGATTAAACTGTAATATAAAATCAGGGCAATAGAAGAAAAAAAGCAAGGAACTACATGTGTTTCAGTCCATCAGATTAAAGGAACAGTAAGTTCACCTGATAAACCCAAGAGCAATCCACTTTGAGTGAATGACCACAGAAATTTACAATCTCCAAAAAAAACTCAATGAAAACTGCAGTAAATATTCGTAAATAAAACTGTGCCTCTTTTAGGTTCTCAAAATCAATCAACTAGGAAACTTAGCACATGGGCCCTTCTTTCTGATGATCTAGACAGACAGACAGATAGATTAGATAGGAATAAATATAGATCTCATATATATCATAATATCTCATATATCTAGATAGCCCATATTTAGATATATAGAGAAATAGAGACACATGACTAATATATTGTATTTATATACAACTGAAGTCCTCACAGCACACAGGTGTCATTCACTGTGGACAATCATTTGCTCTGCAGCAGGCTTGGCAAGCATAATGAGTGCAGATGATCATGACAGGACTCAAATGAAGCTCCTGCCAAAGCCAAGATTCAGGATAACCAATCTTCAGGGATACTAATGAGTTCTCTCCTTCACAAACCCCCCAGACCAAGTATGTTTCTCATTTTGATATAAGGCTAATGAAACTATGATATCAGGGAAGTTTCACAGCCTATTTATTTCCCACATGCCCACTTCATACCATGGGTACCAGATTCACCAAGGAAATAGAAGGCACGAAGAAGCAGAGCCAGGAAATAACAGAATGCAGGGATACAGGTGCTGACTGTGATGACCAGCTCTCCACACAAGCAGAATCAAAACTTGCTGGGAAGGGCCACACACAGAAGAAAAAAAAACTGACCTTATTATGGTATCATTTATGTGGCCATAGGTCTCCTTGAAATGACAGTCAGCTACTGAACACCCACAGAATGTCAGGGACTGCAAATGACCCTGTCTCCTTTGTCAGGGGGCTCACATAAAATTTAAATGCCAATAATTTTTTAAAACTTTTATTGTTATTCTAAAGGTGATTACAGAGGTGTTATTACAGTTATGTATGTCAGGTAAAGAATACATTTCTTTTTGGGTAGTATCACTCCTTTCTTAGCTCTCTCCCAGTTTTTCCCTTCTGTCCCCATCCACAAGTTGTATAGTTCATTTTCAACATAATTTCTTGTGCAAACAGATTTTTTATTAATTTACATTTCTACACATGGCAAACAAACGTTAAAACCTATGGTGTTGGTAGTTGCTAGCAGTGTACACAGGGATAACATGAAGGGAGTCCAATAGAGGTTGACAGAGCAACTAACCTGTGAGCTGAAAGTGAGAGGGCTGAGCTGGCTAGGATGGACTTGGGGGGGATGCCATGAATCAGGCTAGTGGAAGAGGAGACTGGGGATGGTGGATACAGGGCTGTTTAAAAAGTCAGTAGAGAGCTGGAAATGCCCAGATTTATGGGGTACAGCAGGAAACAGAAAAGCCTGCATTTTCTCATAATAGAGGTTCTCAACATATATTTTCCAGACCAGCAACTCCCTTAAGAAATCACCTTCTCAGGCCCTACTCATGGCCTACTTTATAAGTTTGAACTTTCTAAGTAGGAACCAGCAATGTCTACTTTTAGAGATTTCCAGGTGATTCTATGAAACTGAAGTGTGAGTGCTCTTGCTCTAGAGTAAGAGCAATAGGCCACCACAGGAAGAGCATGTTGAAACAATCAAGAGAGAACAGAATCAATAGGGTCTTAGTGAGTTTAAGGCATCTGCTGTTAGTGTAGAGCTTAAGGAAAAGGTTTGGGCTAGAAATAGAGATGAAGGAGAAGGATCAAATGAATAAGCAAACTGGCTTCCTCAGAGATTGTTCAGAATTAAAAGGGATGAGCTCATGCCTATACTCCCAGCTACTTGTAAAATGGAGATTAGGAGGACCATGGTTCAAGATCAAGACCCTACCTCAGAAAACCAGCTGGGTAAAAAGAGACATGACTATGATCCCAGGTACATAAGAAGCATAGCTATGAGGATCATGGGCCAAGGCTTGCCCAAAGCAAAAAAACTAATTAGAAAAATAACTAAAGGAAAAGGGCCAGTGTCATGGCTCAAGTGGTAAAGCACTTGCTAAGGAACACAAGGTCCTGAGTATAAACTCCAGTACTGCCAAAAAAAAAAAAAAACCTCAAAATTGAAAATAGCAGAGAAAAGAACTCAGGACAGCACAGTGTAGAATACCAATATTTAAGTAAAGCACATGTAGAGAAGTATGCAAAGGAAGTAAAGGTGTGGTCAGAGAGGTAGGAAAAAAGCCAATGTAATGAGAAAAGCCAAATAATAAAAATATTTCAACAGAAAAAGTATGTTCAGCAATGTGTCTGTGGTAACAAGTTCACAGCAGACCCTAAAGAGACCTATTTTAATGAAGGAAACAAAGTGAAGTCAGGATGCTGTGCCTGGGAAACAGAGTGAAATGTGGACTGTGGGATGGGGTGTGGAAAGGGCTCAGGAAGTCCGGCTGTGAAGGAGTGGAATAATATAGGGTGGTGGCAGTACAGAAAGAGAAATCACCACAGAGTTTTTAATATTTTATTTTTTTAAGATAAGAGAGGAGGCTTAGCATGGTTAACTTCTGGTGGGAAGAAAAGAAGATGTGGCTGGAGCAGGCACAATAGGGAAAGGGAGGGAACTCTGGGAAGGAAGGGATGCGGCCCAGAACCCAGGGGAAGGGATTAACCTCAGGGAGATGCCCACTGTATCAAACACTGGAGGAGCAGGTGGAGACAAGACATAGGCTTGGTTTCCTCTGAAATGTGAATCCAACTCCATCTGTGGAAAGTGATAGGGAAGGTGGAGACCCACTCCATACAGTGTGCCACACACCAGGGGATTTTTGGGTAAGAATGGTATCCCAAAACAGCAGCCTTGATTACCAAGGTCTCTGAGCCTAGAACTGTGCTAGATGGTTTACACACACTACCAGGTTTATTATTCTCCAGCAGTCTAGGTGAAGTAGGTAGGGAAGAAAATGAGGCTCACAGATATCAAACCATATGCTTGCCTATGGAAACTCACTAGGAAGTGGCGTGAGCAGAAGTTTCATTCCCACAATGCCACATTACCTCCAGGATCTGAACAGCACTGGTGGAGGTGGCAACAGAGAAGAAAACATACACTGGAGAGATATGCTGAGTGACAGTCTCTAGGAGAGACCAGTCAACTCTATTCAGGACACATTTTAAGTTTGGGGTGACAAGAGGATATAAGCATACTGATAACCTCTGCCCAAGTTGGGAAAGAGAATGGAAATATCAGTTAGATAAGAGCATCTGAGAGTAGACATATGGGCAAGAGATTAGAGAAATAAAGCCTTAATATATCAAGATGAAGAAATGAATGATATGGAAGTTAACATCATCTAATTTGCAGACTGTCAAGAAATTAAGAGGGACGCGTTTCTTAGACAAGATGTGACCCTATTCCTTAGGCTGACCATTGCAAGTGTCTGCATGCCCCCAATTTGCACCTGGACACTAGACAATATAGCTTTTAGGCTCCAACCTGAGACCTTCACAGAGTGCCTTCTGCTCAGATGGGACTTTGCACTCATTCCCAGATGCTAGCTGCATTAACTTCAACCCCTCCTGGTTTTCTCCGAGCATTCTCTGCTCTAAATCTTTCTCTCACCCAGGAGAAATGACTTTTAAATTTCTTTCTACTAAAGCTTTAATTGGCTTTTAGCCTCATGGCTCCCTGAAGACCAAAAATGCAGACACATACACTTACAGGCTTCCATCTATAGTTGGCTTTAACTTACTAATTCTGCATCTTTCTCAACAGATGAATTATTCCTCCAGGTTGAAGTTGACCTCCACTTGAGCTCTTCTTAAAGAGACCAACCTTCACATTTTATTGTGATATGAACACTCCAACACCAGAAACACAGTGTTTACCACAACCAGACTGGACTTTCTAGACAATCCTGTAAAATGATAAGTAATGAAAAAGATAAGCTACCTTGAGGACAAAACAGAGACTGGCCTTCAAGCAGAAGTTAGACTAGATGAGTCACACCATGTTTTGAGTCTACAAGTCAACATACATCAAATAGATATCATATCTCTTCTCCACTCCTTCTAAAACACATTTGATATTTACTCTATTGAACATCTCCAACAGGGATAATGAGATCCAGACCATTGCATGGGTGAAAAGAAAAGAATTAAATGCTGCTTCCCCAAAGGCCAGCCCTCTTTTTCAATTCATTTGCTGTGACCTAGAAATAGCAGGATCACAAAGTGATCACTGCAGAGGAAAAGGAGTCAGATAGTTTAAACAGGAACAAATTAGTTTTTACAGACAGTATCATTTCTGAGATCCATAAAGCCCCCAAGAAGCAGAATGATACACCAAATCAAAGACAGCTAATATTTGATGCTGATATTGTTTCTATCTTTGATGGAAAATTGCTTCTCCTTAATAAGGTAACAAGTTTAGCTCTGAATGCAAATCAGGATAATGTGAGCAGCTCCTGCCAGGCTAGATGTACAGACATGAGTCATCGTTTTTGCTGCCAGATTGGTAAGTCTGAAAGTTTTAAAATGGAAGCTATCTGGCTTCCATTGTTGTAGGGAAAGGGGACCCATGTATTACACACAGCACTAACTGGTTTAGTCTTTCTTTAGTTTCAGAGGGAAGGAAGGAAGTCTTTTGCACAATAGTTGCAGAAACAAGACTGTCCCAAGGGCTGCAAATGAATTAAATATGAGCAAAAAGTTACATAAGACAGCTGGGCACCAGTGGCTTATGCCTGTGATCTTAGCTACTCAAGAGGCTGAGATCTAAGGATCACAGTTCAAAGCCAGCCCAGCAGAAAAGTCCCCAGGAGATTCTTATCTCCAATTAACCACTCAAAAACTAGAAGCAGCGCTGTGGCTTAAGTGGTAGAGCACAAATCTTGAGCACAAAGCTCAGTGACAGCATCCAGGTCCTGAGTTCAAGCCCCACAACCAACCAAAAAAAAAAAAGTTATATAAGATAAATAAAAATCTAACATAAAAATGCCAGTCATGAAATGTAAAGTAGGAAAAAATGTATCTGCACACACAAAAAAGGCAGAAAAGGGAATGATCAGACATTTTATTAGAGGAAACATCTGTAGCAATCAGATGCTAAGGCTCCCCATTATGACCCCCTGTCTTAATGACTTTGTATGATCCAAATCCTTCAAGTGTGCACATGGCCCATGATTTGCTCTAACACAGAGACTATAGCAAAGATGATGGGATGTCACTTCCACTATCAGATTACATAGGACTATAACTTCCATCTTGATAGCCAGCTCCCTTCTTGGCTGGGTCTGATGAAGCCTGCTGCCACAAAGAGATGCCACAGTAGAAAGTAGCAGAGGGCAGCCTCTCACCAACAGTCACAAGAAGCTTAGGTTCTCAGCCCAAAAGCCTGCAAGGAGCTGACTGGCCAATGCCACAAAAGCTTACAGCAGATCTTCCCCTGGGCCAGCCAACAGTTTGACTGCAGGTATGTAATGGAGTTCTGAGCAAAGGGTTCAGAGGGGCTGAGACCCAATTCCTAACTTCCAGAAACCATAAGATAACAGAAGCACTGTGTCTATGGCAGTTTGTTACAGTGATAGAACATAAGCAGACTTCTAAATGACAATTAGTATTAGAAAACAGGAGTTTTCACGGGAGAGAATGGGACTGGGTAGCATTCATGGTAGAAAGAGGACACACAGAAACAGGGCGGAAGAAGACAAGGAAGCCTCAGGAACAACCAAAGTCTAATTTGGAGTTCCTGAGGTCTGAGTGGCAGATTCAGGAGCATAAGCTGGCAAGGTAAGTGGGTGACCCTGGTGAGAAAGTGCATCCAGAGAGCCATAGAGGTCATCACTCACCCCTTGCAGTCTAAGAACCTCTGAGGGAGGGCTGATGTGACACACTTGTTATTTCAAGAGACAACAGGCTTCAAATAGCCCATGATGGAAAGCCAGGCTCCATCTTTTCTAAGGAGCTTCCCCTTATATTATTTTATTTGTTATTTTTTACAAATAAGAAAATGAAGCACTAAGAGACAATCATGACTGGCAAACATGTTATATAGTCTTTCTACAATGAGTGTTGCCACATTTTTTTGGAACCTTTTCCCTGGGCTAGAGGGACAGATTTGGATCCTGGTCACATGGCACTGGGGTGAGCCCATGGATTATTTACCCCTGGAACTGAAGGTCCAGTGAGGCCTAGGTGAGCTGCAAAGCCTAGGATATGGCAGCTTGAACTCAGAAGCATTTGCTAAAGGAACCAGAACAAGGTCAGGGTCAGAGTGAGGGCGAGTAGGCACACAGAGGTTGCAGAAGGGGCTTCACTGTGACACTTAGCATTCTTTTTTCTAGGAGACAAGAGAAAGGCTGTGCAGGGTGAAAGGTTGGTTTCCCTTAAAGGGACACATTCTAATATTGGGGGAAATTTTTTCCTTTTTTCTTTTTTTTCCTTTTTTAACATCACCTGAATACCATGAACAGTTTTCTATTGCAAAAAGTTAAATAAGATCTATCATTAGTCATGGGTCTTCCATAGCCAATGTGGGGCTGCTATCCACTCCCTCTCTCTACCCAGAGCCATACAGCCAGTGTTTGTCAAGTTAAGTTAGTTTAGGTAGAATCTTCAACAGCTTTTTGTAAATCTCAGCATGTTATAATCATCATCATTCCAGGACCTTTAGTTAAGCAAAGATTTCCCTTGGTGTGGTGCTGCATGATTAGAAAAACTTCTCTGATATGATAGTTTTCAAAAGAGGATGGAAATTATTTAGAGCAACCCAAAGGAGAATCAGGAACAACAAAATGAATCGGTAGGCACATAATCTGTAGGCAATGAATGAGTCTCTAACAAAGGAAAAAATATACAAAACTTAATATGATTAACTTTTTCAAAAATGAAAGATACAAAAGTGGGGGTGGTACCATTATTCAACTGAACAAACATGGTATATGCTGACCAGAGGGAGGAAAAGGAAGAGCTACTGGCCTGGGCTTTCCCTAAGAACTGAAATATAACATGACAGACAGCCTCTAAGTCACAGCAAAAGGTAAGTGGGGATGATCTTGAGGAGTTGATTCACACATTTCTGGTCAGACAAGTTCAATAGACACAGAATTGAACTTTTCTCTTTCATTCTATTGGTCAAATATAAAAGATTTTCTCTGAATATACTTAAAAGAAGCATGAAAAACAGTCTTTTTAAATGAAAATAATCTTCAATCAGGTGACTGAAGGATGGCATCTACTAATACCTGACATCCATAAAAGTATGCCTTAAAAAATATTTGTCACTCTTTCCTCCACATACTTCTGTTCTGGGTCGCATATGAGGTTCTAAAAAGCTCCATTATAATTAGGTCATAGCTGCCCACTCCTACCCTTCACTTCTCCACATTGACCATCTCATTCTCTGGTTTCATAGGATGATAGTTACTTCAGGCCAGACCAGTTGTAGTCTATCTACCTGACAATCTCACCATCTCTCCTGTGGGTCTACAGTATTAATCATTTACTAGGTGTCATGTCACAACCAGAATGCCCCTACAAAACTCAGGTTCAACATATGATCAGAATCTAAATTCATAGCCCTTCTCACCCATAGCTTTATTGTTATTACTATACTTGTCAGCACCCATAAAGTTGCTAAGCCTGAATTCTACTGTGCCTGAGTTATATCTGGTCTGTCACTGAAATCTATTACTTCTAGTTCGGAAGTATCTTTCTGTCTACTCAAGCATTCCAGCTGCCAGTGCTCTCAGTCAGGTTGTACAGCACCGCTGTATAGATCTCTCATCCCCACTCCCCACCACTTTCTAACAATGGCTGTCTCCTTTCTGGAGCCACCTTGGTGGGTCTTCTCTATACCTACATCTCTTAGCAGAAGTGAATTAACTCAGAAAAACCTCACCATGGCCTCTTTTCTAGCCTCCTCTCCAGATTATCCACCATGTACCCTTTACTAGTCTCACCAGAGGTATTACTCTACCCTCCACCCACCTCTGGGACACTGTTCATACTAAGAACATTCTTCACCCTCTTTACTCTCCACCTGACAAACATCCTTCAAGGCCCTCAGAATATGTAGTCTTCTTTTTCTCTCTCCCTACTCCTCTTCCCCCATTTTACTCTATCCATCTTTTCCCTCTCTAAATGTGAATCCTCTGAATACAAATCCTCTTCTCCTTCCACTGAAAACCTATTGGCTATAATTAGTAGCTGTCCCTGTTCCTAATAAATTTGTCTCTATCTTAATTCTATGACAAGGCAATTCCAGAGCCCAAATACCTAATGGGTCTCTGGCCTGTCAATATGCTGGTGGCTATTCTTGGATCAGGATTTTACTCGTGTTCCAACTGAGGCTTCAGGGACAGGGTTGAATTGTACTTACCACTTCAATAGGGGGAAAATCCCACTGAAGCACACAAGAACAGCAAAACCCTTGCTACTATTGCCCCTCTCAAAGACTGAGTGCATCACAAGGACAAGCATCAAACTTTTACTCTGCCTTCACCTTTGCAAGAAACATAAAGCTTAGTTTGTGCAAATCCCCCCTGGCCTCCTAGTCCTAGAGTAATGCCCACTTATATATGAAAACTTTGGCATCAAGAGTAGGAAAGTGACTGGTACATGTTCACAGGGCAAGCAAGTACTACAGTGGAATTGGAGCCTGAATCAGTAACTTTTTACCATGTAGCCTTCTCCCTTAGTGACACCTTGTCCATGGAAATGTCCATCAGAGGCTCAAAAGTCTCAGGTAAACCATGAAGCCTGTTAGTACCTTTGTGGCTGCTTGGTTGCTCTGGGTTGAAAAGACAGAAAATTTAACTCAAACTGGCTTACCTAACAAAGGCGACTCATTGGCTCATGTAATGAGAAGTCCAGACGTAGGGCAGACTTCAGGGTCAGTTGATCCAGGGCTCATTAATGGTTGTGAGGGCCCAGACTGTTCTGATTCTTCACTCTTCTATCCACAACACTTAGCAAGTCATAGGATAGCTGCCAATAGTAATTAGGGATAAATGTTTCCTTGTTCATACTCATCAGGAAACGACTTACGCCTCAGAACTCCAAGTAGAATTCACCCTGATTAAACTGTTTAGGTCACAGGCCTTTGTGAAGAAGCAACAATATAAAGCTGCAATGTGCAATAAAGTAGTCACTAACCACATGCAGTATTTAAAATAAAATTAAAGACATTTAAATATTCAGTTTCTTAGTCACACCAGCCCTATTTCAGGTGTTCAATAGCCATGTGATCATTGGGCACAGTACTGACAGTACAGATCAGAACATCCCCATTGCTACAGAAAATCATATTGGCATAAGACAATCAAGTCTACCAAGGATCTTGCATAGGGCAACCAAGACTCAGCTAGCAACAAGAGTCAGCCTCAGCCAGAGTCTAAAAAATCTGGGAAAAAGATAAGTCATCTAGATAAAAATCTGGGCGAAAACAGGAAAGGGAAAAGGAGAAATAAGATGGTAGATGAGCCATATACCATATTCAACACATTCTCACAAAAGAAATTAAACCAAGAAGGCATGATTTGCTTCAATATATTGAGAAAAATTCTTGCGACATGATTAGAGGCATTTGTCTTTTATGAGCTCACCAGCTTCCTGCAGACACTAGATAGACAAACAACTTCTTTGAGGCTCACTTACCTAATTTGTAAAACAAATGTTGAACTAGACTACTTTTTTCTAACCTTGTAAGTACAGAATGTTTCTGTGAATAGATTTTTTTATATTAACTTTTGACTTGAATCTCATACTTTGAAGTACTTTTGATGACAAATACAACTATAATTAGTGTGCTAACCTTTGGTTTAATCAAAGACATATAATTTCAGTAGAGCTTCTGATCAGCAAGAAAAGTCAGTGTTACCACAGTGAGCTGGTTTCATTTGCATCAACGTGGTGTATGTTTGCCTTGCAGTCAAACTAAAAGCAGAGTTTCCATTTTTTGTTGAGTGTTATGCAATAGTTGTAAATGATGTGAAGCACCCAACTAACAGCCACTAGAGTATCACATGCTAGACTGAGTACATAATCTTGTAGACCCACCAAGAGCCAAATTCCTATCACAATGAAATAAAGTTATAAACATATAGGACCCTTAAGACCATGCCTTATCACTAGTGTGGACTGGCCAGACATGGAAAATAGCAGAGAAAGGTATCAGTGAATGAACTGGGGTGTGTGTGGGGGGGGGGGGGGGGGGGGGGAATAAAAGACTGATTGGAGTCTAGTGAATATGGGAGGGAAATAAGGAGAAAGCAATGTCATCACTCAGATATTTATCCCTTTCATAGCCAGTAAGTCCAAGAAAATGGGTTATAAAATAATTTAGGGTGCTGAGTATAAAACTACCAGTGCTCATCAAACAAGAGGGTTGGAAGTATTCACACTGAGAAGAGTGTTAGAAGAGCCTAGGTACAGTCATTCCTGAGACCTCCAGTCCTATTTACCTCCAAAGAGAATGAGTGACTGGTACACAAGATGTCTGGGAACTCCTAGTTCCAGACAACAGGAAGAACAATGTTTGCAAGGGATTGTTTCCTTTAAAGTTTCTACTCCAATAATTTTGTGCTAAAACTGCTAGCAAGACAGCTGACAGACATATCTATTCCTCAGTGCTGCATGGAGTACAGTGGGACCAAGCATATTTTCCCAAATCACTTATTTGTAATGTTAGAGATAGGGTTTACAACCCAAGCACCAGATCTGCTGCTGGGTTAAAGAGAAACAGGCAAGGAGGCAGGATGGACTCCAAGGTAAAAAATAATGGGAAAGGGGGAAGTAGAAAGGATAAGCCTGAAAAAACATAGGGCAAGCTATAGTTAAATGTCAATAAAGAATAGATGTAATTATTATTTCAAGATTTATAATTATGATTTTCTATTTCTGTTAACCCCACTCCAAAACCATGCATATAATATTTCCCTCTTTTACATTCTCCTTTAAAGATCTTTCACATTCTCCAAAAAACTCAGCACAGAATTGCCATATGACCCTTCAACTCTACTCATTTGTATATGGGTATAAAAGAATTGAGGCTGGGCACTGGTGGCTAATGCCTATAATACTAGCTACTCAGGAGGCTGTGATCTAAGGATGATGTTTCAAAGGCAGCCAAGACAATCCATGAGACTCTTATCTCCAGTAAACTACCAAAAAGCCAAAAGTGGAGTTGTGGCTCAAGTTGGTAAGAGTGTTAGCCTTGAGCAAAATAGCTCAGGGACAGCTGGATCCTGAGTTCAAGCTGAGGACCAGGACATTCCCCCCAAAAAAGAACTGAAAGTAGGAACTCAGTGAGACACTTTCCCAACGATGTCCATTTTAGCACAAGTCACTATTCAATACCTAAAAGGTGGAAACAACACAAGTGACTACTATCAGCTCTGATAAACAAAATGTGATATATACAACAGGATGGAATATTATTCAGCCACAAAAGGAATGACATTCTGATACATGATATAACATATTTCAATCTTGAAAACATCGTGTTAAATGTAATAAGTCAGACACAAAAAGATAAATGTTACATAATTTCACTTAAATACATACCTAGGATAGATAAATTTATGTACAGGGGAAGTAGTTCAGTGGTTATTATGAGGGCACTTGAGATGCTACTTGTTTTTGAGCTTCTGTTTGAGGTGGTGAAAAGTTTTAGAAATAGTAGCAATGGTCACGCACTGGGGATTTTAATCAACTTTCACAAACTGCTTACTTAAAAAAAAGTCAAAGTGGCAAATTCTGTAAAAGATATATATTACCATAGTAAAAATAATTTAAGCTCATAAGACAGTATATTATGTATTATATTACATTAATGCATAAATGTATAACAGTTATGACTGTAAAGAAGGCAAACCAAGATGGCAGAAGAGAGCAGTAGTCTCTCATCATCCAACAGTCCCTTAAAGGAACTCCTAGAATACACTTGATGACGATGACTCCTGAAGCCAATTTCAGCTCAAATCTCAGTCATGAACTTCAGTCTGTATTTCCAACTAACTATACATGTCCATTTCAGATTTATCATAGCTAAAAGAAAATGATAAAAGATAAAAGTAAATATTAGTCACTTAAATAAGAGATAATAGTAGAAATAAATTTTTCTTAAAAATTAACAAGTCACTAGCTAGTATAAAACTACCTAGAAGAAAACTAAAAATATGTACAAGAGGAGAGAAAATTAAACAATTAGAAATACTTTATACAAGTCTATTCTAGTATCAGAATACATAAAGTTCATTATTTTCTTAGAAAAATAAATTATCAATATTAATACAAGAAGAGAAAGGAGCTCTATAGAACTCAACAGTCAAAAGAGACTAAGAAAATTACCAGCTAAAAAAAGCTTGCTCTGGATCTGGCTCAAATGGATTAGTGCTTGCCCAACAAGCATGAGGCACTGAAGTCAAAGCCCAATATTATCAGAAAAAGAAAAAGAAAGCTCTAGCCCATGCTCCAAGTATGAGCTCTTTAAATGTCAACCCCTGAGAATACTAACTATTCCAACGCAATGAGAACAAGAAAGGCTCCAAAACACAAGACAGCACAATAGGAAACCACAGACTAGTTTCCTTTTCTATCATCAATGTAAAAATTATAAGTAAGTTAGTAGTGAATATAACTGAGTTTCATGTTAAAGCATGTTACAAACTCTGAGCAAAATAAGGGTCATTAGATGTTTGAGAGATGTAAGAATATTCAATGTTGTATGCCATCATATTAGCAAGACAAAGAGAAAAAATAGCATCTTTGCAGAGGTTCAAAAGGCCCTTGAAAAAACTTCAGTATCCATTCCCAACAGAAACTTTTAGGAAAAAAAAAAAAAACACACACTTCATTAACTTGAACTCAAACCAATAACCAGTATTATTCTTGAGAGTTTAATACTGAAGCATTCCCCTTAACATCTGGAGAAGCAAACACCACTATTACGTAATACAGTTCTTAAAATGATGGATAATAAAATAAAGTAAAAAAAGGGAATAAGTTAAAAAGAGAAAATAACTGCTTGCACACAAAATTATTTTATACTGAGGACATCAAAACAACCACCAATAACATTATTAGAAATAATAAGAGCATTCATTAAGGTATCTAGTCAAGAAATACATTTTTTAAAACCCAAATGATGCTGTTCTATATCAACTATAACCATGGGAAAATAATAGGAAATGTTTTCCTTTCCAATTACTATTAAAAAGATTCAACATATCCAAGTTTCATAATAATTAATGCAGTAGATAATGCCACACATGAGTGATAAAATATATTAAGAGGACCTAAAATTCTATAATTTGTAATGTAAATAGACTTGGCAAATTGAGATTTATACAGACCAGACTATAACTGATAGGCTGTAACTATAAGAATAAGGCATAAATGGCTTTCCAAAATCCCCTACAAACAGAAAGATTAAGACAATAGATTTTAGCCTGACTCTATATGGGGAAATTGGAAAATATCCAGTAACTATTTATAACTAAGGAAACAAAGAAGGATTGAATTTCCAAATAGTAAAGAATCATTAGAATATTCATGAAGTCCCATCAAGTATCATCTTTCAGTTTTAATAATGGTTCTCCCACTGTAGTTGAAGATGCTAGAAAGGGTCTACATGGTCAGACCTCTTCCACAGTATCATTCAGATACTACTTGCCCCTTTCATCTCATTCTCTCATGAGTGTGAAGAATGGGAAGGAAGGCTGGGAAGGTTGCTCAGTGGTAGAGCCCTTGCCTTGCATGCCTGAGACCCTGAGTTCGATTCCTCAGCACCGCATAAGCAAAAAGAAAAAAGCCGGAAGTGGCACTGTGGCTCAAGTGGTAGAGTGCTAGCCTTGAGCTGAAGAGCTGAGGGACAGTGCCCAGGCCCAGAGGTCAGGCCCCACGACTGGACCCCCCAAAAAAAAAAAAAAGAATGGGAAGGAAAACTAAAGCAGACAACTAGCCAAATATGGCATGTGCATTCATTATCATCTTCTCCACAGCCATTTTCAGACCACAACAACACCGCTGAGCAGTTGTGACAATGATTGGAACCCACAAAGCTGAAAATATTTAATACTTGATCTTTTTTTTTTTTGTCGGTCGTGGGGCTTGAACTCTAGGCCTGGGCGCTGTCCCTCAGCTCTTCAGCTCAAGGCTAGCGCTCTACCACTTGAGCCACAGCACCACTTCCGGCTTTTTTCTTTTTGCTTATGTGGTGCTGAGGAATCGAACCCAGGGCCTCATGCATACAAGGCAAGCACTCTACCACTGAGCCACCTTCCCAGCCCTAATACTTGATCTTTTATAGAAAATTTTTGCCAATCTGTTCTAATAATAAATTACATGTTTGTGCTTTGTTGTGTTCTCTAGAAATTAGATTTAAAACATAAATAAGTGCATTTTCAATAGGTTAACTCAACTTGTTCTTGGTATATTTCACCATGGTTATACCTGCTATAATCACATTAATCTCATTAACACCTAACAAATCATTACTCTAGACGTAGTCTTATTTTGCAGTATTATATGTGTATGCATAGGGTTTTTTTTAGGGATGCTAGGATCAAACCAAGGACTAGGTAAGCTCTACCATTGAGCTACATCTTTAGTACTTCCCTCCCAACATACTCTTTTAGGGGGGAAGCGAAAAGGGTTTCTTGTGGAATTTGAATTCAGGGTTATCACATTTGTTCATTCAGCTCTCAATCACTTGAGCCATACTTTCAGCCCTGCTTTTTATTATTATTTTGGAGATATTATTCATGGACTTTTCTGCCTAGGATGGCCTCAAAACACAATCCTCCAGAGCTCAATCTCTCAAGTAACTAGAATTACACTCAATGAGCCACTGACATCCAATTTTAAGCCATTTACTTTATACTATGTAGTGTTTCTGACTCTTAACTCATCCTGCTAAGGAAGAGAACATGTAGTAAGGAGATGAACACACAGAATGCAGGAGACTGACCCAGAGCTTCATGTCTGCAGTGTTTTTGCTTTGAAGTACAGTACAAGAGAATCACAAAGTAGTGGTTAGGACAGGGCTCCTGGAACTGCTGTGCTCTGTGAGATAAGATGGGTGCAAGTGACTGTAAAATCCACACAGGAGATTACTTAATTCAGAGTCATTATCTAGGGTCACTGTGCAGCAAGTTAGGAAATCTTTATTAACAAGTAATTTATATAAATTATTATCACTGTATTTCCATAGCCAAACTTAACAGCTATGCAGTCAGCTGTGGAAAAAGAGGAAAGTAAGAGTAGTAGACCTTTACCAAAGGACTCTTGAAGAGCCAGTTGCCCAGGCACTAGGGAACAGTGAACTACACAAAGTATTCAGAGGAAGGAAGGAAGAAGACATGAGGGAATGATGGTATGACCAAGGTTTAGCAAAGCAGTGGGACTGTCGTGACAACTTCCTAAGTGCTGTGTAAATGAATAAAGCAAATAGTAAAGTTAAGTAGCACTAGCTCTGGTGGTTCTGAAAGAGTGTACCAATGGGAGAACTCTGGGTCATCCAGGTTCAAGACTCATCACAACCAATCTGACTGAAAATATATTCACTGGAAAATATATTCACTCACAGAATCCTTTAGCCAGAAAACACAATTTTTTCCCAAGTTCCTGATTTCAGAAGCAGAATGGGAAACTGATTATCCTCTCCTCTCCCTTGAGTCCACTGACTGCTATTACCACTGTCCCAGGAAACCACTAAATGAATACCATGCTCTGAGCCAGGCTAGAGACAGAATAAGATTTAAAAAAAAAAAAAAACCTGAAATAATTTACAGCAGAAAAAGGATCATAAAGTAAGAGTAGGAATCAAATTTTATAGATTATAGGGGGGAAAATAAATTTATTTTATGTGTAACAAATGTGGTTATTAAGGCAGGTATACACATTACTTAGGACAGAGTTTTTGTATAATTGGTGACAAAAGTTATGACAGCATAATATGTTCTCATTCTGTGTGTCTTTGGCAATAGGGTCATAAAAATAATCATTTTGCCAAAGTACTTACTTGATGACTACATTAATTTTCACAAGAATTTGTTTAAGCTACCATTGTTTGATAGTTTTAAAGTATTTATTCAGTATACCTTGTGTGATCATATTGATATTTTTACCAGGAAATAAAATTGTGTCATTAAATAAAAGTATTTCCTAGAAAAAAATCCAACATGAATAACATTCTAATTATGCCTATTCTGAACAGTGATGATTTTATGTTCTAGAACACTTTGAAGCCAATGAAGGGAGATGAGTAGTGCCAGCTCTTGAAATCCACACATAAACCAAAGAACATTGCAGCACCATTTTTCATCTTTTCTTTAATCTGAAGATTTTTAAATATATTGAAAAACTGATATTGACTACAACACTGTGCTACATTTTTCCTTTAATTTGTACATGCACATACACAGCTTTCAGTCTTTTTTTCTGAACAAAAGCTGTGTGTGTGTGTGTGTGTGTGTGTGTGTGTGTGTGTGTGTGTGTGTGTGTGTGTGTGTGTGTGTGTGTGTGTGTGTGTGTGTGTGTGTGTGTGTGTGTGTGTGTGTGTGTGTTAGTACTGGGTCTTGAACTCAGGGCCTGGACATTGACTCTTAGCTTCTTCACTCAAGGCTGGTACTCTATCATTTGAGCCATAGCTCTACTTCTGACTATTTGCTGGTTAACTGGAGATAAGAATCTAACAGACTTTTCCTGCCCTAGCTGGCTTCAAACCAAAGATCCTCAGATCTCATCCTCCTGAGCAGCTAGGATGAGAGTTATGACTCAGCAGCACCCAGCCAAACTAACACTTTTGAAAATAACTTAAAAATACTAGCATACTTTATGCCAACCCTTTGGGTAGAATCTCATAAAAATAAGGATGTTCTCCTATATATCTGAAGTATATTATCACATCTAAGAAAATTAACAGTAATTCCAAAATATCATTTAATATTCAGCCTAAATTTAAATTTACCTAGTGATTGTTAACATATTTTTCCCCAATTCAGGATCTTATCAATGATAAAATGATAACCACCAAATCTGTCCATTAAAAAAGCTTATTTCCTCATATAAACATTGGTAAACAACTACAAAATGATACTTTGAGTTTATGTAAAGCTCTTACTTCCCAACAAGGTTGAGATATTTACTCTCCCAATGATTTTATTATCCACTGGTAATTTTGGACTAAATCAACTGTTATCTTGCATGAAATGTTGAACATCCTGCTGCATATATTGCTATTTTTTTTTAGATATAGAGCATAACAATTAAGAAAACAAGTCTGGACCTCCTTCTACAGCAACTCTACCTCAATATACAATAGAATCCCTGGATAAAGCTCTTTCAAAATAGCAATACTAAACTCCATCCCAGATCAGCACTGTAACTTTTCTTTGCCTTTGGAAAAACAACTATTATTCTTCTGATATATACTATCAATATTGCTAAATAGATTCTAAGTGTATTTTCAGAATTAATCAACTGAATAGTGACAATTAATTACTAAGTCCTTAGATGAAGCCTAGCATATAGTAAATGCTCACTATATACTGGTAATTAACATGTGCACATTTATAAATATATTTATCAGTGTGTATATTGTATATACTCTTTTCTTAAGGTACAAGTAATACTCCTTTTTATAAGTACATATAGATAATATATAATTTTCAAGGAAGGGGATGAATGTTAACACTTTCTGATTTGCAGTAGTGTTAATAAATTATTTGAGACAAGATATTTCATATGTAACTCAATTCCATTCTCTCACAGATAACCTTACACAAGCATCTTTATAACAGAAACCACAATTTCAACTTAAGTACCATCCATTCTACTCTTTCTCACTATCTCCTTGATGTTAGTCAGAAAATAATAAAATGATCTTCCAGGAACTATGTAAAATATGAAATGCTTCATAAATTTGCATACCATCCTTGCACAAAGGCCATGCTAATCTTCTCAGTACCATATACTAAATATTGGTTTGGTTTAGTTTTTACTTTTTTTGAAGTAGTGTTTTATGATCTGGAACTTTCAATACTCCTGTTTTAAGATTCTAAGACCCAGGATTATATGTATTTGTTACCACACCAGCTGTGCAGAGGTATATTGTTTTTGTTGGTGGTGGTGGTGGTGGTCCTGCAGACTGAACTTTGGGCCTGGGCACTGTCTCTCAGCTCTTCAGCTCAAGGCTAGCACTCTACCACTTAAGCCACAGTGCCACTTACATCTTTTTCTGCTTATGTGGTGCTGAGGAATTGAACCCAGGGCCTCATGAATATGAGGCAAGTACTCTACCACTGAACCACCTTCCCAGCCCTATGTTCTAAATATGCACCTAACAACACAACTTCAAAAATGTATCAAGCTACAACTGACCTGACTGCCAGGAAGCACAAATAAATGAAACTTTATATACACATATTTTTCAAGCATTCCTCTACCATACTAACAAATTAAATAATAAATAGCTTATAAAATAAAGAACAATATAATTATGTATCAAGATTTTGTACATAACCACTGAAATACATCCTTCTTTCAAAGTACACATGAAATATATAAAAATATAGTCTATGTAACAGACTATAAAGGGATGATTGATAAATTATAGAAAATTCAACATACAGATTCTGTTCTGAATAACAAAATAATTAGAAATTAAAGACCTTTTAAAAATTACTATGAGGAAGTAATAAAATTAAATTTTAGGCCTAAATGATAAAAATACTACATACCAAAATCTATGGAATACAACTAGAAAAGTGTTTAGAAATATATTTCTAGCTTAAAAATATTAAAAGAAATCTATTTATTGTTAAAAATAATAAACTAATAACAAGTGGGCTAAAGACTTAAAGAGAGACTTCTCTGATGAGGAAATAAGAATGGTCAATAGATACATGAAGAAATGCTCAACATCTCTGGCCATCAAAGAAATACAAATTAAAACAACATTGAGATTCCACCTTACCCCAGTTAGAATGGCCATTGTCAAGAAATCTAATAACAACAGAAGTTAGCAGGGATGTGGCCAAAAGGGAATGCTACTACACTGTTAGTGGGACTACAGACTTGTTCAGCTACTCTGCAAAGCAGTATGGAGGTTCCTCAAAAGACTAAACATAGAGCTCCCCTATGACCCAGCAGTCCCACTCCTGAGCATTTACCCAAATGACCACAAACAAGGCCATACTAAAGCTACCAGCATAACCATGTTCACTGCAGCATTATTTACCATAGCTAAGATAAGGAACCAATCCAGATGCCCCTGAGTAGATGAATGGATCAAGAAGATGTGGTATATACACACAATGAAGACCCATACTTCTATCAGAAAGAATCATGTCACCCTATTCGTAAGGAACTAGAAAAACCTGGGAAAGTTCTATTAAGCAAAGTAAGCCAAGCTCAAAGAAATACAGGTTTCATGGTTTCCCTCATTTATAATAACTAGAATATGTCTTTGATATTCTTAGCAGGACATTACAATAGCCCAATTGCTACGTGCATAGGACCATATATAATGAAGCATATCAAAATGAACTCCAAGAATTGGAAACAAGAGGTTCTTATTATGTCCTGTATGTAGCTGTTTCTATTTTTTCCTTTCTGTTTTAGTTTTCTGTGCCCTTTGTCTTGTATATAAGCTTATCTGATCCATGGAAGGGAAAGGGAGTCATAGAAACAGCAGGACAAAGGATCAACTAATTTAACAATGATACTCACTAGATACTTGGAATTGAACTTTACAACTTGGGGGGGATAGGGTAATAGGAAGTGGTAACCAGGAGAAAATAAGGGAGGGGGGTAACAATGTTTAAAAAGAAATGTACACATTGCCTTACTTATCCCTTTTCATCACCTTTACAATATATTTTTTTAAAGAATACTGAAGCACTTACTAGTTATAATAGGCATATTTATTGTAGATTGTATCATTAAAGCATAATTTTATATGTAGTAAAAATAATATGTACTTCATAATAAATGCAAAAATATTTAAATGTTACATGATATAAACTTTAAAATATTAATTTAAATGGTATATAATCTTTTGCACATAAAAAAATAAAAAGCTAATTATTCAACTCGAAAGTTGGGAAAAGCTACGCACCAGTGGCTCATACACAAAATCTTAGGTACTTAGGAGACTAAGATCTGAGTATTGAAGTTTGCAGCTAGCCCAGGCTGAAAAGTCTGAGACTCTTATTACCAATTAACCAATAGAATGCCAGAAGTAGAGGTGTGGCTCAAATGGTAGGACACCGGCCTTGAGGGAAAAAAATGAAGAGTGCAAGGCCCTGATTTCAAGCTCCAGTACTATTACAAAAATAAAGAGGAGAAGAAAAGGGAGAAAGAGGAAGAGAAGGAAGAGGAGGAGAAAAAAATAGTATTAGAAAAAAATGTCAGTGATATACAGAACATCATCAATAATCATAAAGTAAAATAATATAACCAAAAACCTAATTCTTTGTAAGAATAAGGTATCCAGAGTATGGCAAACAAGAATTATTAAGTATGGGAGAAAAGGAATGGGAAAAAGGGAAGAGGGACAGGGAAGATGGAGGGGGTTAATTTGGTCAAAGTACAATGTATATACACATGTGAAATAACAAGGTGAAATCCCTTTGTACAATTAATAAACACCATAAAACTAATTCTCTAACCACTTTTTATATGTATATTGTGAAAATTTTTGGCATCTATGCTACTAAAAATGCTGAAAAAATTACTATTAATTTTCATTACAAAGAAAGGAAGACTAGATATGGGTATTGTAGCATGGTTATAACCTTGCTTTTTAGATTATCATCTTTGTAGCCATAAGACAGTTATACAACAAAGTTAGTCATTCTATGATTAACTGTCAAATTGAGATAAAGACATGATTTCTGAGTCAGTATCATATGAGACATAAGAAATATGCACCAAAACTTAATCCTATAAACTAGTTAGGAAAAAAATATAGGGAGGGGCAGGGAGGATTGGGTGGGGGAGTGGATGGGAAGGGATGGGAAGGGGAACCAAAGGAGGAGGGAGGCTACAATGCTTGATAAGAAATGTACTCATTATCTTACCCATGTAATTGTAACCCCTCTGTACAATATTTTCACAATACAAAAAATCTAAACTGTAAGTTGATGAGAAATACAACCAAAAATTTCATTCTATTCAAATGCTGATTCAAACATACTCATTTCTATAAAAAGTTCTGAATGGATATAGACATTATGATATTAAAAGTTAATTTTCATCCTAAAACTAATATAAAAATGGAAACAATATATATTAATTTTTTAAAAAGCAAGAAAATGGAAAAGATTAAAATATTGAACAAAAGGAATACAAAAGTACACAGGAGATTTTTTAAGTAAAAAATATTAAAGAATATAAGACATATGTTAATAGATTTAACTGGATAAATTTTCATTACATTATACCAAAATTGGCACAAGAAGAAACTAAGAAACTGAAAAAACCAATTCATTTGAAAACAAAGATCACCTCTCCTGGAAAACAGCAGGTGCACGTAATTTTACAATGAAATCTACCCAGTTTCATGGAACAGTTAATTCCTATGTTATACAAGCTGTTCTATAAAAATAGGGGATAGTCAAGGGGCTGGGAAGTTGGCTCAGTGGTAGAGCACTTGCCTTGCATGCCTGAGGCCCTGGGTTTGATTCCTCAGCACCACATAAGCAAAAAGAAAAAAGCCGGGAGTGGCGCTGTGGCTCAAGTGGTAGAGCACTATCCTTGAGCTGAAGGGCTAAGGGACAGCGCTCAGGCGAAGTTCAGGCCCCACGACCGGACCCCCCCCAAAAAAAAAAAACAACAGGATAGTCAAAAACTAAAGAGGACATTTTATGGAGCCATCATAGTCCTGATTTTAAATATGAAGTAATGTCAAGAAAACCATAGACTTTAACATGAAGCACAAACTCTACAGTACACAGGATCTAAGTAAGCCTAACACTGTATTTTTAAAAAACAATACATCATGATTACACAGAACTTATTCTGGGAATTCAAGGATGGTTTAACATCAAAAGACTTATAACCTAATTTAAATAATCTAAATCAATGAAGAATATGTACCATAAAAACCTACCAAAAAGAAAAATCACAAACTTAATAAAAGATTACATGAGAAAAGTTTCTGAGACCTAGAAACAAGGAAAAACTTAAGAACCATAAACATATTATCAATAATCCCACATCAAAGATTTTTGTTCAGTAATAGAAAACACAAAGTTAATAGACAAGTAATTATACTGACAGAGTAGTTGGAGATTCATGCCTGATTTGAAAAATGGGTTATTACAGAGAAAAGAAATTTCTGAAAATCAATGAGAACAGTAACTGACAGAACAATAGGCAAATAATATAACAAGGCAATCTGAAGAAGTTAATCTAGACTATAGATAGAAATTAGTATATGTCTAGGATAGTCATAGCAGAGGAGCAGAATAGCTCAATAGCTATGTACATATGACCATATAAGATGATTCTAAGTAAAATGAACTTCAAGATATGGAAACAAGAGGTTTTTCTTTGTTGTCATTGTTTTTAATGTACTATGTAATTTCTTTTTTCTTTTGTGGGTTTTTTCCCTATGGTTTAGCCCCTGTTGTCACTGTATTTTATTTTGGTACCCTGGGTATTGTATATACGTTAATCTGAACTAGGGAAGGAGAACAACAAAATGGTGAGACAAAGGACAAAGAGTGAACCAATGCAACAGCAATACTCACAAGACAATATGTTAGAAATGAACTGTACAACTTGGAGGGGGAGGCTGAAAAGGGAGGGAGAGTAGGAGAAAAATGAGGGATGGGGTAACAAGTTTAATAAGAAATGTACTCACTACCTTACATACGTAACTGTAACCCCTCTGTACATCACCTTGGCAATAAAATTAAAATAAAATGAAATTAAAATCTTACCTGTTAGCAAAGATGAAAATCTATAAGGAGGCTCATATTCAGCAAAAGGTAGTATAGACTGGTTAATATTCTTAAAACATTTTTTTGAAACTGTGTCTCTGTCTCACTTTGTCTTCTGTGCATTTATTTCTTTTGGAGATGTCACAAAGAGGAATGGCTGGTCTATTATAGAATTACACTTTTAGGATACTGTAGGTCCTAATCATCTGTTTCTACCCATCTACCTTGTCTTTAAAAAAAACAGGAAGCAAAACTTCTTATTGTATCCTTTGGTTTAATGTAAGTATGGACAAGTCTTCTTCATTCTTAAGTCAGGCTTTTCAGGATTTTCACAAAATATTGTCCTGAAATTGTAGTCTACAAATAAACTACTGGACACTTTTTTAATATAATTTCTGAAGAAAACATGACTATTCTAAAGTTATACTAATCATCATATTCAGTGCAGAGCTGGTAAAAGAACTTTATCTCTGAGAAAGAAAAAATGGTTGCTACAAAAAGAAAGAAAAAAATACTTGCCAACTGGCAAGTATCTTAGCCAAAGGAGAGTATGGAAAGAAAATACTAGGAGACCTAGGCATTGAAAGGACTGACTTAGAAGGAAATCAGACTTAAGGAAATAAAAAGTGGTCTACAAGATTCCCAATAGCGACTTGGATAGGCTCTAAGGGAAGGTAGTAATAGATTGATTCAAATCTCAGGAAGAATTAAATTTCCTTGTAGAGTCTCTGTTTTAGGAAATGTTCAAGTTATTAGAAAGATAGAAGTGAAAGAGTTATCTTTATACTTTAAACCCATGTTCACTCATCAGTAGATGAGTGAGATAGAGGCTCGTCTCCAGATGAGGAAACTCCAGATGAGTAAGGTAGAGGCACATCTCCAGATGCGGAAACTTAAAAACATCTCTGGCAGATCCCATTGGGATAGAGGACAGGAAATTTTGGTGATCATGACCTCACAGACTGATGAGGTCATGATCACCAAAATTAAAGGCCAAAACTGTTTTTACAATTCCCAGTGATGAAAGATAAAATGCTATTGCATCATTTGGCCATGATGCTTTTTATTCTTTGGAGCTTACTAACACAAACATTTGTAAAGCCATTAGCACAGTTCATACAGGGAAACTTAAACCAATTGTTCCTGTCTCTACATGATGACACATTTCTTTTTGTGTGAGTGTGATGCTGGGGATGGAACCAGAAGATTGGTGTGTGCTAGACAAGCACTCTATTACTGAGCTATATCCTCAGCCAAGATGCCAGGTTTGTATGCCAGCACCAATCCTAGTGCTTATACAATGCCAAAAGTTCAGTCTCAAGAGGCTATAGGACTGGACTTCAAGAGCAGCCTGGGTCTTTTGACTCCTTCTCATTCTTTTCCCTGCTCACTCTCAATTTCCTTCTCACCCTTTTGCTCTCATGCTCCCGCTCTCTTTCTCTCTCTTCAAGATTGGGACTTATAAATGTCCATGCTGTCTTCTGAAAAGAAACTGTGTGGGTCTGAGATACCCAAACATGTTTTTCTCTTAATGCAATGATGGACAGTTACTGTGGTCAGCTGATGCTATATTCTCACTTATCAGAGAAACTGCTGCTTATTAGAAAGAAGGAAAGTTCTTAGGCAAAGAGAAGGAATCTATGCACGCACATAAAACAAGTAACATTTGTTGGGGATAAATAAACATCAAAATTTTAATATGAATATGAACTAAGATTAATAATATGTTTGCAAGTATAATGCAAAGCAAAGAACCTTTCTAGAAATCTTTGAGAAAGTTTATGGTTTTTATTTTCAATAACAAATTTGAAAACCTTTAGTGGCACAAAAAGTACTAACATCCTAACTTTAACCAGACTTTATATTATCCTAAGCAAGAAAAGCTGGTTGAAATACCCTAAAAACACTGTGCTTTTTAAAAGACCAAATTGCAATTTCCCTAAATATCAAGAGGGCAAGAAATGAGAAACAGCTATGTGGTTTCACAAACTCTCTATTGAGAAGCTAGCAGGAAAGAAAAATCTGTACCTGATACTGTGGGAAGGATTAAGGCTGTTCCTCACACAGGGCTACTAAGGAAGCAATATAAATAACAGTGGGCTAGGAATAACGTAAAAAGAGTAAGTAAAAACCATGCACAAAATGGACTTGTAAAGTATTCAATGATATTTAGTTGTAAAAGAGGAGGGACAATTACAACAGATGATACAGCAAGAACAGGCCTGGTATCTGTTTACCAAAGGACAAAGTGAGTTGTTTGAATCCAACCCAGGCATCAATTCTGAAAACACTTCTATCCATCAATATGTGCTTCTTAGCATCTCTCTAATGAAGTCTTATCTACTCAACTTGGTACCCAGGGGAAAAAAGATACTGAGTTCTCCCATATACAGTCACCAGAGTTAGACTTTAACCAACTAGATTAGAGCCCAATAACTCAGTATGTACTGAAGTATACCTTTGCCTGATTTAGTCCTGTGATTACCTATCTCTCTTCTTTGTGAGCTTTCTAGTAAAGAATGTCACTACTTAGGGCCCTAGTTCCTTCCTCAGTTTTCTCACTGAAAAGATCTAACTCAACATTACTAGTACTATTATGATCATACATGTGTACTTTAAGAAAAGCATTACAGTATCGAACTATCTTAAAGAAATAAGTAGGAAACATCAGAATAAAATTTCAGCTAATAACAGTATCCAAATAAAATTGGCTGGATCCTGAATAAAGAAACCACTAGTTATCTAAGCATGCTACAAAATGAGAGGAATTCAGTGCCTCAGATCAGTGCCTATGGTGGCAACAGGAGGCAGTGATAGCCCAAGCAGTAGCCTCTTGTTGCCAAATGAAGTCAGTGTTGGAAAGTCATATGAATGGATAGGAATTGCCACCAGAAAGGACACATGCCGGGCTGTGAAGGTGGCTCAGTGGTAGAGGCCCTGGGTTCAATTCCTCAGCACCACATAAGCAAAAAGAAAAAAAGCCAGAAGTGGCGCTGTGGCTCAAGAGGTAGCTAGCCTTGAGCTGAAGAGCTGAGGGACAGCGCCCAGGCCCAGAGTTCAGGCCCCACAACCCGATCCAAAAAAAAAGAAAGGACACATGCCTACCACACTGCTTTCAGAATATGCTCCCAGGCCAAGGATACTGCCTCCTGAGCAATGGAGAAAAACAGGGTTATCCTTTTATAGTCTTTCCTTAAATCACCTCTAGCTTTCTCAGGGTGTACAGAGAGGTGTTGGACAGATCCTGCCACAAGACAAATCCTGTCTGCTGAACATCCTCTTTTAATGATCTTCTGGCATTTCTTTTAGCCTTTCATGAAAACTATGCCAGAAACTTCTTGATAACAAAGCTAATTATCTAATCAGTCTGGCCAGATTCATGTTGCTCCATCTTATCTTTCTGTTTGGTTGGAAAATATACTCCCTCTAGACAAACCACTTAGACACCTATAGATTGAAATACTTGACTGGCAAATGTCCCTTACCCTTAAATTCCCTAAAATATGGTCATGTAGAGAATTCAGCTCTTTGCCCATGTGCTTACAACTGCTTTTTAACTGCATTCAAAGGACCCATGTCTTAGATGTCAACAAGAGAAAATAAAGACTGTTAAAAAAAAAAACAACAATAACATCAAAACTTTTTCCACAAATAATCTTTTCATAAAATTTAGGGTGATCTATGATTACTATAAACAACACAGATAATTTTCAAAAGTAGTCAAAGCAAAATGGGGTGCTTTTTGTAAGCATTTAAAGACTGATAAATTCTGGTTGTGGGTTGTAACTCAGTAGCAAAGCACTTACCTAGAATGTGTGAGGCTCTAGGAAGGTACATGTAGGGAAGGAAGGAGAAAAGGAAAGGGAAGGGAGGTAGAAAAGGAAGGGAAGAAGAAGGGAGGGAGGGAGGGAGATCAGTAGGGAGAAAGGGAGGGAAGAAAAAAGGAAGGGACAGAGGGAGGAAGAAAGGGAGGGACGGAGGAAGGAAGGAAGGAAGGAAGGAAGGAAGGAAGGAAGGAAGGAAGGAAGGAAGGAAGGAAGGAAGGAAGGAAGGAAGGAAGGAAGGAAGGAAGGAAGGAAGGAAGGAAGGAAGGAAGGAAGGAAGTTATGATTATAAACATATCACCAACAAAGTAGTGATAGGCAGTGTAGAAAATTTTTAAGATAGGGCTGGGAAGGTGGCTCAGTGGTAGAGCACTTGCCTTGCATGCATGAGGCCCTGGGTTCGATTCCTCAGCACCACATAAGCAAAAAGAAAAAAGCCAGAAGTGGCGCTGTGGCTCAAGTGGTAGAGCGCTAGCCTTGAGCTGAAGAGTTGAGGGACAGCGCCCAGGCCCAGAGTTCAGGCCCCACGACCAGACCCAAAAAAAAAAGAAAAATTTTAAGATAAACCATCAACACAAAGTAAAGTCCATTAGAAACAAGACAACAGCAACTACAGCCCACACAAACCACTGTGCATCACTTCTATTCTCTCTCATGAATAGCAGCTGAAAGCCTATCAGAATTTCCCTATCATAAAACCTGCCATAGGTGAGACATTATGAACATACCAATCGTACTGTGTGACTTACTCTGTCACAAAAAGAGGATCCTAACCCTCAAAACAATCATTTGCTAAAACAAAGGTCAGGTAAAAACTCAGGACTCACCTTTGTCAGGAACACAAACTGAGAACTTCTTAACACCATCTACCAGCACATTCTTTGTGTTCCCATGTCTATCTTCTGAGTCACTGTCATTGAATTGAGCCTCTATAATGACATCAGGACTATCATTACAGCCTTTGAGGGACTGCTGAGGGAGCTCCTCAGGAAGATCAGACTCATAGGGAGCTTCTGTTTCTTTTTCACTGCTCTCCGGTTTAATCACCTAAGGAAAAGAGATAGAAAATTTCTACTTCATCACTGACAGAAGGTAGGGCAGTAGATTTTTCCTTTTTATGGAAGGAACTACACATTCAGAAAATGACATTAAATATTCACCAAAAAGTCTGAAAAGGGACCTTCATTTTCCAAAGTACATAGATTAAACTATGGAGATAATCAAGCCACCAATGTCAGACTGGTACTTGGTTCTTTAAGATGTCTCTAATTCATATCTATTTCTCCCAATTCTCATCTATATTCTCAAATCCTCTCTCCTGAAGGCCTTGAATACCACAATGTACCATTCTGCTTCACAAATTTTATTGTATAGGAACAATTACTATGTTAGAGAATGATAAAAGAATTTAACCACCTATGTTAGTGTGCTCCCAGGTAGAATATAGGATGACATAGAAAAGACAAAATTAATTGTGAATAGGAGTTTATAAAATATAAAGTCTTAATTTTCCAGTTTCAGACTTGAAGTCAGTGTATAAAGGTCACAATATGATGCACATCCATACTAACAAGAAAACTGAAGCAAAGAGGAGAAAGTATCTACACACCAATGTGTTTAATGAGGTTAACACATGTTAGTTATATGGGTACTATTCTAAAATAAACAAGGTTTGCTGAGTTACTGAAAAAACTGTGACACTATATATGAATCTGCCAATATACATTAACAAAAAGACAGCTTCAGACTTTATATATTCCAGATATTACTTGTAATCATTCATCCTTTTTAAGAAACTATTTGTAAATTTTTTAAATCTATGTTTATGATCACATGTATATATGAACATATAAACAAATTTGGTCACTATTTGTAGCACATTCTTTAAAACAAATGTTGGAAGGCCCACTCTAATAAAACCTATATCTTAATGGTGTGACAGACAGTAAACACTTTAATAATTCAACAAATCATTACATGGTACCTTTCTAGGTACACAGCATTTTTCTAGGTGTCAATGATGCAGGTAGGAACTCAATCAAAAGTCTATCAGTAATAAGTGCAAACATAAATGTAATGAGAATAAAATCACTGGTAAAGAAGAGATTAAGGGAATAAATAACAGGGAAGATGAGCTAGTTCACCAGTAGGGTAATTAAGGGGTGGCTTACAACATTACATCCTTAATGTTTCTAAGGAAGCAGCTTTGGATCAGGGGCCTGAATAAATCAGTGAGCTTTTCTGGCAGTTCCTTCCCCTTTTTGTATTTGACAGTGCTAAGAGTCTGTTGAGGTTTTAAAATAGACAACTACTTTTAGCAAGCCAGATTAACAGTCAAATGAGACAATACAAAGATCCTCCTAATGAAAGATCGTCATCTTCTCCAAAGTAGAAAAGAATATTACCTCCTTCCCAAAATATTTTATTGCCACAGTTTCCAATTAACATTACCATCACCAGATAATTAATATTGTAATATTCAACTAGAAAATCTAGTAAATATTATAAAGAAATTCACAATAAGAATGAAGACTCTCAGAAAATATCTCCAAAGTTCTGAAAACACTGACTACATGAAAACTTGTTCTAACAGAAAACTTGTACCAAATAATTTTTCTGAGCAAAATTAAGCCTTTTAGTAACTAAAAAAGAAAAAAAATCTTTGTTTCCAAACTCTAAAAGTACTTAATGAAATTTCATTAGAATTTGTGGTATGTTTAAACTCTTGTCAGATTCATTCATTATTCATCATTTCCATAAGAAATATAGAATAAGATTCTATTTCTCTTTTTTTTTAGGGACAGAGAGTGCTGGGATCAAACTCAGGGGCTTATACATGCCACGTGAGTGCTCTTTATCTGAGCTACATCCCTAAATCATTTTCTTTGGTTTAAAGATATGGATGAAGCATGCAATTCAAGAGGGTGATATCTAAGACTCTTATCTCCATCCAATAACCACCAAAAAAAAGTTGGAAATGGAGCTGGGCTAGAGTACTAGCTTTGAACAGAGTCAACATCAGGCACTGAGTTCAAGCCCCAGTAGTTACTGGTACAAAGTTTTGCTGTTGTTTATAAAGAAAGGAGGGGAGAGAGAGAAGAGAAGGAGCAGGGAAGTTAAACTGACTATGACAAGCAGTCTCCAAAAAGATTCCCTCAGACACCTTCATACAAGAACAAATGAATAAAGCCACAGTTAGAACATTATATTGATACATATAGCAGCTCTACTCTTTGCCCTTCTGCTTTGAACACAAACCCTAGTTTCATGCCTCTCACAAAGTAGATCATTCAAAAATACAGGTGAACTTAAGAAGAAAAAGAATCTGACAGCATTCAAATTAACAACCCCATTCAAATCAATAAACCCATTCAATTTGTTTAAATGAGTCTGAGAAATTCAATAATATTTACAAACATCTGCTCTGATCACTTTTTTATTCAAATTTTATTGTAAAGGTGATGTACAAAGGGGTTACAGTTATGTAAGTAAGGTAATGAGTACATTTCTTTTTTTTTTTTTTTTTTTTTGTGGTCGCAGGGCTTGAACTTTGAGCCTGGGTGCTGTCCCTCAGCTCTTCAGCTCAACGTTAGTGCTCTACCACCTGAGCCACAGTGCACTTCTGGTTTTCTCAGTGGTTTACTGGAGATAGGCGTCTCACAGACTTTTCTGCCCAGGCACTTTGAACTGCGATCCTCAGATCTCAGCCTCCCGAGTAGCTAGGATTACAAGCATGACCCACCAACACCTGGCTCAAGTATATTTCTTTTTGAACATTCCCTCATTTTCTCCCACATCCCCCCCCCCTCAACTCCTACAGTTCATTTCCAACAATGAAGTCTAGTAAGTATCATTGGTGAATTGGTTCACCCTTTGTCCCACTATTTCTGTGATTCCCCTTCCCTTCTCAAATCAGATAAAGTTATATACAAGACAAAGAGTACAGTAACAACAGGGAATGCAACAGGAAAAAAGAAAGGGGAAAAAAAAACCTAAGCTGGTTGCCGGTGGCTCACACCTGTAATCATAGCTACTCAGGAGGCTGAGATCTGAGGACCGAGGTTCAAAGACGGCAGAAAAGTCTGCGAGACTCTTATCTCCAATTAACCACCAGAAACCAGAAGTGATGCTGTGGCTCAATTGGTAGAATGCTCTCCTTGAGCTGAAGAGCTGAGGGACAGTGCCCAGGCCCAGAGTTCAAGCCCCATGACTGACAAAAAAAAAAAAAACAACAAACCCTAGTTTCCATTTCTTGGAGTTCATTTCAATAAGCATCATTTATATGGTCATATGCACATAGCTATTACGCCACTGTGATCCTCTGTTAAGAATATCCTAGACATCAAAGACTTCAATATAAGACCAGATACCCTGAAACTATTCCAGGAAGGGACAGGGGAAGGGACAGAGGGCTCCTTGGCACAGGTTGAAGCTTTCTAAGATCCAGAAACAATGGCTAGATAAATGAAATTGCACTAAAAACGAAGAGTTTTTGCATGGCAAAGGACATAGCTAGCAGGATAAATAGAAAGCCCACAGATTGGGAGAAGATCTTTATTAGCTATACATCAGACAAGGGCCTCATATCTAAAATCTACTTAGAGCTCAAAAAATTAAATTCCAAAAAAACAAATCCTCAAAGAAACAACTCCATCAATAAGTAGGCTAAAGACTTAAAGAGAGACTTCTCCTAAGAAGAAATAAGAATGGCCAATAGACACATGAAGAAATGTTCAATATCTATGGCCATAAAAGAAATGCAAATCAAAACAACATTGAGATTCCACCTTACCTCAGTTAGAATGGCCACTGTCAAGAAATCTAATAACAACAGATGTTGGCAGGAATGTGGCCAAAAGGGAATGCTACTACACTGTTGATGGGACTACAGACTTGTTCAGCCACTCTGCAAAGCAGTATGGAGGTTCCTCAAAAGACTATAAACATAGAGCTCCCCTATGACCCAGCAATCCCATTCTTGGGCATTTACCCAAATGACCACAAACAAGGCCACACTAAAGCTACCAGCACAACCATGTTCACTGCAGAATTATTTACCATAGCTAAGATATGGAATCAACACACATGCCCCTCAGTAGATGAATGGATCAAGAAAATGAATATACACAATGGAATGCTAAGCTTCCATCAGAAAGAACAGCATTCATTAGGAAATGGAAAGACCTGATCACTTTTAGAATTAGCACAACCATGGGCACTGTCAGAGCAACTCAAATACAGCAAGAGGTTTGTATGTGTAGCCTACATTTAAGGCATGGTTGCTAACCTGATCGCTGATCTATTGTTTTTACTATATCATTCTCTCACACACTTTATCTCACAGAGAAAGGTACTGGGAGCTCACCAGCCAGGTGCTGGTAGCTGATGCCTGTATTTATACCAATTCTGGAGACTGAGAGCTAAGGATCTTAGTTCAAAGCCACTGTGGGCAGGAAAGTCCATTAGACTCTTTTTTTTTTTTCTTTTTTTTTTTGTCATGGGGCTTAGGGCCTAAGCACTGTCCCTGCTTTTCTGTTCAAGGCCAGTGCTCTACCACTTTAAGCCACAGCTCCACTTCCAGTGTTCTGGTGGTTAACTAAGGAGTCTCAGGGACTTTCCTGCTCCAACTGGTTTCACACTGAGTTCCCCAGATCTCAGCCTCCTGGGGTAGCTAGGATTACAGGTGTGAGCCACTGGCGCCCACCCTGTAAGACTTTTATCTCCAATTAACCACCAGAAAACCGTAAGTGGAGCTGTGGCTCAAAGTGGTAATGTGCTAGCCTTGAGCCTAAAAGCTCAGGGACAGGGCCCAGGCCTTAGTTCAAGCCCTACAATGAACGAAAAACACTCACCACCAAAATGAAAAGTGAGTGACAGGCTAGAGATAGACTAGCAAGTGACTTTTAGTCAGTCTGTCTGCCTCATGCCTTCCCTTTTTCCCTCCCTCCAAATGGGTCCATTGTCTAGGCTGGTCTCAAACCCCTGGGCTCAAAAAAATCCTCTTATCCTCCCAAGAAGCCAGGACCACAGAAACAAATGCCATCAGGCCCTTTCCTAGAAAGATAATGTACAAAGGGCCAAGCCTTTAGTTTCTATTTTCTATTTATTTCTGCTACTAATTGCTTCACAAAGGAAAAAATGTGTGTGTGTGTGTGTGTGTGTGTGTGTGTATGTCTATGTATGTGTATCTGTATGTATAATACATATACAGATACATGTATATGTATATATACATTTCTGCAGTCATTACGATTCTGTCCACCTACATACTAACAGTTATACTTTGACTCATACATACAATGATCAAGGAAAAGCCAATGAAAAGATCAGTGGAAAATAAAATCCAGAGTACAGTTAATATAACTATATAATTCTTTCAAAAACCAACCAAGTTTTGACCTTGTGAATTTCAATTATGAATCAAGTCACTTAAAACTATGCAATTAAAATATAAATGAACATGCTGCATCTTAAGGTATTTTCATTCTAGTTTATTAACCCAGAGTACACTATAACAGAACAATAGGCACAGGGAAAGAAGATCATCATGAGATCACAGAACATAAAACCTGTACACTCTTGAACTTGTCCACATTGCATGTTGGTTAAGAGTGAGTGCAGGACTTTTTAGAGAAATGGCTAATTCAAATCTAGTTTGCTACATGTATAATATAAACCTGAAATAGCTTGTCATAGAAGGAGAACAAGAAGCTATTAATAAAGGCTACAAACATTCTTACTTATCTAAAGGATTCAAGAACTATCACAAAAAGTCTCTCTCTGGTCAATCCTAGAGCATTCTAAGCATTTATCTTCCCTTTCCTGAACAAACTGTACCAAAAATTAATGAGGTAAAAATTGTTCAATAAATTAAATTATAAATAAATAAAAGTCTCAGTATCAACATTTGGCCATTCATACTGAAATAAAAGACTTAAGAAATGAACACCAAAAATTTCTGAAATAATAAGTTTCCTGGGAAGGAGTTTATAATAGATGGATAAGAGTAGCAATATCTTGATCCATTTATCAGTTTGAAAATCATGAAAAGAACCCAAGTGCCTCATGATTCACTATTATAGGAGGTACATATCATCACTTATGCAATATTCCCCACCAAAACTGAAAATGAATCTGATGATGAAAGAAATATGGGGAACAGAGGAGCATATTAAAGAACACCACGGTGTTATACTCAATCAAATGCAGAATGGGAAATCTTACAGGAAGGTGATCTACTGTACCAACAAATTTTAAGGAAAAGGAGAGTGGGAGAGAGTGCCTATAGACTAACATATATGTCATATATTAACCAAAGACAAAATGTGGTCTTTCTTTAGATCCTAACTCTAATTAACCAGTTGTTTTTAAAAATTAAAAAAAAGGGTAAAAAGGAAGTAAGGGAAGGGAATCAGGGGGATTTGAATATTGATTAGTGAATGGATGTCATTAATTGTGACTGAGTTTTTAAGCAAGTTTTAACTTTTGTAGATAACAAGTATTTATGGATGAGTCCATCTCATTCATGGCTTTAAATATATGTTATTGACTCCCCAAATCAAATGTCTAACCTCAATAGTTCCTCCCAACTTCTTACTTATATTCTATTGCCTATCTGAGGTCTTCATTTGTATGTCAGCCAAGAACTTCCCAAGAAAGAATCTAGATCCTCATAGAAGCCACTCCTTACCCAAGGATATCTCTCTCGGTAGGTGATAAGGCCTTTTGTCTGGTTGTTCCAGCCCCAATTATAGCATCAGCTTTAACTTTCCTTTTTTCAGTCCCCATAGTCAATCTAGCAGAAAACCCAAAGGCCTACTTTTAGTTCCATCTCCTTAGCATTTCTAGTTACAACACAAACCCAAGCAACGTTTAGCTCCTTGCTGAACTACTACAATAACTGACTTAAAACATAAATCAGATCCTGTCATTCTCCTAAGGCCTTTTCAGGCTCCTTTTACTGCTGGTGCCACAAGACCTTGTCAAATCTGACCTTATCTATTTTTCCACCCTCATTTTTTATAACTTTTTCCTTTACAAGCCACACTCCTACCCTAGAGATATCCTTGAGAACACTACAATCTTCTTAGAGCTTTTGTCCTTGCTGTTCCTCTATCTACAAAGCTCTCTGCTTAACTCTTTACAGAACTCAGCCTCTGATTTTGGTCTCTGCCTAAATATCTACCCTTTAGAGAGGCTTCCCTAACCACATTAACTAAAATGGCTTTCTCACTGATCATTCCAAGCATGGTTTAGATTTTCTATAATCCAGAAACTATCATTTATCACACAATCATTTCACATCTTAGCCAGTTACAGGCAGGAGTAATTTCTTCCTATTTGAAAGCCTCAAGGCAATTAAACTGGAGTAAAAAGAAGGGTCCCAAGGAAATTGAATGTACACTGTCCTGCTTAACTAAAGACTTTAAAAACTCCTCTGATTTCTCTATAGACATGAGAAGCAGTTGACTACACTTACTATTCTGAGTGCATGCTCAGTGGGAATAGTTCTCCCTCAGAGATGTATGTTACTCTCTCACCTAAACAGAAACAGTGAGGAAACTGAATCACTGGGTCACACAGAAGTTCTTCACTGTATCTTCTTCCATAAACTGGGTAGAGTGGACATCATATAAACGTTTCTAACAAAAATAAAAAGTAAAAACAGACAGCACTGGAGAGTACTGATTTCTGAAAACAACTTCCACCTGTCATCTGAAGGCTCAAGATGCAGCTCACTACAATACTTATTTACATCATTCCCATAGCACGCACACACACATACAGAGAAAGAGAGAGAGAGAGATTTTTGTCAGCTATATCCTGCAGCTAACTTTACCAAAGATAAATCTGCAATGCACCTTTGCTTTTCTTTTAGAAGGTAAAAGTGGGCAAGAAAATGGTGTGTTTGTGTGATGAGAGAAAAAGGCAATGTTGTTTATCCATTAATGGGCAATCTTATGCTCTGTAGCATATGGAACTGCTCTAACCTCTGTAGAAGGAGCCATGGGATTTTTAAATTAATTTTTGTGTGTGCCAGTAATGGGGCTTGAACTCAGCTAGGAAGCTTTCCTTTAGCTTTTCCATGCAATGATGGCATGCTACCACTTAGTTGAGCTACAGCTCCACTTCTGGCTTTTTGTTGGTTAACTGGATATAAAAATCTCACAGACTTTGCTGCAAGGGCTGGCTGTAAACTGTGATCCTCAGATCTCAGCCTCCCGAGTTGCTAGGATTACAGGAGTGAATCACTGTCACCCAGCGTAGTTTGGTATCTTTAAAATGACAACAATATCATAAAAATAGTTGTCGGAATAAAGATAATACATAAAAAGATTTTAGGTGCCTGGAACATCATAAGAGTATAACAAATTACTATTCTTCATCCTCCTCCTCCTCCTCATCATCATCATCTCAGTTGGAAGACTTTAAACCCTGAAGGAAAATCTAAAGCAAGAGGAAAGAAAGGAGGATCAAAATTAATCACAAGGCTTTGAACTCAGATAAAAGAAACAGCAGGGAACAGTTCAATAGGAGGGAAAACATTTGGTCTTAAAACCCAGACTATCTGGGGCTGGAAAGGTGGCTCAGTGGTAGAGCGCTTGCCTTGCATGCCTGAGGCCCTGGGTTCGATTCCTCAGCACCACATAAGCAAAGAGAAAAAAGCTGGAAGTGGCGCTGTGGCTCAAGTGGTTCAGTGCTAGCCTTGAGCTGAAGAGCTGAGGGACAGCGCCCAGGCCCAGAGTTCAGACCCCATGACCGGACCCAAAAAAAAAAACAAAACAGAATATCTGAAATGGTAAAGAACATCTAGGAGGCCACTAGAAATGTAAGTCTAAAGGCTGAAGGTCAAAGATGTAGATAAGGGGGAGCTTGTCCACCAGGGGCTGGCAGTTAAGCAAAAGTGTCCCAGGGCCAAGTGTAAACTGAAGGAAGTTGAAAGCAGAGCCCTGAAAAAAGACTTTAATAAAGAGGGTCCAACAAGTAATAAGAGCTAGAGAAGTAAAGAGAGTTGAAATATAATACTGAGTATGGAAGTATGCACTAAGGTTTTCAGGGAGAGGGGTGGTGGTGGTTAATGTTGGGGCTTGAACTCAGGGCCTGAGCACTGTCCCTTAGCTTTTTCACTGAAGGCTGGTGCTCTATTACTTAAGCTATACCTGTACCTCTGACTTTTTACTGATTAGGTGGAGATAAGAATCTCATGGGCTTTTCCGCCAGTGCTGGCTTCAGCCTCCTTTGTAGCTAGGATTACACATGTAATCCTAAGTTCAGTAGCACTAAGGGTTTTTTTGGTTGTTTTTTTTTTATAACTTGTCACATTCATACTACAAAATCTGCTCTATGCTTTAACACACAGTAATAGATCTGGTCCATACAAAGACACTAGGAGATACACAAGAGAAGAAACAGGTTTAGACATGTAGATCTAGAGTTCTAAGTCCAGCACTCATGTTTCTGAACTCCCTGGAGGAAATCTCCCTCAAGAGATGAAACAAACATGCGTTTCCAACATACAGCTGCCACCACTGACATCCACTGCATGAAATGCCTCTACACTTTTTTGTTTGCCTGGCAAATAATCAGAATTTAAAACCCAGCTCTTTGGTGACTGTCCCTTTACTAAATCTTTCTCTGCAGAGATGTTCTGCTATTCACTGCTAGCCTATGGATACACCTTCATTGTAAGGTTTCTTGACCACACTATATTCCGTGTATTTGTTTATATATTTTTCTATTTTACCAGATAGCATTCTTATATTTCCCAGAGTTTCCTACAATGTTTTACACATGAAATGTGTTCAATAAATACTGGTTTCCTTTTCTTCTGAAGAGAATGAGAAATTAATCAGCTATTAAATAAATTTATAAAAAAATAAGAAATGAATAAAATAACTAACATGTAGCAAGAACCCAAAATTAAAATGAATGTCCATATGATGCTACACAATACTCCAATGTCTTCATTGCCACTTCGTATCTGCAGACCAGGAAACAGTCAACAGGTATTTTATCAAAATTATCATCATATGAGGCAACCGTAAATAAACATAAGTGAAAAAATTGGAAAACACTTAAAATGAGTTTTTTTTCTAAAATAAATCAAAGCCTTCAAATCTAAATTATAACTCCAGTTTTCAATACAACTTCATAAAGTTCATTGTCATAAAGTTCATAAGATTCATTTGAAAATATCAATCTAAGCAAGAAAATGCACAATGCCCAAATAAAAAAGAGAAGGCCTAGCTAGGTATGCAAAAGCAGAGTACAGGGACATTTCTATCCTTTCAGTGTTATGAGTGCCCTCTGTCACTCAGAAATAAGGAAAACTGTCTACACTGTGCATAAATTAAGGTCAACTCACCAGAATTAAGAAGAAGAATTGGTCACTTCAAAACTGTTTGGTGTGTGTTAGCTTTCTTTCCTTCCTTTTAAAATTAATATGTTGTATTTCAAAACTGGGGAGTAAACAGAAAAAAAAATCCCTGTAACCAAAAAATAAAATAAAAATGGAATCCTAAATGAAAATATCAAGTAACATTTCCATTATGCTGGTTTATCCAAACTTTATGCACAAAACATTTCCGGTTCCCTGTTTACTGATACAATAAAACCTTGAACCTTATTTTCTCCTCAAACATAAAGTCCATCTTTGAAGAATGCTACTTTAAAACTTATGAAAAGAGTATTTCTATGCTAGCATGGAAAAGTCTATGCCAGCAAATAAATCCTATCATATTCTTCTTGCGGGAAGAGGTGCTATAAACTTGGCATCACCGAGCTATTCCAAAAGATTCACAAGCATCCCTACCCACAGGCACCTGCAGCAACCAGAACCATGGGGACAGTGGCAGCTGAAGGCTCTGTGCCCTCAAGTCCAACACCTGAGCCTCTGACTCAGCAGCAGTATGTGTCAGCAAGTTCAACTAGGAACTGCTTTTCCTTTCTTGGCTCCTCTAACTAGGCTTAAGTGACAGTGCTCTCTGCCACACATATTTTAACAAACTTTCAAATCCCTTAATGGCACATTTGGGACAAAGTATAATATACTGTTCAGGAAATACCTTGGAGCCAAGAAAAGCAAATGATATTCCCAGAGGGAGTTCTAGATATGGCTTGCCAATAAGTCTCTTTCATTATAAAATAAGGCTTATGGGCACCATGGGTTTTTTGTTTTTGTTGGTTGTTGGGGGGTTGTTGTTGTTGTTGTTGTTTTGACAAACAAGGGTTTGAACTCAGGGCCTTAAGCCTATAGGTTAGCTCTCTAACACTTGTGCCACACCTCTAGCCCTGCTTTTTGCTGGTTATTTTGGAAATGGACTCTAGCAAATTTTCCTGCCCAGGATAACTTAGAAGCATGATCCCCAGATATCAGCCTCTTGAGCAGCTAGTGTGAGCCACTGATGCCCAGTTTGGGGCACCATCATCCCAAAGACACATTTGCAGATGTTCTCAAAGGCATGTTATTAGAAACTATTAGTTATCATAGTTCATCCACAAAACCTTTATTTAATTAATAGAAACAGTAGAAACTATCTCCATTTTTCAGGTTACTCAGGCCAAAAACACCAGTGTTAACCTTAATGAAGCACTCAAATGATCTTTCCTTCACCACCACCCCCTCCACACACACCCCCTCCACACACCCCACAGCACATCCATCAGGTAATCCTCTGGCTTTACCATCACTGACACCATCCAGGTTCAGTCTCTATCATCCCTGATCTGATCATGGGGCAACAGCTTCTTATAGGTCTCCTTACTTATACTCTTTCCCTTTTTTCCCCAACTCAGTAGTCACAGAGAGCCTATGAAACAGTAATGTCCTGTCACCTGTCAATTCTCTAACTCCTCTAAGCCTTTCCACATCAAACCAAAGCTAAAACAAAAATTTACCAAGGAAACAGAGGCCCTACATGATAATTTTACCCCTACGTTCTCATCCTCTGATCTCAGCTACCATGATTCTCCCCCTCAACTCTGTGTTGTTCCTCCAGCGCCACTGGAAAGCTCTGCTGCTGTTCTCCCTGTCACCACAGAGAGAGCTCCCACGCTTCACTCAGTTCTTACTCAAAATAACTTTCTCAGTGAGGCCTTCTTGAGCCAGTCACTCTATTTAAAGTATCAATCCTTCAACCTCCAAACTCATCTCCCTTATTTTCCCTCTTCTGTTCTTACCACTGAGGATTTTACATCTACTATTTCAATATATATCAATATGTCTTTCCCAGTGGAAAGATTCATGAAAGCAGGAAATTTTTCCATTTTCTCATTGCAATATATACTGTGTATACCTAATATACAGTATATATTTACTCAATACATATTTGTTGAATATTGATAAATGCTATGTAGCCAAACTACTTGTCCAATGAATATAAGTATTCCCACAATCCCCTATACACACACACAGATAAAGTCACTGTGCAATATGCATTACACAATATTGGCTGCAATTTTCAACCATCAAGTCATAAATCACAGGAAAAGATTTTTATAAGATATACAAGAAGCATATATTGGAAAAATGGAAACGAAAACCCAAAGGAAGGGGCTGGGAATGTAGCTTAGTGGTAGAGTGCTTGCCTACCATTCATGAAGCCCTGGGTTTGATTCCTTAGTACCGCATGAACAGAAAAGGCCAGAAGTGGTACTGTGGCTCAAGTGATAGAGTGCTAGCCTTGAGCAGAAGGAAGCTCAGGGACAGTGCCCAGGCCCTGAGTTGAAGTTCTAGAACTGGCAAAAAAAGAAAAAAGAAAATCCCAAGGAAGAATTTCAAACAGAGACAGAAAACTGAAATCATACCTGAAGACTCTGTAGAAGGAAGAGATAATTATTGAGATATCTCAGTAGTAACTTATCTCAACAATAAGTATACATGTGTACTTCATTTTTCTTTGAATCTTACTCTCTATTGTATGTTGACTGAGTTTCCAAAATATAATCAATGTATTTGTCATGCTTGTTTTAGCTTCCAGAGACAAAAAAAAAATCTCAAATGATTTCTTTTTTTAAAAAGTAACATTAGCAGTTTCAAACTCCCATTTACTGAATGGGAAACAGGAAATGTTTTTCCCTTTTCCGTTTCTCCCAACTTTAACCATGTTACACTAAATTAAATCCTTGCTAAAACTTTTTTAATGCAACATTAGTTTATGTAATCAAGTCAATCTGAACAGACTAAGGGTATCAGAGGGTATGTACAAGACTGTATATGCATATGTATGTATCTTGAACCTGTTTTCCTCAGTAATATGGGCTCCATTTTCAGGGGAGCATCTGTCTTCATAGAGAAAGATAAAGATTGTCAGTAGCTCCCATTCTCTTAAAGACCCCAGTGGGGTGTTCTGCAAAACAATCCCAGGACCAGTTTGATAGGACTGATTTCTGTCACATGCCTATTCCTGAACCAATCACCATAACAAGGAGGTAGACTAGGGTGACTGACACTCTTATCAGAGGAAAATGTCCAATTTTTCAATCTTAGTAAAGAACAAGCTTGAAGTCACTTTAGTAATGCTCACAGAAGAATTATGTTTTTAATGTGCTCTATATTTTTAATCCAGGTACAAGTCTACTGACATAATTTCAATTGCTTGCCTGAATCAGAGGTTATTCATCTTTCAGAAAATCAACAATTTTTAAACAGTATCAAAGTAGGTATATAACATTATTCAGAAAAAAATAACCTAAGAATTTAACTAACTTGTCAAATAAGATAAAATTCATTTATAGTTAAAGGGTTTACATGTATAGAAGCTTAACTGCAGTATCTGATCTCAAATTCTTTTACAACCTACCAGCCTGCAGCAAAGAGCATTCCAAATACATCTTAGAGAAACACCTCAATAATCAAGACCTCACTGAAAAATAAGTTCAGTCTGTAGAACACTTAAAAAAAAACTCAGATAAGATTTCAAAAGAATGATTTTTTGTTAGTCGATTGTGGGGCTTGAACTCGGAGCCTGGGCACTGTTCCTAAGCCTCTTTGTGTTCAAGGCTAGTGCTCAACCACTTGAGCCACAGCATCACTTCCAGTTTTTGAGTGGTTAATTGGAGATAAGAGTCGCATGGGGACTTTTCTGCCAAGGCTGGCTTCAAACCACAATCCTTAGATCTCAGCCTCCTGAGTAGTTAGGATTATAGACCTAAGCCACTGGCACCCAGCAAGAATGATTTTTAAATGATAAGTGGGTTTAAAGAGGATACAAACATCTGAATGAAATAAGGAAGACAATGCAAAGTATTTAAGAAAAACAAACAATGAAGAGTTAAGAAATTTTAAGAATCCCCCCCCCAAAAAAATAATATGTTACGTGCTCAGAAAGTTAAATAACTGACCTTAAAACCTTATATATAGATTAAAACATGTGGAAGAAAGGCTATCAGGGAAGTGGTGCTGTGGCTCAAGTGGTAGAGCACTAGCCTTGAACTGAAGAGCTGAGGCACAGTGCCCAGGCCCAGAGTTCAAGCCCCACAACTGACCAAAGAAAGAGAATATCAGGATCGATGAAAAAGTTGATGAATTAGTACATTTAGACTAAAATTTTAAGAAATAAGAAAGGATGGACATAACATACAAAATATAGGCTACCAGTAAGAGGATAAAATTAAACATAACTAAAATAAATAAGAGCAAAGAACTACAGGCTAAGGCATAGAGATCCTACACACTGAAGTAACAGAAAAAAGAAAAAAACTAAGTCTTGAGAACAACTGAATATCCAGATATAGCAGGAATTTTGAATCACAAATAGACATGACCAGAAAAGACTCTCTCCATGACATATAACAGCGAAATTGCCAAAGTATAGAACAAAGAAACAGGGCTGGGAAGGTGGCTCAGTGGTAGAGCGCTTGCCTTGCATGTATGAGGCCCTGGGTTCCATTCCTCAGCACCACATAAGCAGAAAGAAAAAAAAAGCCAGAAGTGGCGCTGTGGTTCAAGTGGCAGTGTGGCTCAAGTGGTAGAGCACTAGCCTTGAGCTGAAGAGCTGAGGGACAGCGCCCAGGCCCAGAGTTCAGGCCCACGACCATATCAAAAAAAAAAAGAAAAGAAAAGAAAAGAAACAATACTAAAAGGTTCAAGAGAAAAGCACCAAGATATATAGGAAATCAAAACCATGAAAAAACAGCAGTTTTCTCAGCAAAAACACTAAAGGTCAAGAGTTCATGGAAATAAGTATGCCAGGCCCTGAAAAAAGAAATAATTGACAGCCTATATTGCTATAACTAATACAGCTATCCTTCAGAAGGAGAATAAAGATATTCTGAGATTAAACATAAAATGGTTAAAGTCATGACTACAGAAAGGCATTACAGAAGATCATGAATAAAATCAGTACAGAAATTAGGGGCTGGGAAGGTGGTAGAGCGCTTGTTTTGCATACATGAGGCCCTGGGTTTGATTCCTCAGCACCACATAAGCAAAAAGAAAAAAGCCGGAAGTGGCACTGTGGCTCAAGTGGTACAGTGCTAGCCTTGAGCTAAAGAGCTAAGGGACAGCGCCCAGGCCCAGAGTTCAGGCCCCACAACAGGACCCAAAAAAAAAAAAAAATCAGTACAGAAATTAAATAGAGACTTAAAAAATAATAAAAAGACTGAAACAAAGATAATCAAAATTGACAAATCCTTAAGCCAATCCACCTAAAAGTAGAAAACCCAAATTAATTAATATAATTAGAGATTTTTTTAAGACATCAAACAATGGCCAGAGAACTTAAGAAACTAACCCTAAAACAAGAAGCCAATAAATGGGTAAACAAGCTACAGAGAGACTTCATAGAAGAAATAAAAATGGCCAACAGACATATGAAGAAATATTCAGCTTCTATGGCCATGCAAATCAAAACAACTTTAAGATTCCATCTCACCCTAGTTTGAATTACAAATAATAACACATGCTGGCATAGATGTGGGTGAAAAGGAACCCTCGTACACTGGTAGGAATGTAAATTTGTTCAATCTCTCAGGAGAGCAGTATAGAAGTTCCCCCAAAAACTAAACATAGAACTACCAGATAGTTCTGCTCTTGGAAGATTTATCTAGAAGATTACAAATTAGGATACAGTAAAGCTACCTAGACAACCATGTTCACTGCAGTACTATTCACCATAACCAAAGTATGAAATCAGCCCAGATGCCTCTTAATGGACAAATGGATCAAGAAAATATGGTATATATATCCACAATGGAGCTTTATTCATCCATTAGGATAGTGCATCATTTGCAAAAAAAATGGAAAAATCGGGGGGGGGGGGGGTGGGGGCGAAAAACATGTTAAGTCAGGTCTAGGGTCATCTCTCATATGTAGAAGCTAGAAATAATTTCTAATTAGGTAAGTAAACATTTCGGGGTGGCACACAAGTGTATACAGATGTATTATCTGTAACATGACAAATTCAGAGGAGAACACAAATGGTATAATTCCTTAGAAAGGCTAACTCACAGTATAACAAAATAGACACCAGGAAATGGGTACTCAAAAGAGGAGAGTGGGGTAGATGAAAGAAGAGAAGAGGGAGATAATATAGTCAAAAAATTCAATGCATATCCTACAAAATTTAGTGAAGGGGTAGGATTGGAAGGGATGGGGGAGAAGGTTGAAAGTGGTAACATTGACCAAGATGCACTGTATTTGTAAACTGCTTTTTTCAATGGCAATGTACAACTCCTTTGTACAACAGTTTAAAAATAATAAAACTTTTTTTTTGTCAGTCATGGGCTTTAACTCAGGGCCTTGGTGCTGTCCCTGAGCTTTTTCACTCAAGGCTAGCACCCTAGCACTTTGAGCCACATCATCACTTCCGGTTTTTCTGGTGGTTAATTGGAAACAAGAGACTCAGGGACTTTCCTGCCCCAGCTGGCTTTGAAACTATGATCCTCAGATCTCAGCTTCCTGAGTAGCTAGGATTGCAGGTATGAGCCACCAGTGCCCAGCATAAAACATATTTTTTAAAAAAAAAAGAAGACATCACAACAGATACCAATAGAATCATGAGACCAATAAGGAATATCTTGAAACTTTACACGCCAAAATTGGAAAATACAGAAGAAATGTACAAAATTTTGAGACATATATTACCTCCCAAAATTAAACCAAAAGGATGTAATAATATTAAAAAACAGATTAATTAAAAGCAATGAGATTCAAACAAAAATAAAAAGTGTCCTGACAGAGCCAGGAGCCTAATGGATTCACAGCTAATTTTTTTTCCAGCATTTTTCTGTGTGCTAGTTATCATACTAGAACTGAAGACCTTGAGCTCAAGTTCAACTTTCTTGCTCACAGCTGTGCTGTATGACTTGAGCCTCACCTCCAGTCTGGTTTTCATGCTTGGTATTTTGGAGGTGTACCTTTGTATACTTTTCTGCACAGGCTGGCTTTGAACCACAATCCTCTAGGTCTCCGATTCTTGAACAGCTAGGATTTTCAGGCATGAGTCATCAGCACCTGGCATACCAGACTTTTAAAGGAAAAGTAATAGCAAGACTTCTCAAACCATTCCATAAAAGGAAAGAACTCAGAATATTTTAAAAAGGAAAGAGAAAGAGAGGAGAGAGAAAGGAGAGAAGAAGAGATGGAAGGAGGAGGGAGGGAGGGATAGAGAGAGGAAAGGAAGGAAGGAAGGAAGGAAGGAAGGAAGGAAGGAAGGAAGGAAGGAAGGAAGGAAGGAAGGAAGGAAGGAAGGAAGGAAGGAAGGAAGGAAGAGGGACCTGGTAAGGAAATAACAAAAAAATAAAGTTATAAGCCAATATCTTTAATGAACAAACATGCAAACATCCTCATTTAAAAACTTGCACATCAGCTGGGCGTCAGTGGCTCAAACCTATAATCCTAGCTACTCAGGAGGCTGAGATCTGAGGATCACGGTTCAAAGCCAGCTTGGGCAGAAAAGTCTGTGAGACTCTTATCTCCAATAAACCACTAGAAAACCGGAAGTGGCCCTGTGGCTCAAGTGACAGAGTACTCGTCTGGAGCTGAAGAGTGCAGGGACAGCGCCCAAGCCCAGAGTTCAAGGCCCACGACCAACAACAACAACAAAAAACTTGCAAATCAAATTCAATAATATATAAATACACCATACTCAAGTTGAATTTATCCAGAAATGCAAGTACGGTTCAATATGCACAAATCAATGAATATAACATATAAATAAAAATGAGGATAAAAGCTGATGATCATCTTAACAGATGCAAGCCCCTGAGAAAATCTGACAAATCATTCAAGAGTAGGGAAACTTTTTTCTTCCAAGGGCCATTTTCATAATTTACAGCATCATTTGGGGCCATACAAAATTATCAACGCAAACAAAAAGGCCAGGAGCAGCTAACAAGAAGCATTACATGTCTGTCTCATCATGTATCAAATCATTCTGTGAGATATGTACACCCCATGGTGTCAGTTCCTCACTTCTTTCTTAATAATAAGTGAAAAAAATCTAAACTGGATATAGAAAGATCATACTTCAATATAATAAAGGTTATATATTACAAAACTAAAACTCCTTCCTTTAAAATCAAGAACAAAACAAGGTGCCCATTCTTACCACTTTTACTTTATTTAATACTTGAAATTTTAGCCAAAGCAATTAGGCAAGAAAATGAAATAAAAGGAATACAAATAGGAAAGGAAGAAGCCAAATTATCCCAGTTTATAAAATCAAGAACAAAACAAGGTGCCCATTCTTACCGCTTTTACTTTATTTAATACTTGAAATTTTAGCCAAAGTAATAAGGCAAGAAAATGAAATAAAAGGAATACAAATAGGAAAGGAAGAAGCCAAATTATCCCAGTTTACAGATGATACAATTCTCAACTTAGGAGACTCTAAAGCCTCTACAAAAAGATTCTTAGAACTGATGAACAACTATGTGTGATGGTATACATTTGTAATAATCAAATCATTCAGGATGCTGAGGGAGAAAGATTACAAGTTGGGCTAACAGAAAGACTCCGGGCTAACAGCAAGACCCTGCCTCAAAAAATTGAAAAATTCATCAAAGTAGCAGGTTACAAAGTGAACAAACAGAAATTAGTAACTTTTCTGTACACCAACACTGAATTCACTGAGAAAGAAAATAGAAAAATAATCACCCTTACAAGTCTCAAAAAATAAAAAAAAAATCTAGAATTAAACTGAACCAAGGAGGTGAAAGATTTCTGCAACTAAAATTGAAGAAAGAAAGAAAGAAAGAGAGAGAGAGAGAGAGAGAGAGGGAGGGGGGAGGGAGGGAGGGAGGGAGGGAGGGAGGGAGGAAGGAAGGAAGGAAGGAAGGAAGGAAGGAAGGAAGGAAGGAAGGAAGGAAGGAAGGAAGAAAGGGAAAAGGAAGGAAGAAGGGAAAAGAAAGAAAGAAACTGAGAAGAAGAAAGCTGAATATGGAAACACCTCCCATTTTCAAAAACTGGAATAGTTAACATTATTCAAATGGTCATAGTACCAAAAGTGACCTACAAATTCAATGTAATCATCAAAATGCCAATGACATTCTTCATAGAACTAGAAAAAAACTACAAAATTCATATGGAAGTACAAATAAAAATCCTTAGAGTCAAAGCAATCCTGAATAAAAAGGATAATGCTGAAGTCATAACACTTGACTTCAAAATATTCTACAGAACCATAGGTACCAAGTTTTTTTAAGTATGGGCATTGACATGAAAATAGACATTTAAACCAATGGAAATAGGAGAATCAGAAATAAATGATGCAACCATAGCCACCTGTTTCTCAACAAAACACCAGAAACATAACAAAAAATAAAAAAGCTTCTTCAATAAATGGTGCTGAGAAACTGAAGAATCATATAGAGAAGACTGAAATTATCTCCCACCCCATACTAAAGAAAGTTCAAAATGAATCAGAGACTTTAATGTAAGACCTGAAACTCTGAAACCATAGAAAAACACTGGGAAACATTTTAAGATACAATGGACAATGGACTTTTAATAGCTCAGAAAATAAAATAATGGGAAAATCATACTGCATCAAATGCAGGAGTTTCTGCACAGCTCTAAACATAATGAAGGGACAACCTACAGAATGGGAGAATATTTTTGACAAGTGATTAATATCCAGACTATATAAAAAACTCAAAAAAACAAAAGAATATGTTATATCATCAATAAGTGGGCAAATGAACTGGTGTTTCTCAAATAGCCAATAAATATATTTTTAAATGTCCAACATCTTTAGCCACAGAGAAATGCAAATCAAACATTAAAATTCTATCTCATCCTAACCATAATGCCTATTCTCAATAAAAGCAAAAACTAAATGCAAAAAAATAAATGTTGGCAAGGATGTAAAAAATGATACTATACAGTGCTAGTGGAAATATAAATAAGTATGGCCATTGTAGAAAAATATGAAGGTTCTTCAAAAATCCTACAAATAGAACTACCATATAATCTAACTATACCACTTCTCAATAGTATTGAAAATGAAGTCAGCATAAAGGCGTTGCACTTCCCCAGCATGTTTATTTCAGTTCTAGTCACAATAGTCAAGATATGGAAGCAGCCTAGGTGCCCATGAACAGATGAATAATTTTTTTAATATGACAATATAAACAATCAAGTTTTATTCAGTCATAAAGAAGAATAAAATTATGTCATTTTCAGGAAAATAGATTATAATACTTAGCAAAATATGTCAGACACAGGAAGAAAAGTATCCAATATTTTTCTCATATGTGGAAACTAAAAGAAAAAAATTTTAAAGGACCTGAAAATAGAAGACAAACTTAAGAAAAGGGGAAGGGCCAGGCGCTAATGGCTAGCATCTAGCTATTCAAGAGGCTGAGATCTGAGGATCGTGGTTCAAAGCCAACCTGGGTAGGAAAGTGTGTGAGACTCTTATCTCCAATAAACCACTAGAAATCCAAAAGTGGCACTGTGGCTCAAGCAGTAGAGCGCTCATCTTGAACTGAAGAGCTCAGGGACAGCACCCAGGCCCAGAGTTCAAGCCCCATGACTGACACATACACACAAAAAAAAAAATGGGGGGGGGGAAAGGGGAGGATAGGCAAGAGTGTGTAGAGAGTAGACCTGAGGACAGACATGACCACAGCATGACATATGTGTGTATGCATGTGTATATGTATGTATATATAGGAGAAAACATGGGAAATATTCATTTCTACAATTAATATAGGTTAATTCTAATTTTTAAATGGACAAATTTTCTGAATGAAATTAAAATTAGACACAAGTAAAAATAGAAAATTTTATGTGTTATCAGTAAGAAGTGTTTTAAAATAAGGTCAAGTTTAAAACTACCACAACCCATATCAATGAACATTTAAGATCTTCTAGAATACCCTACATTCCAACAGCTTCATTAGTAAATTTGATCAAACACTTAAATATAAATCACCAAATTCTCTAAATATTTAGAGCAGTCTCATTTTCCAACTCATTTCAGGAGGGTAATATTACCCTGATGACAAAACCAAACAAAGACATTATCAAGCCAATAAGTTATAAATTAATATCCTCACAAATATACCTTTTATATTTTTCAAAGTTATTAACCAGTTAAATCAAGAAAATGTTAAATTGAACTTTTTAAATTCAACAGTTCACACAGTTCAACATATTAACTGGAAAAAAATCCATTTAATCTTATCTCAGTAAAAAGAAAAAGTATGTGACAAAATTCAACTTGTATTCATGATGAAAATTTCACTAAAACTATAAGGATATTTTAAAGGATGAAAAAAAAGACACATAAACATCTAAAGCTAACATCATAGCTATTCATCAAAAAACAAAAAACAAAAGATACAAGGCTTCCCCATGAGAACTTTCATTCTTGCTACTAATCTTCTACAACATAGTTAAGGTTTTTGTCTAGTTGGGTTTTTGTCAGTCATGGGGCTTAAACTCAGGGACTGGGCACTGTCCTTGAGCACTTTTGCTCAAGGTTAGCACTCTTGTCACTTTGAGTGACAGCTCCACTTCCAGTTTTGTTTTTGTTTTTGTTTGTTGTTTTGTTTTGGCAGAACTCTGGGCTTGGGCACTGTCCCTCACCTCTTGAGCTCAAGGCAAGCACTTTACCGCTTGAGCCACAGCACCACTTCCGGTTTTCTAGTCGTTTATTGGATATAAGTCTCACGGAGTTTCTTGCCCAGACTGGCTTTGAACCTCGATCCTCAGATCTCGGCCTCCTGAGTAGCTAGGATTATAAGTGTGAACCATGAGCACCCAGTTCACTTCCAGTTTTTGAGTGGTTAATTGGAGATAAAGAGTCTCACAGGGAAAAAAAAGTCTCACAGGAACTTTTCTTCCCAGGCTGGCTTCAAACTGCAGTCCTCATATCTCAGTCTTCTGAGTAGCTAGGATTACCATTGTAAGCCAGGACCACTCAGCTGTGAAGGTTTCTTGTACACAAGAAAAAAACTAGAGGTAGGAAGGGGAGAGGGGAGGGGAAACAAAGGAGGAGGCAACAATACTTGACAAGAAATGTACTCATTACCTTGCTCATGTAATTGTAACCCCTCTGTACAGTATTTTCACAATAAAAAGACTTATTAATAATAAAAAAATGAAAAAAACTAGAAGCACACAGATTAGAATGGATAAAGTAAAACTGCCTTTATTTGCATACATCATGGTAATTATAGATAGAAGATTCTAAAACACTTTAAAATGATAGCTACTTCATGGCTATTATAAATGTACAAAAGTTTATATACTCTCTATGAGTAACTAGGAAACAAAATACAAGAATAATCTCATTTATTAGAACATAAAAAATGAACATCTTAGGAAAAACCTAACAAGATACATGCACAAATTTTACACAAAAATATTGTCAATATAAATAAATGGAGAAAAATAAATTGTTGGGTTTGGAGGTGTGGCTCAGGTGATAGAGAAGTATAAATTGTTAACAGATTGATCAACTACACTCTTCCAATTGGTCCCAAACTAAGATTACAAAAAAAGTGAAAATAAAAATGTCCTTCAACTGGAAAGTGAATAAACTGTGACAACAATACAGAAGAACGTAACTCAACAACACTACACAACATACACATGCAAATACAAAAAAAAATGTATAGGCTAAAATCAATTTTATTACTGTGAAATTCTGGAAGAACAAATCCACAAGATCACAAACCAAGACTGGCTGGTAGTAGCTATGTGATGAGGTTGGGATGAAAAGGGAAAAGTAATTTGGGAGAGCATGAAACTGCTTTGTATCTTGATTGTGCTGATGGCTACTCAAATCTATACGTTTTAAATTTATACTATTAGGGGCTAGGAATGTGGCTTAGTGGTAGAGTGCTTGCCTAGCACGCATGAAGCCCTGGGTTCAATTCCTCAGTACCATATACACAGAAAAGGCAAGTGACACTGTATGGCTCAAGTCGTAGAGTGCTAGCCTTGAGCAAAAGAAGCTCGGGGACAGTGTCCAGGCCCTGAGTTCAAGCCCCAGGACTGACAAAAAATTATTAATAAAATTTCAATAAACCAGAGCAAAAAAGAAAGTGTGTACCACATAGATTTTTTGTACTGAAGCCAAATATCTCAGCACATTTAAACATGGAAGAAGCAAAATATCCAAAGAATAAGCCAACAATTGTGACGTGAAAGTACCAGATAATTTCCATTTTGGCAAAAATGTAAATGGTGTGATCTTTGTCAAAAATTTATCATGTACAAGGCATTTATTAGGTATTGAATAACTCTTTATACCGAGGTGACAATAGTTCACAGAATACTTTCAAAAATGTTATTATAATGTCCATAAAGAAGTATATCCTTAGTAGGCAAAAGTAAATATCATTTAAATGACATGAGCTCTAGTAAGTGAAAGGAATGACTGCTTTCTGCTACCAGATGCCAGCAAAGGCTAATGAACAAAGACAGCATGGTTAAAAATCCAGGGTGTTGCCAGGTGCCAGTGGCTCACACCTGTAACCCTAGCTACTCAGGAGGCTAAGATCTGAGAATCACAGTTCAAAGCCAACCCAAGCAGGAAAGCCCATGAGACTCATCTGTAAGTAACCACCCCACAAAAAAAGCCAGAAGTAGAGCTGTGGCTCACGCGGTAGAGCAATCAGGGACAGAGCCCAGGTCCCGAGTTCAAGACCCAGAACTGGCCTACACATGCACACAACAAAAAATAGTCCAGGGTGTACGTAGGTGTGAGGGTTAGCAAATTCACAGGAATGTTTAGAGCTAGAAGCTTCTGAAGAGCCCTAACAACAAAACATTTAAAAATCTACTGGAGAAGAAGATTGAGTTATTTTCCTTGTCAAGGAGATCCCAGGATATCATCCATATATACCTAAAAATACACATGTGCTTGCCTTACATACTTGCACACACAGCACACTCCTCTCTCACACACAGAGAAAGTTTCTTTTTGCTTCCTTTCTTTTCTTTTCTTTTTTTATTTTTTTTCTAGTCATGAGGTTTGAACTCTGGGCCTGGGCGCTGTCCCTCAGCTCTTTCAGCTCAAGGCTCTACCACTTTAAGCCACAGAGCCACTTCTGGTTTTCTGGTAGTTAATTGGGGATAAGAATCTCATGGACTTTCCTGCTAGGGCTGGCCTTGAACCACAATCCTCAGATCTCAGCCTCCTGAGAAACTAGGATTACAGGCTTGAGCCACCGGCACCCAGCTTCTTTTCTTAATTTCATGCTTAAACGTGAAAAATAGCAGTAAGAAATAAATTAAAATAGAAATTTTATGATATTCCATACCCAAGTTGTGCTGGAGTTCTTATATCAATTGGCTGTAAGATTTTGAAGAGCTAGAACAAGCAAAAAACAAATATAATATACATGATAAAAGCCAAGTTTCTCTTTGTCAGAAAAGGAGATAAAAATATGGAGATGAAGAAACTAGAACAAAGCCTGTGGCATAATACTGGAACTGGAGATACCCATGTATACAGACATGTATTTCCTAGCTCTTTGTCACTGAGAGGCTTGGGAGATTTTGGAATTCTCTGTGAAGAAACCAGTGTATATTAGAAAAATGGCTGATTCCAGGGATAGCACAGGGAAAGTTCAGTGAGGTGGAAACAACTCTAGGAAGTATTTTTTTAAAAGATGAGGACATGTCAAAATGGCACAGCAGCCAACTTGTGGGACTTCTAATGGCCAGACCTGCAAATTTAGCAAAATAAATGACAGCAAAGAGACTTTTCCTCAATAAATTATAATAATCAACTATGCCTCTGAGAAGCAATAGGATCTACTCTGTCATAAACAGCATTTCTTCACTCAACCACAAACACTTTTCAGGACCTGTGAATTCAAACATTTGTTGGTGTCCATTATCACTGATAAACCTCAATTTCTAGCCTTGAGTTTTTATAAGGGTCGTGACAATATGAGCACCTTTTTCCCTGAGAATTAGCCACCTAAAACTAGGCCAGGCAAGGATGGAGAAGTGTGGCCACTTGGCAAAGGTGAGTCGAGATGACAGCATGCTGCAATTTCTGAAGCCAGGGAAGGCTTTCTTCACTGCAGCACAGTGCCCCGGCAGTTCACCAAGATGACTCCAAGAAATTTCCTAAAGGATAGGCAAATAAAACCATTATATTCAATGAACATTATGTTAAAGTTGAACTATGTATGTAACTTGTGAGTATGGATAGGATAGGGAAATATAAGGAAGAAGATGGAAGGGGTGACATTGATCAAGATGCATAGTACTCAAAATCTGATGTCAAATTAAAACCCCTTTGTAAAAAGAAGACAAAGATAAAAAAGAAGGAAGAAGAAATAAAAAAGGAGAATGAGAACCAGCCACTGCTGCCGCCAGATACCAGTGACTCATGCCTACAATCCTAGCTACTCAGGAAGCTGAGATGCGACAATCACAGTTCAAAGCCAGCCTGGGCAAGAAAGTCCAAGAGACTCTGATGTCCAATTAACCACCAAAAAGCCAGAAGTGGATGTGTGGCTCAAGTGGTAGAATACCAACCCTGAGCAAAAAAAACTCAGGAACAGCAAGCCACATGACTAGCACAAAAAATAAACAACAACAACAAAAAAAAACAACCCTTAGGAATTAACTAAACCAAATATGTAAAGGAAATTAAAGAAGACTCAATTGGAAGAATTAACATTGTGAAAATAGCAATACTACCCAAAGCAGTCTATAAATTCAATGCAATACTCATCAAAATCTCAACATCATTTTTCAAACAATAACATGTTAGTGAGGATATGGCCAAAAGGGAGCTTTGATACACTGTTGGTAGGAATGTAAACTTGTTCAGTCTCTCCTGGAAAGCAGTATGGAGGTTCCTCAAAAAAAAACTAAACATAGAATTACCCAGCAATTCCACTTCTGTACATTTATCCAAAAGATTACAAACCAGGATCCAGTAAAGCTACAAGCACAACCACATTCACTGCAGCACTATTCATTATAACCAAGATACTGAATCAGCCCAGATGGCCCTCAATGGACAAATGGATCAAGAAAATGTGGTATATATATTATACACAATGGAATTTTACTCATCCATTAGAATAGTAATGTACCATTTGCAAAGAAATGAAAACACTTGGAAAAAAATTACACTAAGTAAGTCAGGCCCAGAGAAACAAAGAATCCATGTTTTCCCTTATATGTGGAAGCTAGATTTAGCTTACAAAATCATAAGTAAATACATTGGGTGATATGCAGGTATATGCAAATATATTAACTGAAATACAGTAGATTCAAAGGAAATCTCATATAGTGTAATTCCTTAGAAAGCCAAAATCAAAGTTCAGCAAAATAAAATACCAGGAAGTAAGTCTTTGAAAGGTATAGGGTGGGATCAAGGGGAAAAGAATAGATGAATGAAGAAAAGAGGGAGAGAATGCAGACAAAAATCCAATATATATGCTATAAAATTAGGAAGAGTGAGAGAAAGAGTAGGTAGGGGAGGGATAGGTAAGGGTGTTGAAAGGGGTGACAATGATCAAGATGTATGTATTCATAAACTGCTTTGTAAATGGCAACTTCTTTGTACAACTACCTAAAGATTTTTTTTAAAAAACAGATATTTCCTAAGATCTCTGAGTAAACAATTTATAAAATGTTTATCTAATATTGTTTCATTTTCTAAAGAAATAGAAGTTGTTTAACTTTATAAACCAAAGTTTCTTGCTGTTCTTTTTACTTTGTCCGGCCCAAAGTCTGGGATGGCATTACTTTACAGAGTAAGGTAAAAAGCTGCTCAGAAAGGAAGCATGTCTCTAATGAGGGATTTCCCTCTCCACAATGCAGACTATCTTTCCAAACCACTGCATCCAACCCAGTATCATTTCCAATTCATCTTTTACACAAAGTCATGCTTCATTTCTAACAGACAGGCCCCAAATGTTCCCTGGGGGCTCAGCACACATGAACTTCACTTCCACAGCTCAGAAGTGACACAACAGGGGCAGCTATTGTCAACTCTGAAGCTAGACTGTCTACCTCATTTGAAATTACCCAGAGGAAATCTCCTTATAAGAAATCTTAGAAGAAAAATTAGACAAGAATAAGAAAGAAACTTGGCCGCGATCTAGAAAATGAAGAATTGTATGTATATACATGCTTGCTGTAATATAAAAGCAAGGAGCTTATCTGCATTGTAGTTAATGGTTTCAAGCTCCGAGATTGAGGAAGAAAGTTACATTAATAAGAAATCTTCAGTTTTACTGGCTAAGTCTCCAATCATGCATAAAAAAATGTCTCTCCTTTAGCACTTTCTTACTTGTTTTGCACACAGCTAAACCAGATACCAAGTAGAATACTACTTTTCAACAAACTACACCAGGGAACAAAAAAGATTCTGGGGTCACACTGTTGATGTGCTGCCCTAAATACTGCTTTCAAAATGAACTGCTAAAATCCCTTCTTAAAGGAGTTAAGAAGTCAATTAAGATTTGGGACTTATGCTAGTCTACTGGTACAAATTTTGGTATTTAGTTAATGAAAACCCTTTCAGTGGTACAGTAACTTTTTTAAACCAACAATTTTTTAAAAGCACAGGTCTAGAAATAAAAATTCATAGTTTTATATGAATCATTTTAAAATCTGTCATCTTTTCCCTACTTTGATAGGAGCATAAAAATGAGTTCAATGTAGGCTGATCTGTCATATAACCTCAGTTTATATTGCTACAAAAATTCTTCTGAAAATTATCCTGGGCAGAGATTTCTGTATACAAAGTATCAGCCAAGAACAAATTTTTACAGCTGACTTCTAAACTCTTTAAAATTGCATTTTATAATGGAAATACTGACAGATGCTTTACCCTAGAAACTCTATTTTAACTAAACTCTATTTCCATCTTTTCTAAAATACAAAACCATTAACTCAAGGTCAGAAATATAAAAAGGAAAAGGAAGTGTATGTATAATATGAATGTACATACATATAACATAAGAATTTTAAAGTCTAATCATGACACCAAATACTAATATCTTCTTACACTGGAATCCACCTGATGTAGCAGCATGGCACTGAAGTAAAAAGAAGCATAGGGTGGATGGGAAAACAATGATATTCAAGATATTAGGAGAGGGTTCATACCTCGAACTGTTCGAGATATACAGTTATCTACACTATAAAAATAACTTTCCAATATTTTTGTTCTGATTTGAATATGAAATGTTCCCTCACAGACTGCTGTGATAAACACTATGTCCCTAGCTGGTGGTACTACTTAGGAAGAATCTACGAACTATAGGAGGAGGCAGGGGGGCCTAGTTGGAAGAAATAGGTTCCTGGGGACATGGCTTTAAGATCATGCTGGGTCCCCAGTCTCTTTCTCACTCTCTGCTTCCTGTCTGCCATGAAATGAATAGCTTCCTATTCTACACAGTCCTAACAAGATGCTCTGCCCATATGCATAGAGCCAAGCCATTATGGACTGAAATCTTTCAACTTGTGAGCCAAACTAAGTCTTTAAGTTATTCTTTCAGATACTTTGGTCACAGCTACATAAAAATAACTAATATATTCTGTAAGTTTGCTTTTCAACAACACTTCAAAACAAGCTGAAAACTACTAAAACTAGAACTCAATTAGTGATTTAGGGAAAAAAGTCGAAAATTTGCATTCATCTCAAGAAACATGTATTAAACACAGATAAGAGATAATTCTTCAGGGGAAAAAATGAGTGAAAATGAAGCCTTTTAAAGTGGAAATAACATGATTGTTTCAACTCAGCTAAAATGATCCTTGACAAATAGCAAAGAGCCAGATTACAAAGTAGTTACTAGAATAAAAATAATTAATTATTGGCTGAAAGCTACCTTTCTTTTGCTAGAGCTAACTAGAGAAGCCAGTAAAGAGGTGAAGTGGGAGACAGAAGGGAAGGTCCAAAGTATAAAGAAGGAGCTCACCATGACTACTTCAAATCCTTGAAGCCCAAACAAGAACCAGTGCACTAATGACTCCCTTTGAGGACCAGCTACAATTATGTCATATATATGCACCTCCTTTCTTAAGAGTGCCTAGGTCATTTATTCTAAAACCAAACAAAAATGACGTGTGTGTGCGTGCGTGCACACATGCGCTCGCACGTGTGTGCATACCAGTCCTAGGGCTTGAACTAAAGGTCTAGGCAGTCACTGAATTTTTTTTGCTCAAAGCTAGTGTTCAACCTCTTAAGCTACAGCTCCATTTCCAGGTTTTTGGTGGTTAACTGGAGATAAGAGCCTCCTGAATAGCTAGGATTACTGGGGTGAGCCACCAGCACCCAGTAAGAGTCACTTCTTTACACATCCACATCAATGCTTCTCAAAATCTAATGCTCATACAGATCATGCAATAAGTCATGAGATAAGAGCCTGAGAATCTGCAGTGCTGCTGGCACATGAACACTTTGAGCTGAAAGTGCCCAGATTACTCCAAAGGAAACACCACACCCAAAACTGCCCATTAGGACCAGCAAAAGGCACAAAGCCAATATATTCAGGTTTCCATCACTCAACCTCTAGATCTAATCCCAACGGTCCCATGGCTATTGTGCTTACCAAATGAAGATATATCATCGAAGAGAATTAAAGTGAGAACTCACTCTGCCAAGTAGTTCCAGGAAAAGAAAACAAACATACACCAACAGCTGTGACAATATCCAGTTCATTTTGGTGTTTGGCCAGACCAACTGGGTGGTAGAATTGAACAAGTCAAAAGTCAGGTACTATCAATGTGATGGTATTAGGAAGTAGGGCCTTGAAGAGGTGATTAGGTCTTAGGTTCCTCCCTCCCTGCCTGTCATATGAGAACACATGGTATCCAGAGAATGTAGCTTCACCCAACAAGTGCCCTGATCGCTGGCTTTGTAGCCTCAGAACTATTACTGAATAACTGTCTGTTCTTTATAGATTACCCAATCTCAGAGATTTTTGATGACAGTACTAAATAGACTGACACAGGTTTTTCAAGGCTGTGCTTTTGCCATTGAGAAAGAGCCCCAACAAAGCTGAGAAGGATTTTTCCAGCCACTACTCATAATCTCAAATCAGGTGGATTTCTTAAAGTCTGCATTTAGAGTAGTTTAGAGTCCTGCTTTCATCAAGTCTTCTCTTTTCTTTCCTTCATCTTTAACACTTACATTTCTGATCATGTTCCATTTCTTCCCAAAAATTCTTTCCAGGAAGCATCACTGGCCCTCTACAGGCCTGACAGTCCTGACCCCCATGAAACACTCAATACAAGTTCAACTGAGGAGTCACAAGGATGCACCAGCCTTCTCTGCTGACTGCCTGTATTCTAAACCATTTTTCTCATTCACTCTCATTCTCTCTGTTCCAACTTGCTAGAAATTTCCTTTGTTCTTGATTCACTTTGTTCTTGACCCACTTCCTATTTGTAGCTGTACACTCACTCATTCCTTTGAATGTACCTTGGTCAACTTTCCTCAAGCACTAATGTTTAAACTGATGACTACTATCCTCCTCTAGTATATCCTGTATTCTAACAATTTTTCTAGAGACATAAATGACCTCCATTTGTCTTAAAAAGAGCTACTTAGATTCTTTCTATTGACTGCAAACATTGGTTCATGCTATCCAAATGAATGGCTTGTAGAAGAAAGGTAGATTCCAGGGACACAAGGAACTGAAGAAGCTGGAACAAGCAGTATTAAGGTGAGAGCCACTTCAGAGTTACGGTGGACAAACATGTTCTGCATTCGAAATCCTCTGCCTCCAAAAAAACAGTACTTAGACTTCCATCTGCAAGATCTATTTTAATATGGTCAAAAACTTATCCACAACTATGATAAATACATTCAGAATTCTTAATAGACTTTAAAGTAAATATTCTCATATCATGAAAGCGAAAACTCAGAAAAGAAAATACAAAATCCAATCAAACAATTTCTAAAAATAGAACTCCTTAATGTTTTCTGATTTAAAATTTCCAAGACTCAAGATATGCAGGTTAATATACTGAGATGGCTTCAAAAAGATCAAGACATTTCTTATAGTCTGAATGTTGTTTAGAGATAAGAATAAGATATCTGTGTCTAGGGCCCAGGCCTTGACAAGGCAGATGCAAGCACCTTCATGAGGTCTAGTTATGTCTCTAGAATAGAATTGTCAAACTACCGCTCACAGTCCAAACCTTGCAGAAAATATCCCCTACCCTGGGATATTTTCATACATAATGTTATCCCTCCTTTTCATGCCTACATGATCACTTAACATGTTTACTCTTATATAATAAGACATTTGGGGGTGTGAGGTATTTTGTGACATGATATTATTCCCCTCTTTTTCTATCTACATTGTAGCCACCTCTCTTATTACTTTCTATTGGTATCTTGCATTTTTAAGTTCCAAAATAGTACTGTATATTTGGTTTTCCAAGTCTATCATGTTTTATCAGGCCTCCTTTATGCATAATATTTCTGACTTGTACATGATATTGCCAGAACTCCTAAAGCAGTATGACCTTTATTTATAAATATTCTGTTCCATTAAAATGTACAAGGAAAATAGTTTGGACAAACTAAGCTCAAATTACAGTAAACAAAACCAAATTCTGGTAAAAAGAAAACATTGCACTGGGGTTTGAACTGAGACCTTCATATCTGCTATGCAGTGCTCTACCCTTCAGCACATCCCCAGCCCCACATTGTTACTATTAACAATAAACTCTTGATATATATAAATATTACCAAATAAATGCCAGTATATTTCCTTAAGGCACATGTCCTTGCTTTTCATTTATACAAACTGCACCACTATACCATTAATTTAAAAAACAGCAAATTACTTCATATTCAAAATATACTTTAAAACAACGAATTGCATAATGGAGGATAATCTGGAGGAACATCTAGGATATTTTCAGGTACTTCTGGGTTTTGAAGGTTTTTCTTTTGTGGAAACAAATTTGCAATAAGCAATGCAGAAACTCTTTCTGTGACTACTGGATTATGTCATCAGATTTTTAATCAAGAATACCCCCATAAAATTAATCTAATTCATCCAGTATGGTGGTCATTAGTGTCATTTACCAGATAAGTCTTGCTACCCCTACTTGAAGACTAACATTTAGTATGTCTGCACGGCTGTGGTTAGGTAGAGCCACATAACTCATTCTGGCCAATGAACAGCAGTTACTCCGCCATTTCTGTACTGGGCATTTGCGTGTAAGAGGAGGGAAGGGAGGAGAATGTGTAAGTGCGCATGCACACATGCAGAGGCACATAGCATGCCAGTAACAGCTTGATTCAAGGACCTCAAGCTCTGACCCAGCTTTTTCTCTCATAGCTGGTGCTCTAGCACTTGAACCATACCTCTAATCTGGTACTTTTGCGGATTAACTGGAGATAATCTCTCAAACTCTTCTGCCTGTGCTGGCTTTGAACAGTCATCTTCAGATCTCAGCCTTCTGAATAGCAAGAATTACAAGCATGAGCCACCAGTACCCAGCTTGGGACTGAGTACTTTAAATGGTGTTCTCTCTGGCTGTTTCCTTCTGCCACAGTAAAAAGGGCTACTTCTAATGACACCTGTTCTATCCAGCATGGGCTCTGGAGTAAATATCTTGAAAATAAAAGCCCCTAAGTCACCTTGTTGGGTAAGAAGTATAAGCAAGAAATTAATCATGTCATCATCTCACAGCAGAAGCTTTCCTACCACATAACTGTGTAGCATTCAGATGACTCAAAGAGAGACGATGAAACACCAGCATTTTACATCTTCTGTGAGTAGATATTATCAGTGGTAAACTCAAGAGTTAGGAATAATAAATTTGTGTCTTTATGTGATCTTTGCCAAAATATGACTTGCAGTCATGATTTCCAAGAAGAGGGATATTTAACATTTCTGGAGCATTTATATGCCATCACTGCTTTAGATATCTAACTTATTCATTTCAATGATTATAAAGTCCACCAAGCCATCTCCATGAAGTTAAGGAGGAAGGAAATTCATTTTCTAGCAATAATCTTAAAAGACTAATTGGGAGTTTCCCAGCACAAATAAGCTTTTCCATTTTTAAATGATACATCTTTTTATTTGATATTTCAGTTTTAATTACAGAGATCTGAAGGCAAGTTTACAGCAGAAAAGAGCTGGAAGTATTTGAGCTCAGAGCTGGCAATCATGAGCAAAAAAAGATGACTGTTAAAAATAGGCTTGTATATATAACAATCTTGGTAAAATCTGATCATGGTAGTAGATATACCTTACCTACCATAGTACTCTGGGTGGAGGCTCCCAAAACCTCGCTCTGCACCCTTAAATACCTTCTAAATCCTTGCCGGGCCGCCATGTAGGCCAAGAAAGCAAATAGTTCCAAGAAATTCTAATTCCACTGGAATTGAGAACAATCCAAGATGATAGTGGTTATATAAGAGATTGGATTAAACATAATCTAGTATGATGGGTGCATATTTAAAGAAGAACTTGAAAGACAAAACCTTAAAACACTTAAAAGTTGATTGTCAAAAGAATTGATTCACTAGGCCAATTTTATGTAGCCATAAGGTTTGGAACAGCCACTGAAAATTAGGGATTGAATGTGAACTTTGATTTTCTTTGTTTAATTTAGAACAAGAGTAGCATTTCTATCAGCACTTTCTTTATTCTTTCAAACTCAAGTTATTTCCTCCTTTTTGTGCCAATCTCTTCCAAAATATTCATCTATATTTTTGTTATTCCCATGTTGAAAGATTATTGTCTCTGTATAAAAATGATGATTTAGTAACTATAACTGTACAATAGACACCCTAGGAAATACACAATAAATATTCTTGACTACCTAGTCTCCTTAAATCATGCATAGAGACTTTCTCTTATGCTCTAAGTTAACTAATACTGTCTTGAGAGATAACACAATTCAGATAACACAATGCTTGACTAATTTCTTCCCACTTACGTAGGCACTCAACAAGCATACATATGCATCCCTAGCAATACAGGTTCCCAGAAGATATCAACTCATCAAGTAGATTCCAGCCTGGCTTAGTACACTTTCTAATATTAGGCAAAAGAATATAGAGGCTAAGTTCCAATAAGTAATCATCTCTTGAAATCATCTCTTTTACCAGGGAGAACCTGTTTCATTGTTTTACCTGATTGAATCTGCTCTCAACCCTCTTGTCAACATCCTTTATGCTAACTTTCTTTGGACCAATCATTAGGGCTACATTAACTAAGCTACTTACCCCAGTTCCCAGTCAAGCCATGGAAGTGCCTAGCTTTCAACCTACCTCCAGAGCTAAGACATCAGAGATGTATTGTACCCAAGTCTCCTAAAATACAACAAAAAAGCCCAGAATTCTGCCTCTCAAGGGCCATTTTCTGCTTTTGTTCTTGCCCCCTGAATGACTCTAGCCAATTCTCCCAACTCTAAAGATCAAATCCTATCTGTGTCTACCATTCTATAGTAAGACAGTCTCCCATCTCTGGAATTGGAACCCTATCTCAAAGCCCCAAAGGGACACACCTCTACCTGACAACCATCTATGTTCTTCCTGAATATCTGTGCCATATCAATTGGGAATCTGCTGCCATTGATCCAGGATAACATCTAGGTCTATCATGCCTTTGACTCTGCCCTGGCCACCAAGCTGTAGCTCTCGATCCAGTTTTCATAGTCGAGTCTTCTCTCTCAGCATTTGACCCACTGTCTAAAGAAGATGCCTAATAAGACTCTGGTTCATTCCCAACACTTGTCTCCATAATGCCCAGATGCTATCATGCCTCCCCAATCTTCAGACAGAACCACTAGAATTCTGAGTAATTTTTCTGTAACTGTTTTGTTTTCTAACACTAGTAAGTAGGCCTTAGGCTATTTCAACTGATATAGTCATCTTCTTTACCCAGGAGAGCAACTTAAGGTACTACCTAAAGCTAAATATATGTTGCTACTTTCTAAATTTATGCTAATTTTTATACCAGACAATGTCCTTGTACACACCAAATACTCTCTCCTTGATATCTCCAAAATTACAAATATCAGTGAGATCATGAAATCAAGATATAGAAATCTAATATAGAAATACAGCTCTGTTGGTTTGAGTTAAGCACCAGTTCCCTCATTCACAAAACTAGGACAGGGATAACATCACACTAAAGAATGGTATGCCGTACCAAATAAAGTATGTGCTACAGAATAAGCATCAAAATGTTCATTATCACCAGTACCCATAGGGTTTACAGATATTTATTAGTATTATACTGCATTGGAATATAAAGGAAAGGAAAATAAGAGGATTAACTTGTGGTCAAGAAGATGAATGACATGGCTATCCATATAACCCTATGGGGAATGAACTCTAAAGAAAAAAGAGCAAATGACAGGGAAACAAACTATGGAAGAAGAAGAAGGGTACAGATCAAGCAAATGGCAAATAGAAGAGTTTCAAAGTATATAGCAACATTCCAAAAGCCTCTACACAATGGATTCAAGGATGCTAGTCTCCATGCAGTAAAGGACTTTGAAGGCTAGTTGGAAGATAATGGAAAGTTTTACAGTAGCCTTTACAGGATGGAAACATAATACACATTGTTATGTAAGCAGCAAACTCTGAAAGGGTGGGAACCCCATGTCTAGGAGACTTAGTAGAGGATACAGAGCATTAAGCCAATGGTACAACATAAGGAGAAAGCTCAATCCATATGTTCCTCCTTGAAATCTGACATTTTCATAACCTCTTACTAAATCATTTCCAATCCAAATCGTTCACATCCTAAAACAAAACAAAACCACTCTCCTCTCTTCTATTCTTCAAACCTTAGTTAAAATGTAACCTTCTCTATATCACCTTCCCCAATTCTCTGTCTGCTGCTCATGTAACATGTGTACTCTGTTTCCATCCTGTAAACCCTACTGTAATAGTTTCCATTCTCTTCCAACCAGCCCACAAGCTCCTTAAGGGCAAAGCCTGGGACCCATTCTGTTCTGTTCTTATCTCCAGGATCTATCACAAAGCAAGATGAATGGAAGATGAGAAACTACTAGGTGCCCAGTTCTGCTCCAGGAAGAATCAAGATCAGAATTTCCAAGCCATTTGGGGACATAGTTTCCATGTGAAAACCAGGGGGAAAGAACATTAAGCTAAAGTGAAGAGATCTGGATTCTACCCCTGCACTTGCCAAAAATCTTGAAACAAGTCACGTACCTCAAAGTATCTTATTCCCAACTGGTAAAGTGAGGAAAACTATCATTTGCCCCTCAACTATCCTTTACATACACACTCACAAAAAAATGTGGAAGAATTCTGAAATTAGCACTGTTACATAAGAGCAAATTATTTTCTATTGCCTCACAGCTTGATACTTTCATACCAACTGTTTTACAAAAAAAAACATGCTGTGAAATAAATTGACTATTTACTATTATAACTAAAAGAACTGTTGTTATACTAAAGCCTCAAAAGCCCTTTAGTTTACATACCCAAGAGGGGTAAGTAAAACAAGCAGAAAGAAAATGAATAATCCAATTAACTCACTTTTGCTCACATCATTGACTACAGATTCCTTTGATAACACTTTGCCTTTGTATAAACAAACTTATAAGATAATTGCCAGTCTGCTTTGAGATATGTACATTCTGCACATCAAGTAAGAATTAGTCCCTTCTCTCTAGTTTGACCCTATCGCCAACAACTGTAACAGGTGGGCTAAAGCTAACAAGTCCCCACTCCTTCAAAATAGGAAGCTATGAAAATATTCTTAATTAATGAGGTCTAAGAAACATACCTAATAGGGCTGGCTTTAATTTTTAAAAAAAAAAAAAAAAGCTATTGTCAAACAGCCACTGTAAAGACCTTTAGGATACTACATAGAATAAAAAGTAAAATTTAAAAAAAAAAAAAAAAAACAGGTAATGTACATCTCAAATCTTCTGAGAGGTAAAGGCTCAGGCCTGTGCCAAGGCAGTGGTGCCTCCTCCCCAACAACCAAAGGGGAAAGGGGCCTTTTGTATGCGTCCATGCCAATCTCTGCTTAGTAAGGTGTTAGCAATAAAGAGCACAATATTTAGGGAGACATTTTTCCCTTAACTATCTTCCTACCAATCAGAGCTCAGATCCAGAAGCCAGCAATTCCCAGATTCCTAACTCTTCTTTTACTCCCTCCTGCCGCACAAAATAAGCCTTTGTTATTCGAAGTATGGTCCCCAAATCAGTAGAACTACCATTACTTGGGAACTTGTTAAGAAATGCACAATTTCAGGCACTTACTAAATGAGAATTTGTATATTATCAAAATCCAAGGTGGATAATTTGCAGATTAAAGACTTGAATGGTTCTAAAGAATGGCATCCTCATACCCATCTTTCTCTAAGACAAGAAATAGCAGCTCCCAGCTTTGCAAACCTCCGCCTAAGTTCCATCTCCTCTTCAGACTCCTGAATGCTATTTAGCCTGCCTGCTGAGTCCCTCTAGTTCTCTATGCCCACCTGCTCCCACAGTCCAAGGCCACCCACTCCCACACAGGACAGTGACTGCTATACCTCTTGACAAGGTACGTGGTTGACAGATGAAGGTGACAGCCTGTAAAGCCAAGAGAGACCCCCAAGCCTCTGACTAATGCTAATTTATAAAACTTTGGCCCCTGTGAGACAGAGACTTTCCTACACTTGAGCTCTAACTCCATGTGTGAAGCCAACACCCAGCAGCCAAGACTCAGGGACCCCAACCTTTCTTTTTGACCTTAAGAATAGTCCCTGGAATATTCCTCCCCACAAGATATCAAACTGGACCAACCCAGAGGATTTTTGCCTTTTAAGAGGTTGCCACTGACAGGAACACTAGTTTTCACAGAAATATTATGTTATAGATAGCAGCAAATTGGCTCTTTCACTGAAAGCCTTTAGCTCTACCCTCTTTGGACTAAGTTCCTACTATTACTCCCAAGGACAAATCCACTATCACCCTCTTCTTTCTTGTTTATGGGCTACAGGCATGCTAACTCTTTCCATTAAACTTCCTTTGGCCTGTCAGCAAAAACAGATCTGAAGAAGCAAAGAATTTATACAAAAAGCACCCCCTACACCAGGCATGGTAGCACATGCCTGTAATCCTAGCACTTGAAAGTGAAGGCAGAAGGAGTTCATGAGTTCACGCCAGCTTGGTCTACAAAGCATGTTCTAGGTCAGCCTGGGTTACATAAAACTGTTTCAAAAATAAGTAACAGTAAACCAGATGCCAATGGATCATATCTAGCTAATCAGGAGGCTGAGATATGAGTACTACAGTTTGAAGCCAGCCAGTGTAGGAGAGTCCATAAGACTCTTATCAGCAATTAGCCACCAAAGGGGGAAAAAAAAAACAGAAGTAGAACTGTGGCTCAAGTAATAGATCACTAGCCTTGCACAAAGAAGCTCAAGGACAGAGCCAGGACCAGCACAAAAATATAATTAACTAAATAAACAAACAACAAAAAAGATGCTCTCTCTATTTAAGCAGGTCACACGGACTACACTATAAAACTTTTGAGTTTGTTGACCCCATTCCACTGTACGTTTGCCCCCTATACCCTTAGATTGCAGTATCCACTTCCCTAGGCCATCATGGTCTGTACCCCATACAGCAGAAGCACAGGCCTCTCTACATTCACCTCACCTCTAAAACTGGCTTACCCACAAACTTAGTATTGTCCTTCTTCCCTCCTTTGGCTACAGCTTTGGGTAATCTCATCCATATAAAGATATATACCACACTCGTGGTGATGACTCCCAAAGGCAAATTTCTGAGAAGCTTCTGTCCCATCTCTCTTTGGAACTCCACACACTGATACAAATATCTTTATCCATTTGTTTGTTTTCAGTATTTTTATAGCTCTTTTGAAGTAAAACTAATACAAAATAAACTGCAAATATTTAAGAAAGCTGGGTACCCGTGACTCATGCCTGTACTTCTAGCCATTCAGGAGGGTGAGACAGAGAATCATGTTTTGAAGCCAGGTCAGGCAGAAAAGTCTGAGACTCTACCTCCAAATTACCTGCAAAGAAATCTAGACTAGATGTATAGCTAAAGGTAGAATAGCCATAAACAGAAAAGCTAAGGAAGAGTAGAAGGTCTTGTTCATACCCTCATACCAATACCAAAAACTAAGTTTAAAGTGAGAAGTCCTGATATGCAAATATAGTATAAAACAATCCCATCAAAATAATGAACCTATCTATTACTCCAAAAGGTTTATTTAGATCCTCTAAGTAATCCATCTCTCCAACTGCCACTTAGGCCACCACCAATCTTCCTTTGTTACTATTATTTAGTTCGCATTTTTCTAGAGTTTCATAGAAATAGAATTGCACTGAGTGTATTAATTTCTGCCTACCTTCTTTTACCCGTCATAATTTAATTTGAGATTCACGTATGTTGTGGCATGTATCAGTCATTCACATTTTTTATTGCTGAGTTTATTCCACTGAATGAATACACTGAAGTTGGATTAGCCATTCACATACTGATGGAGATTTTGGATTGGTTCCATTTTGGGGCTATTACAAATATGGTTGAATGAAAATTTATGTGTAAGACTTTATGTAGACAAATGCTTTCATTTCACTAAGGTAAAGAGCCAAGAATTAGTGACTGTATCATGTTAGGTATATGCCTCACTTTTTAAAAAATGGCTAGACTTTTTTCCAAAGTGACTGTGTCAGCAGTTCTAGCTATTCCATTTCCTTGCCAACACTGGTTATTGGCCATCTTTTTCCTGGGCACTGTCTATAAGCTTCATTTTTCTCAAGATTAGCACTCTACCACTTGAGCTCATGCATTCAAGGCAAGCACTCTACCATTAAGCCACATCCCCAGCCCCTATTGTCAGTCTTTTTAACATCAGCTGTTCTAGTGGATCTGCATTGGTATCTCATGCTTCCAATTTACATACCCTTAATGACTAATTATACTAAGAATCTTTTCTTGTTCATTTGCCAACATTTATCTCCTTTAATGAAGAATTCAGATCTAATGAATTTTGTAATTGAGTTACTATTACATTGTTTTAGATAAAAGTCTTTGATTAGATAAGTGTTTTCCAAATATTTTCTCCTCATTTGTGGCCTGTCTTTTGATTTTTATGTCTATTGAAGAGTAAAAGTTACTCTTTAGCCTAGGGTGGTATGAAACATTAAATATGGAATATGAAGCATCACTGCATAAGCAAGTCTTGATCATCACAATATCTGCTGGACAGAACCAGCACTTTATGGCCCACCTAACAGTCCATACCAATGTGTAACTGTCCCTACTGGACTGGTTTAATCTCTTCCACTTTAGCATAATACCTGTGAAACAGCAAAACAATCTGAATATACTGATTTGGGGAATGCTTAGGTATCTCCCATGACCTAGGAATTCATAAAATTAGACCTCTGGGAGAAAAGAACTTTTTGGACTGAGTTTTATAGAACGTACAGATTTTTGTACCAAAAAGCTAAGGCACTAAGGATGAAGCAATAATAGCGCAGTCCCAAACCTGTCCTTCTAGACCTCAACAAAACAAATACCTTCACCCCCAAACCAGCTCCAAGCTTTGATCAACCACCTATCCCATCTTTCTAGATAGGAAGAATATACTTGCTGGCCCTATCAACAAAGCAGGTGAGGAACAAGGGAAATAATGCAACAAATCTATTTATTCTTTCTTATAGACAGACAGACAGACAGACAGACAGACAGACAGACAGACAGACAGATAGATAGATAGATAGATAGATAGATAGATATTTTATTTCCCTTCAGTCGTGGGGCTTGAAATCTGGGCCTGCACACTGTCCCTGAACTTTTCAGCTCAAGGCTAGTGCTCTACCACTTGAGCAACAATGACAAATTAGACCCAGAGGTCTAATTTCTGATGGTTAACCGGAGATAAGAGTCTCAGGGACTTTCCTGCCCAGGCTGGTGTTGAACCATGATGCTCAGATCTCAGCCTCCTGAGTAGGTAGGGCTACAGGCGTTAGCCACTGGCACCGGCTCTTTTTTTTTTTTTTTAATCCTTTTTCTGGCGGGGGCCACAGTCCAGCAAGTTGGCCTTGGTTGGCCAAACAACCTCATCCACTCATGCAGCATTCCAATTAGTGTTCTGCCATACTCTCTCCATTTCTGCTGTTCTACCAGTAGACACTTCATTCATACCTAAATGCACTGTTATGGCTTGAGTGCTTGTTCTCTCAAAAATTCATGTAAAAGCCGGGCACTGGTGGCTCACGCCTGTAATCCTAGCTACTCAGGAGGCTGAGATCTGAGGATCGCGGTTCAAAGCCAGCCCGGGCAGGAAAGACCGTGAGACTCCTATCTCCAATAAACCACCAGAAAACCGGAAGTGGCGCTGTAGCTCAAGTGGTAGAGTGCTCGCCTTGAGCTGAAGAGCTGAGGGACAGCACCCAGGCCCAGAGTTCAAGCCCCACGACCGACAAAAAAAAAAAAAAAAAAAAAAAATTCATGTAAAAACTTAAACCCAAATGATACCTAGGAAAATTCACTCATAAAAAACATTGCACTTGCCTTACAGTACTAAAATTAAGTGTGCCTAAATGTGCTTAACATATATGCAGCCCTGTCTCCACTCTCCATTAGACTATAAACTCCATGAAGGCAAGTACTATGTCTATTCTGACCGTTATGAAAATCCTTGTACTCTGTTGTACCTCACAGAGTTCTAATCAATTCTTCTAGCTCTATCAGATTAAAAAAAAAAAAGAATTCAATTTGTTCTTCGCCAAAGCTCTGAGATAAGATTCTAGTCCTCACATTACATCTTTTCTGGAAAAATCAGCTATAAGAATGAACAGTCTTGAGTTTCCATGATTCTAAGGTTTGCAGGTGCCATGCTATTATTTTTTCATTTATTTGTCATGAAAAATCTACGGAGTAGGTACTAGGCTTATTCTGACTTTATGGATGCATTTGAGGAAAAGAGATATGATAATTCACCAAAAGTTACACAGATGAATGGCAGAGATGAGATTCAAACCCCAGTAGCCTCACCTACAAGCCCACATTACTAATCACTGTACCTCGCACTGAAAGGACACCAAATTGTTAAATACCAATAAACTGAGCCAAATGAAACAAATGATATAAAGACAAATTCAGACTTGGACATACAAGTATAAGGCAGCAATTCAAAGAAATTAAATTATTCAGAGAAACTTAAAGCCTGACCTTCATTGTTATTTGAAATAAGTCAAAATTAAAATCACATCATCATTTTCAATTGATATACACACATGAAGACTAAATTCCAGAACATTCTTTCATGACATACATTTTCTATCCAGGCACAGGTGGTTCATACCTGTAATCCTACATACTTAAGAGGGTGAGATCTAAGGATTGCAGTTCAAAGCCAGCCCAGGGAAGTCCATGAAATTCTTATCTCCAATTGATCACCAAAAGGCCAGATGGCAAGTTGTGGCTCAAATGGCAGAGCGCTAGCCTTGAGCACAAAAGTTCAGCTATACTGCCCAGACCCTGAGTTCAAGCCCCAAAACTAACATAAAAAAAAAAAACACTTTCTTTTGCCACTAATTCTTATTTTATAAAAATACATACATGCTATTTTTATGAGCCAAAGGATACCAATCACCACACTAGGCCAAGCATGTGTTGCCATGTTTTCCAGTACAGGCAGGAGAATGTCTGAAGAATGTCACCATCCCTATGGCTTTGACTGGCCAGATTTCTCAGCACAGGGTGTGGAAAAATAATACAACTCAAGTTTGACTATATTGGCAAGCTTTATTTTTATCCAAAAGAACACCGAAAAAAATATAAGGCATGTGTCAAAGAAAACAGAATGGTCAGAGAAAAACAAGTCAAATTATCCAATGTCTTCCCAGCAGGTACCTTTAAGTACCCACCATGCAGTATCCTGGTTCACAGGCACTCAACCTCACCTGTAGGGCTTACAAATTATCCTCTAGTTTACAATGCCTCATTCTTACATAATTGGGAGAAAGAAAGATTACAAAGAAGAAACAAATTAAGAAAGGGATATTTAACTCACCTTCCACTGCTCTTCGGGAAGCAGTTTTACAACCACCACGTCCCCATTTAAGGCTCTATTACGAGCAACAACCCCATCAATAAAAATGTCTCGATCACCATCCTAGATTGGAGAGAAAAATAAGGAAATAGTCATCTTAGTGAGGCCTCAAACCAAAACTTACTTCCTTGGTTTAAATTGTTTAGATACCCATCTGTGCACTTTCTTAACAGGAATTCTAAGTATATGACTATAAATTTAACTAAAACATCTTTCAAACAAAAAGATGTGGTAATGAGTACATAACAACAAAAACTCACAAAAATAATCAACTAGATGCAAGACAAAAATAAAACAAAAATATCAATCAAAATACAAAATGAGCCAGGTGCCGGTGGCTCATGCCTATAATCCTGGCTACTAAGGAGGCTGAGATCTGAGGATTGTGGTTCAAAGCCAGCCCAGGCAAGAAAGTCTTGAGACTCTTACCTCCAATTAATCACCATAAAACCAGAAATGGGCTGTGGCTCAAGTGGTAGAGCACTTGCCTTGAGCTGAAGAGCTGAGGGACAGCACCCAGGTCCAGAGTTCAAGCCCCACAACCAACAAAAAAGAAAAACAAAACACAAAATGCATAGAACAAACAAAAATTACGCTTTCAAAACTGAAATGAAAAAGGAGTTGTTCTTGTTATCCTTTTTGTTTTAAATAAAGTAAGGCATGCAGATACTTTTTTTAAACTATAGATATTTCTTTAAAGTGTCAAGGAAAGGTGAAAAAGAGGAGATATGCAAATGCACAGAAAAGAAACAACAAATAATCCCCAGGGAAACCCCCTGAGGGCAGGTGCAGCACCCAACTTCAAGACTCAAGTTCTCTAAGAGGAAGGAACCCCAGAATAATACTGCCTACTAGAAAAGGCAAAAGGAGCAATTTGCTTGTTTTTATACACATTTAAGGAGAAGCAAAAAGAACAGGAAGAGAAGTTACATGAGAATCATAAAGCATTGCAACACCCATGTAACTTGTAAACTGGGTGAGCTCCATACCAGGACCAGAAGGCACTGGCCCCTCACATTCTCAACTACCTATTCTGAGTAGTGTGGTGCTCCATAAAACTCTCCTCGGGTATCCATGTCTCAACTTAATAGGTACTAGTCTTCCTGATAAGCCAAATTACTTTGCAAAACCTCTTAAGAAGGAAAAGAGTGTTAGTTAAAAGCTGCTTTTCGACTGTAAAGCACAAATGAATGTGCTTTAATTCTTTTAAATTGCTTTAGCAGGATGCTGTGGTGTTTTACCATCTTTTCTGTACAAGTCATATTTTCTACAAAATAAAATAAAATAAAGAAGGATCATGAACAAGCTTTCTGTGATTCTGTCTTCTGGTGTGTTACTGATCAAGACTGGGGCATCCCGGTGGCCCCAGCACCATGGTTTTCTCTGTTTTGGTTGGGGGGCAGAAGGACTGATGTGAATTGAGGGTTTTAGCTTTTTCATTGACATGACAATATCCCATAGTTCAGTCTAATCTAGTCTTCTCAGTTTTCATTAGTATAAAGGTGTGTAGTCATTTAGCAAAAGAAACTATCAACAGCTATAGAAAGCAAGGTAGGAGAAGGAAGACTTTCAGAGGTCAGGCCAAGAAAAAATGTTTCACCAACCAAGTTCCTTTTCTTTCTTTGTTTATTCCTTTCTTTCTATCTTTCTTTCTTTCTTTTTTTGAGAGCAAGGGAGAGGCAGTTTGGGGGCTTGAACTCAGGGACTGGGTGCTGTCCCTCGAGCTTTTCTGCTCAAGGCTAGCACTTTACTACTTTAGACACCTGACCACTTCTGACATTTTTTTGGTGGTAACTGGAAATAAGAGTCTGGCTTTGAACTGTGATCCTCAAATCTCAGTCTCCTTAATAGCTAGAATTATAGGCATGAGCCACCAGCTTCCAACTGTACTTTTCTTTTATTCTCCCAGAAGCTCATTTCTATAGAGTACTAGAAAAGTCAAATGTAAACTTTTCTTACAGGAAGTGTCAAAAGAAGAGTCTAAAAAGTCACTACTCAATTTTTTTAATATAGATACTCTATAGATAAGATTAAACAATCAAAGGACTAAAGGTGATCGCTATGAAACTCTAGTTAATTAAAAGTGTCATACCAAAATCATCAAGAAAAAAAATGAGATTTTAGTCCTCGGTGTTTTGCTAATTGTTTCCTATTACACACCATTTAAGAACTTTTAGAATAGATTTCCTGTTGAGTTCCAATCGAGCAATGGGCTGGCAGCTGTGTCCTACAAACTGCCAAACCTGACCCCACCCTAAGTCCCTGAGGATCAACTACTGTGTTAGCCACAAAGAATTACTGAATTTGACCTCACAAGGAGCTTCTCAGAGAGAGAGAAAGAGAGAGAGAGAGAGAGAGAGGCAGAGAGGGAGAGAGGGAGAGAGAGGTAAATAGTGAACAACTGAACAACTGAAGTATGGCCTGTCACCCTGAGTTTCTGCCTTCAGCAATTTATAAAGCAACGTGATCTGGTAAGACTTCTCTGCAATGGAGAGAACTGTTTGGAGGTCATCTTAACTTGTTCTTCTGTATCAAAACACACAATGAAATGCCTGTTCTATAGCAGCTGTAACCATCCCTTTGGCAACTCAGAGATTTCAGTGATAGAACGATGGTAATGCCATCTCTCTATCTAATAAAAATAAGGAAAGGAGTCTAAGCTGAACTTCGTTTGACTCACAGAGCCCTAGTTAATTCTATCTTTACTCAGTTCTTCCTTAATTGGTCCACAAGCCGGTAATTATTGCCAAATCTCTCTCTTTTTTTAAAGATACTAAACTTCAGTGGGGTATGGTGACACGCACCTATAATCCCAGCACTGGGGAGGTAGAGGCAGGAAGATTTCAAATTCAAAGTCAGCTTGGATTACAAACAGACCATGCCTCAAAAAAAAGGGGAAAAATACGAATATATTAAATTTCAAACAGGTCAATATTAAAATTTCAATTATTCCTTTTTAAGTAGGCTACCAAGAACAGAAGGGTAGATGGGAGAATGGACAGAGAAAAGAAGGAAAGCAGGGAAAGGAGAGCAGAGAGGGAAAAGGGAAAAAGAGGGGAAAAGAAAAGGGAAGGGAAAGTAGAAAAGAAAGGGATACAACTTGGGGGGGGGGGGGGGGCGGGAAGGAAGGGATGGGAAGGGGAAACAAAGAAGGAGGCAATAATGCTTGATAAGAAATGTACTCATTACCTTGCCCATATAATTGTAACCCCTCTGTACAGTATTTTCACAATTAAAAAAAAACAACAACAAAAGGAGGAGTAACAATGCTCGGTAGGAAGTGTACTTATTACCTTACTCATGTAACTGTAACCCCTCTGTACAGTGTTTTTACAATAAAAAACATATTTAAAAAAAGAAAGGAAAGGGATAATGAACATAAAGAAAATATAAACAAATTTGGGAATAATCTAAATACTTATGAAAGAAAATGAAGGAGGACAATTTAAGAAAGTCATGATAGCCAAAGCATCTTCTATCAATAGAACAGCTCCCTTTTGGAGCAGAAATAAATTTCACAGCTGTATAAAGGGTGTCTTCCATGACAAGACACACACGAAGTTATTTTATATTGAAGATCAATTGTTTTTAGCCTACTATACTGATTTTCTGGCATAGCAAATGACATTATATGAATTCATAACCTTTTTTACAGGAGGAATATATCTAAAGAATTTAGTCATAGTTCTGTTTTTTTCCTCAAAAATCTTGTCTTTTGAAGTTGTGAGAAACACTGGGCAGTATTTAATCCAATCTTCATTTTATAAGTAAGGCAATTTTTCTTTTTCCTCTAGTCAGATCAGAGACTACACCACATCAATATCAACCCTTTCTTTATCCTCCCAGCTTAACTAGATACAAATAATATTCATGCCCTGATCTAACCTCTTTTTTTCTAGTCTACCTGTAGGCATTTTTTCCAGTTGATATAGTTTGTTCTTAGTATGGACATGAACTGAACTATATCCACTCAGAAATCTAGACTTTCAAGTTCTGGGGTTGATCTATGTAAATTTATTGCCTCTAATATTGGTCTCTTCAATTCCTTTTTATAATGCCTCTAAAGACTGAAACTGACACACACACACACCAAAAAAAAAAAAAAAAAAAATTCAGGACTATTCCAATCTCCAAACCTAGTCTATTTATAACCACCCCTCAACTAGACCTTTTTAAGAGCTTTTGTAGCCTATTATTAACTACTTAGAATTAAACTGTTTAGAATTTTTAGTCCTTTAGAGACAATAGTACTACTGAATCCCGAGCCAGAGAAAAGAATAAAAGAGAACAGGTATGATGTAATCCCATCTACTTGGAAAGTAAAGACTGAGAAAACTGTAGTTAGAGGACAGCCCAGGCAAAAAGCTGGTGTGACCTTTCCCACAAACAGGCTAGGTGAGGTGATATACACCTATGAAACCAGTCACTTAATAGGCTAGCCCATGCCCAAAACTGTAAAAATATGCCTGAAAACAGCTAAGCAAAAAGGGCTGGAGATAAGACTCAAGTAGTAGAGTGCCTGTCTGTAGAGTGCTGGCCTCACATGGATGAGGCCCTGGGTTCGATTCCTCAGCACCCCATAAGCAAAAAGAAAAAAGCTGGAAGTGGTGCTATGGCTCAAGTGGTAGAGCGCTAGCCTTGAGCTGAAGAGCTGAGGGACAGCGCCCAGGCCCAGAATTCAGGCCCCATGACAAAAAAAAAAAAAAAGCCCTAAATTCAAGCCCTAGTATGACAATCAATCAATCAATCAACAGGTATAGAAATAAGCCAGTCTACCACATCTGTTTAAAAACTAAAGATAAGCCAAGAATACAATTTCAAAAATGAGACTACTGTGAACTTTTAAAAAAATCACTTATTTTTGCTTTTGCTTCCTAGCTGTCCTGTAACATTAAGCCAGAATAATTCATGAAGAAGTAAAAGTACATGATTTTAATTTGCAAAAACGTAACTAGGGCCCATACCCTTCCCCATCAGGCAAATAATTCTGAGAGCCAAATGATTCCTTGGAGTAATCAGCTGGAGCATCTTGGTAGCACTCATGCTCAGTGGTGGCTAAAGGGCAGGTGTATCTATAGCATGGACAGAGCTTAGACACATGGGATAAGATGCTCACACATTTGCATTCAAGAGACCTTGCCCAATGCAAGGGAGCCATGAGGGGATAGGAGGAGGCTTGAGAAAGGGCAAGACAGAGATGGACCTTGTCCTCATTCACACCATTGAGCTCTAAGAAATCTGAGATTTATACTTGAACACACTGGTACACAGAGGTAAGTTTGGCAAGGAATATTATTACTTGCCATGGAATATACTTAATAGTTTGTTAGTTTGATTTATAACTTTTCAATAGTTGATACATGTGTATCTCCTTTGATACTTTGTCCTAGGCCTCATGCTTCTAGGTGCTGACCTAACAGGGATTTAATTTAGTAGTATGAATTCCAGACTGTGAACTCAGCAAAGGGAGAAAGCCAGTAGTAAATTCTTTTCTATAGGGAATGGCTGGGAGGTACTTGGGATTAAATTTTCAGCTATGTCACCACCAGTACTTTTATTTTTATTTTCGAGAAAAGAGTCCCACACTTTTGCCCAGGCTGACTTTAAACTTGTAATCCTCTCACCTCTGCTCCAAACAACTGGTACTACAGGCATGCACCACCATACCCACAGATTTTTTTTATTGTTGTCTTTCCCCTTATTGCTCCAATCAATGAGCTCAATGTACACAGGAGATGAAATGCTTAAAATCTGCTCAGTTCACAGGTACCTCTTGGGATAAAATCTTTACTCCAACAAATGTGATTCTCATGCTTAAAAATCCAAGTTTTTCACATATAAGTGCTCCTAATTTAACCAACCCCTCCCCTAAACCCACCAAACCACTTCAGAAAGTCCTTTCCAATCTGGATAAATATTAGCTAGGCAGAACTTATTTAGATATTTATTATCAGTCTCCAACATGCACCTTGAAGGAAATGCTCATGGATGTGTATTATTTCTGTACATGATCTCTACCTTATAAGCATACTCTAGAATCTACTGCACTTCCAGTATATGAAAGAATTGTTCTTGTGGCTAAGTTACTACCTCCCATCTGAACCTTGATTCTACTACTCAAGTACCAAGATGAATACTAATACTATGCTCAGGAGCAGAATATGATTCAGAATTATACAGTGAGTCACTTTTTCCAAACCAATGGGTAAGAATTTGGATGTAAATATAAGTCCTTGGCTTCTGGATGGCAAGGAGGAAGAGACTGAACAGAGCTTAAAAACAGGTCTTACAAGTACTGTAAGAATGATAATAATATCACTTACAATGAACATGACTCAACTTAAATTCTCACTAAGCTTGTCATCTAACAAAATGAAATATGTTAACTTAAATGTATATATTCCATTCCCTCATGTATAAACAGAAGTTTATCGGTCTGGCCTTTCCTACCATGAAAAATGTATGATTCTATAACTAACCTACTTGCAGCAACCTGGAAATGTGAAGAATTAAGAATAATGCTCTCCCAACTTTGGCCAAGCAAGCCTTCTCCAGAGACATGAAGCTAAGTACATGTCAGGAACCTCTTAAAACAAGCCATGAATGCACAAAAGGCCTAAAGACCGAACAGTAAAGAGCCTTGCTCAAAGTCCTATCACCTGCACCAAAGTGAAGTGAGAAAGTCTGGACAACAACAAAAAGCTCTGCTTGTTATTTTTGGGCACATGTTCAGATTAGCTCACGCAGTAGATCGAAAGGAGATAGCATATTTGTTTAGAAAAGATTAACTTAAATCAGTGGAAAAAAAAAAACACCATAAATCCTTTTAAGCTATAAAGCAAGAGCATCCAATTACACAAACTGGCGGGTAGTCTGCCTGGGTCCAGCTGCTCTCTGCAGCTTCGAAACAAATGCCATTCTTTCATTTGGCATGGAATTTTAAGAGTGGAGAAGGGGTGGTGAACCAAAGGCAAATTCTGTTTATTTAAATTTGAAACAAATCTTTGCCCATCCTCAAATTTGTTTTACTATTCTGCTTTTTAGTTAAATTATATGATTTCAGTTTCAGAGCACATCTAAAAAATTAAATGTGACTTAGGTTTATAATAAAGTTATTGAACTTACCAGGGAAGGAATGAAAGCCTCATGAAACTTCTTTGGATTAATTCTCAGTACACCCTTTAAAACAAAATAATTAAAGTCTGTGAAAATCTAGCTATACATTTATGATTTTTCCATATGCATGTTATTCTCCAATAAAAATTTTTCATCAAATAATTTCACCTAGAAAACAAGTTAGCTGCATGGGAACTGACCATTGCATAAAACACAATTTATGTTGATATGTGCAACTGCAAATTGTATGGAAAACTGAAAGCTCAAACTGACACCTTGCTGGGAACAAGCTTAGGTGAGAAACAACTGATTGGTCACAGAGCAGGAAAGTGATAACTGGGGTTTTTAGATGCTGATCCCTCTCTGCTTGTCTTCAAATTGAAGCCTTGACTTTAAAAACAAGAGTATATGAGAATTATGCCTCACTAAATGGTAGCCTTTTGTATTCTACTAGTTCTAAGACTTTTGCACAAGTGCTTCTTCTCTAACAATCCAAAGTAATGCAAGCTGATTTCCAACTTGGACACTCAGCCCCAAGGAACTGGATGCATATATTTTACTCATGCCCCTCTGCAGAGCCAAATGAGTCAATAATTCAAAATGGTCCATAACCAGCTCTTAATGCAAACAGGAATGCTGGCTCCAACAGCCAGGCCACCCAGTTTGCCTTCAACTTCCTATTATTCCAGTGCCAAATCAGGGTCCGTTTCTTTTAGTGCACAGGGGTGCAAGCAGGGACACTTTTCAATAACAACAGCTCAGTATTTCAGCCTTTGCAGGAAGCCATCACTCTCCCCAGGTTCCAGCTATACTCACAAGTCCTTGGACTTACATTGATGTTTTCATAATAGCCACACTAGATGGATAACCTGAGAAAGAGTTTTAAATAACTTCCCACTAAATGAATGATTCAAAGATACATAAAGGGCATAAAATTAAAGAGACTATAGGTTCTCTCACTGGTGTACCACATTTAAATTAGAAATGTATATAATATCTTATACTATATAGACTACAACAAATGACAAAGTTGTGCGCAGAATGAGAACTAATCTTTGTCCTTGTAAAGGAAAAGGTATAAAATAGCCTAAGTGAGAGTAAAATTTACTTTCAGTGGACATCAAGGAAGGCTCCAAAAGGCTGGGAAGGTGGCTCAGTGGTAGAGTGCTTGCTTTGCATGCATGAGGCCCTGGGTTCGATTCCTCAGCACTACATAAGCAGAAAAAAGCCAGAAGTGGCACTGTGGCTCAAATGGTAGGGCACTAGCCTTGAACTGAAGAGCTGAGGGACAGGGCCTAGGCTCAGAGTTCAGCCCCCACGACGGACAAAAAAAAAAAAGGCTCCAGGGGCTGGAAAGGTGGCTCAGTGGTAGAGTGCTTGCCTTGCATGTATGAGGCCCTGGGTTCGATTCCCCAGCACCACATAAGCAAAAAGAAAAAAAGCCGGAAGTGGTGCTGTGGCTCAAGTGGTAGAGCGCTAGCCTTGAGCTGAAGAGCTGAGGGACAGCACCCAGGCCCAGAGTTCAGGCCCCACGATCGGACCCCCCCCCCCCAAAAAAAAAAGGCTCCAAAGATGGTGCCTAGCCTTTTTTGCCTGCAAGATTTCTAGGTAAGCTGAGAATAAAAGGACAACGGAGGGCACTGTGTTCACAAGAGTGGACAAGAGGGCCAATATTCATTCTACCCCATCAGGCTACAGAGTTAACAGTGGGAGAAGGCAGAAGATAACACTGGCCCAGCTCTCCAGACATCCTTGTTAAGAGCTCTAAAGCAAGGCCAGCTGTTGTGGTACATGGTACATACAGCTACAAGTGGAAACAGAGATCAGGAAGATACTGAGTCAAGGATAGCTGGAGTAAAATATTAGCAAGACTTCATCTCAAGCAACAAACTAGGCATCATCTGCACCTGTGTTCCAAAAAATAACTAAAGCAAAATACAGTGGGAGGTGTGGCTCAAGCAACAGTGTTTGCCTAGCAACTTGAGGCTCTGAATTTAAAAACTAGTACCACCAGAAAGAGGGGGAAAAAAAAAGAATGCTGAAGCAAATTCACTTCAGGGATAGCTCATAGTCTAAGCAAGAGAAAACACTCTAAATCAAAGTCAATGTTACATTTTATACAGCTTCGTTTTCTGATTACAGGAAATTTTATCTAGTATCATTTGTTAAGATACATGTTCTCCCATCATCCCTTCAGTTTGGGGAATGGTTAGGACTTGAAGATGTACAGAAATGAGAATGTACTCTGTTTTGAATATACCTTTAATTACAGACTATGCAGAGAAGCCATGGGTTATGGGGAAATAGAAATGTTGCTCTAGCCGGGCGCTGGTGGCTCACGCCTGTAATCCTAGCTACTCAGGAGGCTGAGATCTGAGGATCTCGGTTCAAAGCCAGCCCGGGCAGGAGAGACCGTGAGACTCCTATCTCCAATAAACCACCAGAAAACCAGAAGTGGCGCTGTAGCTCAAGTGGTAGAGCGCTCGCCTTGAGCTGAAGAGCTGAGGGACAGCGCCCAGGCCCAGAGTTCAAGCCCCACGACCGACAAAAAAAAAAAAAAAAGAAAGAAATGTTGCTCTAGGCTTATTTAAAAGAAAAGATTTTAAAGGTTCTATTCCTAATTCTCTATGCCAAATTGGTCAGTACATAAGAGTATACAGGTATCTATGTTGTTGCTGGAGGTGGTGGCAGTGTTATCTGGAAGTAGAGGGTTCATTTATTTTTCTTTTTTAACTTCTTAGTTGGGGGGGGGCGGGGAGCAAAGGGAGTTGCTGAAAGGGAAAGAGGAAGGGTGAACAAATACAATCATGGTATTCAGTATACACTATGTAGAAAATGAACTATGCAACTAGTGGACAGGGATGCGAGGTGGAAACTGGAGGGAAGAAAAGGAGGAGTGATACTATCCAAAAGAGACACATATGCATTATCTGAGTTTTGAAATAGTAACCTTCGGTAAAACACCTCAATAATAACAGTAAAATTACATTGTTTTTTAAAAAAATAACAGAAGCATTATTCTAGAATAGCATTTGTAAATTTTACAGACGCATGTCTTAAGAACTAAAACTAAGGAACATATCCCTTGAGAACACAGATTACACTTAGAGCAGAAAACTCTAATAGAACCCCAAAGCAGACCAGAGCTATTCTTACAGCCTAAGGGAAGAAGCTGAAAGTAAAGCTGGTAACAAAATAGTCCACCCACTGAAACACACGTCAAGCAAATACTCCATCTTAGCTAGAGAAGTCCAAGACTGCATTTCTGAATTTCTCTACCCACAGCCTACCTACCCTCCCCCGTCTCCCATCTCCTAACTTCTTCCTAAACCCTTTTCTGGGCTTAGAATTTGACCAGTGAAGATCCTGAATCTCCCATCTCTTTTCTAAACTGAACTGGAACCTGGCTGTCCCCTAAAGTTATCTCGTCCCTTGTAGTGCTCTAAAGAGGAGTCCATTGTTACCTCTAATATCCCATGCATCTCAGGGATGGAAAAAAAACTGCTCCCTCCTTGCTTTCCCCATAATAGTTTTCAATTATTTTCTTTTCTTTCTGTGTTGTTTTTCAAAAGCCACAGATCCTTTGAAGTACATGCTACTAGCTCCTTCCATACTTCACTGATGCTGTCATTTCTAACTTTCTGGTCAGAGTCCTAATTCACAGTTTTGACTCATAGTTCACAGCCTTTCCCTTCATTCCCACTCTTGTGGGACCTGAAGTCTAACGTGGCATCTCTAACCTGTCACGCTAGCTACTTTCTCCTCCACCCACTCCAGCCACTCTTTCCCATGTCCACTGCCTGCATACTGTCATTACCATTAACTACACTACTTCCAAATACAAAATACCACGTCTCTCTTTCTGATTAGTCTCCTGTCCTTCTAGATCAGTTCCTGTGGAAACTCCAATAATTCTCCAATTGCACTATGACCTCCAAGGCATAGCACACAAAACCCAACTCTCCAATGAATTTCCTATCCTTGTCTTTCCACTGTACTTACTTTCTTAGCCACCTCACTGGCATGGCCTGCCATTAAGGCTTCCCCTCACAACCCCTGAGCCATGGGTCCCCCTCTTCCTCTTATACTTAATCAGCAGAGCCCTCCTACCTTAACTGACCCCAGCTATCTGCCCTTTCCCTGTCTGTACCCAATGAGCTAAATGGTACTGAAGAAGAACACAACTGGGAGCCAGGCACCAAAAGCTCACACCTATAATCCCTGCTACTCAGGAAGCTGAGATCTGAGGATCACAGTTCAAACCCAGCCTGGGCAGGAAAGTCTATGAGACTCTTATCTCCAATTAAGCACCAGAAAAACAGAAGTGGCACTGTGGCTCAAGTGGTAGAGCACTTGCCTTGAGCTGAAGAGCTCAGGGACAGCACCCAGGCCCAGAGTCCAAGCCCCACAACCAACAAAAAAAATAAAAAAGAACACAACTGGGCTAGTCCAAATCAGCAATCACAAACATATTTTATCTGGTTTACAGGATGCTTGAAAAAGCTCAGAATTAAGGAATTACACACACTTTAAAAAATATATGCATTTCTAGATTTTCTTGAAAAATCACTAGATCTACCAGCTTTGGATAGCTATCTCCACATAGCAGCAATCACCTGACAGAAACCATGCCTGTACCTCTAACAGTAGTAAAAACAATTCTGAGGAACACTTACATAGGTGTACAATGGGCCATTCACTATTTTAAAATTCTTCTCTGTATGTTACAAATCTAATACCCCAACAACTCTGAGGCACATATGACTAGCCTCATTCTTGCAGATGAGGAAACTGAAGCACTAAGAAAGTAAGTAAACTGCCCACCATCATACCACATAGAAACTCAGACAGCCTGGCTCTTTACCAAAGACTGCCTCTTGTCTGCTTTGGTCACTACCAGAGCCTCTTCACTCATTCATGCCTCTTCCAAATCAGTACCACAGTCCAATCCTCAATCTCCCCTAGCTTAGTTAATGTCCATGTCACCCACCCAGCTGTTTTACTCAAACACTTAGGAGACATCCTAGAGTCTGTTCTTTGCCTCACCTGCCACATCTAACCCATGAGCAGGTCAGCTATTACTCTTCATATTCATTGCAACCACCAACTTCATGTCTGTGTTTTCTTGCATAGTTTACTTTGATGGCTTGCTTAGTGATCTCCTGGCTTCCACTGCAGTCTATTCTTTTAACAACAGCTAAAGAGTATTTTTTTTATTTGTTTGTTTTTTGCCAGAACTTGGGTTTGGATTCAGGTTCTGATGCTTATGTGGCTTCCTTGCTCAGCTGGCACTCTACCACATGTACCATGCCTCCAGACTGGCTCTGTGCTGGATATTTGGGAAATAGTCCGACAGACTTTTCTTCTTGGGCTAGCTTCAAAGAATGATCCTCAGGATCTCAACCTCTTGAGTAGCTAGGATGATCGGCATGTACCCTGTGCTCAGCTAGAGAGACATTTTAAGATATGAAATAAATTGCATTCTTCCTGCTTACTATTTCAGTTACTTTCCATTGTTCTATGAATAAAATCCAACTCTCCAACCTATCCGAGAGATTCTAAATGACTTGGCAGCTGCCAGGCTTTCCACCTTATTCCCATATCAAAATTTCTTGTCCATTTATGGTTCAGGAGGCTTCCTTTTAGAACCTCAAAAACACCAAGCCTTCTTCTGCTTGCTGTTCTTCTAACAGTCGATCTCCCTGCCTATCTACTTTTCCAAAGGCTTAAGATGGCTGACCCATTCTTGCCTTTCAGATTTCAATTCAGATAACCTCAGAATCCTTCTTAAACCATGTGATATAATGGGCTTTCCCCTAATTATTCTCTCTTCTTTCTTATTTCCCTACTAGTAATTATCAGTTTGTGATTTCTTTTGTACTGCTTTATTTTTGCCTGCTCCCCAGTAACTTTCTTAATTTGTTCATTTGTATATGCTTAGCATTTACTAGGATATCAACAAACATTTCTGAAGCCAATTAATTAATGTCTATAGAAGTAAAGTCCTACAACTGCCCTTGGTAATAAGGCTATGAATGTCACTTCTCCCTTCTGAATGACTAGACATTCCACTGTAATGTCATCTTTAATTCACACCTATGTATTCTCCAGCTGATTTCACTCTTAACGTAAGGGAGCAAGTCCTAGAATTAGCTCATCCTTTCCTTTGTCTTCCTAGACTAAGATTTTTTTCCAATAACAAGTTTATACCAACAGCATGCTGCAAAAGGAACTCTGACATTATACCTTAGGAAGTTCTGGAGGCTCAGCCTGAACTTTCTTTAACTTTAAAGTATCATCAAGGTTCTGAAACAGCCATTCTACCATCTCTTACCTATGTTACTATGATCATCAACCAAAACCAGATACGCCTATCATGCACTAATCTCTGCCAACACCTCTTATAATAACCTCTTGATAATGCACCAAAGGAGAAAACAAATAATATATGCTCTCTGGAGTTAGAACTTATTTAAACTTCAGAACTACATGTACATGGATAATTATTGCTAGTCTGTTTCAAATATAGAAGAGATCACATTCATCAGAGGTGTCTCCTTTTCTATATAGAAACAATGAAATGTTGAATTTCAGTTAAGATATAGAAAATAATAATACTATTCTACTCTCATTTTTTTAAATCCTTAATATCTTTTTTTTTTTTGGTCGGTTGTGGGACTTGAACTCTGGGCTTGGGCGCTGTCCCTGCACTCTTCGGCTCAAGGAGAGTGCTCTAGCACTTGAGCCACAGCACCACTTCCAGTTTTCTAGTGGTTTGTTGGAGATACGAGTCTCGTGGACTTTCCCGCCTGGGCTGGCTTTGAACCACGATCCTCAGATCTCAGCCTCCTGAGTAGCTAGGATTATAGGCATGAGCCACCCGGTGCCCAGTTCCTAATATCTTTCATTAAAGCAATTTCCCCACTCTGGATAAAGAGAAGAAAAAGGTCATGATATACTTAAGTTTGATTATAAAATGTTAACAATTTTAATATATCTGATATACTTAATTTTCTCCAATAGAGTTAAAGTTTCCTTTCCTGTCTAGTTTTTTACTTTACAGGCTTACAGAGAACATTTATATCTGAAAGCAGATGGACTCTGTTTCTCTGCCTATGAAAATCTTATTTACAGTGTTGTATATTTCACATGGTGACCTCATATCTGGAACCTATTCCTCTCCCCATCTGCAGAGAACAACTGTTCTCATATGTGGGGGGCTCTGGCTGCAGAGGCTCATGATGTCACAGGCCAGGAGGAATCACTTACAAACTCCTGGGAATGCAAGCTGTTATATTGATCTGATTTTTGGACTGTTTTATCTTAATGTCAGCAAAAGTCACTTCAAAAGCAAAAAATTAAAAGGAAGCAAAAACAAGTAACATTACAAAATACACCCTATCTCTGTAAAGGTATAATCAATGTTCTAAGCTATTTTTCTTTCAACTAAGGTTCCTCTCATTTTTCTTCAACTAACTATATCTTATTGTTTATATTCACCCAGTAAATAAATATTTATTCAACATAAATTTATTAAACACCAACAAAAACCCATGTACAGGGCTAAGCTGTAGAATGAAACACAACCCAGCCATCAAGAAAATATGGTCTATTTGGGAAAATACAAAAGTCATAAAACAGTAATAGAAGCATTAAAAAAAAAAAGCTGGCTTCAGGAAGGTGATAACACCCAACTCTGTTTAGGGAAGTGAGAGGATCATTTAAGCAGGGACTGGATAAAATAAGCATGAATACATAGATAATGGGAAAAATATTCAAAGTCAAAGCCACAAAGGAATCCGAATTCTTAATTTTTAGAGGAAGTCTGGAAGCTCAGCATAAACAAATATTCTTAGAGGAGAATGGCAGGAGAAAGTGATGGAAGAGTGCCCCAGGTCCTAATAGAGGAAAAGGGAGGGCCAAAGCACTTGTAGGTAAAATGGTGGCCAGCATACAAGCTGAACAACGAAGAGCCAATAATGGAATAATGAATGAACAAATGTCCAAATATGGCTTCTACTTACAAAAGGGCCCTGTCAAAGAAATCTAGAAGATATTTAAAAACAAAAGCAACAAAAAGCCAATGGTATTTAGAATCAGAAAGATCAACTTTTTAGTTATCAGTGTTCCAGTCAAGAGTCCACATCCATCACAGGTAAATAAGGAAAGATAGGAGCAATGATGACTGTATCGATTATTTGGATGAATCTTCAGCAAAAAACAACTACAGAGGCTGGGCTTTCAGAATGAGACAAAAATCCGATGCAGTCAACATTTTCAAGTGATCCAGTAGCACATGTCAGTATTTCCATAATCATCAAGAATTATAAAATAGACTTAATTAGAAGAATATACAACCCTGTTTCCTTCTCCAGGCTCAATACCTACTAACTGCCTCAGATTTCATGCTCAAGAGACCTAAGCTGTCTTACTCCACAAGTTCACATTTTCACTTATGCCACTGCTTCTCCATCATCCCTCCAACACATATATCACTCAACTAACAGCCCAAACTAGTCATCCATCAATGCCAACCACGAGGTCACCTTCTAGAAGAGGCCACACTAGAATCTCAGTCCACACAGTTCCCTCAACATTCTCCCATACACATCACTCTTCTCAAACCAGTTCACAAGACTGCCTCCCCTGACTGGACTGCACTCTCAGCACAGAGATGGTTTCATCCACAGTCACATTAACAGCTCCCAGAGGATGTTCTAGCCATAGCCATTCCTAACTCCACAAACATGTGCTCAGCCAAATCACTCAACTAGCTTGTGAACATATTTATAAACTATAAAGTACTCAATTAATATTGCTAGTGTTGTTTATTGTTTCCTTCCCAACCTTACTCATTTTTCTGTTATTCAGCATCAATCTGACTGAGCTTCAGTAAAGCAGAACTGAAATATCCAGTGTTTCCTGTATCCAGCCCCCACCCAGTCTGTCTCAGTAGATCACTGCTTGAAAAGCTCTCCCTTTTCCCCTATACCCTCTCACTCTCCCACCACTCTCCCCCTCTTGCCACTTCCCCCCCTCCTCCCCTGCTTTGCTTAGCTTACTTATAGTGCACCAATCCACAACCTGGCTCAAGTAAATCCCTTCTTATAAAGAACAGAGAACACTAACTGTAATAAGGTGTCTCCTCTCACATTTCAGTGCTTAGCACCTCTAAATGCACTGTAGGTCTAAGAAGCAAGAAGACCTACACCAGTTATGTCATCATCTCAAAGTATACAGCATATACACAGCTTGTTTGATTGGGGGAGGGTTTTTTATACTATTGTGATTTGAACTCAGGGCCTTGTGCTTACTAGACAAATACTGGACCACAATCTTCCTAGCCAAGACAGGCATGTCACCCAGTTTGTTTGTTAACTCTTTACCCAAGCTGGTATTAGAATCACCATCCTCCTGATCTCCACTTCCTGAGTAGCTGGGACAAAATAGTTTACTGAACAATTGATTGTTATGGTTCCACGTGTTCAAGGAATAGCCTGCTAGTAGATTTTTAAGCACCTGGATAAGCATTCCTCTCTTCAGGCCTTCTGAAACATCCTCCTTGGACATGTAAGTTTCAAATATGCTCTTTTTCTTCCCTCTCATGGACTTGTTCTTTGACTTTTTGTCACCTGGCGAAGCACCAACACCATGTGAGGACACACCTAGAAACATGAGGCAGCAATCAGCCCTTTCCTCAAAACTCTCTGATCCCTGGGTGGGGAGGGAAGGTATTTATTGTTTGATTTTTGTTTTCTTTTTAATGGGTGCTGTTCCTGGGACTTGAACTCGGGAACTGGGCACTGTCCCTGAGCTTATTTTGTTCAAGGATAGCACTCTACCACTTGAGCTACAGCTCCAATTCTGGCTTCTTAGTGATTAATGGAGGTAAGAATCTCATGGACTTTCCTGTCTGAACTGGCTTCAAACCACGATCCTCAGATCTCAGCCTCTTGAGTAGATAGGAATACAGGAATGAGCCACTGGCACCTGGCTGATTCCTGTGCTTTTATGACTGAAGATATTAGGCCTTTGTTATGATTGCTGTTATCATCATTATTCACAAAGACAAATAAGAAAATGACCTGTCTGGTGAATTGAAACACTATAAAAAGAAAGAAAGGGTAAGAAAATGTAAATAAGATGGACCTATATGAGACATGATTTCTAAATAAGCCTCATAATATTCATGGAAAAACATTGAAGAATGGGTTTGGTATGCTGTTATTTATAGATATTGTGTGTATGCGTGCACATGTGCATGTGTGTCTGTGTCTATGTCTGCCTGCATCTATGTCTGTATGTCTGTGTATCTGTGTGTGTCAGTCAGTCCTGGGGCTTGACTTCAGGGCATTGAGCTTTTGTGTTCAAGGCTAGCACTCCACCATGAGCCTCAGCTCTACTTCTGGCTTTTTGGTGGTTAAATGGAAAGAAAAGTCTCATGAACTTTCCTTCCCAGGATGGCTTTAAACAATGTTCCTCAGATCTCAGCCTCCTGAGTAGCTATGATTACAGGCATGAGCCACCATACCTGGCTCAAATATGCTTTTTAAAACTAAAAATCAACACAAGGTACCTGTGGCTCACACCTATAATCCTAGCTACTTAAGAGGCTGAGAGGAGGGCTAGGAAGGTGGCTCAGTGGTAGAGTGCTTGCCTTGCATGCATGGGTTCGATTCCTCAGCACCACATAAGCAAAAAGAAAAAAAGCCGGAAGTGGCACTGTGGCTCAAGTGGTAAAGTGCTGGCCTTGAGCTGAAGAGCTGAGGGACAGCAACCAGAGTTCAGGCCCCATGACCGGACTCAAAAAAAAAAAAAAGAGGCTGAGATATAAGGATCATGGTTCAAAGCCAGCCCAGGAAAGAAAGTCTGTGAATCTCTTATCTCCAATTAACCACTAAAAGCACAAAATGGAACTGGGGTTCAAGTGGTAGGGTACTATCCTTAAGCAAAAGAGCTCAGGTCATCACAGAGACCTTGAGTTCAAGTCCCAGTACCAGCATGTGTGCTTGCGTGCATGCGTGTGTGCGTGCACACCCGCACACACACATACACACACACACACACACACACACACACACACACAATAGGAATCATCAAAAGATGATCACCTTTCAGAAGGAAATTCAACAACTATTAATGGAAAACACTTAATTCTAAAATAAAAAGCATAGGAAAATAGTTAACAGCCCATCATCTCACTTTATCCTAAATGCCCTCCACCACCATACCCATTCTACTTGTATCTCAGTTCTCCAATTGCCAGTGCAACTCCATTTTCCTTTTGCTACCTCTGGGGGTCCCTATGGGCCGGAGGTTCAGCCTGCAGTCAGGATGGCTCATTACTGGTTCCAAAGTCGCCTGTTCTTTGCAGATTCAGGGGAACCTCCACTGCTCCGCTCAGAGTTCTTCCTTCCTTGAACAGCTCAGTTATCACAAGCTGAAACCAAAGAGAGAGCAGTTAACCTGTAGCCTCCTTTTTCACCTCAGAAACTGAGTGCTAAATGCATTTGGATGGCAAGGGCAACACCGTGTACTCCTAGGTCCTGGTGTCACATTTTTCTTGGCAGTTAATCAAGCACGCCATCTGTGCTGAATTTCTCTTCAAGACTTTCATTTTCACAGGCACACTAGGCTTCTCCTCTGGGGTTCCAACTAAAAGTCCACAGTAGAACAATCAATTGGAAAATAAGAAACTATATGGTTCTATGAAGCTTGTGAAATATACAAAAATAAGAGAAAATGTGGTTTTGAAAGATAGTATCAAGATATAGAATCTAAGTTGTTACAGAATAAGTACTAAACAAAACTCAAGATATGTCATTTACTGTGTAGCCTTGTACAAATTGTATACCTCTATGAACTCAAGTAAATTCTTTAGAACTTATCAACAAAACATAATTCACAACCTGATGCCCAAAACTATGCAGGGAACCCCAGATGGTTCACAAGCTTTCAAAAACTAATGGTGGAAGTCTATTCCCCTGTAGAAGTCTATACCCCTATTCTTACCTATGGTCCCCTCAAATTAGGTCTCTAATCAGACTGCTCTAAGCAGAGTTGCTTCTGAGGAACACAGAGAAACAGTTGCCCGGGTCAGAGGCTAGAATATGTAGCCCTGCAGCTGGGCTCTGATAACCCACCAGGAGAGCAAACGTGTTACCAAAACTTACTTTTTTTAGTTTCTGCTAGCTACCAGCCAGGAATCAAGTTTATACCTGTAAACTTTCAAAATCCTGAGGAGTAGCCTGCTTTCCCATAAAATGGATCAAGACGCCTCTCTGAACATTTCTTCCAAATTTTTCCCATACATCCCTCATCAAATTTAAAGTTACCTTTAAACTGAAATTAATACTGGGGGAGGGGGGAGATGGGAAGGGATGGGAAGGGGAAACAAAGGAGGAGGCAACAATGCTTGATAAGAAATGTACTCATTACCTTGACCATGTAATTGTAACCCCTCTGTACAGTATTTTCACAATAAAAAAAATAAAAATAAAATAAAATAAATTAATACTAAGTCAGGAGAAGAGAAGCAACAAAGACAAAGATAATAGGACACTTAGTGATACACAAACTGGCTCAGAGATAAAGTCCAAATGCAAGGAGGGAGAGAAAGAGGTGGCCTGAGAGAAACTGCAAAAGAAGGTAAAGGCACATAGAGGATTTCAGACAATGTGAAGTTAATCCAGAAAGACACAGCCTCTCATGAACTCAATAAATACTTCTGCAAAGCACTGTACTAGTCATAGTGAGGGCCAAAATGCAATTAAGTTTTTAAAGTCATATTGATAATAATTAAGACATGTTGGGAAATACCAGCACCATGATGTTTTAAAGTATGGATAGCTGTACAGACTAAGAAGGAAAAATATCTCCAGGTCAGGAAATCTGAGAGCACTTTGAGATTTTAAGGAAGAACTACAGAAGTAAGAAAAGCATCCACCTGGCAAAAGGAAACAAAGAGATGCAAACAGAAAAATGAGTAGATTCTTGCAACATTAATTCTACCTAGCAAGAGTCCCACCTATGTACAAAGAGGCAGTGATGAGGAAATTAAAACATGCTGGAAGGTCTAGAAAAACAGCCAGGTTTTTCAAAGACACTAGCGGGGTTCTGAAGCCTGAACAGGCAAAAGAGAAGAACAGTAATGACAGTTGTGTCTCAAGAAAAATCATCCCAGCACAGGACTCAGAGATGAACAGAGTCTAAGCAGTAGCTGCACCTTAGGAGAGAACAAGAAAAGGTGGACAAAGAGTAAGAGAGCCAGAACTAGAGATGTACCAGCAGACACAAAACTCCACAGGACAGGCTGGAGAAGAGCCAGCTTGTGGCATCTAGATAGGTTTCCAGCTAAGCGCCTGGGAGACAGGAATATCCTTTCGAGAAGATGACCAAATATGTGGAAAGTAGGCATAACTTACAGAAAGAAATTGGCCAGACCTTTGCATGAACGTGGCAACCCAAAGCATTCAAGAACCAATTAGACTGACAAAAAAAACGATCCACTGAAACAGAGAAGGGCCTAAGACAAGTGATGACTAAGCAATTTTTGGTTCCCCTGGTATAACAATGTTAAGCCCATTGGCCCTGGAGAAGTTCTAGGTACTTATATTCTCACAAAATCAATAAGGTAACTTTTAGGAGTGCAAAGGGGAAGTATAAAACAGCAAAGAAGCTAATAATGATATAGGAAAAGGACAGTCAGGTATATATAAAAAGAAAAAAAAGGAACTGGGCCAAGTGGCTCAAGTCTATAATCCAAGCTAGTTGAAAGGCAGAGACTGGGGGAAAGGGATCAGAGTTAAAGGCCAGCTGGGGCACAAAAGTCCCTTTAAACCAATGACAGGACACAGTGATGCTCACCTGTCATCCCCAGAAACACAGGGAAACATAAATAGGAGGATAACAGCTCAGGCCAGTCCAGGTATAAGGTAATGCCCAGCGTCCTAGAAATAACCAATGGAAAAGGGCTGAAGGCATAGGTCAAGTGATAGAGTGCCTGCTTAGTTAGCAAGTATAAGGCTCTGCATTCAATCCTCCATTAATTTTGTTAAACAAAAATTTTTAATTGAAAAGAAAGGAGAAAAGAGAACAGATCCTTGAGTTAGATTTGCTCCCACCAGTAGGAACACAACAGTAGTGTACCAAATCCAAATAAAAATACTTCAAGAAGGAAAAAGGATCCTTTTAACTTATCAAATAGCATAGATTTGTATGTGTGTGTGATGGTACTGGGGTTTGAACTCAAGGCCTTGCACTTACCAGGCAGATATGCTACCACTTGAGCCACACTACCACTTCTCTGGACTAATTATCTGGATTGCCTCTGTTAGTGTTCTACAGGAATATGTCAATTTAATGTTAGGCTTCTTGTTGGGGGAAAGATATCTCAAAAATTTTCTTAAGGAATTATTTCTTTGTTGGTTTGTATGTCCCTCCACCACAGTATAACCCCTGCTTTCACTGTATTTGATGTCGGTATAATTTGTGGAGGGGAAGGGGAAAAACAAGTCATTTAAATAAGGATACAGGTGGACCTGTTGCAACAATGAGAAGTACATGTTGTCATGTCAAAAACGAACTTTACAACTTCGGGGGGGGGGGGGGGACTGGGGGGGGGGGAAGAGAGGATGGGAAGGGATGGGAAGGATAAACAAAGGAGGAGGCTACAATGCTTGATAAGAAATGTACTCACTATCTTGCCCATGTAATTGTAACCCCTCTGTACAGTATTTTCACAATAAAAAAAATTTTTTTTCTTAAGGAGGCAGGGTGCTGGTAGTTCATGCCTGTAATTATAGCCACTAAGAAGGCTGAGATCTAAGGATCCCAGTTGGAAGCCAGCCCTGGCAGGAGAGTCAGTGAGACTCTTACCTACAATTAACCAACAAAAAGCCATAAATAGAACTATGGCTCAAGTGATAGAGTGCTAGACTTGAGCAAAACAGTTTAGGGACAGTGCATAGGCCCTGAGTTCAAGCCCCCGGACTCGTGCACACATGCGTACACATGGGTACACATGCATGCATGCATGTACATGCACAGACCCGCACACACACACAAATCTTCATGGGGTTTTTGCTTGTTTTGACTTGTTCTTGAGGTGCTAGGTATCAAAACTCAGGTCCCAAGTTACCCCAGCTCTCAGTGGGTATTTTTTTACTTTACTTTTTCCCATCCTGTCCCTACCCACAATTATTTTTTTAATACCTATGACAGTACCGTCTTTCTACAAGAATAGAAATTATGTGTTATCTAATATGGTAACCATGTCTTTGAAACTTTTTTTTTTTTTTTTTTGGGTCCGGTCGTGGGGCCTGAACTCTGGGCCTGGGCGCTGTCCCTCAGCTCTTCAGCTCAAGGCTAGCGCTCTACCACTTGAGCCACAGAGCCACTTCTGGCTTTTTTCTTTTTGCTTATGTGGTGCTGAGGAATCAAACCCAGGGCCTCAGGCATGCAAGGCAAGCACTCTACCACTGAGCCACCTTCCCAGACCCAAAGTACATATTTCTTTTTTTTTTTTTTTTTTTTGGGGGGGGGGGTCCGGTCATGGGGCCTGAACTCTGGGCCTGGGCACTGTCCCTAAGCTCTTCAGCTCAAGGCTAACGCTCTACCACTTGAGCCACAGCGCCACTTCTGGCTTTTTTCTTTTTGCTTATGTGGTGCTGAGGAATCAAACCCAGGGCCTCAGGCATGCAAGGCAAGCGCTCTACCACTGAGCCACCTTCCCAGCCCTGAAACAATTTTAATGAGTGATAATGCAGCTGAAACACTGCCAAATGTGAAACAATTGTACTTAATCTTTATTCTCATATTTGTTCAGGTTTTTAAATTCTAGATTATAAAAGTTTCTCTTGCCACTTTAAAGATGTAATTCCATTGTCTATGACCGGCATTATTTTTATTTAGAGATCAGCCATTCATCTAATATTTAATTATTCAAAAGTATATTGTTCCCCCCTTCCTATTCTGGGCAGCTTTTTGAAATGTTCCTCTTTATCTTTGGTTTTCTGTTTATTTATCAGAGCATGAAATATATGAGTTTCTTTTCATCCTGCTTGGTGTTGGTAAGGTTTCTTGAATCTATTACTTGATAATTTTCATCACTCTGGGAAAGTTTTCAGTCATTCTCTTTTCAAATATTGTTTCTGCCCATTCTCTCTCAACTCTAAACTTTTGATTTCCTCCATATCTCTATTTCCCCTTCAAAATCTTAAGTATTTTCCACTTTCTTTTCTTGAACTTGGCTACTTCGTTAATTCCCTCATATATATATATATATATATATATATATATATATATATACATATATATATATATATAGTTGTAAAGTTCGTTTTCAACATAGTGTCTTGTACATCTCATTGTTACAAGGGTCAACCTGTATCCTTGTTTCAGCATTTTGTTATTTCTCTTCCCCTCCCCAAATCAGAAAAGTGTATATACAAGATGCAGAGCATCAAATATAGTGAAAACTGGGGTTATACCATGGGGGAAGAACATACAAAAGAAAACAAAAAAAATCACATTAGTACATTAAAAAACAACAGTGATAAAAATAAAACCTCCTATATCCCTATCCTGGGGTTCATTTTCCTTAGCATCATCTTATATGGTCATATGTACATAGCTTATGACCTTTTCTGCTTGTCTAATAAGATTATCCTAGATATGTACTAGTTATTGCAAATAAGGAAAATCATAGGATCTATGTTTCTTTAAGTCTTTGCCACCTAATCTTCAATAAGGAGCTAAAAAAAACAGAATGTAAGAAAGACAGCCTCTTCAGTAAATGGTGCTGGCAAAATTGGTTAAACACGTGTAGAAAACTAAAGTGAGATCCTTATATATCACCCTGCACCACAATGAACTCCAAATGGTCAAAGACCTTGAAGTAAAAGCAGACACCCTGAAAATCTAACAGGAAGGAATAGGAGAAACTCTAGGGCTCCTTGGCATAGGCCAAAATTTTCTTAATAAAGACCCAGAAACATAACAAATCAAAGAAAGGTTGGACAAATGGGATTGCATGAAACTACAGAGCTTCTGCATGGTAAAGGACATAGCTAACAAGATCAATAGAAGCCCACGGATTGGGAGAAGATCTTCACTATCCATACAACAGACAAGGGTCTCATATCTAAAACATACTTAGAACTCAAAAAATTAAATCCCCCTAACAACAAATCCTCAAAGAAACAACTGCCCTATTAATAAGTGGGCTAAAGACTTAAACTTTTCTGAAGAGGAAATAAGAATGGCCAGTAGACACATGAAGAAATGCTCAATTTCTCTAGCCATAAAAGAAATGCAAATCAAAACAACATTGAGATTCTACCTCACCCCAGTTGGAATGGCTATAATCAAGAAAGCTAGTAACAACAGATGCTGGAGGGGATGTGACCTAAAGGGAACCATACTGCATCGTTGGTGGGAGGGTAAACTTGTTCAACCACTTTGGAAGGCAGTATGGAGGTTCCTCAAAAGACTCCACATAAAGTTCCCTTATGACCCAGCAATCCCACTTCTGGGCATTTACCCAAATGATCACAAACAAGGCTATACTAAAGCTACCAGCACAATTATGTTTATTGCAGCATTATTCACCATAGCTAAGGTACTAACCCATAGATAAGGAACTAACCCAGATGCCCCTCAGTAGATGAATGGATCAAGAAAATGTGATGTGTGTGTGTGTGTGTGTGTGTGTGTGTGTGGGTGTGTGTGTGTGTGAATTCTATACCTCCATCAGAAAGAATGACACTTTAGCTCTATCTAATCATTTGTTCAAACAATACATTAAGTTACTGACTTAAGACTAAGTTTTCAAGCCTAAGGTTTTTATATTCCTTTTACTTGTTCTTTCTGCTGAAAATGCTAAATCTTGTCTTATATCTCTTTAAACAAGGTAAATATATCTACATTAAAGCCTACTTCTGAAAACTCCAATGTCAGAAGTCTTTATGGATGTAATAACTTCTATCACATTCACTTGATTTTGTTCAAGTTGTTTGATTATTCCATCTGATTTTTTATTATGAACTGGACATATCTGCACAATTTTTGTAGTAAGCATTTGAGACTTAATATACAAAAAAAGATTTGAAAAAAAAGATTTGATTTTATCAAGCATCTGAGACAAAGATTATAAATGGTAATGTATTCAAAGTGGACCTACAATCCCTGTAGGAGTCTATCTACATTCCTTTTACTCTTGCTTCTTAGGCAGGAGCCTTTACAGGCCCCTCGCCCAAATAAGGACTACACAAAACCTAACATTAACAAGGTCTGAGTTCCATTGCTATCCCTCTGGCCCTAAAAGGCTACATGATGCATTTCTCATTGAGAGAACACTATTTAGAGACAGTTTGGGGGAAAATATGTACAGAAAAGTGGAGAAGTAGCCAGAATCCAAAGGAAGTTACCTGTTCCACCTTTCCAAAAATAACTAAAACCAAGAGGTTATGATGAAAAGGTTCATGCATATGACTACCTGATGCTAAAGCTCTTACAGGAACCTCTAAAAAGGACTCATAGTTTGGGTCAAGGCTTCTATTTAAGAAAGACAAAAATGTCTATTTATATTGGCTCCAAACATCATTTTAGTAGTCCATATTCACAGTTATTTAAAAGAGAATCCCTGCCAAGTGCTAATGGCTCACACCTGTAAATCTAGTTATTCAGAAGGCTGAGATCTGAGGATTGTGGTTCAAAGCCAGCCTGAGAAGAAAAGTCCCTGTGAGACTTTTATCTACAACCACTCAAAAACAGGAAGTGGATCTGTGGCTCAAGTAGTAGAATGCTAGCCTTGAGCAAAAGCGCTAGGGGACAGACATTGAGTTCAAGCCCCACAACCAACAACAACAAAAAAAAAAAAAAGAGGATCTTCCAGGCCTGAGGATCAAGGTTGAAAGCCAGTCAGATAAGAAAGTCCTTGAGATTCTTATCTCCAATAAAATACCAGAAAATGGGAAATGGTGCTGTGGCTCAAGTGGTAGAGCACTAGCCTTGAGCTGAAGAGCTGAGGGGCAGCACCGCAGCCCAGAGTTCAAGGCCCACAACCGGAAAAAAAAAAAAAAAAAAAAAGGATCACCTCAAAAATGTGTTTCACTGAATGCCTTCTGATTTTTACTCCCTCTTGTATTCTGTTTTATAATAGAATTCTGAAAAACAAACTTTTGAATTATATACTTCAGCTATTACACTTCATCTCCTTCTTGCATCCTACTTTATCTCCACACAGGAAATCTACAAAACAGATTGGCTGACACCCTAGTTCCCTCAAGATTAAGGCATGTGTAAGCATAAGCAGTGAACTGTCAACAGGTACTTAGAAACTGCTTTTGTTGAAAAACACTGACTTCTAACTTGGGCCCATGAATTTTGTAAGAACAGGAGAAAAGCATCTCAGGAGAAAAGCATCTTCTGTATCTGTATCCTTCACTGTCCAGGAGACAGGACTGATACAATAACAACTTTATAACCAATTCCTTTACATCCACTTCCCTCTCCCCGCCCCCCAAAAAGGAACTACCAGGCAACAGTGACTCTTGGTGTAATAAGACCCCACCAAACCAATCCTGAGACAATGAGCAACCAGTCTGCCAGGGTCCACAACCTATAACAACTGGAGTTCATCTATGACTGGAACTGCTTAACAACTATGTACATCTCTTTCCTCATACCCAATCTTCTTCTATTTAAGAGGATGATGGATTGAAATACATACCTGTCCTCTTCTTGGCCACATTAATTAAATCTCCCTTCTCTGATTTACACATGATAAAAAGCACTGCTCCGTTTTTCATTTGTTCCCTCAAAATATCAACAAATAACTATTGGTGAAAAACAACCAAGGCTGGGTGCTGGTGGCTCACACCTGTAATCAGAAGGCTGAGGATCATGGTTCAAAGTCAGCCCTGGAAGGAAAGACTGTGAGACTCTTATCTCCAATAAACCAGAAAACCGGAAGTGATGCCGTGGCTCAAGTGGTAGAGTGCTAGCCTTGAACTGAAGAGATCAGGGACAGTGCCCAGGCCCAGAGTTCAAGCCGCACGACCCACCAAAAAAAAAAAAAGAACAAAATATTAGTCTTATTGCCCTAAGCTTTTATGTTCTCTTAGTTATTTCTCTCACACTATCACTCGAATAGATTTGGGGAGTAGAAGGGCTAACTTTTCTAGTGTTTTTTTTGTTTTTTGGTTTTTTTTGGGTCCAGTTGTGGGGCGTGAACTCTGGACCTGGGCACTGTCCCTCAGCTCTTCAGCTCAAGGCTAGCGCTCTACCACTTGAGCCACAGCGCCACTTCCGGCTTTTTTTCTTTTTGCTTATGTGGTGCTGAGGAATCGAACCCAGGGCCTCAGGCATGCAAGGCAAGCACTCTACCACTGAGCCACCTTCCCAGTTCATTTCCAACTATCTCCTGTACCATACCTGAAAGGAGAAATTAATCTCACTCTTAACTTTCAGGGCCTCAAGCTCTTGCTGGGCTTTATTGTTTCACACCTAACATTCTACCACTTTTGCCACACTTCCAGTCCAGCTTTTTTGCTAGTTAATTGGGGATGGAGTCTCACAGACTTTTCTGTCTGGGCTAGCTTCAAATCACGATCCTCAGATTTCAACCTCCTGAGTAGCAAGGATTACAGGCATGAGTTACCAGGTACCTAGTTGTCCTATTTTTGCCTAGCTATACTAGAACTTTACCACACCAACTATTCTCTCCATAGTTGCCTTCCTAAAGGCATTCAACTAAACTAAGGGCCAGCCTGCAACCCTTATACCCACTTCACCAACAAGTCACCACTTGTTATCCCATTTCTTCTATCCCTGACAACATTTTAAAATGTGGTAAGACTCACAAACCTCTATTTGCCATATTACATATTCTTTACTTCCTACTTTCATGCTCATCTCTACAATGAAAAAAAGCTTTCAGAATTATTAGCAAAGAAAATTCTCATTACTTAAATACTGGCATACTCAGTATAAAAGCTGTATACTGGTATACATTTGTTTGTTGGATTCTTATATGTGTGCAGGATGTCTTTGGCCTCCAGTACAATTATCTCCTGGTTTGTCTATGTTTCTGCAGTTCTTAGATTTCCTGTTGACTTCTCTTAAATTTCATACTTCTTAAGTTTCTATCACTTAGAAGGCTCCATTCTTTAGACTCCACTTCTCTGTTTAAAAGTTAAATCTACATCTCTAGTCTTGCTCTCCAAAGCTCTTTTAACTTTCCAACTTCCTGCTGAGTAATGTTGGCAAGCATTCTGAATACAACATGTTTCTAATTCAACTTATTATTCTCCTCAAACTGAATTTTCCACCTGCGTACTGCATCCAGATGACATCATTATCATCTCTGGGCAGCAAACAGTAGTCATCTCATCTCTTTCCCTCCATTAATACCCTATTAGTAAACTCTTAGACTTTCACAATGTTCCTAAATAGATTTTTCCTTCCCACCTTGATTAGCACTATCTGAATTCAGATTGCTGCAACAATGAAGCATAAAGATGACAAAAGCTAGTGGACAAGTCTCTATCACTAATCTCTTCTTCAATTCAACTTCTACCTAAACACAGAAGATATTTTAGGAAATATTTTTTATAACTTTCTAATTTTTTTTCTAATCATGCCAGGCCAATTCCCAATTAAAATGGAAAATTAGGAGAACCTGACAAATGTCCTAAAAAAATAAATTGGGTTATAAACACAAACTATGGTGGGGGAATCAGTGAAAAAAAACTACTTATAAGAATAAACAGCCGGGGACTGAGAAGTTGGCTCAGTGGTAGAGCGCTTGCCTTGCATGCCTGAGGCCCGGGGTTCGATTCCTCAGCACCACATAAGCAAAAAGAAAAAAGCCGGAAGTGGTGCTGTGGTTCAAGTGGTAGAGCGCTAGCCTTGAGCTGGAGAGCTGAGGGACAGCACCCAGGCCCAGAGTTCAGGCCCCACGACTGGACCCAAAAAAAAAAAAGAATAAACAGCCGGGCACCAGTGGCTCATGCCTATAATCCTAGCTACTCAGGAGGCTGAGATCTGAGGATCACGGTTCAAAGCCAGCCTGGGCAGGAAAGTCCATGAAACTCTGATCTCCAATAAACCACCAGAAAACCGGAAGTGGCACTGTAGCTCAAGTGGTAGAGCGCTAGCCTTGAGCTGAAGAGCTGAGGGACAAGCACCCAGGCCCAGAGTTCAAGCCCCACAACAGACAAAAAAAAAAAATAAACAGAGATAGACTGTTAGGAGGAGTACAAATCAGGAGAAATAACTGGCACTGGGATAAGTATTCTATTTTATGTTATTGTTTGGAGGTAGGGAAGGAATAGAAGCTTTGCCCCAAGGACAAACAACCATCATAGGAGTGACATAGTGTAAACAGTTAAACTCCCATAGAAATCCAAACAGGTTAGACTCAAGGTGTGGATCAAGTGATAAAGCACCATCCATGAGCAAGCAAGCTAAATGAGAGAACAAGGGCCTGAATTTAAGCCATGGTACCAATACAAAGAGAAAGAAAGGGGAAAGGAATAGGGAAGGGAAATGGAAAGGGAAAAGGAAAACCCACAGGTAGACTGTGGACATGGTTAGACATGATAGACATGGCTGTAACATGATGTGAATGCCTGAGTTTAAGGAAATGGCTTCCAGTGGCAATTCAGAGGAGGTAAAACTGAAGAATTCCTAATTCCTATGTACACTGTGACATTTTTTAAAGAGTTGAAAGAAAAATTCTATATCCAGCAAAAATATCTTTCAAGAATAATGGAGAAGCCAGGTCCCAGTACTCATGCCTGTGATCCTAACTATTCAGAAGGTTCAGATCTGAGGAACACTATTCAAAGATAGCCAGGAATGAAAGTTCATGAGACTCTTATCTTTAATTAACTACCATAAAGCTGTGTTCAAGTGGCAGAGTACTAGCCTGGAGCTCAGGGGTGCCAGGGCTCTGAGTTCAGGCCCCAGAACTGACACTCACACACAAAAAAGGAAGAATGGAGAGAAGCATTTTTTTTTTTCAGATAAAGGAAAAAATCTATCACCAGCAACAAAGACCACAAGAAACACTAAAAGAGTTCTTCAAGGGTTAGATATGGTGGTTTACACCTATAATCCCAACTACTTGGAAGGCAGAGACCAGAAGGATCACAGTTTGAGGCCAATCCATGTAAAAAGTTAGTGAAACTTCATCTCATTTGTTGAAACTTTATCTCAACAAATCAACTGAGGTGATGGTATATGCCTGTAATCCTAGCTACATGGGAGGTATAGGTAGGAGGATCATGTTTTATGGTGCTCCTACAAGAAGAAAAAAAAAAAAAGCACTCTATCTGAACAATAAAACAAGAAAGGATACAGGCATGGATCAAGTGGTAGAGCACTCACCTAGCAAGGGCAAAGCCCTAAATTCAAATCCCAGTACTGCTACCTGCCACCCAAAAGGAGTTCTTCAAGTTAAATGAAAAGGATACTGGACCTTCAGACGTGAATGCTAAGCATTGAAAGTAATGTGTGTAAACTATACCAAATAGAAAAATAAGTAAAATTTTTTCTAACTTAGAATTCTACATACAAGTATAAGGGTAGAATAAAGACATTTTCCTAAATGTAAACTTCAAAAAAAATTCCATGTGTTATTACAAAGCTACTAAAGGATGTGCTCTACTATGGGATACAATGAGGAAGAGATCCAGTACAAAAGCAGCATAAGAAATTTTCCAAGGAGGCCACACCATAACCACTGTGTGTCAGGCATGAGGGCAACTTCCAGATTGGAAGACTGCATCAGTTTAGAGTATTGCCAAGAAAGAAATTGTTATCTCTATGATCCCTGCTATCCAAGTATTTATTGTCTTTCTAAATCTAAGACAGAACACCTGGGTCAGCCCAGCTTGCTTCTTGTTCCTGGATTAACTTGACCATAACCTGATGACGTTCCTACCCACCCCTCCAATAACCTGATTCAGCAGAGGCCTTTCAGTTCACCACAGAGTTCAACTTTGATCAGTTCATGAGTTTATGAGTTAATTACAAGACTAAGTATGTATGATTCCTTTATGGAGCAGAGTAAAAAGTAAAAAATACATACACATAAGCGCCTTTGTTCAGAAAGACACAAATTACAATAAATTAGGAACTAGTTAATCTAATGATTAGCTAGAAGGTCTGATAGAACGGAATGAAAAGGAAGCATATAAAAACTGGGTGAAACAAATGTGGAGTAAACATCAATGTACATTGCCATTTTATGTATTCTAACATTTGGAAACATTCATATTTCACATTTCAAAAACAGCAACAAAAAAGGAAGAGATAGCCTAAAATGCAATGTAAATATGAACAAAATACCCTTTACTTAAAATGAAAAAAATATAAAAATAATGAAATAAAGACACAAATAAAATTTTAAATATTCCATGTTCAGAGATTAGAAGAATCAATATGCTAAGGTGATAACTTTTCAAATCTACAGATACAATGCAAACACAAACCAACGAAGCAGAATAAAGAGTAAGGAACAAATACACACATATTTATGATAAATTGTCCCTCAACAAAGATGTCAAGAAACACACAATAGGGGGGCTGGGAAGGTGGCTCAGTGGTAGAGCACTTGCCTTGCATGCATGAGGCCCTGGGTTCGATTCCTCAGCACCACAGAACCAAAAAGAAAAAAGCCGGAAGTGGCTCTGTGGCTCAAGTGGTAGAGCGCTAGCCTTGAGCTGAAGAGCTGAGGGACAGCGCCCAGGCCCAGAGTTCAGACCCCACAACCGGACCCAAAAATAAAAAAAAAGAAACACACAATAGGGAAAAGATGACTCTTCAATAAATAGTACTAGGAAAACAGTATATTTATCATGTTTATTTTATTCTATTTTTTATGCTGGTTCTGCGGCTTGAATTCAGTGTCAGAGCACTGTCCTTGAGCTTTTTGTTCAAAGGCAGTACACTACCACTTGAGCCACAGCTCCATTTCTGGCTTTTCTTTAATGGAGGTAAGAGTCTTACCATCTTTCCTGCCTGAGCTGGCTTCCAATGAAATTCTGAGATCTCAGGCTCCTGAATAGCTAGGATTACAGGTATGAGCCTTTGGTGCCCAGCTGGATAGTCATAATGGCAAGACCCTCATCTCACACCTATACAAAAAAATCAAGTCAAAATGCATTGCAAACTTAAATGTAAGATTTAAAACTGTACAATATTAGAAGGGGGAAAATAGGGTAAAACTCTATGACATTGGTCTATTCAAATCAAGTATAATTCAATAGTTGATAAGATCTATAGACAGAAAAACAAATGTGTCTGTTTACACCCACCCATTCCTATATATTCTTCTATTGCTTCCCTCTATCTGCTGTCCCAGCACTAAGGAGCATGAGTGTCCAGATCTCAGTTTCCAACTACTATCTATCTCACTATAAGAAACCAGGACTCCTTAGAAAGATGGCCAATTCTGAGACTAGTGTAGGAAAGTATAAATAGGAGCTTAGAAGAAAGGTTAGCACACTAAGGTCTATGGGCCAAATCTAGCCAGCTACCTGTTTTTGTGATTAAGTTCTTAATGGAACAGAGCTCATCTTGTTAGTTTACAAATAATCCCTGACTGCCTTCCTGCTGCAAAAGCAGAGTAGAGTAGCAGCAACAAAACCATATGGCTCACTAAGCCGAAAATAGTTACTATCTGGCCACTTACAGAAATAAGTTTGCCAAACACCAGCCTGGAATAGCTGCTGTTCCAGAAAGTAAGAAAACATTCAAAAAACAACAGGAAGGAAGTGGTGCTGTGGCTCAAGTTGTAGAGCACTCGCCTTGAGCTGAAGAGCTCGGGGACAGCACCCAGGCCCAGAGTTCAAACCCCACAACCAACAAAAAAAAAAGGGGAGATGTCAATAGTTCGTCAGAACTAATCAAAAAGGCTGCTAACTGGCCAAATACATGGCAATTTCAGTATCAACATTCTAATTATAACTAAACAAGAATCTATGGGTTTATACTGAGCAAAAGACAAAGAAAAAAATAGCAAACATAAAAAAGGGAAACTTCCTTACAGCAGAACTCAACTAACAGAAAAATAAAAGGATGGAATTATGGTAATTATGAGATAATTGATGATTATCATACTAATCCATACTCATCAATGAATACTAAAATGAAGATATTTAGCAAATCCAAAGAGGGAAATCATGCCTTGGCAGTAGAGAGAGAATCCTAGCAAAGTCCCAAATGACCAAAGTAAAACTACAATGGGTCACATGGGCTGCCTTTCACGTGTGCTGCACTTAAAAAAAAAAAAAAAAGTCACTGTGAAACGAAGCCACCAAAATGACTGGGTTCTGTAAGCTTCATTTAAGGGAAAAAAAGTTAAACTCATGAATGGGAAAAACTGCCAGATTGAAGGCTACAGAGAGATGACCACTCCGTACAATTTGTGATTCTGGCTTTTCTTTTCATATCAAAGGTATGAAATATAAGATCTCAGATAAGTTAATGGTATTATATGGATAAATACTAATTTCCTGATTTTAATAATTGTACAGTGTTCACAAAAGAAAATGGCTTTGTCTCAGGTTTCTATAATTTACTTTCAAGAGGTCCAAGTAGGGAAGGATAGTAAAGGGAATGTAAAATACTAATACAGGCGCATCTGGAGACAGGTCTAGAGTTAGTATTTGTGCCATTCTTGAATCTCTTCTGCAGGTGGGAAATTCTACATTTAAAAAAAAAAAAACTGGGGCTGAGAAGGTGGCTCAGTGGTAGATCGCTTGCCTTGCATGCCTGAGGCCCTGGGTTCGATTCCTCAGCACCACATAAGCAAAAAGAAAAAAGCCGGAAGTGGCGCTGTGGCTCAAGTGGTAGAGTGCTAGCCTTGAGCTGAAGAGCTGAGGGCCCAGAGTTCAGGCCCCACAACTGGACCCAAATAAATAAGTAAATAAAAAATAAATAAATAAAAAACTTTATAGAATCATATATTTTACTGAATTGTATTTTTATGCCATAGAATAGTCCCAACAACTAATAATAATTTTAAAACATTTCTATATGGTTAGAGAATGTGGCTTAGTGGTACAGTGCTTGCCTAATATGCATAAAGCCCTGGGTTCAATTCCTCATACTACATACACAGAAAAAGCCATAAGTGGCGCTATGGCTCAAACAGTAGAGTGCTAGCCTTGAGCAAAAAGAAGTTCGGGGATAGTGCCCAGGCCCTTAGTTCAAGCCCCAGGACTGACAAAGAACAACCAAAACAAAACACCTCTATATGTAATACACAATAAGTCAAAGAAGTTCAAATAATCAATTAAATAGTATGTAGGCTAAAAGCTAAATCCATCCTATTTCACATAAGCCAAACAGATTTACAAGCTCAAATTAAAGTGATCTCAAATGAGAGGTCAGTAAAAACACAATCTTTTAACAGGTCAGAAGTAACTTTACTCACTTATATTTTGCAAAATATTTTGAGGATTTAAAAGATTAAATGTTCTGAAAAGGACAACAGCCCAGCACTTTCTGCAAACACAGCTGTTGCCTAAGGCTCTTGAGAAAAGAAGAGCTCTGGGATAGAAATCAGCTTAGAAAGAGATAATAGTTATAAAAAATTAAGCAAGTTTTGAAATCATTAATGATTAATAGTTATAGTAGCTGAGTTGTTTCTAAAATTTTTTTCATTACTACATGCTATGCCCTTTTTAGGCCAAGGCATAGATCACTAAGCAGTCGTTAGTGACAAGGTCCCTGCATTCATGGTACTTACAATCTAGGGAGAGGAGACAGACAACAAACATGTACACAGATAACAAAGAGAAAGATGAGACAGGGACCAAGTCTTTAGGAAATACTACATTTGAGAAAATAATATTGGAACTAAGTCTGCCAATTAAAAATTGTGAAACAGAGCCTTCTGGGGAGAGGGTATGGCAAGCATGAAGAAACAAAGCAAGAATGATCTCCATACAGTCAAAGAACTAAAAAGGGGGCAGGAGATGAGGCTTAGTGGAGGAGTACCTGCCTAAAAAGACACAAAACCACTACTTCTTTAATAGTCTTTATATAGTATATAATAGCAAAGAATAACCAATCTTGTACTAAGTGTGGTAACATCATAGTGACTATATGTGAAAAGATTTATATTGCATAGTGAGATTATACACATGTTCATAAATGATGTCAAACATCAAAAATATGTCAGCAAAGTAAAGATAATTTTAAAAGATTAATAAGGCAAACAGGCAAAAAACATTGAATTTGGAAGATTAATCAATGAGGGTATATGCATTATTCTACTTGTGCATGGATCTGAAATTTTTTTTTAGAAATTTCATATAATTTTAAGTTAAAACAAACAACAGCCAGGCACAGGTGGTTCACGTCTGTAATCCTACCTACTCAGGAGGCTGAGATCTGAGGATCGCAGTTCAAAGCCAGCTGGAGCAGGCAAGTCTATGAGACTCTTTTCTCAAATTAACCACCAGAAAACCAGAAGTGGCGCTGTGGTTCAAAGTGGTTAAGCACTAGCCTTGAGCTGAAGATCTCAAGGACAGCGCCCATACCCAGAGTTCAAGCCCCACAACCTGGGGAGTGGGGGTAGGGGGACGAGTCATCAATTCTTTCTCTCAATTTCCTGCCCCAGTACAGCTCTGCTCTTTTCAGTTCTTTCTTTTTTATTTGAGGAGATCAAAAGACAAATTTCAAGAGTAGACACTGGATAGGTCCAACATTCCATAGCTGAATTTAGTTCTATGATAGATAAGAGTTAATCTATCTAAGGCAAGGGTTAATATAAACAACCACATGCTGATAAACTACTAATTTTTCCTGAGGAAAACCAGAATTGCCAAGACTAAGGACCACCATCTTCCCAGACATTAAAAAACACAATAGGCTTCTTCCTCCTCCACACCCTAGAGACCCCTCTGGCAGAGTTCCAGATTATGAAATCCCACTGTCAATTTTCAGCCTTGTTCTTACTTGACCTTGCTCTAGCACTTGACAACTACAATTGAACATTCTTTCTCTTCTTGCCAGATAAGGCAATAGTCCTGAAAATGCCTGTACACCTTCCAAAGTCCCTCTTAACAGACAGCAAACAAGTTTTGTCCCAGATGACCAGTTCTAAAGGAACCAGGATTGTGTCCCTCGTAGGCCAACAATCTGTGATTTGTAGAAAGCTTTGGAAATGCTGTGTTGGGAACTTCTGCTTCTTAATATAGTCATTATTCTAGGGAAAAAAAACTGATACAGGTGGAACATCCCTTATCCAAAAATCTAAAATAAGAAGTTCTCTAAAATCAAAAACTTTCCCCACTAATAGGATGTCACAAGAGGTGAATCCTATACTTGATCTCCTGGGACAGGAAAACCAAAACAAGGCAGTCTGAAACTACAAAATTACCTTCAAGCTATATATGTATCTTGTATAAGAAACATAAATTCATATTTAGATTTGAGTACCATCTCTAAAATATCACATATGTATATGCAAATATTACAAATTAAAAATAATTCTGGTCTCAAGCATTTTTGGATAAAGAACACTCAACTAGTATGAAATGACAATGTTGGAACAAAAAATTCCCAATTGCTTTTAAATTATACTGTTGAGCTTTCAAGAAAGAAAAGAACTAATAATAATCAAGCTAGAAACCAGAAAGAGTAAAAGTCAAGGCTTGGAGATCCTAGAAGAAGTTTGACAGTGTCAGTGCCAAAAGATCTGTAGTTTAATGCTGCAGGAAGGCACAAAATAGGACCTGGATAAGGTAAAATATGCAGAAGTGATCCGTTAGTTTTTTGATTATTTACAGCCTTGCAGTTTGAACTCAGGACCTCATATTCTCACTTGGCTTGTTTGCTCAGAATTGGTACTCTACCTCTTGAACTATGCCTACAGAACTGCCTTTTGCTAGTTATTTTGGAGATAGGGTCCTGTGAACTTTCTGCCCAGTCTGACTTCAAACAGTGATCCTCTTACTTCAGCCTCCAAAAGACTCAGACCTTTAAAGCGCAAAAATCTCAGTAGAGACGAGTTAAAAACAAAATTAAGAAATGAATCTACCTGACCTGGGTTCTAAATGAGGCCCAGAAGTCTTTCCTCTGAAAAGCGGAAACTACACAGCTTCGACCCAGTGCAGTCATGCTAGGGAATCCCAAGCACAGAAACTAACTGAAGTAATCCTAGACTGGGACTGCCTCAGAATGCTGGCTGAGCCAAAAAATCCTTTGAACACTATTCACTGCAGACTATTGCCATAGTCAACAGCCTACTAAATGCTTACAAAACATACGAGGAATAAAGCTACCAGCTCAAGGAAAAAAAAGAAAACAGCAAAAAGTGGTACACAATAATTTCAGGTCTTAAAAGTAACAATATTTTTAAATTATAACACATAAAAAGAAGTGCATGAAACCTCTTCAACCACTGGTGCTGGGAAAACTGGGCGGCCACATGCAGAAAACTAAAAGTGGACCCCAGCCTATCACCATGCACCAACATCAACTCAAAATGGATTAAAGACCTTAACATTAAACCTGAATCTCTGAAACTACTGCAGGACAGAGTAGGAGAGACACTTGAACTAATAGGCACAGGAAGGAACTTCCTGAACAGAGTCCCAGGGTCACAACAAATTGGAGAGAGACTCGACAAATGGGACTACCTTAAAATAAAAAGCTTCTGCACAGCTAAATCTATCGCAACCAAGCTAGAAAGACAACCAACTAATTGGGAAAAAATATTTACCAGCAATATATCAGACAAGGGGTTAATCTCCTGTATATACAGGGAACTCAAGAAACTAATCCCTCCCAAACCTAACAAACAAATTACTAAATGGGCAAGGGAACTAAAGAGGGACTTCTCAAATGAAGAAATAAAAATGGCAAAGAAACACATGAGGAAATGTTCATCATCCCTGGTGGTAAAGGAAATGCAAATAAAGACAATCCTGAGATACCACCTTACCCCAGTCAGAACGGCCCACATCCACAAATCAGCCAACGACAAATGCTGGAGGGGATGTGGAGAAAGAGGAACCCTATTACACTGCTGGTGGGAATGTACACTTATACAACCACTTTGGAAAGCAGTCTGGAGGGTCCTTAGAAAGCTAAAGATTGACCTCCCTTACGACCCAGTCATACCACTTCTAGGCATCTACCCTGAACAACAGGAACAAATATACATGGACACGTGCGCCTCCATGTTTATTGCAGCACTGTTCACAATAGCTAGGATATGGAAACAACCCAGATGCCCCACCACAGATGAATGGATCCAAAAATTGTGTTATCTATACACAATGGAATATTATGCAGCCATTAGAAATGACAAAATAATGGCATTTGCAGGGAAATGAATGGAGCTAGAAGGAATCATGTTGAGTGAGGTAAGCCAAGAGCAAAGAGACAAACGGTACATGGTCTCCCTGGTAAGTGGATGCTAAATCCAAAATGTTAGGTGATATGACAAAACTAACAGGACTCAAGAAACAAAGAATTCCCACTCATCTGGTCGAACCACTACTAAATATCCCCATGCTGCTGATCACATGTATGGTGTATATGTGTACACCATTATACGTTATAGACTGTGATAGACAATTTGCTCCAGGAAAGTTAGAATGAACTTGTGACTTTAAATGAGCATCATTATTCCACAATACTGTGAAATTCGGGAAATTATGTAATCACTTAATCACAATCAAAAAAAAAAAAAAAGAACCTCGGGGAAGGTAGGGAGGGAAGGGATGGTAGGGGGAAAACAATGGAGGGGGTAACAATGCTCAATAGGAAGTGTACTCATTACCTTACTTATGTAACTGTAACCCTCTGTATAGTATCTTTACAATAAAAAAAAGAAGTGCATGAAAAAACAAAAACAAGTGAAAGAAGCATATGCAAGTGAAAGAAACACAAATGAAATCGTAGAGAATTAAACAGTACTTTTAAGATTTCAAAAAGCAACTAATGGTGGTGCATAACTTCGTAGATATAACCATCTTTCTCTTAAGTTTTAAAATTACGTTACATGACTAAAAAGAAAAGCATGATATTATCTGATGTAGTCCTGAATGAATGGAGGTGTTTAAGCCAACTAATTATGAAATAGGAAGCACAAAGGGCCCTAAATGATAGTTACGCTTCCCATGTTTCACCAGAAGTGGTTAAGACACATATTCTCGAGGACCATGGCACAATAAAGGTGGCCGTATTTTCAGTATTCAATACAATTTTTTAAAAATCCTTTAATTCTTATCCAGTACTGACACAAAAAGCATGGTTTATGATGAAAAACAAACAGGTAAATTGTTCATTTGAACCTGGCCATTGACATAGCTGAATGACAACTTAAAACACTCTTACTCAAAATATTGAACATTAGAACTCTTCTAAAAATCCTAAAATTAATCATTTAATTAATCATTAATTTAAGTTCTCTGTTTTATCCTTAAGTAGTTAAGGTAGATAAATGAGAGACTTAAGTATCTGTAATATTTTCAGTGGTGGGTAACTTTATAAGTATGATCATCTTTCATTTTAAGAAAATCACTGACTGAACACTATTACCTACAAGCTATCATTTTAGTGTGAAAATCTGTAGTGTTAAACTTCAGTGGGACAGATCCTCAGGACAGATTCCCCCAAATGTTCTGAGGCTGAGACTGATTCGTTTTTTTTTTTAACCAAATAGTTTCATTTTTCATGAGTACTCTGTAAAGATTACATTATAAATTCAACCTTATATTCCTGTTTTACATATAAAGAATTCCTAAACCAGAACAAATAAGATTAATTATTATGCTGTAAAGACGTTCATACACCAATTGGCACTTTAAAGTCCCTGAATTTATTCTAACCTCTTTTTTTTTTTTCTTTTTTTGGTCGGTTGTGGAGCCTGAACTCAGGGCCTGGGCCCTGTCCCTCAGCTCTTCAGCTCAAGGCTAGTGCTCTATCACTTGAGCCACAGCGCCACTTCCAGCTTTTTTCTTTTTGCTTACGTGGTGCTGAGGAATGGAACCCAGGGCCTCATGCATGCAAGGCAAGCGCTCTACCACTGAGCCACCTTCCCAGCCCCTATTCTAACCTCTTTTATGGAGGGAAAAAAGGTATGGACTTTGGAAACAAACTACATAGAATAGCAAAAAACTAGTCAAATGCAGCAGTACCTTTAAAAGAAAGAAGTAATCTTTGACCATTCATCCAATGGAGGAAGAAACAAAGACACTTGTAAAGTTAAAAAGAATAAGGATTAAATTAAAACTTCACCTTTTTGAAGAAAATCAGAATGTAAAACACAAGAAAGTAATCAAACAATGGTGTCAAATTAATGTTGTGCTCCAAATACTAAAAGAAAGTCCACTATAAATAAATAATAAATACCACAAAGGATTTATTTTCACAGCATGGGAACAGTCACAATCTAAACTGTGCCTTGATCAGTAAACTGAGGCAAAAAAAAAGGGTGAGGGCTGGGAAGGTGGCTCAGTGGTAGAGCGCTTGCCTTGCATGCCTGCGGCCCTGGGTTCGATTCCTTAGCACCACATAAGCAAAAAGAAAAAAGCCAGAAGTGGCGCTATAGCTCAAGTGGTAGAGCACTAGCCTTGAGCTGAAGAGCTGAGGGACAGCGCCCAGGCCCAGAGTTCAGGCCCCACAACCGGACCAAAAAAGAAAAGAAAAAGAAGAGTATATTAAAAAAAAATAGGGTGAAATATTTATATTCTTGTCCTTGCAGTAATTCAGATGCACTGCTTTAGTGCAACTGAAAAAGTCAACCAAGAAGGTTGTAGAAATCATGACACCTATTTCACTAATTCCTGTCTTTCCAACTACATAAAATCTAAGCAGAGTATTAGAGGCTCACATCCATAATCCTAAACTCCAGTGGCACAATCGGTTAGAAGGCGGTACTTATAAGAGTCTGACCTGAGGATCACAGTTCAAAGCTAGCCTGGGCAGGAAAGTCCATGAAACGCATCTCAATTAACCACCAAAAAGCTAGAAGTAGAGCTCAAGCGGTAGAATATCAGCCTTGAGCAAAAAAGCTAACAGACAGTTCCCAGGTCCTAAGTTCAGACCCCAGTACCAGCACAAAATATAAGTAAATAAATAAATAAAATTGATTCCACCACTTTCTTCAACATATTTAGAGGGCACCATTTATCTTTTTATTTTTTAAAGTTTAAAAAATATGCAAAGTAGGAAAATATGTTGCAATAACCCCCACAGTTTGCTATCAATTTCAACAATTATCAATCAACAGTTAATGTTAATGAGCTACAGTATTTGCTCTACTGCATATACTCACAAGCACATGCATGCATGCATTTTACTAAAGTAAAATGAAACACATGTAGAAAACTTGTTAAGGCCTTTAAAAACTCTCAATTACAGGTCATAAAGTCAAAGTCTTCTGTTTATTAACCAATTCAACAATTGATTGATACTGCTATCACTTAGGACCTTTGAGTACATAAACAGTAAGTTGTCAGAGCAGAGCTACCAAATACAATCCAAACGTCGTTTAACAGAGAAGTTACTTAACAATACAGCTGAAAAGTAATTCTCTCACCAGAGCCATGTGAAATTTCAATTAGTACTTACTTATAGACATCAACTCTTCATACATTCTAATCTCCAAAGGAAAGAGAGTCACAAAGCTGGTCTACATGGCAAATTTACTATGGCAATTTGGAAAAATGTGACTTTTAGAATCTACAGTCTACTGAACCAAATGACTAAAACATATAAGAATTGAAAGTAGTTTTCCCAAGGCTCATATCATTCCAAATAAAATGTCAGTGGCTCATTAAAACTTTTTTTCAAAATTTCACATGAGAGATTAATACCAAGTTGACTTCTGTGTTATTTTTTTAACTCAGTTATATCATCCTATTGTTATAACAATGCTTACTACTTTCAGGGCTGTAGCCACAACCATCTGGAATTTACTACCCACCGGCTCTTTTTAGTCATATTCCTACCTTGTCTAAGACAGCCCTTCCAGAAGAAGGCATACCAATTAACAAACAATTATACCTTCACGTCCTCTCAAAGTAACAGAGACAAATTCTAGTATTATCCAAGGAATTTGGAAGAGTGCTGAAGACAAAATTTTAAGCCACAAAAGAACTAAGACACTAAATCCAGACAACACAATGATATGTGGCAAAGTTTAATGACCCCCTAAGCCAACCTGCTTATTTTAGATTTGGTCTGTCAGCTAAATACCCTATACAGTGGACCTAGGAGGCCCTACAAACTCAATTCTGATTCTAGTCCTCAGTTTTCTAAGTATGTCCTGTCGTCACATAATTCAGTGCAAGTTAGATGTTGACTATAGGGTTTGCAGCTTTTACAATTCTCTATTTCCTAGCTAAAAACCACTACTGATACAGCTCAGAGGGACCTGACTCCTCCAAGGCACTGGGACTAAAGCAGGGCACTGTTAAGCTCTTTTAAATGCTGTTGAGAATTCTGGTATATGTTGAGCTTTAAATCTTTATTGTAAACACCCTATAAAGTTTTCTTCTGTGAATGAGTAAAATCACTGGATCAGGCCATTCAAACTTTTAAATAGCAGTGGATAAATCCAGCTCTTATGCCTCACTAACTGGTATCTATCAGCCAAGTAGCCCCTTCTTTAACAACCACCTATATTGCCCTCATGGCAGCAAAGTTATTTGAAATACTTTATAATCATTCTGAGAAGACTCTAGCTGCAATGACCCTACAACCAAAGGCATGGCTCCTAATCCAAGAGCCCTTGCCCGAGTCACAACCTGTGCAGGTCAAACAAACCACACCAGCCTTGTAAGGCTAGCATCTAGGGCTAAGACAAGCCTGGGTGAACTGTAAATGAGCCTACAGCTATTCTCACTTAGGATGAGAGTGAAAAGCACCTCTTCAGTAACTCAACAACAAGCCAATGGCTGGTACAGTGCAGAACTTATCACTAGTCCTTATGTAAGGCCACTGATTGGTCCCATGTGGAGTCTATAGTTGGTATAAACCATCTTATGATTCATATAAATATAATCCTTCATTTGCATGCCATACATACTATATAACAAGGCTATATAACAAGGCTATTCAGCCCACTTCTGTGCACGTGTGTGCGCATATGCAAATTCTGGGACTTGAACACAAGGCCTAGGCACTGTCCCTCAGCTCTTCAGCTCAAGGCTAGCACTCTACCACTTGAGCCACAGCACCACTTCTAGCTTTTTTCTGCTTATGTGGTGCTGAGGAATTGAACCCAGGGCCTCATGCAAGCAGGGAAAGCATTCTGCCCCAGAGCCACCTAAGAGAAGCCTTTTATTGGGCCTAATTTAGCAACACCAGAGGTCAGCCCAGAATAGTGCTTCCTGGCTGACTCAAAAAGTGTGCTGATGAAAAAAAAAAAAAAAGGCTTCTCTTGAATGGTATTTATTTGACCACTTGTGATCTTAGCATGGGTAGAACAAGCTAATTTGGTAAGAGGAAAAGACAGCATTGGCAAGACAGCAGTTAAAGATACAGAGAACAAAAACTGCAGAAGTAGAAGCAACTATGAAGATAACCTGTAGAAGAAAGTAAGAAGAGGCAGAAAGTCAAGATTGTGTTAAATGGAAGGTTATAAAGAATCAAAAACTGTAACACCAGACCTGTTAGGAGATGAGAGCACTGACAATCAGGGCTTGAAAACAGTAACACTGGCCATCACTTTCTGGTGGGGGATCCAAGCTGTGGCTATAAATGAAGGCTAACTGGTCACTGACTTTGGGGTCATTGACAAACAAGACTCAGAGCAATGAGCACTAACCTGAGTACCTAGAGCTAGAAGCCTGTAGTTCTCAACACAGAACTTCTATGTTTGTTAGTCCAGCTCATGGAGAATTGGCACCGAACAACCTGGAAATGCAACATTAATGAAGTCTATTCTTAATTTCCATCCAGTCAAATCAAAAGACACAGGTAAGATTAACACTTATAAGGACCATCACCATGTATTTAATAGTTATCAGCTTCAGATAGATGGCAGAGAAATAGGACAATCCAAGAAAAACAAAAATCAAGACACTGTTGGAAATGAATTTTACAACTTGGGAGGGAGTGGAGCTGGGAGGGGGAAACGTATGAAAATGAGGGAGGAGGTAACACTGTTCAAAAAGAAATGTACTCATTACCTGACATGTAATTGTACCCCTCTTTACATCACCTTTACAATAAAATTTAAATTAAAAAAAAGATTCTGGAGCCAGGCGCAAGTAGCTCATGCCTGTAATCCTAGCTACTCAGGAGGCTGAGATCTGAGGATCACAGTTCAAAGCCAGCCTGGGCAGAAAAGTCCATGAGACTCTTATCACCAATAAACCACTAGAAAACCAGAAGTGGTGCTGTGGCTCAAGCGGTAGAGCGCTCGCGCTCGCCTTGAGCTGAATAACGCAGGGTTAGCGCCCAAGCCCAAAGTTCAAGCCCCACGACTGACAAAAAGAAAAAAGATTCTGGAAAGAAAATTCAGAAATGCAAGCCAATTGCTCACACTTGTAATCCTAGCTATTCAGGAGTCTGAGATCTGAGGATCATAGTTCAAAGCCAGTCAAGGCAGACAAATCCAAGACATTCTAATTTCCAATTAACAAAAAAAAAAGTAAAAACACAATTGCTTTTTTTTACTGAAAATGTGTATTCTTCCACAGACCTCAGAACTATCTATTTTGTGAGGTTTCTATCTCCTTTCAATTCCAAGTTCTCAATCAATGAAGTTTACCCTATAGCAGAACCCCTATTCATTCAATCCTTTCTAGTCAGGGCCACTCATTTTATACAGTTTCACCTTAGAATTGCTTCTAATCCACTGTCATCAGCCCAACCCTCTTCCTCCAAGTAGATGTACTATTTGTAAGAGCACACTGTCAAAGCAAGGAAAGGGCTATGGTTTGGATCTTAAATGCTGCCCAAAGCCCCATTACACTGACTCAAGATGGTGCTCTTGGAAGACAGCAGAACTTTTAACAGGTAGGCCCAAATGGGAGGCCTTCAGGTCACTAGGGGACACCCTTAAAGGTGATAATGAGTTATAGACATGAGCCACCAGCTGCTGAGACCTGAGGATTGTGTTCAGAGCCAGACCAGGCAGGAAAATCAGTGAGATTCTTAACTCCAATAAACTACAAAACAAAAAAGTCTCAGGGACAGTGCCTAGGCCCTGAAGTTCAAGCCCTAGGACTGCACAAAAAAGATGGCAGTGGGAGTGAGGGGGAGAAACCCTGGCCCTATCATCTTTGTTTCTGTCTTTCTTCCTTTTTTTTTTTTTTTTGGGGGGGGGGTGGTTCATTCGTGGGGCCTGAACTCTGGGCCTGGGCACTGTCCCTCAGCTCTTCAGCTCAAGGCTAGCGCTCTACCACTTGAGCCACAGTGCCACTTCCAGCTTTTTTCTTTTTGCTTATGTGGTGCTGAGGAATCGAACCCAGGGCCTCAGGCATGCAAGGCAAGCGCTCTACCACTGAGCCACCTTCCCAGCCCCTCTTCCTTTTTTTTTTTTTTGGTCCGTCCTGAGGCTTCAACTCTGGGCCTGGGCACTGTCCCTGGGCTCTTCAGCTCAAGGCTAGTGCTCTTGAGCCACAGCACCATTTCCGGTTTTCTGGTGGCTAACTGGAGATAAGAGTCCCAGAGACTTTACTGCCCTGACTGGCTTTGAACTGTGATCCTCAGATCGCAGCCTCCTGAGTACCTAGGCTAGTATTACAGGCATGAACCACCAGCACCTGGCATCTTTCTTTCTTATTGGTGCCATTGGACTTGTGCTCTCACTTAGATTTTCACTCACAGCTGACACTGTCACTTGAGCCACACCTCCACTTCCAGCTTTAAATCACAGATCTATGCCTCCGGAGTAGCTAGGATTATAGGCATGAGCCACAAGCACCAAGACTCCTCTTTCTTTGGCAATGAGGTTGTGACATAAGGCAATTTTGCCCTACCATGTGCTCACTATGATGTGCGGTCTTGACACAGGGCTAAAAACAACAGAGCCAATTATCAGTGACTGGAACCTCTAAAACAAAAAGCTAAAATAAACCTTTTCTACTGTATAAAGCCATCACCTTCAGTTCTTTGTTATAGTGACAAAAATCTGATTAATACAATATACATTGAATTTCTAAACCCAAAGCACCTCAAAATATGACTTTATTTAGAAATAATTGATGTAATTAGTTAAGATGAAGTCATATTGGAGAAGCCTATCTGGTATGACTGCTGTACTTAAACAAAAGGGAAAATTTGGACACAAATATGCTTAGAGATAACATCATGTGAAGATGAAGGCAAATATCAGGATGATATATCTAAAAGTCAAAGAATGCCAGAGATTGCCAGCAACCAGAAGTAGTTAGAAGAGAGACAGAGCAGATTGTCTTCACAGACTTCAAAAGGAATCAACTCTGCTAACCCCTTGACCTCAGGAACAGTGATCCAGTAAAGTTCTGTTGTGTGCACCATTGAGTTGGGGTACAATGGGCCCTCCAAACCCATGAGTCTACCTCTGTGCATTCAACCAATCACAGACAAAAGATTCAAAAAAAAAAAAAAACTGCTGAATACATACAGATGTTTCTTTTTTTGTCATTGTCTCCTAAACAGTATGTTGTAACAAACTATTCAGTTTGCATTTGCTTGGTATTATGACTAATCTAGAGATGATTAAAAGAGGATGAGCATATGATATATACAAATATGGCTTTAAAAAAAAAAAAAAAACCAAGGTCTTGACATGTAGCCCAAGCTGGCCAGGAACTGGTTGTGTAGTCTAGGCTTGCTTCAAACTAGCAATCTTCATGCCTTCACTTCCAAATGCTGGGATTACAGACATACACCACCACACCTGGCTGCAAATATATAGTTTCATATAAGGAACTTGAGCACCAGCAGATTTCAGAATCTCATAATCCAGTCCACCCCCACAGAAACTGAGGAACGACTGAACTTTGTTACAACTATAATTCATTATGGTAGTCCCAACAAATCAATACACCACTGCATTCAGGTTCAAGACATCAAAAAAGCTCTTCTCCAAATATTTCAAACAACTATTACAAGAAAGGAAGGTAAGTCTAAAATGAAAAATATACAGCCAGGCCTCATTACTAAAAAAGATTCAAGCCTAAAAGTTTTTTTAAAAAACTGTGTGACTTTCAATGTGGTTTTCAAATGAGTTTACCAATGGTTATCATTTAAAGATGCCTGAAGCTAGGTATGGTGGCTCACACCTGTAATCCTACCTACTCAGAAGGTAGAGATCGGGAAAATCACAGTTCAAGGCCAGCACAGCCAAAAACTTCCCAGTACCCCGGCTCAACCAATAGCTATACACAGTGGTATGTGCCTGTAATCCTAGCTAGACTGGAAGTGTGAATGGGAGACTCAAGGACAAGTCTGGCCCAGGCATATTCGTGAGACTCAATCTCAAAAAGAACCAAAGCCAGGCTGGTGTCAGTGGCTCACACCTGTAATCCTAGCTATTTGGAAGACTGAGATCTGAAGACCATGGTTCAAAGCCAGCCCAGGCAGGAAAGTCTGTGAGACCCTAATATCCAATTAATACCCAAAAAAGGCAGAAGTGAAGCCTGTAGCTCAGGTAGTAGGCACTAGCCTTGAGCAAAAAATCTCAGACAGCACCTCGGCCCTGAGTTCAAGCCCCAAAACAAGCACAAAAATAATAAACCAGTTGGGCACTGATGGCTCACGCCCGTCATCCTAGCTACTCAGGAGGCTGAGATCTGAGGATCACAGTTCAAAGCCAGCCCTGGCAGGAAAAGTCTATGAGACTCTTATCTCCAATAAACCACCAGAAAACCGGAAGTGGCACTGTGGCTCAAGTGGTAGCACGCTTGCCTTGAGTTGAAGAGCTGAGGGAAAGCGCTCAGGCCCAGAGTTCAAGCCTCACGACCGACAAAAAATAATAATAAACCAAGCCAGGCACCAGTGGCTCCTGCCTGTAATCCTAGCTTCTCAAGAGGCTGAGATCTGAGGATCACAGTTCAAAGCCAGCCCAGGCAGGAAAGTCCGTGAGACTTGGTGGTGGTAGTGGTGGTGGTGGTGGTGGTGGTGGTGGTGGTGGTGGTGGTCATGGGGCCTGAACTCTGGGCCTGAGCACTGTCCCTCAGCTCATCAGCTCAAGGTCAGCACTCTACCACTTGAGCCACAGCATCACTTCCTTCTTTTTCTGCTTGTGTGTTGCTAAGGAATCAAACCCAGGGCCTTATGCATGCAAGGCAAGCACTCTACCCCTGAGCCACCTTTCCATGAGACGCTTATCTCCATTTAGCCACCAGAAAACGAGAAGTGGTCCGGAAGTGTTGCTGTGGCTCAAGTGGTAGAACACTAGCCTTGAGCACAAACAGGCTCAGAGACAGCATCCAGATCCTGAGTTCAAGCCCCATAACCAACCAAAAAAAAAAAAAAAAATCAAGATTACATTGAATTCGCATAAAGACATATATAGTCTCAATTTCAGACTCAATTTTTGACTAAAAATCTGTTAAGACCTATCCTATTCTTTAAGGAGCCACCTATTCCAAGTTAGCAGAATCTCTCATTGTTATCTTCTTTTTTCAAAAGTTGCATTAACAAGACCAATGGGGGCAGCAAAAGAAGGTAGTAAAGGTCAATGCACTCTTTGACCAAACTCAGACTTCTGACAGTTACTTCAGAGGGCTCTGGAAAAGACAGTGCTTGCCAGAGCACCATAGTAAAAAGAGTTGTATAAACTAATTAGAAGGCTTTCATGAAGAATGGTGTAATTTTTATAGTAAGATATTTTTCCACTAATTATTTTTAACTGATCAAAATTAACTGATGCCTAGTTGCAATCTCAGCTCTTAAATCCTTTGAGATAGAAAGATTAAAATGAGTCCAATCCAACCCAGGCAGTGTCAGCGCTAATGCTGCATGTGGTGGGCAGTTGTGAGTTCAAGGGCAGTGCCCCACCAGCTAGAAACAGAAAAGCCCCAGAACGAGGCCTGCACTCTGCCCACAAAACTACCCTGTGAGTACTTCTCTCATTAGAACAGTGTAAGGCCACACAATGGGCCTGGATTCTGGAATCCAGAGGAAGTGGGATACTCTCTGAGGATAGTAAGCTGACTGCTAAGACAATCAATAAATGACGTAGCATAAAGTATGCTGACTTCTTTGGAAAGAATTTTATGAACAGAGGATTTCTCATACAATGAACAATGTAATCACAAGTTCTAAATTAACTAAGGGTGCTACAGTAAGAAAATAAGTTATCAATCAATCAATAAAACTTATTATGCGCAAGACTGCTAATGAAGAAGGAATTTTAAAAGACACCTTCTTGAGTCATATGCACATAGCCAATGCAGAAAAAATACATGCAAAGGCTTATGTTGGCCAGGTGCCAGTAACACACCTGTATCCCTAACTATTTTGGAGGCTGAGATCTGAGGATTGTGGTTTGAAGCCAGCCCAGGCAGGAAAGTCCATGAGACTCTATCTCCAATTAAACACCAAAAAAGCAGGAAGTAGAACTGTTGCTCAAGTGATAGAATAAAAAGAGTAAGGGAGAGAGTGCTCAGGCTCTGAGTTCAAGCCCCAGGACCAACCCAAAAAAGAAAAAAGAAAACTTATATGTTAAACCCAGATATCAAACATATTTCACAATTCAGTCCAATCTCCTGAGTCATCTGCTTTATTTAGCCAAAAACATGTCCCACTCTTCCATGCCCATGCACTGAAATATACTCTTTTCTCTTCCTCAAATGTTTCATTGTCTTTATAGATAACTGCAAAACCTTACCTGTCTCTCAAAGTTCATCCCTGAAATCTTTTATAACCTAAGTCATATATGATAGTTCACAATTCTTTTGATCTATTTTAGTTCTATACCAGGAAGGATAAGAAAAGTTTCACAACTTTTGTTCTTTTCTACTATTCCTGGAAACTAAATAAACCTAAGTTTGAATCTAAAAATGAACCAACTTGACCAAAACAAATCAACTTATTTTTTTCTGTATCAGGCACTGACCACAGTGTCAAGTGCTATACCAATTAAGCTATGCCCAGCCCCCAGTCCACTCATTTTTATTTTAGAGACAGGATATTGTTAACTTTGCTTCTTTCCCTTTCCCTCTTTTTATTCTTTTTGCCTTCTTGCACCACCCAAACCTTCAAACTCCTAATTTATTTTATAAGAACTCTAATTCTTTTCTTCTATATAACCTTACTTGGGGAATAGCTGATGTTGCTAAGTGGTTCTTAATACGTTTATTATCTACTTTGGTTTTGAATTGGTGATTTCATTATAGCTGTATGCTTTCTCTCCTCTGAGCACCAGTGAAAGAAAACTAACCTAATAGATGATCATGCAACATAAAAACACATTATGAAAAGGCAAGGCTTATGTTCATAACATCTGGGCATCAGTGGCTCATGCCTATAATCCTAATCATTTAGGGGGCTGAGATTTTAGGACTACAACTCAAAACCATGCCAGGTAGGAAAAGTCTGTGAGACTCTTATCTGCAAGTAACCACCAAAAGTCCAGAAGTGGAAGTGTGGATGAAGTGGTAGAGCACCAACCCTAAGCAAAAAAGCTAAGGGACAGCACCCAGGCTCTGAATTTAAGCCCCAGTACTGGTACACATGTACTTACACATACATATATGTATGCGTGCACATACACAAAGTTCATAACAGCTAAATGAGTATAAAAATGTCACTTTTCAAAAGGATCAATGGTCTGAAAGAGATTCAAACAAAACAGATAAATCAAGAAAAAAATAAAGCCAGGCACTGGTGATTCACACCTATAATTCTAGCTATGCAGGAAGCTGAAATCTGAGACTCTTACTTCAAAACCAGCCCAGGCAGGAAAGTCTGTGAGACTCTTATCTCCAATTAACCACCAGAAAACCAGAAGTAATGCTGTGTCTCAAAGTGGTAGAGTGTCAGCTTTGAGTAAAAGAATTCAAGTATAGTGTCCAGGCCTGAGTTCAAGCCCCACAGCCAACAAAAAAGAAAGAAAGATAGAAAGAAAAGAAAAGGAAAGAAAGAGAGAAAGAAAGAAAAAAGGAAGGAAGGAAGGAAGGAAGAAAGGAAAAGTTAATTCAAGACCTGAACAAAAAAGTCAACACAGATGAGAAATCCAGCAGGGAAATTGAGATTTGGGAATGGGGGAAGACAATGGAATTGTTGGAAAACACTTCAATAAATCAAAGTTTAAAAAAGCAGTAGAGAGCATGACCAGTAGGATCAAGAAGAGGAAGACTACCAGGACAGAAGATTGGACTGAGGAAATACTACATTCAGTAATAAAGAAAAAAATACATTTTATTTATTTGATGACACTATTATTTTTATTTAAGAAACATCTCTCACTAGCAAAGATATACACAGACTGAAAATGGAAGGATGGAAAGGGCATAGCAGTAAATGGAAGCCAAATATGGCAGTAGTAGCTATACTCATATCTGAAAGACTTCAGCCCAACTTTAGTGAGAATAAAGAAGATAAAGAATTTTTTTTAAGATAAATAAGAGAGCTAGGAATGTGGCTTAGTGGTAGAATGCTTGCCTAGCATAAGTGAAGCCCTGGGTTTGATTCTTCAGTACCACATAAACAGAAAAAGCCGGAAGTGGTGCTGTGGCTTCAGTAGTAGACTGATAGCCTTGAGTAAAAGAAGCTCAGGGAGGGCTGGGAAGGTGGCTCAGTGATAGAGTGCTTGCCTTGCATGCATGAGGCCCTGGGTTCGATTCCTCAGCACCACATAAGCAGGAAAAAAAAAGCCGGAAGTGGCACTGTGGTTCAAGTGGTAGAGTGCTAGCCTTGAAGAGCTGAAGGACCACACCCCGGCCAAAAGTACAGGCCCCACAACCGGCAAAAAAAAAATAAAAAGTTTAAAAAATAAAAATTAGGGCTGGGAAGGTGGCTCAGTGGTAGAGCGCATGCCTTGCATGCCAGAGGCCCTGGGTTCGATTCCTCAGCACCACGTAAGCAAAAAGAAAAAAGCCAGAAGTGGCGCTGTGACTCAAGTGGTAGAGTGCTAGCCTTGAGCTGAAGAGCTGACGGACAGCACCCAGGCCCAGAGTTCAGGCCCCATGACTGGACCCAAAAAAAATAAATAAATAAAATAAATAAAAAAATTAAAATTAAAAAAAGCTCAGGGAGGGGCTGGGAAGGTGGCTCAGTGGTAGAGCGCTTGCCTTGCATGCTCGAGGCCCTGGGTTCGATTCCTCAGCACCACATAAGCAAAAAGAAAAAGGCCGGAAGTGGTGCTGTGGCTCCAGTGGTAGAGCGCTAGCCTTGAGCTGAAGAGCTGAGGGACAGCGCCCAGGCCCAGAGTTCAGGCCCCATGACCGGACCCAAAAAAAAAAAAAAAAAAGCTCAGGGAAAGCACCCAAGCCCTGAGTTCAAGCACCAGTACTGGCAAAAAAAAAAAAAAAAGACAAATAACAGAACTACCTATTAATAAGGGAACACTTTATCAAGAAGATCATAACAATTTTAAATTCTTATGTACCAAATTGTTTATATACTTGATGTTATAAAAAAAAAAATACTACTGGACATAAAAGAACAGATCCAAGCACAGTATTTGGACCTCAATACTCCCATTTCATCAACAGACACATCATTCTGACATTTAAAAAAAAGTCAATTTAAAAACAAACCTCAGATTTAAACAGTGCCATACAGCAAACAGGCTTAACAATCATCTAGAGAGTAGTTCATATAATTCAGGCACCATTCATTCTCACCTGTAGTCCTAGCTGATACTCACGAGGCTGAGATCTAAGAATCATGGTTTGAAGCCACATTAGGCAGGAAAAGTCTGTAAGGCTCTTATCTCTAATTTGCCACCAAAAAGCCAGAAGTGGAGATGTGGCCAAGTGGTAGAGCACCAGCCTTGAGTAAAAAAGCTAAGGGACAATGCCTAGACCTGATTTGAAGCCCCACTATCAACACCAAAAGAAATGAGGGAAGGGAATAAAGAGAATTACTATGTTGCAGTATTTCAACTCAAGTAACTCCTATGGAACAATCTTAATTCCTAAAATTAAACTAAATACATCTTGATAATGAGACATGGAAGTTTCCACTGTAACAAAGCTGAGGAAATAGGCTGAGAAAACAATACAAATACTAAGCAGTGGTAGAAATACAAAGCAAGCTATTCATCCTCACCCAAATCCAGCCTAAGCCTCCAAATAGAACTTTTATAGTAGCTTCTATAGTAGAATAAAAAACTCAACTTGACGCTAAGGCCTGGCACCAGGTAACCCCCATCCACCTCTCAGCATAGCTCTCTCTCCCACCAGATTCTTCTACACTCTTCCAGCTCCATATACAAGACTGTATCCTGAATCCCTCGTCTTCTCTATGAACTGGACATGAAAGAGTTTCTGCCCCACTAACTGCTCTGGCTGGAACACTGCCTTGCCTGTGCATCCTGCAGATCTCAGTCCCAATTCCCTTCGGTGATTCCCTAGCCAAAATGTTTGTCACAGAGGCAAGTGAACATTGGTGTAAATTCTTTGATTATCATCTGCTGAGGACAGAGACCATGTCTTCATTCTTCCTAATTCCAAGGCCAACCACAGTGCCTGGTACCAAAAGAGCCCTCAAATAAGAAATGAACATGAAATCTGTAAGAAAGCAACAAAACATTTTAAGAGGTCTTAAGAATGTGTGTATTCTCATATGGTCAATTGAAATTGTTTTAGGAAGAAGGGAGAGAGAGTGATAGGTGTGAGACTGACTGGAACGTATTATAAACATGTATGGAGATATAACAACGAAATCCTCCTCTGTGTAACTAATGTTGTACATCCTCATAAATGTATCTTTGGTGGATTCACAAAGAAAAGGAGCCTTAAAAATAGCTAGTCTGGCTTTTCTGTGTCTCAAAACAAACACTGAACATCAGACAGGTAAGATAATTCCCCTCCCCCCATACCCATACACGCACGCATGCTCCTATGATAAAGCACAGCTACTGGTTGCTGAGTAATTTGGTTTTGATATCTCCTGACTGGGCGTCTACTACGTAACTGAACTCAGGAAATGTCAGTCAAGTTAACATGCACAAGAGTTTTAAGCACATATGTAATAACAACTAATTCTACTTATACTGCTGTGGTTCAAATGCAGAAGCAAACCATCTCTAAGGTGCAAATCCCCTGCTAGTAGCCCCATTATCCTTGATCACAAACATGGGGGAAAAAATGCCACAGAGATTTATACTGAGAGTATTTAAAAATAAATAGATCAGAAACCAAATGGCCTTAAAGATTAAAATAAGAAAATGTCAACTATTCAACTTGTAGGTGGAGACAGGAGAGAGGAAATGGAAGAGAGTGAGGGTACAGAAGATATTGTACAAAAGGGAAAGTACTCATTACTTGACTCATGTAATTGTAATCCCTCTGTACATCACCTTTATAATAACAATAAATTCCCCCCCCCCAAAAAAAAAAAACAGAAAGAAAATGTCACATGAAACTATTTCCAAACCCTAAAAATTTTAAGAAAATTAGTGGGACTAATTACAGGCTCACGCCTGCAATCCGAGCAACTCAGGAGGCTGATATCTGACTATGACAATTTAAAGCCAGCTCAGGCTGAAAGTCTATGGGACTTGAGCAAAAGAGCCAAGAGACAGTACCCAGACACCCAGTTCAAACCCCAGTACAAGTATACACCAAAAACACCTAATTTAGCCCTCCAAAACCCCTCTGGTGTAAGTGCAGATTGTATCTATACTCTGAAGAAAAATCAAGTCTCATTTAATCCATAAAGATATCCCTGAAACCCCAGTCCATAATGACTTTTCCACCTTCTGACCTACTACAGTACTTAATATCTACCATACAGTTTGCATTTTAACCGCTGTCACCTTATTGCTTTCCTGATGATGTAAAGTGTGCAATCTTTCATTTCTTCTATATCATTTTGGGCGCATATAATAACATAGACACTTAACACTTACTGACTGAAATGAAATTATACATTGTGATACAGTGTGATAGCACACACCTATAATCCCAGGGAGAGCTAAGGTAAAATTCCTACCTTAAGCCAGCATGGGCTATAGAGCAAGTTTGAGCCTAACTTTGGAGATAGATAGATAGAGACAGACAGACAGACAGACAAGACAGATTGATCTTGAGAACCTGCTTCAAAAGAAAAATAACAATTATTACAGTTTTTGAACAATGGGTTTTGGTATATAAACTCTTGCATTTTATTTCTAAATGTCATTTCCAAGATACATGTTCCCACTCCATGTCATTAGTTAAATGTGGTCATCATCTAGTTACATGAAGTCTAAGGTTTTCCTAGTTACCACTGCGCCAAACTCGAGGTAGGTTTGCAGTGTCACAGTGTATTTTCAAGCGGAACTCTGACACCTGCTCCTCCTACTTCCCCGTAACAAATTCTCTTGAAATCTTTCCCATCTCCTAATCGGTCCCAAGAAGAGTTTCTTGCACATCTAAAAAGCGGTAGGAACCCAAAGTCAAGTGACTGGAACCTTAGCCACACCTCACACCCAATGTGGCAGGCGAGTCCGCCGGAAGCTGAGCGGCTCGAACGCGTACAATTAAATGGGTCCCTGCGGTGGAGGAGGCGGAGAGCGCGCACGGCTCCGCGGCCGCGCCAGGCACCGAGCACACGTCAAGGGCTGCGCTAGGGCGGCCGTTGTCCCCGGCCCCGGGGCGCCGTGCCTGCCGGGCCCCGGGGGAGACCCCGGAGGACGCCCCGGGAGCCGTCCTCCAGGCTACAAACGCAGCAGGCTCCAACGCCGCCTCCATCCTCTCACACCCAACGGAGCCACCAGGGCGGCCCCGCCGGGCCAGGCGCCAGGAGCGGCCCCGGCAGGCCGGGCCGCAGGGGGCGTGAGGTGGGCAGCGGCGACGCCAGGGCCCGGGGGAACGCCGGGGACGGGCGGGGCACGCCGGCCCCAGGCCGCCGCCGTGGCGCCCCGGGAGGGAGGACGGGCCGTGGGTCGGGGCCGAGGGGACGAGCGCGGGGGAGGGGCGGAGGAGGCCTCACCGTCGCTCTCGGAGGCCGGCGCCGGCGCCGCGGACCCTCAGTTGCTAAGGAGAATGCTCTTCCGGGTCACGGGCGCGCGTCGCGGGGAGCGACGGTGGCCGGGTGGAGTCAAGAGCGCCGCGTGCGGGGCGTGTGCGCGCCTCCCAGGTGCTCGGCGCTGTTCTGCCCTCGCTGAGCCGCCGCCTCGGCCTCTCTGCCTCCCTCAGCGGCGTCCGTCGCCGGCCGCTCCAAACCGGAAGGATCCTGAGACAGGGTTAGCCACGCCGGCCGCTTTCCCGCTGCAAGTTTTATCCACCCACCTGCTTGTCCACCTGCTCGGAGCCAGGGGCAGTGCTGGCATGGTGGCTGAAGGCGGGGCAAGGCCGGTGCAGCTAATGGCACAGCAACCCAGGCCGCGCGTCCTTCACGCTAGGAAGAACGAAGGAAGCCCTAGAGCTTGCCCTAGAGATGCCTTCCCCAGGCATGGGAGGAAACAATGATGGCGGAGACTTTAACCAAGTGAAAAGGGTGTGTATTGCTAGTCAGATTGTAGGTGTGGCTATGGAACCCACTTAAAGGAACTCCCAAAGCCAGCCCTGGTGTCTAGAGAGGGAAGAATGCCAAGTAAGGCACAGGCCACAGTCGTCAAATGTTGTGGAGGTCACCTGTGAAAACAAACTTCAGAATGCAATGTCAGCATAAAAGGTGGCTTGAATATGTATGATGACTACCGCACACTCACATGAATCAAGAAAAAAGTTCAATCGTTCCTGCGTTTCTGAATGTTTCAAAGAGCACTGCTATGCTAGAAGCAGATTCGGGATTCCTCTACTAGTCACTGATAGCTCTTTAAAGATGGAAATTTCTTAATCGTTAATCTACATTGTTTAAGAAATAAATGAATCAATGAGCCTTTAGTTTTTAAATTTCTCCAAGACCTTCCCAGAACCCACAGCCAAACTATGATATGGTCAAAATTTATCTGTTCAAGCTGTAAGATAGGCGATGCCCAGCTAAGGCAGAAAGCAGAGGATGTCAGGTGTCCAGGGATTCAAAAGGTAGAAAAAGGACCAATGGGACAGAAATAGGGAGACCCAGCAGAGGCAGAGAACAAAGACTTAAAGCAATGCAATGTGGGATTTCAGGACTAAGCAGAAATAGAAGAGCAAAGGAAGGATATCCTACACAGTCACCTAAATTCAACAGGCATATTTCATCAGATGTCTTGACCCGATTTGGGGAAAGTGTCATCTGTAATGAAGGCTACAGGGCTAGGGTGGACATATCTCAGTGGACATATCTCAGGGCTCTCAAATGAGCGCAACTTCCTCATACAGGCTGAAGAACAAACACCACACACTCTGGAATGGAGCCGGGCTGAGAAGCTTGCCCCTCAAGTATGTCTGCAGTCTATAACTTCTACATGTTCCCACTAGGACAAATATTGCAAATAATCTCTCTCAAAAGAGAAATATTTTTTTCTCTTGGAGACCGCATAGATCTATCCACTGATAGCTTTGACCAGCTATCTGTAGAAGTAGACCAAGAAATTTAAAGTTTGGCTGAAAATTTTAGAAACACACAAAGTACTGGTCAAGGGGGCATATGAGCAACCTGCTTCTTTGAAGGCTGACACATCCAACCTTCCAGCTTACTCAGTGTCTGATGTGGGCCTACTTCCTGTTCATAGTCCTCACATGGCAGTACAGGAGAGCTCTCTTGTCTCTTTTATAAGGGGACTAATCCCATAATGAGGACTTGGCTCTCATGACCTGATCACCTACCAAAGACCCAACTTCCTACTGCCATCCTATTGGGTGTTAAGATTCAATATAAGAATTGGGAATGGGAGCACATGCATCTGGTCTATGGCAGAGACTTACGGGTAATACCAGCAAAGTAGAGTAAAAAAGTGGTCATAATTTAGTGAAAGGAAACTAAACCATTTGGAAACAAAAGGGACAGTCACCTCATAATATAGAAAAGGGAAGGCCCAAACACATGGAGTTGATAAACTATGAATTGCATAGTGCTTGCAGCTTTGAATGTGCTCTCTATTCTAAAAGGTTATACTGTTTAAGAGCCAGACAATTCATTTGTGGGAAAGTTCAATGATGCCTCAAGAGATGAAGGTTTATTATTGCTGGGCATATTTTCAAGGAACTGCAGAAAAGCTACAAAGTGATATGCTGTGTTTGGCTTCAGACTCTAGATGGTGGTTGGCCAGTTAATGATGCTTTCAGAAGAGCCCCCAAGATCCAGCATATTAGTGGGACCAGAATTACCCAACCTGTTGGTAAATGAAGAGAGCCATCTACAGCCTCTGGAAGCATTCCAGTTTGGGAATGGGAGGGACAGTGTCTGTCTTATTCAGTCTTCACTGCTCTAACAGAGTACCACAGACAGACACTTAGACAACAGAAACATATTTCTCATGGGTCCAGAGGCTAGGAAGTCAACATCAAGGCACTGGCAGATTCACTGTCTGATCAGGGCCCACTTCCCAGTTCTTGTCCTGACATGACAGGAAGGGAGCTAGATACTAGCTTTACAACTCCTTCTCATAAAAGCACTAATCCCATTCTTCAGAGCTCCACCCTCATGACCCAGTTACTTCCCAAAGGACTCACTTTCCATATGACTTTGAGGAGATACAAATACTCAGTCTATCCATCTGTTGTGAAGGTCTAGCATTTTCAGCAGTTTAGGGGTTATGAGCAGCAATTATTGTCCCCAGACTTTCCAAAAACAATCCTATCTAGCCACCACCACCAACAACAACTTCTCTAATCCAGATTTCAGTTTTAGCATCCATCTGCGTCACAAAAGCAGACGCAAGAGCCTTTACTGCCTGAAGTTAACCTCTTCACCACACCCTCACCTACCAGTCCAGTCCTTGAGCTGTAGATTCTCATTTCCCTTACCAGTAACAGTGAAGGAAGCAGTAACTAAGCAACTCAAGATCAATAAACGGTGAACCAAGGTGATAAAGGTGGGATTGCATGTATGAACTTGTGGGACTGTATGTGAAAAACAGTGTCATGACCAAATGTAATACCACAAGAATGTCAAGGAGATAAGGTAGAATAAATTCACTTGGTAGCTTGATTTAATTGCCTTTCACATGCTGATTTCATCATAAAAGAACTAAAAGATAATGAAAGCACTCTGAAATAAGGGAAAGATAAAAGAAAGTAGAATTGAAAACACTCCAAGCACCAAAATGAGGGAGTGCTTCCTGGCCTAGGGTACCACTTTGGGAGACTGGATCTAACTGGACAACCCAGCACAGCTGTGGGACATAATGGGGTGCCAAGAGCCTGCTCTTTACACATGGGGGCTGAAGGTGCTGTGGGTGAACAATGGGCATGAGTACATCAACTTCAACACCTCCACTCCGCCCAGGTCTCTGTTTCCGATTGGCAGTTGTCTGGTTGTAGCTTGGTTTTGTTCTTGCCTCATTTAAGGTCAAGTAAATACTTTTTCCTTTTGAATTTCAAGTATTGGGGAGAGGGGTTCGCTTAACTCTGTGTGTGTGTGTGTGTGTGTGTGTATGTGTGTGTGTGTGTGTGTGTGTGTGTGCATGTGTGTGTGTGTGTGCATATGGTACTGGGGTCTGAACTCAGGACCTTGCACTTGCTAAGTAGGCACTCTACCATTTGAACCATCACCCCAGCCCTTTTTGCCTTAATTAATTTTTTAAGTAGAGGCCATGGCCAGCTAGATGGTGATCCTCCATTTTATACCTCCTACATAGTTGTGATGGTATGTAAAAACCACCACTCACAGCTTATTAGTTGAAATGGGGGGTCTCAATAACTTTTTTGCCTCAACTGGCCTTAAATTTCAGTTCTTCTTATCACTTTCTCCAACATAGCTGGGATTATTTTCTCTAAATTATTTTTCTTTCTTTTCTGGCACAGGGACTTGAACTCAAGGCTTGAGCTCACTCATCTTTCTTGCTCACAGCCTTCACTCTATTTCTTCAGTCATAACTCCAGCCTTCATCTTAGCTTTTTTTTTTTTTTTTGAGTTCGGTCATGGGGCCTGAACTCTGGGCATGGGCTCTGTCCCTCAGCTCTTCAGCTCAAGGCTAGCGCTCTACCACTTGAGCCACAGTGCCACTTCCAGCTTTTTTCTTTTTGCTTATGTGGTGCTGAGGAATTGAACCCAAGCATGCAAGGCAAGCACTCTACCACTGAGCCACCTTCCCAGCCCCCTCTTAGCTTTTATAATCTAAAAATTATTAGAACATTTTAGGAGCCACTTTCATTTTTTTTTTTTGTCAAGGCAAATACTCTACCACCGAGCTACTTTCTCAGCCCCTCATTCTATCCTTTTATGTTAGTTTTCTGTTTTACGTTCTAACTCCTGTTTAACATTTCATCTCTAACATATTTTAACTGTTAATGAAGTTTTTCACAATTTTATTAATATCATATTTTTTCCTAGTTCTTTCACTGTATGTGTGTGTGTGCGTGCGTGTGTGTATGTGTGTGTGTGTGTGTGTGTGTGTGTGTGCCGATCCTGGGGCTTAAACTCAGGGCCTGGATTTTGTCCCTTGGCTTTGTCACTCAAGGCTAGAGTTCTACCACTTGAGCTTCATTTCCACACTTTTTGCAAGTAATTTGAGCTAAGAATCTCTCAGATTTACTTCTTGGCCTGGCTTTAAACCTCAATCGTCAGATCTCAGCCTCCTGAGTAGCTAAGATTACAAGCAAGAACCACTGGTGCCCAGCTCTTCCACTTCTTTCTTAGTTCAGAAATGCTTCTTTTAATGTGAATTTTAGAAAACATTATCATTTATAAGGTTGGAGTTCTTTCTTTCTTTCTTTCTTTCTGTCAGCCATGGAGCTTGAACTCTAGGCACTGTCCCTGAACTCTTTTTGCTCAAGTGTAGCAATCTACCACTTTGAGCCACAGTTCCACTTGCAGTTTTTTTTTTTTTTTTTTTTTTTTGGGTCCGGTCGTGGGGCCTGAACTCTGGGCCTGGGCGCTGTCCCTCAGCTCTTCAGCTCAAGGCTAGCGCTCTACCAATTGAGCCACAGCGCCACTTCCGGCTTTTTTCTTATGTGGTGCTGAGGAATCGAACCCAGGGCCTTGAGCATGCAAGGCAAGCGCTCTACCACTGAGCCACCTTCCCAGCCCCCCACTTGCAGTTTTTGAGTGGGTTATTGGAGGTAAGAGTCTCACAGGGACTTTTCTGCCGGGGCTGGCTTCAAATCTAGATCCTCATTTCTCAGCCTCCTGAGTATCTAGAATTACAAGTTTGAGCCCCTGTTGCCCAGCTTCCTTCTAAATTTTCATTCCACTCTTTCCCTTCACCCCCACCCCCAGTACTGGAGATTAAACTCCAGCTTGGCCAGGCTAGGTGAGCACTGTGTAGCACTTTGGTCATGTCCCCAAAGTCCTTCTTTAGTTTGTTTTTCAGATAAGGTCTTTAGCTAACTTCACCAGGACTGACCTTGAACTGTGATCCTACTACCTCCCCAATGGAAAGCAGCTAAGATTATAGGCATGCATCGTCACACACATCTCATTCTTAGCTTTCAGATCATTTAGCCTAACCTAGTGGCACAGACCTATAATCTCAGCACTCAGGAGGCTGAGGAAGGAGGATCACAAATTTAAGGCCATCCTCAGTTACATGGTGAAACCTACCTCAAAAAAAACTTTATGTCTTCATTTTGATATTTTCTTACCATCCTACTTCATCTTTCTCCTATCCCTTAGAGATAGGATCATCAATGTTTTTTTCACTTTTTTTTCTTGCTGATCCTGGGGCTTGAACTCAGGGCCTGGGCACTGTCCCTGAGCCTTTTTGCACTCAAGACTAGCACTCTAACACTTGAGCCACAACACTACTTCCACCTTTCTCTGAGTAGTTCATTCGAGATAAGAGTCTCACACAGACTTTCCTGCACAGGCTGTCTTCAAAGTGTGATGCTCAGATCTCAGCATCCTTAGTAGCTAGGATTACAAGTGTGAGCCACCAGCGCCCAGCTTGTTTTTTCAAGTTTTAAGTGTTCTCTTAATCACTCTTAATGTCTCACCGGCAGCAAGTGGCATCTAATAATTTATATACTATAAAGAGAGGAATGGCATAAAATTCACAAAACGAGAGTGCTGGGACCTTTGTTGAATTCACTGCAGAGGAAGAGCTTTATAGAACAAAATTTAACTTTTCTTCTATATTTTGCCACCTCCCAGTTACCAGCTTTATATGAAGGTGATTTAACAGAAAGAGGTGTCTCGTGTTGCAAATCCAACATCACAGCAGTACAGCATAGTGACACTTAAGGTACAGGGGCTGGGGGAGCCAAACTGTTGGATTAAATCCAACTCCGCTAGTTATTCACTGTGAGACCTTGGGCAAGTTACTTAACCCTTCTGGGTCTCCATTTTCTTTGCCACTGGTAGAGATTTAAATGAGCCAATACATTTAAATGAGCCAGTACACTTTCAACAGTGCCTGATAACTAGTAAACATATTATAACGATTTAATAAGAGCTTATCCTAAATGGCAGTCACTAGCAGAAACATAAATGACTGCATATCTTGGTCATGATTATCCATTGGTCCCAATGGAGTATATATTCTATCCCTGCAGCACGCAACATGGCCTACCAAACTTCTTGTATAGAACCCACAATTCTTTTTTAGATCAACAATCCATAGAGCCAGTCTGTGTGTGTATATATACACATGAGTGTATGCATGCATGCATGCATGTGTTGGAGGAGTGGAGATGAAATATTCAATAAAGAATATGACCTTTTCCAGCGTGTAACATTTTTTCACTTTATTTCCTCATTCTACGATTTTATAGAAAAAGTATCTGATTGGCTGAGGGCAGTTTATGCATTGGGTTAGGGAACCATCTGAGCCAATCAGCTGAGCCAGGGAAACAAACTCATCCAGAAGAATTATGACTATACAAGTCAACATCTTCCCTAGAGGTGAGGGTATGAGTATGCATATAGGCTAATTTGAGGAGAGCAGTGATTTTTCTGAAGAGTATATACACAAGAAAAAGTTATAATCATGGCTGGGAAGGTGGCTCAGTGATAGAATGTTTGCCTTGCATGCATGAGACCCTGGGTTTGATTCCTCAGCACCACATAAGTAGAAAAAGCCGGAAGTGGCGCTGTGGCTCAAGTGGTAGAGTGCTAGTCTTGAGCTGAAGAGCTGAGGTACAGCACCCAGGCCCCCAGAGTTCAGGCCCCATGACTGACAAAAAAAAGTATTTGTGTGTGTGCGTGCGTGTGTGTGTGTGTGTGTGTGTGGTGTGTGTATAATTATATGCTGTAGACAAGAGATCTTACAATACTTAACTAGGATGACATGTCTTAGGTTAGTGAAACAAAACCAAGAATATTTACTTAAAGGAGGATTGGAGAAGTTATGTAAACAACAACAAAAAATCACCTCTGAATCTATGTATGAAAAAGAGCGTAGGCATGAAAAATGAACACAATATTGTTTTGTTAGGTAAGTGAAGACAGTAAAATCCTAGGAAATTGGATTTTTTAAAAATGTTGCATTTGATCTCACCTAAATTATTCTAAGTTGAAAACAAAGAATTTTATTGACTAAGAAAAGTGCCAGATAACACAATTACAATAATTATAAGATTACATATAAATGGACTAAATTCTCCTATTTAAAAAAAAAAAAACAGAATCACAGACTGGATTAAATCTATTCACCTTATTTTAAACATACACAAACAAGCACACACACACATACACACTCACACACACACACTTAAAGAGAAGAAAGAACTACTTTAAATCTGGCTCAGATAAATCATACTTGCACACAAACATGGCATGTGCTAGCTTGACTGATGAAGTTATGTTCATCCCAGGATTCCAGCATTCCTAGACTTGCCCAGAATACCAATGGGGGATCCACTGGAGATGGATTTGCATAGGAAGTCAGCCCTCTAGGAGAGAATTCTTTTGTCAGCCAAAGCCTAAAAGAGGACCAAGAATAGCCTTCAGTCTGATGCTTTGTGTATCAGATAGGTAAGCTGAAGGAAGGGAGAACTCCCCAAACATGCTGTTTAGCCAAAGGCAGCTCTGCTCTGTGTCTTCAATGGACGTGAGCACCAGCAGGGGAAGGGTTCTGTTGGAGCATGTTGGCATGGATTCCCAACAATGCTGCATTCACTGGCCCCAGCAGGCTCTTCCTCAGCTCCACGTCTTCTGCCACAAAAGGAGGCCTAAAGAAACGTCTCCAACAGAGACAAATGAGGAAATAGAGGACTTTCCTTGGTGTATATTAAGCTTTCACAAAAATTAGTTGCAATTTTGAAGACCAAAATATTATCAAGAGACTCAAAAAGATTTAAACTTTTCTAGACTTCAATACAATAAAATCAGAGTGAAAATCAACATACTACTTGTCTGTACTTGGCCAGATGGGAATGGAAGAATGGCCTAGGTTGGAACAATAGAGTTCAAAAGCCTCATTGAACTTGGAGACGTTGTTTTTAAAACCAAAAAGATACTAGGTACACTAATAAAACTGAGTCAGATAAACCTTTCCTTTTTTTTTTTTTTTTTGTTGGTCGTAGGCCTTGAACTCTGGGCCTGAGGGCTGTCCCTCAGCTCTTCAGCTCAAGGCTAGCAATCTACCACCTGAGCTACAGCGCCACTTCCGTATTTCTTTATTTCTTTACTATAGTAATAAAGAAAAAGAGAAAAATAATGAGACCTACAGCTAATTGTTTGAAGATTTAAGTAAAAAGCTTTAAAAAGTAGTAAATATAAAATTAATAAGTTATGAAAGACATGTTTTATATACAAAACAAGTAAAAATTAAGGAGCAAAATATTTACAAACCACTGATATAACTGTAAGGTCCGCTCCTGGATGGCTAGCAGACTCCACCCTCCTCGCAGCAAAGTCTCCACCCATTACCTGCGTTACCTAGGCAACTGAGACACCTGGAAGAGGTCACATCTGCATCCGCTGAGGTCACATCTGAATTTGATGTGGCCACACCTTTCCCCGCCCATACCCTACATAAGGCCTAGCCCAGGCCCAGACTCTCTCTCTTTCTCTCTCTGTTCGTTTCTAGCTCTTGCTCTTGCTCTTCTTTTCTAGCTCTCTCTGCTCTCTCTCTGCTCTAGCTCTTTCCTCTCTCTTTCCCAGCCACGTGGAATGCCAACCTTGCCTGGTCCCAGCAGGTCTAGTGAATAAACCTACCCCTTACCTGAATACCACGTGCGTGCTGGTGCTGTTCTTACTCGGCTACCTCCTTTTAAAAACCTAACAATAACCAAGTAAATACCCAAAGGAACTAGAGAAAATTTATAAAAGTTCCAGTTATTAAGAAATATTCCTCAAAATCAAATCCTAAACACGAGAACATTATAGGAAATGAACAGTTTTGGACAAGTTTGAACAGTTTTGACAAGAAGGAAAAGAAAACTAAAGATGAACAAGGAAAAACTAATAAAGGAAAAGTTCAGGAAAGAAACCAAAAAATATATTTAAGTTGACCTTGGTGGCTAATTCCTATAATTCTAGCCACTTACCAGATTAAGTTCTAAGGATCATGGTTCAGAGCCGGACCAGGCAGACAAATCTAGAAAACTCTTATCTTCAATAATCCAGCAAAAAGCTGGAGGTGGATGTGTGGCTCAAGTGCTAGAGCACCAGCCAAAGGACTGGGTTCAAGCCCCAGTACCGGCACAAACAAGTGCTTAATGAAGATCTGTAGACTGAAAAGGGAAACTATGGGCTGGGAACATGGCTCAAGGGGCAGAGTGTTTGGCCAAGGCCCTGAGTGCAGACCCCATTGTTCCGTGGGGGTTAGAGGCTATGAACTCCATAAAGTAGTCCTTCGCATTTTCAATATCAAATAAGCAAAATCATAACGAAATTTGTAAGAGAAATAACATTATTTCCCACCTACTTGGTATAGCTGCAGATTGGTATTGTGTATATTATTACATTATTGGTATTGTATAGATCCAAAAAGTTGTAAGTTTTTTAATTCAGACATACTTTACCACTATGCATACTTTTCATTTGTTCTATTTTATTCATTACAAGCTCTGTACATTTATGTGAATAGTTGCAGAATGTGGATTCATTTATGAAACTATCTCACATTTATATAAAGTTAATATTTTCCTTTTTTTACAGATTGGAAATGCTAATTGGAAATAAGCTAGATAATACATTAGAATATGAATAAGAAACTAAAAACATTGATATGTAATTCTGAGAGAGAGAAAAAAAGAAAGAAAGAGAGAGAAAGAGAGATTTGAATTGCAATTTTGCAATTTGTTCTTTGTGCTGGTCCTGAAGCTTGAACTCAGGGCCAAGGCTCTATCAAGGGTAGTACTCTACCACTTGAGCCACAGCTCTAATTCCAGCTTTTTGGTAGTTAATTGGAGATAAGAGTCTCACAGACTGTCCTGCCCAGGCTGGCTTCAAATCAGGATCTTCATATCTCAGTCTCTTGAGTAGCTAGGGTTACAAGCATGAGCCACCATCACCCAGCTAGTATTGCAATACTATTTTGAAATGTTTTTAAGTTGAAATACAAGTCATATAGCATAAAATTTACAATTTTAAAATATACTTTGAAGTATAGCCATAATTTTGTACACTTATCACCCCCAATCAATTTTCAATCACACCAAAAGAAATCCCATAGACACAAGTGCTGGTGGCTCACACCTGTAATCGTAGCTATTTAGGAGGCTGAGATCTGAGGATCGGGGTTCAAAGCCAACCCAAGCAGGAAAGTTCGTCAGACTCTTAACCTCCAATTAACCACCAGAAAACTAGAAGTGGCACTGTGGCTTAAGTGGTGAAGAGCTCAGGGACAGAGCCCAGGACCAGGGTTCAAGCCCCACAACTGAGAAAAAAAGAAAAAAAAAAAAGAAATCCCATAGCACAAACAAGAACTCCTCACCGGCCTCCCATCTTCAAAGCCAATCAATGTCCTATCTCTATGGTTTCCCCACCTGACATTTTATATAAATAAACCCTTGTGGCCCCTTGTGACTGCCTTCTTTCAGTTAGTGTAATGATTCCGAGGTCCATCAATGATGTAGCATGAATGGAAACTTCCCTTTTCATTACAGCTGAATAATATCCCTTTGTATGGGTGAATATGCCATTTGTTTATCCATTCATTAACAGATAGACATTTAGATTCTACTCACTTTTATGGTCTTATGAATTAGGAACATTCATGTATATATCTTTTCATGAACATTTCATTTCTTTTGTGTTTATACATGGGAGTAGAAATCCTAGGTCATATAGTTTTCAATTGTGATCGTCTGATCTCAACTTCTTGGGAAGCTCGGATTTACAGGAGTGAGCCACCAAACCCAGCCTTGATCGTTGCTGTTTGTTTGTTTGTCTGTTTAACAAAATGTTCTCATTGCACTACCCAGCACACTAAGAGAGATGCCTTCTGAGCGCTGGGTGGGTTCTTGGAAGGGGTTGAGGTCAGTGTATTTGTCAAGTTCTTCCTGTTTTGTTTTGTTTTAATTTGGTTCTTCCGCAAGCAAAGAGATGTCCCATGGGAAGTAGCCCTGCTGGTCTAAAGAGGAAGCTAAGGGATCCCCCTCCCCACCTCTCCACCTAGAGCCTGGGATGACACCAGAGGGACCATCCCTTCTCTCCAAACTTGGTTTTCATCAGGTTCAAAAAACTGGACTTGCTAGATCTCGAACAGCAACTCTGCCAGAGCATGGTGGTTTCATGGAAGCATAGCTAACAAGAGCCTGGCCTTCTCTCCCAGCGTTGCCAGAGTGGTCCCCAGCTCTCCGGCTTTTCCCCTGGCCTGTGTGTGAGGGCTCTAAAGGGTAAGCACCTCCGTCCTTCCAGCAGAGCACTGTGGCCATGACACAGACTGGCGCTGGGCGGCAGCAGGAGGTACCCAAGGATGACCTGACTTCTGCACAAAGGCTGACGTCTTCACATATGCGTGTTCACTCCTGACTTAAATAATGAACTATGGTTATTTTAAACCTATTCATCTAAACCAGATCATTGAAACCTGACTATAAGTCTGGCTTATAGCTGTCGCCTTTCAGATCGATCTCATTACCAGTAACACAACGTAAGTCTGTGTAACACATTTTTCCATCTCAGAAGATATCCATGTTTTAAGACACTTCTTCCCCAAAATCTTGGCTATCTGCATGTCTTTATCACTTATTAAAAGACGTTTTTCAGCTGTCACAAAGTTATTTAGATTTTGGGGGAACTATGGTAACTTCAGGAGAATACACGTCTTTATCAGCGCAAACCCCCTCATGAGAGCACATGGTTCGGTTCTCCATTTAGTCACATGCTTTTGTCTCTTCAGGGTTTATTTTCAGCATTACTATTGATAATGACCTCCCCACCCCTCAAGCAGTAATAGCATTTGAACTAAGGGCCTCATACTTGATTTTAAATGGGGGAGAAGGGTGTCTCACCCCCTCCCAGGCCAGCTTCCAACTACAATCCTCCTACCTCTGCCTTCTTAAGTAATGGGAATTACTTGGCCTTGTCAATAGATTTTTTTGTACTTGCTGATGTCATTATTGTCATAGAGGCATCTTTTTTTTCTTTTAATATCTTTGTATACGTTGCCTTGATATTTTCTGAAAAAGGGCATTCATTAAACCCAATCATGAGATTGGTAGACAAGAAACCATATTACAATTATTTGTCAGTGATGAGACTATCAAACATGCACCTCAAGAAATAAGAATAAAAAATATACAATAAGAGTATTTAGCCAAGCACCAGTAGCTTGTGTCTGTAATCCTAGCTACTCAGGAGGCTGAGATCTGAAGATCATGGTTTGAAGCTAGCCCAGGCAGGAAAGTCCATGAGACTCTTATCACCAAGTAGCCACCAGAAAACTGTAAGTAGTACTGTGGTTCAATGTGATAGAGTGCTAGCCTTGAGCAAAATAGCTTAGGGACATTGCCTGGCCCCAAGTTCAAGACCAAAAAAAATGACCAAAAAAAAATTAGCTGAGCCTAAAAATTAGCTCATGCCTATAATTCTAACTATTTAGGAGGTTGAGATCTGAGGATAGCAGTTTGAAGCCAGCCTGGACAGGAAAGTTCATGAGACTCTTATCTCCAATTAAATAGCCCTTTCTACACCAGGACAGGAAGGGGAGTGCTATCCTAAAGAAGAAGCAGTGGACACCAGGGCTGTAATTTTGGCTCAGAAGTATCTTGCCAGCCTAGCAAGCATGAGAACCTAAATTCAAACCCTCATAACTACCAAATAAGAAAGAAGAAAATCCTGGCTTGGGAGTGAAGTGACCTACCACACATGGTCATGAAAGGCAGCAACAGAATGCTCAATGTAAATATACATGAGAAAAGTAAAATGTTTAAGAAAACTTCAGTGCACTACAACATTCACTAAGTGGTATTAGTGTAACTGATCCCCCACTTGAAAAAAAAGTACCTGCATGTTTCATCTTAAACCAAAATCAGCCTGGGCATCAGCAGCTCACATGTGTAATACTAGCTACTCAAGAGGCTGAAATCTGAGGATTCCAACTAACCAGCCAAAAGCCCAAATTGGAGGTGTGGCTTAAAGGGTAGTGCACCAGCCTTGAGCAAAAAAAGTTAAGCAAGAGCAAGCAGCACTCAGTGCAAACCCCAGTACACATTTTCTCTCTCTCCCTCCCTCCCTCCTTCTCTCTCTCTCTCTCTCTCTCTCTCTCTCTCTCTCTCTCTCTCACACACACACACACACACACACAGCAATTTTAGAAAGGTTTACAGTGTAAAGTTTTAATACGCTTATAATCTTATGCTAAAGCCGTTCAGAAAGCAGGTTGCTTACTCATAATGAATGATTGCTGAGTCTCTGGTTCAGACATAACAGGTGGTATTGAAGAAAGAGTGGACTGTGGGACTGTTTCTCCACAATGCATGTTTTCCTCCTGGCGGGTGATAAAAAGAGTCCTAAAAGGGCTGGGAAGGTGGCTCAGTGGTAGAGCGCTTGCCTTGCATGCCTGAGGCCCTGGGTTCGATTCCTCAGCACCACATAAGCAAAAGAAAAAAAAAGCCGGAAGTGGTGCTGTGGCTCAAGTGGTAGAGCGCTAGCCTTGAGTGGAAGAGCTGAAGGACAGCGCCCAGGCCCAGAGTTCAGGCACCATGACCGGACCCAAAAAAAAAAGAGTCCTAAAGTTGGTTATAGGGTAGTAGCACAATTCCAGTGAGCTCCTGCAGCTTTTATTTTTTCTTGTTATTTTCTTTGCGAGGTACTGGGGTTCACACTCAGGGCCTTACCTTTGTTAGACAAGAGCTCTTCCATTTGAGCCATGTCTCCTGACCACACATTCTGCTTTCTGATTGGTGGTGGCACATCTCCTTTCCTGCCAACTTGAGGGTGATCTTTTCTCCTCCTTTTCCTGCTCCACACCCCACTCTCCAAAACACATCTCCCTGGAGATCAGTTTGAAGCCCAAAATGGACGAGCTACGTTTAAATCCTATTAAGAACGTTTGCCTATGAACACATTTTAAAACTCTTCTAGGCATACCTCAAGGGAGATAGCCTTCCCCTCACCTGTTATAGACAGATGGTCTGTAAATTAAATGTGCTTCCATCTGAATATAGATTTGCCCTTAATGGCTCTCAGGCAGACTCAGCAAGCAGGCAAGCAAGCCCTGGTGATAGACAAAAGGTGGCCTCTGAGACAATCTCTGCTCTGCTTCATTACTGTTTTCTCTGTCTTGGGAGAAAACCTAATTTGGGCCATCAGGTGACCATGATGTGGGTTTCAGCACATTTTAGAGGATCCTTGGAGGCAGGAGAAGGTTGAGTTTGCCAGGTGGCTTTAATAAATATGGCAATATTGGAAACACCTTGGCCAACCTTCCCAAACCCTAAGACACAATATGTTTATTAATGAGTATGAACTTTCTGGGTTTGAATCCAAGTTCTGCCATGCCTAGCTCTGTGTCCTGGGGCAACTTTCTCAACTGCAATATGCCTCAGTTTCCTCTATAAAAATAAGGATGAAAAATAGCTCTAGTAACCAGTCAATGAGTATCCAATTTATTACTTATTTTCCCCACAGTCTACTCTCCACTGGTATATGGGTTAAGACATCTCTCAATGGATGCTATGATTGGGACGTGGTCTATCCCCCCAAGGGTTCATGTGCTGGAAGCTTGGTTCCAGTGTGAAGATGCTAAGAACTCTGAAGAGGCAGAGCCTGGTGGAAGTCATTAGGTGATTGGGGAGCTCCCCTCAGAAGGGACTTAAGTCATTCTTATGGGCCCTCTTGTGAGTTCACAAGAGAAAGTTGTCATAAAAGATCAGGATGGGCTCCTCCCTCCCTAGCTTCCTGTCTTGCCATGAATAACACTTAGGATCGCAAGTGTCTCCCCACCCCACAAGGTTTGGCCTCTACTTTGGTGTTCTAGGGAGCTTGTGGAACCTTTCAGAGAAGGTTTTAGGAATCATCTTCTTCTTCCTCCCCACTCCCCTTCTCCTCTGCCCCCACCTTGTCCTCCTCCTCCTTCTCTATGCCTTCTTTCTTTTCTTCCTCTTTCCATAATAAAGGAGACATATAATAACAATTGTTAGCAATGGCACAGAGAAATCAGAAACCTCATTCACTGTTGGCAGAATGTATGGTGTAGCCAATATGTGAACAGGCCATTTCCAAAAAATTTAACCATGGATTCATATGGCTATCGGTTCTGTCTCTAATTATATGCTCAAAAAAATGGAAACACATGACAACACAAAAATGTTCATAGCAGCATTACTTGGGTTGGAGGTGTGGCTCAAATGGTAGAGCTCCTGCCTAGCAAGCATGAGGTCCTGAGTTCAAACCTTAGTATCAACAACAACAACAAAAAAGTCAAAGTCAGGTGCCAGTGACTCACACCTGTAATCCTAGCTACTCAGGAGGCTGAGATCTGAAGATCACGGTTCAAAGCCAGCTTGGGCAGGAAAGTCCGTGAGACTCTTAATCTCCCATTAGCCACCAGAAGTGGCGACTGTGGCTCAAGTGGTAGAGTGCCTGCCTTGAGACAGCACCCAGGCCTAGAGTTCAAGCCCCAAGACCGACTAGAAAAAAAAAAGTCAAAGCAGCATTATTCATAATAGCAAAAAGCAAGTAGGAGCAAACCTCTGTTCAACAACTAATAAACATAAACAAAAGGCGGCATTCCATATCAGGGAATGTTATTTAGTAATAAAAAGAAAAGAAGTACAGATATTTACATCAGCATGGATGAATCTTGCAAACATTAGACTAAGTGAAAAAATGTCAGTCACAAAAGGCCATCTATTGTATGATTCTGTTTATGTGAAATGTCCAAAATAGGCAAATCGGCAAGCAGAGAAAGAATATTGATGTGGTGTAGGGATGGGGAGGGATTGGGGCTGATACTTAAGAGTTCAGATTTCTTTTCAGAGTGATGAAAATGTTCTAAAGTTGAGTATGACAACCATATCACAACTCTAAATAAACTAAACATCATTGAATCCTGCATTTAATGGGGTGACTTATATGACAAAAGAATTATATTTCAGGGGCTGGGAAGGTGGCTCAGTGGTAGAGCGCTTGCCTTGCATGCCTGAGGCCCGGGGTTCGATTTCTCAGCACCACATAAGCCAAAATGAAAAAAGCTGGAAGTGGCGCTTGGCTCAGGTGGTAGGGTGCTAGCCTTAAGCTGAAGAGCTCAGGGACAGCACCCAGGCCCAGAGTTCAGGCCCCACAACTGGACCCAAAAAAAAAGAATTATATTTCAGGGGCTGGGAAGGTGGCTCAGTGGTAGAGTGCTTGCCTTGCATGCATGAGGCCCTGGGTTCGATTCCTCAGCACCACATAAGCAAAAAAAAAAAAGAATTATATTTAAAAACACTGTTAAAAGATGGATGTTGATGGCTCCTGCCTGTAATCCTAGTTACTCACAAGACTGAGATTTGAAGATCAAGGTTCAAAGACTGACCAGGAAGAAAAAAGTTCATAAGGCTTATGGGCAATTTTTAACACCCAAAAAGCCGGAAATGGAACTGTGGCTCAAATAGTAGCAAACCAGCAAAAATACTAAGAGATAGCATCCAGGCCTGGGGTTAAAGCCCTAGTACCAGTGCTCGTGCACGCGGGCGCACACACATACACACACACACACACACACACACACACACACACACACGCTGCATTTTAGTGAAAAGTTAAACCAGCTCTTGTGACATGGATTTGCCACCGTGAGCTGTAAGGACTCAGCAAATAGCTAAGGCCACTAAGTACTGCCAGGAAAAGATGACTAAAACTCAATAATGTCAAAAACCCATTCTCTTTTTCTGGACAAATCTTTCTTGAGTTAAATAACTAGATAAAGGAATTAAGGAACACTCAATTCCTGGGTCTGAGAGGATATTTTGTAAATTACTTTAGCCTGGAGATTTTTACCAGGAAATAATGTTGTCTAGAACACTTTATTTAGATTTTTTTTAATGATTGTAGTAGTGATAGGAACATCTGCTTTAAATTTTTCCTTAATAAAAAATAAAACTGTATTCCTTCCTCACACCTTAATAAATTCCAGATGGATTAGAAGAAGCAAAGTATACATATACCAACATGTACAAACAATAAAAAAAAAAGTACTAGAAAAATGGATAGGTGTTTATTTAATCTTGGGAGGTAAGGGAGTAGGGCCCTTCTAAAAATGTCAGCTAGAAGACATGGATTTGGCAACATTAAAAAATAGGTACAGTGGCTCAAGCCCGTCACAATAGCTACTTGAGAGGCTGAAATCAGAGACTCTCTGTTCAAAGCCAGGCTGACATAAAAGTTCATGAGACTCTCTCTTACTTAATGGCTGGGCGCAGTAGTACTCACCAGTGATCCCAGCCTCTGGGGAAGCAAAATGGCTGGGTACAGTGGCATGCCTGTCATTCTCAACTACCAGAAAGCACAAGTAGGGGAACAGAAGTCTAGGCCTGCATGAACATAAAGTGAAACTCTACCCCCAAATTGTGTAGAAATGGACTGGAGGTATGACTCAAGGGATGAGCATATAAGCTGACGCTAAGTGAAATGAGCTCAACGATATGGACACAGAGATTTTATCTTCCTTGATTTTTTTTAATGTACTTATTATGTACTATGTGACTTTTTTTGTTTCTTTGTATGTTCTTCCCCCATGGTATAATCCCTGTTGTCACTGCATTTGATTCCAGTGTTCTTGTCTATACATTTTGGGGGAGAGGGGAAGGGAAATGACAAAATGCTGAAATAAGGATAGAGGATGACCCATTGTAACAACAAGATGTACAAGACAATATGTTGAAAATGAACTTTACAACTTTGCAAGGGAGGGAGGAGGTGGAGAGGTAAGGAGGAAAGGGATGGTAGGGGAAAAATAAAGGATGGGGTAACAATGCTTGATAGGAAATGGACTCATTACCTTGTTCATGTAACTGTAACCCATCTGTACAGTATCCTTGCAATTAAAAATATATTTTAAAAAGTGAAACTCTATCCAAAAATAGTGTAGAACTGGACTGGAGGTATAACTCAAAGCCCTGAGTTCAATCCCTAGTATCACCAATAAAAGAAGGAAAGAAAGAAAGAGAGAGAGAGGGAGGGAGGGAGGGAGAGAGAAAGGAAGGAAGGAAGGAAGGAAGGAAGGAAGGAAGGAAGGAAGGAAGGAAGGAAGGAAGGGAGGAAGATGAAATTTTAAAAGTCAAAACAAAAGAAAGGGTGGGGAACAAAGGGACAAATGTTATTCATATATGAATAACTCTCACAAATCAATTAGGAAAGAAAATGATACTCTATGGAAAACCAGTGAGGGATATGAAGCTGTCATTGATCAAGATTTGCAAATGGCCAGTGACTTTATGAGGAAATGTTCAAGCTTATTGGTAACCAAGAAAATATTGTCGGGGGGTGGGGGGGTGGCAGGGGAGATGGGAAGAGATGGGAAGGGGAAACAAAGGAGGAGGCAACAGTGCTTGATAAGAAATGTACTCATTTGGGCTGGGAAGGTGGCTCAGTGGTAGAGCACTTGCCTTGCATGCCTGAGGCCCTGCATTCGATTTCTCAGCACCAAATAAGCAAAAAGAAAAAAGCCGGAAGTGGCGCTGTGGCTCAAGTGGTAGAACATTAGCTTTGAGCTGAAGAGCTGAGGGACAGTGCCCAGGCCCCATGACCGGACCCCCCCCCACCAAAAAAAAAAGAAAGAAAAGAAATGTACTCATTACCTTGCCCATGTAATTGCAACCCCTCTCTACGGTATTTTAAGACAATATTGTCTTAAGAAGAAAGAAACAAGCCAGAGACCAGTAGCTCATAACTACAATCCTAGCTACTAAGATGGCTGAGATCTGAGAGTGACAGTTCAAAGCCAGCCTAGACAGGAGCATCCATGAAACTCTTACCTTCAATTAACCACCAAAAGGCCAGAAGTGAAGCTCGAGTGGTGGAGCAGCCTTGAAGGAAAAAGTGAGAGTAAGAGGATCTGAGTTCACGCCCCAGTATTGGCTGGCACACAAAGAAGTTTAAAATCCCACACATATCCTAAGCTGCATGCTCTGCCCATCGTGCAATAAAATTAAAAATCCGTGATGACTTTATTTCTTTTTTTTCCTTTTTTTCTTTTTTTATTGGTCGTGGAGCCAGAACTCTGGGCCTGGGTGCTGTCCCTAAGCTCTTCAGCTGTAGACCAACTTGAGCCTCAGCCTCACTTCCAGCGTTTTCTGCTTATGTGGTGCTGAGGAATTGAATCTAGGGCCTCATGCATGCAAGGCAAGCGCTCTACCACTGAGCCACCTTCCCAGCCCCCCCTGCCCCCCCCGTGATGACTTTAAATGAAAATAAAGCATAACTCATTAAAATACAAATTGTATTAAAATTTATAATATAGGCAACAATGCTTGATAAGAAATGTACTCATTACCTTGCCCATGTAATTGTAATCCCTCTGTATGGTATTTTCACAATAAAAAAAAACAGTTAAAAAAAAGTTTATAATATAATAAGAACAATTAAATAGAGGGGAAAAAACTTTTAGAGAAATTCCCTTAAGGCAAAATGAAAGAAAATATCTACAAGTCTATAGAACATACTTGGCAATTGACTAAACTTTATGCTTCAAGCAGATGTCCCAAGAGAAAAATCAAATGTTGAAAGAAATCATTATCACTATGTTAATCTTGGAAATGAATAGTAATGGTAGACAAATAGGAGATCTTTACTTAGCATTTGTCACAGAACATTCCAGACAGGTTGAAGACATTCATTCGCACTCATGCAACCATTTTTTAAAAACCACAACACAAGAAGGTAAAAATGTTACTTGCTCCATCCGCTGAGGTGCTAGTGTGGGAACTAAGTATGAGGTTCAGGGCAGACAGACTTCTGAGTTTCGGCCCCACCTGAAGTGTTTACTCATATATTAAACATTTTCTGAGCTCAGTTTCTTATCTGTACCAAGTCAGCAAAAAAACCCAGTTCACAAAAGTCCAAGCCACTCTGTGATCTTTACTTTGAGCCTCCATAGTGGACTTGCCCAGCCTGGGCATTGGGGAGCAGTTGGGATCAAAAGAGACCAGATGTCTGTCCTCCAGCGATTGATGGCCCTTGGGAACAGAGACCTGAATCAAATGACCACATAGAGGAAAATAGAAGAGACTATGAGGATATAATACATTACATTGGTAACATCTGTATGTAACCATAAAAGAGAGCAAGGGAATGGAAGAAAATGGCAAGTAAACATGAGAAATAATAGCATCAAAGTATGTATTAATCTAGGGCTGGGGCATGGCTCAATTGGTAGAGTGTCTACCTAAGTTCAAATCCCAATACTGTGTGTGTGTGTGTGTGTGTGTGTGTGTGTGTGTGTGTGTGTGTGTGTGTACATATGAAATAAATATTTGAGAAGGTCCTAAGAAACTACAGGAAGACTAAGGGAAGAGAGGATTTCTGGTAAATACGAAGATGCAGTACCTAGTGTTAACATTAGAAAAGAGAACATTAATATATACCCATCCAAGCCCATAAAAGAATCATCATGGTCTGGGAAGGTAGCTCAGTGGTAGAGTGCTTGCCTCGCATGCATGAGGCCCTGGGTTCAATTCCTCAGCACCACATAAACAAAAAAGCTGGAAGTGGCACTGTGGCTCAAGTGGTAGAGCGCTAGCCTTGAGCTGAAGGACAGCACCCAGACCCAGAGTTCCGGCCCCATGACCAACCCCCCCCCAAAAAAAAAGAAGGAAGGAAGGAAGGAAGGAAAGAAGGAAGGGAGGGAGGGAGGGAAGGAAGAAAGGAAGGAAGGGTAAAGGGCAGATTGATGTAGGAGGGAGGGAAGGAAGCAAGCAAGGAAGGAAGGAAACAAGGAAGGGAGAAAAGACAGGCAGGAAGGAAAAAGGAAGGGAGGGAGGGAAGGCAGGAAGGTAGTCAGGAAGGGAGGAGGGAGGGAGGAAGGGAGAGAAGGAAGGCAATCAGGAAGGGAGGGAGGGAAGGGAAAAAATTGATTAAAAAAATGTTCATCATTCCACCCAAGTAAGTTCAACATTGTCCAAGTCATCTTGATGCTGGATTCTTTGGGCTCAACCTGAGGTTTCCAAGTGTGTAAGACAGATGTGTTCAGGGCTCACAGAGCCAGCCGGAACAGCTGTCCCAGGCTCCTGGCCTGCAAAGCTGGGTGTGTCTTATCACATGAGCTCATGTGAAAGGCCCAAGCCTCCAGGTCCCCAGCGAACACTTGCCATTCTTTTCCTGTCACCACCTGGCTCTGCGCTTGTGCCCATGAACTCCCTATGGCTGGGCAAGTCCTCTTGGGTCAGCTAACTGCCAGGGGCAGCTCCTTTCCTGGAATCTTGTCTCTGCCCTGGGCCCAGGAGTCACAGCTGCTCTCATTCCTCCCCCATGGTCCCATGCAGAACAAAGAATTATGTGCACTTAACCTCTGCCCTGGGTAGTGGAGTGGGGGGTTGAACAGGTTCTCCCACCCCAACCCTCCTCCACAGTGATGCCTGGCCCTTAGTCTGGAGTCTGCTTAGCCACTGAAACCAGGCAGACCCCACCTAGATTCCAGGCCCTGCTTTTGTCTGAGACGCTGTCTTAGTGCTGTCTGTCCTGTCTCAAACCCAGACTTTTCTTCTGCCCTGTGCCAGGGGCCACCTCTAGAAAGGTGTCAGCCAGAGGAGGCACTCAGGGTAGAGAGGTAAAGATCCTGGAAAGATCCTCCTCCATGCAGCCCATCAAGGTAAAAAGGATCTGGCCTCAGGGTCCTGTGCACAGTGCACAGCAGGATTTGTCCAGGTAAGTCCGAGCTGGTTCATTCATCCGATTGGCTGTGAGGTGCTAGAGGTTCTACCTTCAGCCAGGCTAGGAATCTGATGTGAGTCATAGCCATCCTGTTCTCCAGGATGACCAAAGAGAGCCAGCCCTCCTGCCTTGCTCTGTTCCTGCAGTGGGATCCTCATGTTTTATACTTCCAGATCATTGCCCTGGCTTACTTCTTCCACCTCGGATGCTGACCAAAGACCCTTTAACCCACAGCAACCACAAAGGGCCGGTTTTCTAACTCTTCTTACAGCCACAAGATTCCCAACCAGTCTGTCTCCATCCTTTCCAGACCTCCCAGAAATCAAATAGGGGAAAAAAAAAATGGAATGAAGGGACAGTGAGGTCCCAGAGAAATGGCTGCTGACAGATCTGACAAAGGCCCCAGAACATGGAGGTTCCCCCTCCCTTCAAAAATGGCCAGTGGTGGTGGAGGAGCTGCGTGGATTGTCTGCCAAGCCACACACCACATTCCCACGGGAGCCGCACGCGCAGGGTGGAGACAGCTGTCCTCTCTCGGCAGATGTTCCCCGGGGAAGCTCAAACACACTTCCCAGACCGTCTTCCTTACTCCCTGGCAGACAGCCAGCTCGCCTGGTAGGCCTGGACAGCCTGGGCAGGCCGGTGCAACTGAGGGCGGATCAGGGAATGGGTTGGAGCCTCCACAGCCCTGTCTGTAAATTGGAGCCGTTAATGGCTTTATCAGACCTAGCTTGCTTGCTTGCTTGCTTGCTTTCTTCCTTTCTTTTTGTCATGGAGCTTGAATTCAGGGCCTGGGCACTGTCCCTGAACTCTTGCTCAAGGCTAGCGCTCTACCACTTTGAGCCACAGCACCACTTCCAGTTTTTGAGTGCTTAATTGGAGGCAAGAGTCTCATAGAGACTTTTCCACCTGGGCTGGCTTTGAACCCCGATCCTCAGATCTCAGCCTCCTGAGTAGCTAGGATTACAGGCATGAGCCACCGGCATCCGGCTCAGACCAGAGCCTGCCCCTTTCCCTGCTCTTCCTGAGGCCAGGCCCCATGCTGGCTCCCATGGCTGTGCTTTTACTGATCACCCACAATTCACCAGACTGTGGAGAGCTGGGGCTGCTGAGATAAGCGAGGGAGTCCCCGGAGCAGCTGAGAAGAGAGAAGGAACTCTCAGTGGTAATATGGCTGTGATGGTGCCATGTTCAGGGAACTGGGAGGCCCCACGGCTGTGCTAAACCCAAAGGAGGAGCCTGGAGAAGCCAGCAGCAGGGGCATGGTCACAGAGAAGAAACAGCCTGGAGGCTTGGTAGAACCTGGGTCTGATTCAGAGCGAGGATTTTAGGTAGCTCACTCATTTGGACTCCTGGCCAGGCCTTTTGACAAGATACCGTAACTGATGGTAGCATATCTTCCAGAGGCCTCACATTCTAGAAGGTTCTCAGTGATCAAGCCCACCTCCACCATCCCCATTCCTAGCCAGATAGCTGTCTATGGCTGTACACTGGAGCCACATGGGAAACCCAAAGGCAAGCTGAGACCCAAGTAGGGCCTTGCATCTGGAGGTCTTTGGTCAGGTCTGAAGGATAGTATTTAGTCCCTTGGAGTCCACATCCCCAGGGCAAGCACCTGCCATCCAGGTCTAACACCCTCTCTCTCATTACTGTCTCTGAGCTGCACCTGCAATCCTCCCTGTGCCCTCCTGGTTTCTGGATCCTCTTACAGCACTTCACTTGCCACACTGTTTCTCTATGCTCAGCAAAGCTTCTTCTGCTTGAGAAACACATTGAGGCCCAATGGGGCTAAGAAGTTAGAAATATTTGTTTAATTTAGTCATGTGTAGGAGCATATGTTGCATTCATCTTACCTAAGCCAATGCTCCAGAAACTAATTCAGGAAGTATCTGAGTCTAGAGAGGCAGTGCAAGACCTTTAATCATCCCTTTCGCATAATTTAAAACAGGATTTTTGAAGACAACAGAGTTAGTTAGCACAGTCTGCCTGGACCCGGTCACCAAACATTGTCTTCATGATTCTCTCTGCTGTTTCCAGACAGGAACCACCTGGTCCCCCCAATTTTGCCACCTTTCTCATTGTCTTCTTTGTTCTGTTATCTATTGCTGAAGGAAGAAAGCCAGGAGGCTTCCGGGTGTCCTCACGTGGATATCAGAGGTAAAAAGGAGAATAATGGGACTCTGGAAGAATAACCATTCCAAGGATAAGGTGTAGACACATCCAGATTCTGGTGGCTCACGCCTGCAACCCTAGCTACTCAGGAGACTGAGACCTGAAGATTTTACTTTGAAGCCAACCAGGACACAAAAGTCTATGCAACTATTATCTCCAATAAACTACCAAAAAAATGGGAAGGCTGGAAGTGTGGCTCAAATGGTAGCGCACTAGCCTTGAGTAAAAAAAGCTCAGGGACAGTGCCCAGGCTCTGAGTTCAAGCCCCAGGACTAACACACACAGACACACAGACACACACACACACACACAGACACACACACACACACACAGACACACACACACACACACTGTTGGGCAAGTTCAGCAGTGGACCCTAAGAGCATGGCATGCTGGGGACCATTCTGGAGCTGATGTAAGTATAGAGATGACTGAAGTAGGAAACAGATGGGTTAAAAGGACACTGGGCAGTCACAAGACTTAGAAATAACACACAGGCTTGGAAACAGAGCCATCCAAGGAAGACCTCCAGGCAATGGCTGGTGACATTTATGAGAACATTCATGTATATGACAGCCCAGACACAGGCCTACTACCACCCACTCCAGAAACTGCTCCAGCAGAGTCCCTGAGATTGCCCAGTAGTCTGGCTTCTCTGGCACCAGCACACTTGATTGGAAATCTGGAACTGGGGCATGAGAATGGGGGTGATCCAGGTCATAAACCATCTGTGGGGATGCCTGGAAAAGCAAACTGTGGGGTTTTCAGCTTCTCCAGTGGCCAAGAAGCAGGCTGACACATGCTGGCTCCTCAGAGAGCCTCTGCCCTTTACCACCTCCACACAGACCAAGATCCCAACCACCACTTGCCACGAAGCTCTTGACCCCACTCAACTCTTGTCTGGAGCTTCCTTCCTGTCGCAAGGCAAAGCAGGCCAAAAAGTGAGGGGAAGGACCCTTCTTGCCAGATGCAGGCTGAGACCCAAGGGATCTCGCTGAGCAAACTCAGAGGCAGATTTGTTGTAAGATGTTACTTACTGGGCATGGATACAAAAAGTTATGTTTCCTCCAGCCCTGGCAGGTATCTGGCTTGGTCTCCTTTCTCTCTCTCTCTCCTTCTCTCTCTCTCTCTCTCTCTCTCTCTCTCTCTCTCTCTCTCTCTCTCTCTCTCTCTCTCTCCTTCTCTCTGCCTCTCTCTGCCTCTCTGCCTCCCCCCCTTCATGTTTTTTTTGTCATTTTCCTTTTAGAATCTGACCCTCACAAGAGAGCAGTGACTGATAGCATATTCATGGGATAGAAATCTGGAGAGAACTTTCTGGCTTGGAAAACCCAGACATGTGGCTCTCTCAAGCTGATTTGTGGCTCTGGCTCCTGGCAAGGCCATCCCATCAGCCCATCACTCCTTTTGGGAAGCGGCCAAGTTAAGGGGCATCTGTAAGATACTCTCGGCCCCTTCCATTCTCAAGGAGAAACTCCCATCTTTGAAGATGGTGGTCTCCAAATCTGAAACAACAGCTCCAAGATTGAGCAAAAAGTAGCCTCTTCCAGATCCAAACCAAAAACGGGGGCTTGCTGCTGGGACTCCCCCCCCCCCCGTTTCACCCCCCCCAGAACAGCAAAGGAATGGCTCACTGCTTAGATATCTCCACAGGACCCACGTTTTGCCAGAGCCCAGCCAAGGCAAGCCTTCTTCCCAAGAGCAGAGAGCCTGGCAGCAAACCCGTTTCCTCAGCAAACATCTGGCGTGTGGGCTCCATGCAGACACTGAGGTGCTGAGCCGGCCCCTCTCCCTCTACCCTGCTCCCTTTCTCAGGGATTAAGCCGTAACCCTTGCACCTCTCACCTGACTGTTGACAGCCAGATGGGGAGCAGTTGTCCCTCCAAAGGAACTAAGTCTTATCTCTTGAGGGTCTATCTTTTTGATGAATAAAAAGGAGAAAAAAGAAAGAAAGAAAGAAAGAAAGAAAGAAAGAAAGAAAGAAAGAAAGAAAGAAAGAAAGAAAGAAAGAAAGAAAGGAAGGAAGGAAGGAAGGAAGGAAGAAAGGGATAAACTCTGACGTCATGGGCCTGCGTAGGACAGAGGAGTTGGAGGCCATCTGGAGCAGGTGCTGGCAGGGCTCCTGGGAAAGAGGAAGGAGTGCAGCTGCCTTGTCAGGTGGGGGTGTCCTAGGTCAGAAAAAGACTCAAAGCTTTCCTGGAATTTCTGGCCTCTGAAGAATGATGATGCCTCCTTGGCTTCCAGCTCCACTCTGAAGGTCAAGAGAGGCACAGGTATTGAGAGCTAAGGTGTCAAGTGCGAGGAGACCCAGCCGGGCCTCTGCATCCCCAGAAAGCCTGCACTGCACTACAGTCCCAAGTGGTGTGAGGAGCCACTGGGTGTGAGTGTGCACACGCAGATCCCGCATCTGCCCCAGCTGCTTCCTACTGCCTTTGCCAGATTCCCTCCCTCCCTGTCCAGGAGGCAAGGATGGCCTTTTCCCAATTACAGGTGGTGAAACTGAAGGCTCTGAGCAGTGATGGGACTTGGCCAGGGTCCCATTGCAATATCCCTGCCCAGCCTCCCTGAGAACTGCTCACGTAGCCACCTCTTTGAGAAGTTACACAGCTGGAAGGGAGCCCCAGGATGAAATAATCACCCAAGAACACAGATGGGCTGCTAGGCAGTCCTCCACCTTGGAGGGCCTGGGAAGTGCCCCTGCTGCCCCTGGGCCAGGAGAGGGCGCTGCTGCCTGCAGTTCCTGCCCAGCTCCTGAGAAGATGCTGATCCTGTCCAGGCAGCCTTGCCCAGAAGCTTTGCACACCTGTTTCAACCCAGACACCTCCAAGGGGGCCCACTCTCATTCTCCATTCATCCTGGTACTGGACAGGACAGCGCCTGACCCAAGAAGGGCCTCCTGTGATGGATCTTACCTTCCCCCTATTGATGAAGGGTAAAGAGTAAAGACAGGGCTGGGAAGGTGGCTTCGTGGTAGAGTGCTTGCCTAGCATGCATACACAGAAAAAGCCTGAAGTGGCGCTGTGGCTCAAGTGGTAGACCACTAGCCTTGAGCAAAAGAAGCTCAGGGACAGTGCCCAGGCCCTGAGTTCAAGCCCCAGGACTGGCAAAAAAAAAAAAAAGAAAAAAAAAGAGCAAAGGCAGCCCTCCCTGCCATGCATCCTGCCATTGGAGGTAGCTTCAGACCTCAGTATTGCCTCTCCCCAGTCTGCCTCCTCTGGGACTACCGGAAGCCCCACTAGTCTACCTACTTCAGAGACTGCACGGGCCTCCTACCTGCTCTGCTCACTGGGTCACCCCTTAGCAAGCTTCTAATTTGATTTTTTTTCCTTGGATGGTACCTTCTGAAACATTTCATCATTAGCTGATCTGTTTTCTTTCTTTCTTTTTTTTTTTTGGGGGGGGGGGGTCCAGTCATGGGACCTGAACTCTGGGCCTGGGCACTGTCCCTCAGCTCTTCAGCTCAAGGCTAGCGCTCTACCACTTGAGCCACAACACCACTTCCAGCTTTTTTCTTTTTGCTTATGGGGTGCTGAGGAATCGAACCCAGGGCCTCATGCATGCAAGGCAAGCGCTCTACCACTGAGCCACCTTCCCAGTCCTTGCCAATCTGTTTTCAATCTAGGTTCTTTTGTCTTTCCCTCTTTCCCTGTGTGTCAAGCTCGGCACAGATTTGTCCTGTTCCAGGAAGCCCACCCTGCTGGGTCAAGGAGCCCTTTGGGGTAGCCTCATCCCCGATGCTGTCCTTGGCAGCTGACAAAGCCAGTGCCTACTTCATGGGGGTTCTTCCTGTTGAGATGGGGCTCAAAGTGGTTTCTGAGCAAGCTGAGGGGATGGATGTTCTGCAGATACTTAGAGGATCCGTGAGTGACAAATGACAGAGCACCCTACAGACACTGTCAGGGCCGCAGGGTCCAGTGGCTTTTGCTCCCTCCTCTGCCATCAGGAACTTTAGCACCAAAGCTCCAACATCATGCCTGGAACAGTTTCAGCACCAGTCATTGGGAAAAGGCCTTTCCTGCCTCCCGGACAGAGATGGAGGGAATCTTGCTCTGTGAGTCAACCCTCCCTCATCCCCACCAGGTCCCTGGAGCCAGAGGTGAAAGAAGTAGACTTCCCAAGGGAAAGGCAGCTGGAATCTCAAATCCAGGCTCAGGAAGGAAACAGGGAGCATAAAACCTTCTGGTATGTGGATTCCATACCTCCCAGAAGGTCCCTGAAGCCCAGTCCTGGACATCCTGTCACCCAGCTGTCACCCAGCTAGGTGGAGCTGCTCCTAATCCCCCTCCACACAGGGAAATGGAGAGTAGAGTGTAGGAGCTTCCACAGTTTCAAGACTCAAAATGAAGACCTAGATAGTTGCTAATCCATCACTAAAGGTGTCCAAGAATATAGAAGACAGAAAGGACTCATCTATAGGCATTCAGAAGGAGAGAGTCATGGGCACTTGAAGGTTCCAAACCTTAATGGTCTCTTCATAAGGGGCCATTAGAAGGTATTGCTGATGTCCCCTGGACACAGGGACAAATGAGGCAAGTATCAGAGAAGCTGGGATGGTACTATCTCTCTCTGTCCCACAGCCCACTTGGAGATCCCTCCTCTTTCCTCCTTCCTGCTCTCTTCCCGTCTCAAGCACAGTGTCACTCTATGAGTTGTTAAACCTGCAGAACTGACCAAGGACATCACGTTCATGTCTGGATCTTCCTCGAAGGAGTCTGCCATCCCAGACTCAAATTTCACCTGCCATCCCAGACTCAAATTTCACCTGTGAATTGCTTCCTGGACCAAGGGAAGGATGGGGAAGCCAGACACTGGTGCCTTACACCTGTAATCCTAGCTACTCAGGACACAGAGATCTGAAGATGGCTGTTCAAAGCCACCCCTGGCAGGAAAGTCTGTGAGATTCTGATCTCCAACTAACCACCAAAAAGCCAGAAGTGGAGTTGTGGTTCAAATGGTAAGATGCTAGCCTTGAACGGAATGCAAAGGGATAGCACCCAGCCTCAGCATTCAAGTCCCAGTACCCACACTAAAAGGGGGAAAAAAGGAGGGGGGGGCCGTTCAAGGGAGCTATTGAACCCTGAAAAGGGGAACGGGAAAGGGGAAAACAGGGAGGCAGCACTGCAGACAGGCCGACCTTGCTTCCTCAGTCCCAGGGCCTGGCTTTGTGGCCATGCTACCCGGGGAGCACCTGGTTCTCCAGGTCCAGGGGCCTCTGCTGTCCTCCACCCTGGGGTGCTTCCTCCTTTTCCTGAGAAAGCCAATTCTGCCCACGGGACTCAGTCTCAGCCTCAATATTCATTTTCCCCTCTGCGCACCCTGCTCAGCAGAAGGGACAGAGATCCAGGCTTTTCTGCCTCCTTGTAAATCCCGGGGGAATCTTAGACTGGGAGGGACCGAGGCGCCCAGGGCAGGGAGAGGAAGTGGAGAGAGGGTGCCTGTACAGCGCCAGATGCGATGTGCCCACCCGTGTCGGCTCAGGGAGGGTAGCGTGGGGTTGGCGATGGGCCAAGTCCACCAGTGCTCGGGAATCTGCAGCGGCTCCCATCCCGCAGCCCTCGGATGGACCCCGGTGGGGTCAGTTGCCCACGGGTCTGCACAGCCAGAAGCCAACAGCCGGGTCAAACCCAAGAACGTTCTGGGCGGCTGGTGGGGTCAACTCCAAATTTAGAGCAGTGGAGGACTGACGTTGCCACCGCGCGCGCACGGGCACACGCCTGTGCCTTGCGGGTGCGCTGGCAGCCCTTTCGCTTCCCCGCTCACGCTCCAACACTCGGGCTGCGGAGACACTTACACTCGTGACCCGAGCAGGCTCGCCCCTCCCCGGGCCGTCCCTCCGGAAAGCCCGCTCTCCCTGAGCCTCCCGCAGGGAGCTCCTGGCCCCATCCTCTGCCTCCACCATCGGGCAGTCTGCGCTCGCACCGGGACCAGCAAGCGAGAGACGCGGGCAGGCCGCGCCCGGGAGGGTCCCCTACCCACCCACCCCAACATGTTTAGAAACAAGGCAGATCTGCGTGGACTTCGCAGAGCAAGTTTCTACTGGTTCCGTGATTTGAGATAAGAGATTTAATTCCTCTAAGCCTGCCTTTGCACCTGCAAGGAGGAACGAGGCTGCCTTCCAGGTAGAGCGCGCGTGGGCACCGCGGCCGGGGCGCACCGGGGCCTGGGCGCACCGGGACTCGGGCGCACCGACGCTTGCAAAACTAGTGCGCGCGCTCTCGGCAGATGGGCTTCCCCTGCGAACCACTTTACGGCTCGGAAGGCACTGGGAGTCGGCCCGCCGAGCCGCGGGATCCTCTGGAGGTGGGATGTGGGTGGGGGCAGCCCCCTCCTGGCCCTCGGTTCGGCCGCGTGCGCCGTGCCATTGGCCCCCGCGGCCCGGTGGGCGGGAGGATGACATCAGCGGCAGGTTGGATTATAAAAGGCACGAGCGGAGCCACGGGCTCAGAGCGCACCCAGCCGGCGCCACGCAGCACCGGGGCCCGCGCTCGTCCTGCAGCCCGGCCAGCCCGCTCCGCACTCGCCTGCCCGCCGGCCCGCCTGCCCCCAGGGCGACCCTGCTGGGGGAGCCATCGTCCGCGCCCCTCGACCGCACCGGCACCATGCACCTCTCTCAGCTGCTCGCCTGCGCCCTGCTGCTCACGCTGCTCTCGCTCTGGCCCTCGGAGGCCAAGCCCGGGGCGCCACCAAAGGTGGGAGCTGGTGCGGGGGGGACTCTGAGCCCGGCGAGGGGCGCGGGAGGCTGCGCGCCGGGGAGGACGTGGCGCACGGGGAGGGGAGGGAGGGCGGGAAGACTGCCCTCTCCCCCCCTTTCCCGCCCTCTCCTCCGACGTGTGTCCTCGCAGCCGGGACTCTGGGAGGGGGGGGCTGTCACCCACACCCCACACCCCGCAACCTCGGGAGCGCGTCGGCACTTTGGCGGCCCCAAGCCCACTGCGTGTTGCGCAGCTCCGCAAGTGGCAGAGCTACAAAAGCGAGGCGCAGGGTAGGCCCCCCCCCCCCGGAAAGAACGGACAACTGCAGCCAGCCTCGTGGCAGGTGGATGCCAGGGCAAAGTGTCCGGCGTCGGAGGGGACGCGCTCGGGGCGAGGAGGGCCGGCCGCTCCGCGCGGCCGGGCGGGGCCCCTCCGGGTCACCTGCGCCCCCGACCCGAGCGCCGGTTCACCCGCCCGCCCTCCTCTCCCACAGGCCCCGCGAACCCCACCAGGGGAGGAGACGGCCGAGCCTCAGGCTTCGGGCGGCGGACAGAAGAAGGGCGACAAGACTCCCGGAGGCGGCGGCGCCAACCTCAAGGGCGACCGATCGCGACTGCTCCGGGACCTGCGCGTGGACACCAAGTCGCGGGCGGCGTGGGCCCGCCTTCTGCACGAGCACCCCAACGCGCGCAAGTACAAAGGAGCCAACAAGAAGGGCTTGTCCAAAGGCTGCTTCGGCCTCAAGCTGGACCGGATCGGCTCCATGAGCGGCCTGGGATGCTAGTGCGGCGACCCCTGGCGGCGGTGAGTACCCCGGGCCCGGCGGCGGGGCCGCCCGGGCACCTGGCTGGCTGATGCCCCGCGGTGGGACCCATCCGCCTCCCCAGCCGCTCCTGATGCGGGATGAGGTGCGCACTAGGCATTTTCCCTGGCACCCCAGTTGTCCTCCCATTTCACAGAAAGCGAAGGTCGGGCCAGTTGGAAATGGCTCTCCCTCGATGAACCCATCTGACTTCCCGAGGAACAGCAACAGGCTTAGGGACCCCCGGCCACCCTAGAACCACAAGTCGGCCAGAAGCATTGGCCCAACCATTACGGGAGCTGTAGGGAGATTCTGGGTTTGGGACTGCGTTCCCAAGCTCACGCTGTGCCCGTGGCAGCCACGTTTCCAAGAGCCCCGTGACGCGGGACAGGTGTGGAGCCAGACTTGCCCCTCACAGGACAGAGAGTGGCCTCGTGGGCAGCACTCGCGTGCCCTCCTGCTTGGGACATTCTGATTCTTGCTGTGGGCAAACTGGTCTGTCCAGGGTGCTGATGCCGCTTGGCTGTGTGGCTCCAGGCGCCAGCCTCGGTGTCTGTGACCCTATTTTATAACAAACTAAATCTCTCTCTTTTTTGGGCCACAATCTCAAACTCAAAATGTCCCAAACGAGTTCTTTACTAGCCCTAACCCCCACCTCCAAACTGTGCTCTGGGCCTCGGGTCTCTAGCACAGCTTCCTTTCCACCCCGAGCTTGCAAGTTCAGTCTTAGCAGCCGTCCCTGCTGTGGTAGCAATATACTGCTGCAAAGACACATCCCCACCCACCCCCTGCTGCCCTTCCTTCACCTCCACTAGCGCTGCCCACCCGTGCTGCGGGGCTGCCTCAGGGATTAACAACATCTGACATGACAGGTGCATGAGGGTCAGGCTCCTCCTGCTGCTCCTAGCTCTTACCTCTGCTCTAGCTGCTTCCCTTGCCTGTCTTACACCCTGTCTATTGCCCCAGGCCTGAGAAACCTGTTTTCCCCACCCTGAAGGTCTGATCAGTGGCCACAGTCTTCTCCCAGGGGGAAACAAGAGCCCCTCCCTGGCATCTTGCCTAGGTCTGTTATACTGCACGGGACAGATTTTCTTGGGAGGCTTATTAATTCATGAGCAACTTACATGTCACGTGCTGGCATAAGGCTACCTAGGACCCAGATCATACCCAAAGGGTTTTAGAAATATTCATCATTGAACAGAGAAGTCTACACACCAGCTCATTGGTCTACCAATTGCCACCCACCTGAGGTGAAGCTGGCCACCTTCCTCTCCGCAGCCAGAGTTGACAGAGCTGTGTGCGTCTCCCCGATTCTGTACTCTTCACTCATCTGTGATCTCAACTCCCCCTACACTTGAGAGCAAAGATTATGGCACTTGGAGGCTAACGTTAATTATGACGTCCTTTGCGCTCTTCTCTCCTGTATAAATAACAGAGGTGGAGACAAAGGCCTTAAATATTCAGCTGATAATTTAGGCACCACGATCCAACTTCAGGATCTAAGTAAGAGTTAGGTATGCTTCTCTGGGTTAGAGCCTGGGATGAGCTCCCCCACCCCCAAGAGAGGGTGGCCACCTGGATGGTGAGGTAGAGGGGATCCAAATGGCTAAGACTTCTATATCCCATAACTAGGGAAGGGCATCAGTCTCCTGGAAGTTTTCTTAGCCTCTTGGAACCCCTAATGTCAACAGTCTTAGCCTTCTCCCTGCCCCCCCTCCCTAGCAACAGGGCAGATCACCCCTACCTGCAGGCATCTGGCCTTAAAGAAAAGACAGTGTAAGTTTTTCATACTGATGAAAACTCTCAAGAGGTCGTGGCCATTTCTCCACTTAGGTTGACTTTGGCTCCAAACATCATCTTAATGATGGTTGAGGACGGTTGTAGGACTTGATTATAAAATACTAATGACAGAGACAGGGCATGGCCGAGACCTCAGTGTAAATTTTACCCTGGAGTCCAGAGATTAAAAATATTTCAGCCTGGTGCCAGTGGCTAGCACCTGTAATTAGCTACTCAGGAGGCTGAGATCTGAGGATCACAGTTAAAGCCAGCCCCGGCAAGGAAAGTCTGTGAGTCTCTTATCTCTAATAAACCACCAGAAAACTGGAAGTGGCACTGTGGCTTAAGTGGTAGAGCACTTGCCATGGACTGAAGAGCCCAGGCCCAGAGTTCAAGCCCCTGAACTGACAAAAAAAAAAAACTCAGCCAAAATAGCTAGAGGGAGAGATGGGGAGAGCTGACCCAGTCAGTTCATGCTCAGTGCCTATGTGCGTGCGGCCTTCCCTGTCACAGAACCTGGCGTGCGTGCACACACACACACATTAGCAGGCACTAATACACTTGGTACACACCTTCATGCCATCCTGATCTCAACCTACAACCCATGTGCCCAGCTGCTGTTGGAGGCCAGTCCCCTGCTTCTGAAGGGGATCCTGAGCCAGCTGCTTTCTTTGATGAAGCCAGCATGGAAAGGAAATAAATGCTCTTTCCTGATTGACAGCCGTGACCCAGACACTGCCAATGCCTAATACGTGGTCCTCTGCTGACGCCCCACACCAGCCCTGGGAGGTGGCTATTATCTATTTTATGGGTGAGCCCAAAGCTACTCAGGATCACCTGGGGAGTCGAGGTCAGAATTGGAATTTAAGTCTAGAAATTCCAGCTCTCCAGATAATTTTCCTTCTCTGACCCTCCATGGCCACCAAGATACACAGGCAACAAGAGGAGCTTACCGAAGGTTTGCAGTGGAGTTTAAAAAAGAAAAGAAAAGATGGAGGAGGAGTCCCTTTCTTTCCCTCACTGTGCCTTACTCAGGGCCTAAGGCAGTCTGTAGTTAACTGGAGTGCAGGAAGGCTAGGCTGGCGGACGGTATGGTTCCACCTGTGCCAGGGCAGCCCAGCACCAAGGGCATAGCAGATGAAGGCCTGAAGGAGGCCAGAATGGAAGGCCTTCCCCTCTACTGGAAGGCCTATATCAGGGGGTGATAGGGCAAAGGTAGAGGGTCTTTGTCTCCTATTGCTGTGGGAAAAGGGAGGAAGCTTCTAGAACGGTACTGTAGGCTAGGCTTTCTCAGCTAAGAGTCCAGAATTGAGTGTCCTGTGTCCACTCTCTTTCAGGATTGGAAACTGCTTTACCAGCTGAGGTCATCCTTGGTCATCAGCCTCCAGCATCTGGAAACACCTCCAAACGCAATGTGGCTTTTACATTTCTTTTCTTTTTTTTCCCCTTGGTACTGGGAATACACAACACCAGCTGTTTTATTATTATTTGGGGAGGGGAGGGCATGAGTTTATTGTTTGGATTTTTTTGAAAATGAAAAATAAAAAGTTATATTATATATATATATTACATACATGAAACACACCTACACCGACTTGATGACGAGGGGCAGTTTTTAAAAGACTGACAGAACCAGCTGTAAGACATTGCTGTTTGTAAATTCATGTCATGCATAAATGTATTTATGTTGTAAAGCTATTTATATTGTTTATAAAGAGATATTTATAAAAATTTTATTTATGTAACTAAATGAAAAAAGCCAATCATTGTAATGTTTTTGTCCTAACTAGTTGAAAAACTGTAAAAAAAAAAAAAAAACAAAAAAACAAAAAAGGAAAACAAAAACAAAAAAAAGTCATTCCATGAACATCTTGAAAACTGTCTTTATTTATATTTTGTTTAATTAGTTATCAGGCCTTAGTCTGAGGCAAAGAGAGAGTGAGACCAAGTATTTGCCTACAAATGTATCTTTCGCCTTCACAACTGTGGATTGATATGTATCGGAATCCCCTTGGGGCCCAGCGCAGTGCTTCTCACCTGTCATCCTAGCTATTCAGGAGGCTGACCTCTGAGGATCAAGGTTTGAAGCCAGCCCAGCCAGAAAAGTCCATGAGACTCATCTCCATTACCACCACCACCCCCCCCCCCAAAAAAAGCCAGAAGTGGAGCTGTGGCTCAAGTAGAGCACTAGCCTTGAGCATAAAAGCTCAGGAATCGTGCCCAGGCTATAAATTCAAGCCCCAGTACCTGCATTCATTCATATTCTCTCTGCTCTCTCTCTCCTTCTCCCTCTTCTCCTTCTCCCTCTCCCTCTCTCTTTCTGTCTCTTTCTGTCTCTGTCTGTATGTCTCTGTCTCTGTCTCTTTGTCTCTGTCTCTCTCACTCCCTCTTTCTCTCTCTCTCTCTTTCTCTCTCTCTCTCTCTCTCTCTCTCTCTCTCTCTCTCTCTCTCTCTCACACACACACACACACACACACACACACACACACAAACTCTTAGTTATCTGGAGATAACTTTTTTGCCCAGTCTGGCTTTGAACTGTAGTCCTCAAATCTGTCTCCTGGGTAGTAGAATTACAGATATGAGCCACCGATGCTGGGCTTCGGGTAGGTCTCCTCTATATACCGTTCCCAAAGCCTGGGCTGTAGGGTTAGTCCTCTACAATTGTAGGGTAGTCCCCTACAATCTCTTGATGACTGCCTGCCATGGACAGCTTGGGAGCCTGAGACTGGACCTGGAGGAGATCCAGGCTACCAGATTTCCCATGGTGCAATGCGGGGTGTGCTTTGTAAGGGGGTTGTGGCTATTCTTTTCACTTGAAGCTGTTAACAATTAAGCCCCATGGAGTCTTGAAAGGAAATCATGAATAATGATTTTGAATTTATGAATATAATTTAGATTAGAATCTTTTCCTGAAACCAGCAGGAAACGTAACTAATTTGGAGATAGGTAATGTCAGTTACATCCTCCACTCAGCAATCGCCCTGTGCAGCCTTCCCATCCAATGACCCGGGGAGGGGAAGGCAGGAAGGAGCCTGAAGAGCCTTTTGGGCTGCTGGCATTGGGTAGCTTGGGGGTACTTTGCTCAAGGAACTTGGGCGCTGCATGGCTCTGTGGCCATGAAATCAGCAGGTCTGGAAGAAGAGTTTCAGAAAACGAAAAAAACAAAACCTGTCCCCGGGGAGATGGCTGGTGGCACTTGGTCTTCCTGCCGGCATGTGCACCAGTCATAGCATCAGGAGGCAGGATACCAACTGGGGAAGGCTGGAGTCCTTCCCACCAGGCCTCAGCTTCCACCACTGCTTCCAGGTGACACTTCCTGTCCCCTGGGGGACCTGGGCAGGATAACATGCCTCTGTGTCACTCCCCTCTGTGGCTAGAGACACGCCGCCTGTGTTGGCGAGGGTGGAGACTGGGGCACCCAACCTCACGGCAATGGCTGTGAAGGCTTTGTGAGCAGGGGGGGTGGGAGGGAGGCAGCATCTGGAAGGTGACAGGGTGGGAGGCAAATGATTACACTGCGCACTCAGCCAGTGACAGGACACACCCTTCTGAAAGCCCAGAGATGGAAGGGACAGTGAGTTCAGGGACGCAGGGAGCCATCATAAGAACTGACAGGTTTTCTCAGTGATCAGCACCCAGGACACCAGTAACTCAGGGCAGATCAGGAATTTAAGGCCCAAACTCATGTGTGGGCCCCCAAATCGCCACTCTCAAAGCTCACCAAGTGAGGCCAGACCTTCCACCTCTTGGCTAAGGACCATTTGTCTTCCAGCCCTGGAGTCCTGTGACGAATGACTGGCTCCTCGGCGGGGATGATGCTATCCTCTGGAAAGTCACAAAAGCCTGACATTCAGTTAAATCACTGGAAATGTGTGCAAACCTCCAGGAACTTTTCCCAGAGCTGTGACCCAGAGCTCCCAGCTTCCTGTCAGGTCAGACCTCCTTCCTGGCCCCAGGCATCTCATCGGATGCTGCCTGTAGGACCTGGAGCCTTCATCCCACACATAGAGCTACAACAGCAGGGATCTGTTTGAAGTCAGGGCCTTGGGGATGAAATTGCCTGCGGTCCTGGTTCTCTGAGCCCAGAGAGACCCCTGGGCAGCGTGTGAGGCTCCCCTGTGCAGGTACAGGCCAACTGGGTGGACAGTCCACAGGGCAGCAAAGGCCAGCTGCTTGAAGGCCTCCAGCCTCCCTCTCTGTGTCCTAGAGGAAGCTCTGCCCTTTGTTGGAGTCCTGGATAAGCAAGATTTCAGAGCAATTTGAAATTCGTTGCCCCAAGCTTGCTGAGTCCCTCATACTATAGCTATTGACCTACAGAAGCCCTGACCTGGAAGGACTAGGCCCTGAATGTCACCTTGGGCTCCTACCTTCACTAGAGGAAAGGTCTGGTCTGCCAAGCTTGCTTGAGGACATGGTTCTGAGAGATGACACTTCATGGTAGCATCTCCTAGCTGTAGAGGGGCCAGGTCCACAGCCAGCTGCATGGTTCTGGGACCCACCTTCTCTGCCCTTCCCCAGCAGGGCAGTAGGAAGTGGGGCTGTGCCTGAGCAAGGGACTCAGGTGATCAGAGAGACCACAATGTCTGGACCTGGCCTTGGGAAGAGCTCTGAGCCCGGGTGGTGGGGCAGGGCAGCAGACTGGGAAGGCCCACCACCCTTGTTTGGGAAGGAGGTAAATGAGGAAGGAGCATTGGTCAACCAGGGTCTGTCTTAGTGCATTTTCAGTGGCTGTAACACACTACCTCGCCTATCGAGAGCAGCATTTGGCTCATGGTTCTGGAAACTGGGTTGGCTTATTGAAGAGATTTTTTTCCAGCAGTGTGGGTAGGTGAGATAGGACAGGCCTAGAAGGAAGGCAGGTTCTACCCAGGGTGGAAAGAAAAGAAGGAAGGGAGGGAGGGAGGTGTGGGAGGAATCCCACCATCTGAGCTGGATGAGGGGATTATTCAGCAGGAGATTTCACAGGCTGAGAACTTCCTCAGGTGCACAACACCAGGGCAGAACGAAGGCGAACTATCCTCTCCACCAGCATCCTGCTGGACCTCCATTGACTAAAGCTTCCCAGAAGCCAGCCAGCACATGCGCAAGGGGTGATGGCCGGGGTGGAAATCAGTGGAGCAGAATGGAACTCCATCACCAGCACAACAGGGCCTTGGGTTGAAGCATGGGGTTCGGCATCTTCCTTTGAAAGGATGGGGCCTGGTGGAGGAGGTGGAGGGCTGATCTCAACTCCCTCTCAACTCTCGCTTGCCTTAAGTACACCACTACACAGGAGAGATCAGATCAGAGACCCGTACAGCTCACACTACGGTGTGATCAGTGACTGTACAGACATCCACACAGTCATGGTGAGTTGGCCCCAGCTTGTCTGGAGGGCCGCTGGTCTCCCCCCTCCCCCCCCCCGCCCCCCCCCACCTCATCCCAGGGAAGGCTAATCAGCAGTAACCCCTCTCTGGTGGCAGATTGCAGGATAGCATTTATCCAATCCTCACCCCAAGGCCTGGGCAGACACCATGTGTGCAGCCTCCCGTCCAGAGTACAGGTCTCTGCCCCCGATCCTCTAGCCAGGACTCCACATTGAGTTCACATCTCTGACTCAATTTCCCATTGCGCCAACTCTGTTCTTAACACCTCAGTGTTAACACCTTCAAGCTCATTGCGTTTCTTTAAAAAAAATAAATTGTCTGGAACTTTCCCATCTCGGATCCTCTTACCTTTCCTGTCCGCAACGTCCTCTTTGATCTCCCTCTTCATTTTAGCTCCTGACTCAGGAAGCCCACATCCTTCTGCACTCTCCGTGGAACACGCCACTTGGCATTCTAGATTTTTCTGTAGACATTCTGGGAAGTCCTGTTCTGTATGTGACTATCACATCTCATCTGGTTACTTTTATGATTTGCAATACATGACAGAAAGAAATTGGGGGGAAATGACAGAGAGTCCAGAATGGCAGGAAATGGTCAGTTACTTCAAGGAGTACCACACAAGCAGTAAGAAGAACGGCTGGTCAGCTGTTGGTTGGCACTTAAAGACCCGGAGAGCAAAGGGAGAAGTTGTCACCCATCAGGACATTTAGTCCATGGCCGGAAGCCAGGCCTGAGCCAGATGTTTCTATCTGTGAAGCCGATGAGAGTCTGCTCCTCCTGATTCTGGCTTCACACTCCCTGCTGTTCTCCCCGGGGGTCCCTTTGAGTTTGGATCCATCTGGATGTCTTCTAGGATGGGTTTCCTCCAAAACCAGCTGAGAGCCAGGGACTGTTTTAGAAAGAATATCCACAGTTGCGAGAAACTTAACCATTTCATTAGCATTTTTCTTCATTTTTTTTCCAGGTAGCTCTTATAATTGATATCTTGATGCTTGCTAATGTTTTGTTTTGTTTTTGTGCCAATCCTGGGGCTTGAACTCAGGGCTGACTTTGAACCGCAACCCTCATAGCTCAACTTCCTAAGTAGCTAGGATTACAGGTCTGAGCTACTGGGGTCTGGTGACTAATGCTTCTTTTTGCATGCATAGTTGTCACTTAATAATGTTATTTAGATTGGTTTGCTTAACACTTTTCTGGATTTTTCTTCAATGCTTAATTGAACACTTGTTTCTAAGCATGGTTGTATCTGTATCCCAGAGCATTGTTATATAGCATTCTCAGTTTTTTTTCTTTCTTCTCTAGTCTTGACTTTTTTCCCCTAACAATTTAATTTTGCCTTTTTTTTTTTTTTTTTTTGCCAGTCCTAGGGCTTGAACTCAGAGCCTGGGCACTGTCCCTGAGCTTCTTTTGCTCAAGGCTAGACTCTACCACTTGAGCCACAGCACCACCTCTGGCTTTTTGTGTGTATGTGGTACTGAGGAATGAAACCCAGGGCTTCATGCATGCTAGGCAAGCACTCTACCACTGAGCCACATTCCCAGCCCTGCCTTAATTTATTTTTTATGGTACTTGAGCTTGTACTTAAAGCCTCACATTCACTCAGCTTGCTTGCTCTTGGATGGTGCTTTACTACCCAAGCCACACCTCCAGCCCCACTTTGTGCTGGTTATCTTAGAGATAAACTCTTGAGAATTTTTCTGTCCTGACTAACTTGAAACTCTGATTCTCTGGATCCCAGTCTCCTAAATAGCTAGGATTACAAGTGTGAGCCACTGATGCCCAACCAATTTTGTCTTGCTTCTTTATTAGTAAGTTTTATTGGCTTGGGTTCCATGCTTGTTTGCTTTCAGCTTTATTAAATTATCAATTCCTAGGTTTTATCAATTTTTAAATGGCACATGGATATTTTGAAAATAATGGCTACTTACATAGCATGAAATTCTGTAAATATTTAATACACTTTACCTTTTATATTACCATGTCCAAATCGTCCTACACCACTATTGATTCATTGAAGACTGAAGATGTTGTCATGTAAGTTTGTATTTTTGTTTTTCTACTTAGCCCCCATATTTTAACATAGTCATGGTTTTTTCAGTCCATAAAGTTTCAGTATTAGCATATTTGATAGAAAAGATAGGTGAAGTTATGCCATGCCATGGCAACAACAACAAAATCTCAGTGACTTTTGAAACACCAAAAATTTGTTTCTTGGGCCTACAAAGTCTGTCTTACACGTAAGCTCCTCACTCAGTGTCGAACCGTTTGTGTTTGATGGTTGTCTGTCACTATAACAAAATGCCTGAGGTCATTGGTTTGCAAAAAGGAAAGGTTTGTTCAGGCTCACCGTTTGGAGCTTCCAGCTCCCAGTCCGGGAAGTCATCGCAGTGGGCCTGCGGCAGGCAGCTCATCCTGGTGGGAGGTCAGGGGTCAAAATGGACCGGAAGCACTTGCCTTACCACCTAGGGAGCAAGGAGATGGAGGAGGCACCTGTAGGTCCCATCATTCCTCCAATGACTTGCCCTCAGTGACCCCATGATCTCTCATTACCCCCCCCGCCCCCCCCACCGCCCTTAAATGTTCTGCCACCTCCCCATAGCACCAGCCTGAGGATTTAAAAAATGGCTTTATCAGATGAGCCTCTGCGGGCCATTCAGGATCCAAGCTGAAGGCAGCGTCCACATCAGCCAGGCTGAGGAAGAGCGCGGCCAGGAAGAGCTGCTGGAGGATCCAGGGCTTCTCCCCTGGAGGGGCGGGGGAGGGCATACATGAGACTTGGACTGCTATTTAATTGGGCAAAACCAGTCACCTGGCTTGCCTGACTTGGGCCCAGAAACAAAGGAGATCTATGATTCAGGAAACAGAGGCACATCTGTACCACTGAGAGAATGCCTCTTTCCTGCCACTCATCCCCTACTACATTCACTTCTATGTGATGTGAACACCATCCATCCTGTTTTATTTTTTTATTGTGTTTTGGTAGTAACGGGAGTTGCCATTTAACAGAGCAATTTATGAGTACACTGTATCTCCACCAACGTCACCCTTTCAAGAGCCTCACCCATCCCTCACGGCCACCCCTCCCTCGCTCTTCTTAATTTTGTAGGATACACACTGGATTCTTTTTTTTTTTTTTTTTTTGGTCACGGGGCTTGAACTCTGGACCTGGGCGCTGTCCCTCAGCTCTTCAGCTCAAGATGAGCGCTCTACCGCTTGAGCCATCACGCCACTTCCAGTTTCCCAGTGGTTTATTGGAGATAAGAGTCTCACAGACTTTCTTGCCAGGGCTGATCCTCAGATCTTAGCCTCCTAAGTAGCTAGGATTATAGGTGTGAGCCACGGGGCGGGGGGGGGGGGGGGGGGGGGCTCCCACCCCCATCCCTGGCTATGCATTGGATTCTTGACTGTATCGATTTCATTTGTATTTGTGCTTGACAGCTTTGCCTAGGTTTCTATCTCCTCCCCACCCCACTCCCCCTTTTCTGGGCAGTTTCTGAGATTTGAATTCAGGGCCTTGTATTTTGCTAGGCAGACACTTTACCACCTCAGCCATGCTTCCAACTCTTTTAGCTTTCATTACTTTTCAAATAGGAGTTCACCAGCTGGGAAGGTGGCTTAGTGGTAGAGTGCTTGCCTAGCATGCATGAAGCCCTGGGTTCGATTCCACAGTACCAAGTACACAGAAAAAGCCAGAAGTGGCACTGTGGCTCAGGTGGTAGAGTGCTAGCCTTGAACAAAAAGAAGCTCAAGGACAGTGCCCAGGCCCTGAGTGCAAGCCCCAGGACTAGCAACAACAACAACAACAACAACAAAAGTTCACATCACGCTTGGGCTGACCTGCACCGCAATTCTCTGACGACCCCCCCCCCCCCTCCCGCTAAGCTAGGCTAAGCCAGCAGGTGCGGACCATCGCAGCCAGCTTTTTCAGTTGGGATGGGATCTCACAGACATTTTTGCCCAAGGTGGCCTCAAACCATGATCCTCCCAATCTCTTCTCCCAAGTAGTTTGGATGACAGTCCTGAGTGTGTCGTGTGTGTGTGTGTGTGTGTGTGTGTGTGTGTGTGTGTGTGTGTGTGTGTGTGTAAGAGGCTGGAAAGTCCAAGAGTGTGGTGCTGGCTCCGCCCACTCCCTGGTGAGCACCTTCATGTCCCTCACGTGGAGCAGAGCCTGCTTCCCCAGCAGAGCCCTTCCCGCCACAAGCCGCTCAACCACAAAAGCACAGGCTGCCATCCTCGGACAAAACATGTCTCAGAGCAGCAGGATTTTAAGCAGAAACCATCTCTCCAACTACACAGCTTCCCTCGTCCAGTGCCAAAGCCAATACTGTCTACCCCATCTTCCAGTCTCGCTCTGGCCCTGCCCACATCTCACCTCTCCTCTGCTCTTACCTGCCCTCCGTCTCACACCCCACACATCTCACTACAGATAGCACTTGGTGGCTCTCTCTGCTTCTAAGTCTCACTCCCCTCCCTTCTGGACACATATTCAAGTGCTGATGGTCACCTCTGGACCTTTGCACTTGCTGTTTCTCTGCCTACATAGGTGTTTGCCCCAGATTTTCATATGACCTATTCACTTCACTGGAGCTAGTTCGAATGTATCTGCAAGGTTCACTGGTGGGACTCTTGGTCCCCAGCTGTGGTGATATGAGAGGTCATGGGACGTTTACAAGGCCGTAGAGCGTGACAAGGTCACTGGAGTTGCCATCCTTGGGTGGCTTCACACTGACCTCTTGTTCAAGACAGATGATTGTTAAAAAGCCAAGCCATTCTTTGACCTCAGCCTCTTCTGCAGATGTTTCCTTTCTGTGTCCTACCATATTATGACGTCACCACGGGGAACCCCCACCAGAGGATGAAGAGATGGAGCTGCCTGATTTTGGGCTTTCAGCTTCCGAAATTGTGAGTTTGATAAACCTCATTTCTTTATAAAATACCCAGCCTCATGGAGTTTGTTACAGTAGCAGAAAACAGCCAGACACACCTCCTTATTAAATTCAGATCTTTGCTCCCATGCCAGTCCTTTGGTCAGGCGCCCCCTGGTGGTGCTATCTGGAAGCCCTTGGGGCCTTGCTGCCCTTGCAGCCCGGGTTCCCTAGCGCTGTGCTAGTCTGGCCATGTTTGTGCTTGCTGGTCCATCCCACCACATAAATTTCCTAGGCAGGGTTTTTCCTTATTCACCATCCAGCAACTACACCCCAGGGCCCTTTAAGTACTCAATATCTGTCTGTCAGGTGGTCACATAGTGGTGTTTACTGCTGAGTCTTAGGAAACACTATATAACCGCGCAATCAAAACCTGGACTGGATGAAAGAGGCCGCTCATTGGTTCTAAAGACCTGGTCTGCGTCACACAAAACCCTGCCCGGCTCCATGTGAAGGAAGAACAACCTAGACCCGCTAACACAGAAGCCCAGGCCGGCCACTGGCTTCCGCAGGCTGCTCAGAGAAGCCACTGGGTCTGGTTGTCTCAGATAAGGGAACTCGGGACCTTGAACCAAGAATGTGATGAGTGTTCCCAGGAAGCTGGGTCCCTCAGTCACGCCTGCACCCCTGTCCATTCATGGGAAACTCCTGGAGATGCCCCCAAGAAGCTGCTCCCTGCCCCGAGTGCATGCTGTAAAGGCTCTCTCGGACTCCCTCGGGGGCTAATGGTGCAGCCGTGCACCTTGCTGGACGTGGAGAAGAAAAGAAAAGGCAGATGATTGCACCCACACTAAGTCTCACAGTTAAAAGATCACTCTGGGGCTAGGAATGTGGGTAGAGTGCTTTCCTTGCATGCATGAAGTCCTGGGTCCGATTCCTCAGTACCACATAAACAGTAAAAGCTGGAAGTGGTGCTGTGGCTCAAGTGGTAGAGTGCTAGCCTTGAGCAAAAGAAGCTCAGAGACAGTGCCCAGGTCCTGAGTTCAAGCCCAGGACTGGCAATAAGCAAACAAACAAATAAATAAATCACTCTGAGCAGGCTCTGGTGGCTCATGCCTTTAATCCTAGCTACTCAGGATGCTGAGATCTGAGGATCATGGTTTGAAGCCAGCCCAGGCAGAAAAGTCTGTGAGACTCTTATCTGCAATTACCTACCAGAAAACCAGAAGTGGTGCTGCGCACAAAGCAGTAGAGTGCTAGCCTTGAGTGAAAAAGCTCAGGGATAGTGCCCAGGCTCAGAGTTCAAGCCCCACAGTGGACAAAAAAAAAAAAAAAATCATTCTGTAGCCAGGTATGGTGGCTCAAGGCTGCCAATCTAGCTATTTGTGAGGCTGATATTGGGAAGATGGAGATTCAAGGTAGCCCGGACAAAAAGTCCATGAAAGTCCACCATCTTAACCACTAAAAAGTAGCATGCAGTGGTTCATGCCTGTCATCCCCGCTACAAGGGGAAACAGAAGTAGGAATGTTAAGATCCAAACCTGCCTGGGAGGAAAAAAAGCAATAACTTATTCCAAAAAAAAAAGGAAAGAAGGAAGGGAAGGAGGGAGGGAGGTAAGAGAGGGAAGGAGAAAAGGAAAAAAAAAGGAGGAAAAGGAAGGCGGAAGGGAGAAGGGAAGAAGGGAGGGAGTAAGCAAAAAAGGCCAGAGGGCATGGCTCAAAAGTATCTGCCTAGGAAATACATCGTCCTGAGTTCAAACCCTGGTCCCAACAATAACAAAAAACTATTGTGGCTCAATGTAAGCACTTTGTTTTGTTTTTTATTTTGGGCCTGGTTGTGGGCCCGAACTCTGAGGCTGGGCGCTGCCCCTCAGCTCTTCAGCTCAAGGCTAGCACTCTACCACTTGAGCCACAGCACCACTTCTGGCTTTTCTTTTGCTTATGGGTGCTAAGGAATCGAACCCGGGGCCTCAAGCATGCAAGACAAACGCTTTACCACTGAGCCACCTTCCCAGCCCTCAATGTAAGCACTTCGAACCCAGCAATCACACCTGCTCACAGCTCTCCTGGCTCCCAATTAAAGCAACTTGGCTTCCTGCGCAGGTGCTAGGGGCTGTGACCAACCCCATACTACCCATCTAACCAAGCCACTCTAGAATCCCACAAAGCCTGGAGGAATCAGGGCGGAGAACCTCAAATACCCAGCAGTAGGCAGTAGAATCTTCCAAATCAGACATGTCAAGAATTCTGTAACCCGGGGCTGGGAAAGTGGCTCAGTGGTAGAGTGCTTGCCTTGCATGCCTGAGGCCCTGGGTTCCATTCCTCAGCACCACATAAGCAAAAAGAAAAAAGCCGGAAGTGGCGCTGTGGCTCAAGTGGTAGAGCGCTAGCCTTGAGCTGAAGAGCTGAGGGACAGCGCCCAGGCCCAGAGTACAGGCCTCACAACTGGACCCAAAAAAAAAAAAGAATTCTGTAACCCACACTACGTCTTCAATATGTATTTTAAAACTGTGTTGAGTCAAACAACTCAAAATGCTAATGGCCACAAGGAAGTGCTTGGTACACACGGATGGACTTGCTGAACTGTGATTCTGACCAGTATTTCTGTGCATGTTATTTGGAAAATATTTAGTCTTAAGTGAGTATTTTAGCATTTAGTGAATACTTACAGTGTCTATAACTGTAGTTTGTTTATCTGAATAATCTTGATGATGGTGGCAAATGAGAATTCTAAGATGAATATAATACAAAGTTATAATCATAGTGAAAAAAACTCAATGGGGTGGTGACTACCCTTGTCAAAACTCATTTAAAACTCTTGAGTACATTTAACATATGTAAATCATACTTCGATAGTTGATTTGCTTATTTTAGAAAAGGCCAGGCACTAGTGGCTCACATGATAATCCTAGTTACTCAGGAAGCTAAAATCTGAGGACTGAGGTTCAAAGCAAGCCTAGGCAGACAAATCACTGAGATTTTTTTGGGGGGGGTCCAGTCGTGGGGCCTGAACTCTGGGCCTGGGCGCTGTCCCTCAGCTCTTCAGCTCAAGGCTAGCGCTCTACCACTTGAGCCACAGAGCCACTTCTGGCTTTTTTCTTTTTTCTTATGTGGTGCTGAGGAATCGAACCCAGGGCCTCATGCATGCAAGGCAAGCGCTCTACCACTGAGCCACCTTCCCAGCCCATCACTGAGATTTTTTATTGCTAATAAACTAGCAAAAAGCCAGAAGTAGAGCTGTAGCTCAAGTGAAGGAGTAGCAGCCTTGAGTGAAGAAGCGAAGCAAGCGCAAGAGCCTGTGTTCAAGCCGCAGGTGCCAGCACCGAGAGAGAAACAGAGAGAGAAAAAGGAGAGTGACGGAGATGAGAAAGAGACAGAGAAGAAAAAGAGAGAGCAGAGAGACAAAGACAGAGGTAACTGGAGGGTAGAGGGAGGGCCAGTCTGAGGAAGGCAGACTCTGGGCCAGGGATCCCCTGTGCTTGGTGATAGGAAGCCAGGCACAGCCAGGAAAGGAGCGGATGAACCACATCGTCTTTTAATAGGACATCATTTCTGTTTCTGACCCCAGTGCTTTTCTAGTTCTTTGTAGTCCAAATAAAATAAGTGCTGTCTGATAGATTCCACCACCAGGAAGCTATACTGAGTCTGCAGGTTAGCAGGACTAGAACTACAATACAATTTGACCCATACACAGTGGCACTTAAGGTTATCTATTGAGTCTCAAAATATCAGTGGTTATTTGCTTTAAAAAAGAAAAGAAAAGATGTCTGCCCATATCTTGGTGTTGGTCACAGGTCCTTAGAAAAACCCAAAAGCTTAGTGGGGAAATTGCAGCCCTCTTGTGCCCTCTGGTGCTCAGATGGCAGAACTGCATAGTATTACAAAGTAAGTGGTTCTCCCAACTAGAGCAATTTCAGAAGATCTGTTAAAGTACAGTTTCCTGTGAGACTCCTGCAGTTTCCAATTTGGAAAGTCTGAACTAGGCTTGAGAATTTGCACTTCTGGCAAATTACCAGGGGATAGGCACACTGCTACTGCTATGCCTGGAAGCTCACTTCAGGAATCACTGTAGCCCAGCCCATTTCTATCCTAGTACTAGACTGCATGCTGGGAAATTAATAAAAGCAGTACGTTACAGGTGATTGTGTGTGTGTGTGTGTGTGTGTGTGTGTGTGTGTGTGTGTGTGTGTGTGTGTGTGCTTGAACAGGACTTGGACACTATCCCTGAGCTTTTGTGCTCAAGTCTATGCCTCTACCACCTGAGCCACAGCTCCAGTGCTGGCTTTCTTGTCACTTATTGGTTGTAAGAGTCTCACAGACTTTCCTGCCCACACTAGCTATGAATCGTGATACTTAGATCTTAGCCTCCTGAGTAGCTAGGATTACAGGCATGAGCTACTAGACTAGAATGATGCATTTCTACGTTACAAACACTGTCTGAAAATAGATAGTGTTCCATGGGGAGGGTGTCTCCCAAAATCTGGACATGACCATCTTACCCTCTTCCTGGACAACTCTAGAGCCCACCCCTCATGTTATCCCAGGCTCTTGCTGTAGGCTTCTCCTGGGACTCTCCATGGCCTCTTAGGTGAGGACAATCAGATCCTGACAATCAGATGATCAGAGCCTTTGTTTACTTATAGATCTGGGCTGTAAATGAGACACTTGACAGAAAGGAGAACCCAGACCCTCAGGGATTGGGGGAAGAATGACTTTAGGGGCATATAGGTCTAGAAGCAGCATTGACAAGGCCATGGAGATTTCCTCTCTCAAATTAAGAGTTAGTCCCCTAGCTTAAGAGAGAGGCAGTCTCTTCTGTGCTGTGGAAAACTGGATATCCACATGCAGAAAACTGAAACTGGACCCTTATCTATCACCTTGCACCATCAAGATCTAAATGTAAGACCTGAAACCATGAAAATATCAAGGGAAAAAACAATAGTCACAAGCAGAAACTTTCTGAATAAAGATCCATAAGCACATCAAATTAAAGAAAGACTTGATAAATAGGACTGCACCAATCTAAAATGTTTCTGCACAGCAAAGGACAGAGCCAACAAGCTAAAAAGACAGCCTACAGAAAAGGAGGTTTTTGCCAGCTACACATCAAACAATGGCCTAGTATCCAGAATATGCAGAGAATTTAAAAATTAAACCCTCAGAAAAACCAACAACCCAATTAATAAATACGCTAATGAGCTAACAAGACGCTTCTCAGAAGAAGTAAAATGGCCAATAGACTTGAAGAAATGCTCAAAATCTCTGGCCATAAGGGAAATGCAAATAAAAACAACATTGAGATTCTACCTCACCCCAGGTAGAATGCTATTATCAATAATAATAACAACAACAACAGGAGCTGGTGAGAATATTTTCAAAAGGGAATGCTAATATATTGTTGGTGGGAATACAACTTGTTCAACCATTCTAGAAAGCGGTATGGAGATTCCTCAAAAAAATTTAACGTAAGCTGAGTGCTGGTGGCTCACACCTGTAATCCTAGCTACTCAGGAGGCTAAGATCTGAGGATTGCAATTCGAAGTTAGCTCAGGCAAAAAAGTCCCTGTGAAACTGATCTTCAATTAACCATTCAAAAATCAGAAGTGAAGCTGTGGCTCAAAGTGATAGAGTGCTAGCCTTGAGCAAAAGAGCTCAGGGACAACACTCAGGCCCTGAGTTCAAGCCCCATGACCCAAGAAGGAAAGAAAGGAAGAAGAAAGAAAGAAAGGAAGCAAGCAAGAAAGACCCTCCCCCACAGTACAACCCCTGCTTTCACTGTATTTGATGTCGGTATAATTTGTGGGGGGGAAGGGGAAAAAACAAGTTGTTTTAAATAAGGATACAGGTGGACCTGTTGCAACAATGAGAAGTACAAGTTGTCATGTCAAAAACGAACTTTACAACTTGGGGGGGGGGAGGATAGGGTGGGGAGGAGGGAGGATGGGAAGGGTAAACAAAGGAGGAGGCTACAATGTTGATAAGAAATGTACTCACTATCTTGCCCATGTAATTGTAACCCCTCTGTACAGTATTTTCACAATAAAAAAAAGAAAAAGAAAGAAAGAAAGAAATTAAACAGAGAATTACCCTATGATCCAGCAATTCCATTCCTGGAATATATATATATATATGTTCTACAGGCTGGTGCTTGGCCTCTTACTCAGGCTCTTTCATATTCCCCAAGAATTAGAAAAAAATATACAGATGTTCGAATTATTTTATAGCCAGCATTTCAGCAAAAGGAAACTTATGTGGTTTCATTATCTCTGCATAGGTGAAGTTAAAATGACTATTTAGGCAAACCATATGTTGCCATGGTTACAACTTACAACATACCAAAAGGCAGTTCTATAAAGAGCTTCAAGATAGCATGCAGATGAATGAAAAGGATCTGACCAAAACAATCAAATCATTACTAGATGTGAAAAATGATTAACCATGACTCAGAAAAGGAAGCCATCAATACAGAATCTTCATTTTCATTAAATATGAACTTCAGGAGTAAAAGAACAAAATTTAAAATTACTACATCAATGCAGAAAGACACACCACAGGAAATAGAGCAGACTAGAAGTGCTGTAAATAAGGACCAGAAAATGTATCTTCAGGCTGCTATAGTGCCTATAATGAAAGCGTGACAAGTGCTTAGCTCACTGTCCTTTTCAAGAAGTGATTGGCCAATCAAGAGCTAGGTTTAATCTCAGTATCAGCATGATTAAGAAATGCATTGAAGTTCTGATAGAAAAGCAGTACAAAGAGTCCACAGATGAATACAGCTACATGGTATGCTGCTACGTCCCCGCTGTGGGTGTGAGATCTTTGCTGTCACCATTCAGTGAGTTCCTGTGGGAAAAAGCAGGCTTGGGCCTCCATAATTTGATCATTTGGCAGCCCCTGTTTTTCTGCTCTTTACAACATCACCAGCACCACATCAAAGAAAATGCCTAGAGATATTCCAACTCATGTCATTACAACGTTTCTTAAAACTTCATTAAAGAATGAGTGAAGTATTGCTGAAATGTGGAAATCTGGTTGGGTACCATGCTTTTCCTCCCCTTCATGTTTGCATTTGATGTGTTTGTTTGTTCGTTTATGTATCTTAAAGGACATAAAATAAGAACTTAAATATTGTAATATGACAGATAACTTAATAATTGTATCTACATTAAAATGACAAATATAATATTGCTGCTTGTCAAGTAAAAAATAAAGAAGTAAAAATAAATAAAAATATTACAAACCAGGATATAGTTAAGCCACTAGCACAACCATGTCCACTGCAGCACTATTCATTATAGCCAAGATATGAAATCAGCCCTGATGCCCTCAATGGACAAATGGGTCAAGAAAATGTGGTAATATACACAATGGAATTTTATTCATCCGTTAAAAGAATGATGTTGTACCATTTGTAAAGAAATGGAAAGGCCTAGAAAAAATTCTGTTAAGTGAGGTAAGTCAGGCCCAAAGAGACAAAGGAGGCATGTTTTCCCTCATATGTGGAAACTAGATTTCGCTTACAAACTCATAAATAAATACATTGGGTGGTATGCAAGTGTGTACAAGTGTATTAATTGAAATATGCTAGATTCAGTGAAGAAATAGTGTAATTCAAATAGTGTAATTCCTTAGAAAGGCAAAGGCAAAGTTCAACATCAGGAAGCAGGTATTTGGAGTGGGGTCAAAGAGAAAGGGGTAGACAAATGAAGAGAAGAAGGGCAGAATGCAGTTAAGAATCCAATATATATTCTATAAAATGAAGAAAAGTGAGGGATGAGGTGGGTTGGGAGGAATGGGTGTGAGTATTGAAAGGGGTGACATTGATCAAGATGCATTGTATTCATAAACTGTTAAATGGCAATTCCTTTTTACAATTACTTAAGATGATATATATATATAGTCAGTTGTGGGGCTTGAACTCTGGGCCTGGGCATTGAGCTCAAGGCAAGCACTCTACCACTTGGGCCATAGTTTTTTCTGGTGGTTCATTGGAGATAAGAGTCTCACAGACTTTCCTTCTCCAGGGCTGGCTTTGAACTGTGATCCTCAGATCTCAGCATCCTGAGTAGCTAGGACTACAGATGTGAGCCACTGGCACCCAACTAATTAATATATATATTTTAATATATTTTTAAGTGACTAGCAGCCTCATTTTCTGCAGTCATCTGGAGAGTTGCCTTCGTTCAGGGGTCTTGCGATGGATCCCTCATGAGGAGCGTGCAGTTAGCCTGGGCAGTACATCCCCTCTGAAGTGTTCTAACAGCTGGGTGGGGCTGGGTCGTGGTTCCCAGGGTCTGGAGCTGTTTCTGATCCCCTCCAGCTGTGGCCGTCAGAAGCTATCTCAGCTGTGCGCACAGCTGCACAGCCCTTCCTGAGGCCAGGCCTGCAGGTAGAGGTGCTAGAGAAGGAGGCAGATGGGGGACACTACTCCCCGCAGGACAGAGCTTCTGGAAGGCTTCCTGGTACCCCCAGCAATGAAAATTCCAGGTCTCTGATCACACTCTCTCCGTGAGGCTATGAAAAAGAAATCTGGGCCTCTGCTGAGACCTGGAAGGCACCGAACAGGAGAAGGGTCTCCTGTGGCGGAAGGTGAGGAAGACCTCTGCCCCCACAGTGGCTGGTTTATTAAAGTGCCTGGGTACAGCTGCTAGCTTATACCCAGCCCCGGTGGTGGCCTGTTCTGCAGGTTCTCACTGGCTGTGGTCCGAATGTGTCCCACACATCCATGCATTGTTAATTTTCAATATCACAGGTCCTTTAGGGAAGTTTAAGTCATCAGAGTTGAACTCTCTTGAATAGATTGTCATCATTAGAGAAAGAACTTAAGGCCTGACACAGGCCTATAATTCTAAGTACTCAGAAGCAAAATCTAAGGATCAAAGTTCAAAGTCAGCCTAGGTATAAAAGTTAGTGACACCCTTATCTTCAATTAACCAGCAAAAGGCTGGGGGTGGAGATGTGATACAAGTGGTAGAATGCCAACCTTGAACAAAAAAGCCAGGCAGGCCGGGCGCTGGTGGCTCACGCCTGTAATCCTAGCTACTCAGGAGGCTGAGATCTGAGGATCGCGGTTCAAAGCCAGCCCGGGCAGGAGAGACCGTGAGACTCCTATCTCCAATAAACCACCAGAAAACCGGAAGTGGCGCTGTAGCTCCAGTGGTAGAGTGCTCACCTTGAGCTGAGAGCTGAGGGACAGCGCCCAGGCCCAGAGTTCAAGCCCCATGACCGACCAAAAAAAAAAAAAAAAAGCCAGGCAAGAGAGCAAGGTCCTGAGTTCAAGTCTCAGGACCAAAATCAAAAAATAAAAAGGTATCTGTAAACAAATAAAGTTTGGGACTTTTTTTGTCTTTCCACCCTCTGCTGTGTGAGAACATAATTTTCCTTTCAATGGATAAATTGTCTAAGGTGCCATCTTGGAAGCAGACACTGGACTCTCACTAGACAACCAACTTCTGGGTGCCTTGATCTGGGCTTCCTCGGCTCCAGCATATGAGAAAACAAATGTGTCCCTGATAAATGACCCAGTCTCCGGTGTTTTGTAATAGCAGTCTATCCATCTACTGGAGGCAGAACATTAAATCCTCAAAGAAGTCCATTTTCTGATTCTAGAACTTGCGACTATGCCACCTTCCATGGCAAAAGGGACTTCTCCATATGAAGGATATAGGCCTTGCGATGAGTAGATGAACCCCAAAGATCTGACAGGCCACATGTTATTTACATACTGGAGGAGGGAGGCAGCAAAGAGGCGGCCAGGCCAGGCAGGCATGAGAGATGGGACCCTGCTGACTTTGATCGTGGACAAAGAGGCCACAACTCAAGGAAAACGAGGACACCCTCAGATAGCAGAGGCAGCATACAGATTTTCAAGTTTGTAGCATAGGATGCTTTTGGTCCACTGACCTTCATATTGGGATTCTAACCCACAGAATGGAATGCAATATTAGTGTGGTTTGGGCTGTGTGTGTGTGTGTGTGTGTGTGTGTGTGTGTGTGTACACGCACAGGTATGTACACACCAGGACTGGGGGTTAAACACAGGCCTGAAAATTTTCTTTAAGCTTGAGCCACACATTCACTTCTGGCTCTTTGGTGGTTAGTTGAAGATAAGAGTCTCATAGACCTTTCTTCCCAGGTTGGCTTTGAACCTCCATCCTCAGATCTCAGCCTCCTGAGTGGGTAGGATGACAGGCGTGAGCCACCAGAGCCTGTCACAAATATCATTTTACATGTGTCAAAAGTGAAGTTAGCATCTCGGCTCCAGACAGAGTGCTCGGCCTGATTTCCCTCATCTCCGCAGCAGCTGCAGTAGAAAGGAAGCGCCGTCCTGCAGCAGCTACGTGCAATCTGTATTTGTTGAAGGAGGGGATTAAACAATTAAGTGATGGATTTTACAAACTTCTAAATTTATTAAAATGTCTTTGGTCCTTCCGCTCACAGCTTCCTAAAGAACTCATATAATGCAGACATTTTCATTTTCTGTTTTAGACATTTTATCTATCAATTTTGTCTTACCTTGAATGGACTTAATGTTTCATGCAGGGGGAAAAAAAAACCAAATTGGAAATTCCTGTGGCATTAAATTCATCTTTCTAGAAGATGACAGCACAATCTGTTAGCATTAATAATTCTACCATTTCAGCACTAATGGAAATTTATTGGAGGAGAAGCTAACTGTGTTGGCTCAGGGAAACCATGATGCAATAAGCATTCAGGGAACCACCAAAGCCTTGACTTCGCCGCTGTTTCCTCCTGGCTACTCTCCTTGTCCACCAAGTCCACAGGATGACATCTCACCTCCTACTTCATGGAGTTACTACGAAGATTAAATTCAATCGCACATGGTAGCATTTCATATGTCAGTTTTCTGAGTGCTGCCTTTCTAAGAATATGAATAGTACATCTCATATGTAAATAAGATGCATGATGCCAGGCACTGGTGGCTCACGCCCGTAACCTTAGCTACTTAGGAGACTGAGATCTTACAATCATGGTTCAAAGCCAGCCCAGGCAGGAAAGTCTGAGACTCTTCTCTCCAATGAACCACCAGAAAACTGGAAGTGGCGCTGTGGCTCAAAGTAGTATGTACTAGCCTTGAGCTGAAGAGTTCAGGGACAGCACCCAGGCCCAGAGTTCAAGCGCCATAACTGACAAAAAAAAAAAAGAATCTGCATGATGCCAAGCACTGGTGCTCACACCTGTAACCCTAGCTATCAGGAGGCAGAAAGCTGAGGATCTCAATTTGCTTTTTTTTTTTTTTTTTTCAGTCCAGGAGCTTGAACTCAGGGCCTGGGCACTGCCCCTGAGCTTCTTTTGCTCAAGGCTAGCACTCTACCACTTGAGCCACAGCACCACTTCCAGCTTTTTTTTTTTTTTTAAATTTATGTGGTACTGGGGAATCAAACCCATGGCTTCATGCAAGGGGCAAGCACTCTTACCACTGAGCCACATTCCCAGCCCCTGAGGATCTCAATTTGATGCCAGCCCAAGCAGAAAAGTCTATGAGACTCTTTATCTTCAATTAACCAGCAAAAGGCCAGAGTAGAGGTTTGGCTCAAGTAGTAGAGCACCAGCCTTGAATTTAAAAAAAAAGTTAAGCAAAGCCACTCAGTGGTGGTTCATGCCTATAATCCTAATTATTCAGCTGAGATCTAAGGATTAAAGTTCAAAGCCAGCCCAGGTAGGAAAATCTGTGAGACTCTTATTTCCAATTAACTACCCCCAAAAAGCCAGAAGTAGCATATGGCTCAAGTGGTAGAACACTAGCCTTGAGCAAGAGAAGAAGCTCAGGGACATCACCCAGGTACTGAGTCCAAGCCCCCCACAAAAAAGAAATCAAGCAAGAGTGCAAGACCTTGAGTACAAATCCCACTATTAGCAAAGATACACACACACGCGCACACACACACACACACACACACACACATACACACACACACACACATGTGCATGAATGTATCTGTCCATTTTCTGTTACAATAACTGGATGCTACAGACGGTAATTTCTAAAGAGCTGATGCTTGTTTAGTGCATAGAACCAAAGCTGGGAAGTGACGCTGGCAACAAGGAGATCTTAGCAGGCCACATCATGCCATGACAGAACGTGTCTTTCTCTATTTTCTTTCTTTTTTCTTTTTTTTTTTGGCGGGGGGGGGGGAGGGGGGGTGGGGGGGACCGGTTGTGGGGCCTGAACTCTGGGCCTGGGCGCTGTCCTTCAGCTCTTCAGCTCAAGGCTAGCGCTCTACCACTTGAGCCACAGCGCCACTTCCGGCTTTTTCCTTTTTGCTTATGTGGTGCTGAGGAATCGAACCCAGGGCCTCGAGCATGCAAGGTAAGCGCTCTACCACTGAGCCACCTTCCCAGCCCCTTTTTCTATTTTCTTTTATCTTTTCTGCCTTTTTTAAATAGTCAATTGGAAATGAGAGTCTCAGGGACTTTCCTCACTGGGCTGGCTTCAAACCTTGATCCTCAGACCTCAACAGAGATTACATTCATGAGCCACCAGCACCTGACAAAGGATTCTTTAACAAATCACATTTTTGTCTTATCTCAGATATACTAAAGGCTTTTGTGTTTTCTTTTACTTGCCTTGTAGTTTGTGACCTTATTTTTTATTTATTTATTTATTCATTTTTGTCGGTCATGGGGCTTGAACTCGGGGCCTGAGCGCTGTCCCTGAGCTCTTCAGCTTAAGGCTAGCACTCTACCACTTGAGCCACTGCACCACTTCCAGTTTTCTGATGACTAATTGGAAATAAGAGTCTCACGGATTTTCCTGCCCGGGCTGGCTTTGAACCATGGTCCTCAGACCTCAGCCTCCTGAGTAGCTAGGATTACAGGCGTGAGCCACCGGCGCCTGGCTGTGACCTTATTTTTTAAGTTTCTTATGTCTCAGTACTCTAGTAAGTGGTGTTTATTTACTTAGGTAGGAAGTTTAGCAAAATTGTTTAGTCCATCTGGGCAAAGCAGGCAGTAATACAAAACGGGGAAAGGTATACCACCCCAATGTGCAGAAGCAGCAAGAGACTTACTGATTTTATTAGGAATTTAATCGCATCTAGAAATCATCAGGTTATCTTTTAAATTTTTTATTGTTATTATAAAGATAGTGTGCAGAGGAGTTACAGTCACGAAAGTCAGGTAAAGAGTACGTTTCTTTTGGACAGTGTTCCCCCTCCCCTCGCTCTCCCCAGAAGATTTATCTTTTATTTTCCAGTATTTATATCTCAACCTCCTTTTTCTTGTCTAGTAAAATCATGTGAGACTCCAAGTGGTTTGTGATCACTGCAAACAAGAGTGGATTTTCTCATCTTGCTAGGAGTTAGTGAGTTTGTCTGTTTTTTTCTTGACGAAGCACAAGGCTGTCTGTTTTCTGTTGCTTTCTGATAAGTACCTCTAACAATGCTAAGAAATCAACTGCCTGTTTGAAGAGTTCTGAATGCTTTGGTCAGAAACAGATGTTGAATTAAATTCACTGTTCTTGCAGCATTTGCCTAGATCAGAATCTCAATATCAATTCATGTTTGAATCTTCTTGAACCTTTAAAAAACAGAAAACTTAGGGGCTGGGCTCAGCAGAAGAGCACCCACCTGGTAAGCACAAGGCCCTGAGTTCGGTCCTCAGCTCTGGGAAACAAAAAACAAAAAAACAGAAAACAGAAAACTTAGATGCCTCCATGCCCCTTTGCCCAGATTCTTCTGCAATTGGAATGAGGTAGCGTCTCTTTTTCGAGTTCTGATCATTACAACATCTGCCTGATGTTAAGAATTGGCCGGCAGGGTCATTGCTTTTCGAACCTCTCTTGTACATGGGAGTCACGTGGAGATCCTGCCAAAATGGAGGTTGTGATTCAAAAGGTCTGGATTCGGTGGGGCTTTGAGATACTGCATTTCTTACTTCTAGAATAATCCTTAAGCCAGCACTATCTGCAAAGTTGACCCCATCTCAGACTTAGAATTTGTGTTTTTACAGAATCCTCAAGTGACTTACACATTAAGGTTCAAGACTTTCCGAAGAAAAATATATGAGGGGTTTTTAGCCTATTAATGAAACAAGTTGCAAGAGCAAATTTCTCTAATTTCTAACTTCATTCCTTGCCCTCCTGTAATAAAACTCTGGCTCAGTACACGGATGAATCAGGCTCACCAGCATTTTTCTGCCTAGAGGATTATTTCCTTAGATTCTTTTCTAGTTATATATATATCTTTTCATTATAAAACATGCCACAAGATTTCATAGTCTGTTGGCTTTTGCAAGGAATACCTCTACTCCATGTTGAGTTCCTATGTATCCCAAAGTCTAGTCTAGTGATAAGAAAATAAATCTAGCCAAGCACTGGTGTCTCATGCCCATAAACCTAGCTGCTCAGGAGGCTGAGATCTAAAGACCAAAGAAAATTTGAAGCCAGCCCAGGCCAAAAAAAAAAAAAAAAGTCTATGAGATTCTTATCTCCAATTAAGCAGGAAAAAAAAAGTAGCAGCAGCAGCCAGAAGTGGACGAATGTGGCTCAAATGGTAGAGGACCAGTTTTGAACAAAAAATCCAAGTAAGGACTCACGGCTCTGAGTTCAAGCTCCAGTACCTGCATAAAATAAAAAGAAAAGAACTCTATTGGGACTGTCCTTTTGCTTTTTTTTTTTTTGTCTTTCCTTTTAACCATTCCCCACTGTTTCAACTAAATGGAGCTCTATGAACTATTTGACTATGTCTTCCCAGGAGAGTTTGGTCAACCCACTGAGCATTTGAAACATTTTCTTTCTAACGTCCATACTCCTTCCAGGCGCCTGGTAGGCTGTCAGGTGACAATGACATCACCTTGGAACAGGCTCATGCGGTGCCACTTAGCTGACTGGCAGCTGCTTGCTGTGTAGGTCCGATGGCCTCCATCTGTCAGGCCTGAAACACATTCACCTCTATAAATGCTTTTACCACATGCTGAGCAATCCTGAAAAGGAAACTGGGGTTCGGAGATGAACCCAGCCAAGAACACTCCGTTCCATCTTCCATGTTAATAATGACACGCCGACCGCCTGCTAAAAGATGCACAATTTATTTTAAATATATGAATAGGATGATTGTTTAAAAAGAGTTCCAGCTGGTTAAATTTAGGTTCTTGCAATAAAACTCTCCTCCAGCACATTGCTTGGCTCCAGACCCTGGAGGGCTCCGGGTTCTGCCGCTGAATGAGACTGTGGTCCCAAGTGTTCAGGTTTTCCAGTGGGGGGTTGGTGTCCTGAGTCAAGGCATTGGTAACTGTTCTGTCCTGGGGCGGGGGGGGGGGGGGTCCTCCGTTACCTGAGCTTTGAGACTGTGCTTGCCAGTTAGGAAAAGTTTTTTGGGGTAAAATATTTTCAGTGAATCACCTGCCAGGTCTTCAAGAGCTCTTAACTGCCACCAGATACCACAGCTTCAAACCAGATGCTGGAGGCTCACACTTGGAATCCTAGCTACTGAGCTAAGATCTGAAGATCCTGGTTCAAAGACAGCCTGGGCCCAGGTAGCTCCTAAGATGCTAATCTCCAATTTACCAGCAAAAAAAAAGCCAGAAGTAAAGGTGGGGCTCAAGTGGTAGAGTACCAGCTAACAGGAGCCTGAGCTGAGTTCAAGCCCCAGTACTAGCACACAGACGACAGTCAAATGAGAAAGGAGGAGAAGGTAGAGGAGGAGGAGAAAGAGGAGGACAAGGAGGGGGTAGAGGGGAGGAAGATCAGTGAGCTGGTTCTCTCTGGCAGCAGAAGGGAAGGTTTGTCAGGGGAATGAGAGGGAAACAGGGGTAAAAAATGGTTTGCAGGTGTTGGTGGAGAGCCTTCACCACACAGCTGAGGACAGGGGACTTAATTACACAGGCCCTGGGAAAAGGAGTGGTTGAAGTTTCTTTGGACAGCAGCTTGTAGGATGTCTGGAGGAATGTGCAGATGCTGCTGCTGCTGCTCCTCCTCCTCCTCATGCCTCTTCTTTTTCTTTTTCATGCCAGTACTGGGGCTTGACCTCTGGGCCTGCACACTGTCCCTAAGCTCCTTTCGCTCCAGGCTAGTACTCTACCACTTGAGCTATAGCACCACTTTTAGGTTTTTCTGTGATTAACTGGGGATAAGAGTCTCACAGACTTTCCTGCCCGGAGTTTACTTCAAACTGTGATCCTCAGACCTTAGCCTCCTCAGTAGCTAGGATTGCTGGTGTGAGCCACCAGGGCCCAGATTACTTCTGGCTTTTTATTGGTTACTTGGAGATACGCATCCCAGGATCTCTTCTGCCTCAGTTGGCTTCAACCCTCAACATTCAGATCTTAGCCTCCTAAGTAACTAGGATTACAGGCATAAGCCACCAGTGCCTGACATACAGTTGATTTTCTTTGGGGGGGGGGGGGGTTCCCTGTCACAATAACCCCATCTAAGTTGAAAGTGCATTTTGTGCACCTAACCAGTAGAGAATCCCAGTCTCCCTTAAGTGTGCTCAGAAGACTTACATTAGCCTGCAGGTGGGCAAAATCATCCACCCAGAGCCTATTCGATAGCACAGGTGAAATATCTGTAACTTACTATGCTGAGAGTGAAGAACAGAATCAGAATGCTTATTCAGGAACACTTTTGTACCACCATCAAGTCAGAAAACTGCAAGGTAGACCACAGTGCAGTCCAGTATTGTCAGAGATCATCTGTTCTTTGCTGTTCACATAGTGGTCATCCCATTTAGCTTGGAACACTGCACTAGTCAGCTGTTTGTAGTCATGCTGAGTAACAGTCTCTGTGTGTCCCAACCTGCTCTTTAAAAACTTCCATTTTGGAGCTGGGAAGGTGGCTCAGTGGTAGAGCGCTTGCCTTGCATGCATGAGGCCCTGGGTTCAATTCCTCAGTACCACATAAGCAGAAAAAAAAAAATGTAAAAACTTCCATTTTAGCTGGACGCTGGTGGTTCACGCCTGTAATCCTAGCTACTCAGGAGGCTGAGATCTGAGGGTGGAGGTTCAAAGCTAACCCAGGCAGAAAAGTCCCCAGGAGAATCTTATTTCCAATTAACCACTGGAAAACCGGAAGTGGTACTATGGCTCAAGTGGTAGAGCACTACCTTGAGCTGAAGAGCTGAGGGACAGCACCCAGGCCCAGAGTTCAAGCCCCACAACCAAAAAAAAACAACAAAAAACCTTCCATCTTTAGAAACAACCATCTGTGTCCCTCTCCCACACATGCTGGCATGGGGAGCGGGTTTTGGGGAGCATGTGGTTCTCCTCCATGTGGTCCTCATTCGGGTTCTGGGAGCGTGCCCTTCTGGGGAATAGCACAGAGCTTAAGAGGGGCAGGTGACAGCGGGAGCATTATCATGCCTGCCCATATTCCTGCGGACAAAGCAAGTCACATGCCAGCGTCACACCCACCGCCCAGAGAAAGAACCTCCACTCCCTCGTGGAAGGTACTTGAGCATCCCAGGAAGAACAGAATCTCTCAGAAGATTGCGAGCAATAATTTGGCTAATCCAATGTAGCTTCAACAACTTAAATCTCTAGCTCATGCAAGGCCCTATGGGATAATAAAAGGGGGTTGAGGAAGGTTCTCCACCCTGCCTTCTCATTCCAACTTGGCAGGTCACTGTGGGGTTTTCTTTTGGGTTGCGGGGCTTGCGTACAGGGCTTCATGCTCCCACTTGGCTTTTTTGCTCAAGGTAGACACTCCACCACTTGAGCTACATCCACTTCTGGCATTTTACTGGTTAACTGGAGATAAGAGTCTCATGGACTTTCCGATCCAGGCTGGCTTCAAACTGAGATCCTCAGATCTCAGCCCCCGCAAGTAGCTAGGGTTACAGGCATGAGCTACTAGTGTCAGACAAGTCATTCTACTTTGTTGTTCTTGTTGTAGTTATTTTCAGTCATGGGTTTGAACTCAGGGCCTGGCCACTGTCCCTGAGCTTTTCTCACTCAAAGCTAGTGCTCTCCCACTTTGAGCCACAGTGTCACTTCCAGATTTCTGGTGGTTAACCAGAGATAAGAGTCTCACAGGGGGCTGGGAAGGTGGCTCAGTGGTAGAGCGCTTGCCTTGCATGCTCGAGGCCCTGGGTTCGATTCCTCAGCACCACATAAGCAAAAAGAAAAAAAGCCAGAAGTGGCGCTGTGGCTCAAGTGGTAGAGCGCTAGCCTTGAGCTGAAGAGCTGAGGGACAGCGCCCAGGCCCAGAGTTCAGGCCCCATGACCGGACCCAAAAAAAAAAAAAAAAGAGTCTCACAGATGTTCCTGTCTGATCTGGCTTCAAACTGTGATCCTCAGATCTCAGCCTCCCGGTAGCCAGGATTATGGGCATGACCCACCAGTGCAGGGCCTTTCTGTTTTTCAGCCTCTGGATGTCCTTCCTTTAGCTAAGGACATGACTCTAGGTGGTTCTAACGATCCCCCTCTGTTCTATCAATCATGATCTTCAGTGCTCCACTGGACAATCATGAGTTTAGAAGAACTAGATCAGAAGCAAGAAATCTGTGAGATGTGTGGTACAGCAGCCAACATTCTATGGCCTTGTGTTACACACTCTACGTGACAAGTACAGTGGTTCTTTTTTTGATTTTTGGTTTTTTTGGCCAGTCCTGGGGCTTGCGCTCAGGGTCTGGGCACTGCCCTTAAGCTTCTTTTTGCTCAAGGCTAGCACTCTACCACTTGAGCCACAGCACCACTTTTGGCTTTTTCTGTTTATGCTAGGCAAGCACTCTACCGCTAAGCCACCTTCCCAGCCCAAGGACAGTGATTCTTAAGAGGGAATGTATAACCTGGAAGTTTGTTTTGTTTTGTTTTGGCCAGTCCTGGGGCTTGAACTCAGGGCCTGGGCACTGTCCTTGAGCCTCTTTGTGCTCAAGGCTAGCACTCTACCACTGGAGCCACAGCTTTTTCTAACAAGTTCACTGGAGATAAGAGTCTCACCAACTTTCCTACTCAGTCTGGCTTTGAACCACGATCCTCAGATCTCAGCCTCCTGAGTAGCTAGGATCACAGGCGTGAGCCACTTGCACCTGGCTGACATGGACGTTTTTAAAGAGCTGAGGAGGTGATCGGGAATCAGAGCACAGCCAGAAGTTCTGTGACCTTTGTATTATCCCCCAGGCTTTCATCTGAACTGCAATCTATAGATGAGGAGCGATCCTGGAACCCTTTCAGAGCCCACATTCAATGTCAGAGCTGTGAAACTGAACAGTGCGCACTGGAATTCAACAAATGCACTAGGGTTAGAGGCCTTTGGCTTTAAGAGGTGGCAAGCCTGTGGCTCTGGCCAGCTAGAAAGCACAGACGGCTCCTGGGCCATTCAGAGGCCGAAGGGAAGACGGGGCAAAGGTTGGAACAGAGTGGAGAAGCAGGCAGGAGGTACACTACCTGCAATAAGTCAACTTGAGCCTCTTTCTTTTCCTTCCCATCCTGTGCATCTCCACGGAGTGCAGGGCAACGTGGTAGACAGAACTCTCGTCTGTATGCCTGGCCCAAGGAGCCTTTGGAACTGCCCTCGTGCCCTTCTTTCAAGAGGTCCAAATTGCTAAGCATTGTTACCTAACAACATATTATGCAACTTCTCTCCTGTCCTCTACCTCACAATAAAAGATAAAGCTAATATAGCTAGTGCTGGTGGCTTATACCTATAATCCTAGCTACTCAAGAGGCTGAGATTGGAGGATTGCAGGTTGAAGCCAGCCCAGGCAGGAAAGCTCATGAGACTCTTGTCCCCAATTAACCACTAAAAAGCTGGAAGTGGCTCAAGTGGTAGAGCGCTCGCCTTGAGCTAAAGATCTGAGGGACAGCGCCCAGGCCCAGAGTTCAAGCCCCACAACCAGAAAAAAAGGGGGAGCAGGGAGAGTATGAGGCCCTGAGTTCAAGTCACAATATTGGCACAAAAAAATGATTACTGAAGAGTCCTCTCCCCCTTTTTTTGGAGGTGGTAGTGGCAGCAGTACTAAGATTTGAACTCAAGGCCTTGCCCTTGCTCAGTAGGCACGCTACTACTTGTACCACTCCCCAGCCTTCTAGGAGGCTTTAATTAGGAGAAACTGGGACACTTTTGCAGTTGCTTAGAGTAGAAAGGAAACCTTGAGAGCAAAGGAGGAGAAAAGATTGGGAGGAGGTGATTTTGTAAATGTGTAAAATGACTTGGGAGGCGGACTGTTTTAAGACCTCCGGGGATTGCTCTCAGCGTGGGGCCCGCAGCGCCGAGCCTGCTAATGTCATCGCATTCTCCTACAGCCCTACCTGGAGAGCCTCACATTTCCTGTGGGTTCTGAGATGGTTTCTGTTCCACTCCAAGCTGGGCCTCACGCGGCCTGGCCTGTGTGGCGGCCAGGTGGACAGCAACAGCTCTCCCTGGAGGAGCCTGCTGCCCTTCTAGGGTGAGCTCACCCTGCCCCCCACCTCCTAATTCATAACTCACATCACTCTTCAGATTTGAAGGCAGCAATTTATTGGCTTTTTTTTTTTTTTTTTGCATTATCCTGCCACATGAGAGATTTTTGTTGATTGACAGGGCTTAATCTCTATGTGTAGCTACTTCTATCTGTATCTACAGAAAGTGCTATCAAAACTAACACTTTTTCTGCTCAGGAGGCTGAGATCTGAGAATCAAAGTTTGAAGCCAGCTTGGGAAGAAAAGTCCCTGAGACTCATAGCCAATGAACCAGCAAAAAGCCAGAAGTAGAGGTAGAATGTCAGCCTTGAGCAAAAAAAAAGCCAAGGTAAGAGCTCAAGGTCCTAAGTTCAAGCCCCAGTAATAGTAGTAGTAGTACTACTAATAATAATAATACTTTCTCCTTCCTATAATTCTGGCCGTGTTTTGTTCTTGGCAAACAATTCTTTTCCACCCTCCTTCCTGCGTCTCTACAGTCACCTTTCTTTCGTTCTTTCTCTCTTTCTTTCTCTTTCTTTCTTCCTTTCTTTCTTTCTTTCTTTCTTGTTGTTTGTGGGGCCTGAACTCTGGGCCTGGGCTCTGTCCCTCAGCTCTTCAGCTCAAGGCTACTGCTCTCCCACTTGAGCCACAGCGCCACTTCCAGCTTTTTCTGCTTATGTGGTGCTCAGAAATGGAACCCAGGGCCTCATGCATGCAAGGCAAGCTCTCTACCCCTGAGCCACCTTCCCAGCCCCCCACAGCCACCTTTAAAAGCCAGTATAGGGACAGGGTGCCATTGTCCAAAAAGAAATGTACTTTTTACCTGATATATGTAACTGTAAGTCCTCTGTCCATTACCTTTATAATAATTTTTTAATGGAATAATGGAATAACAGACCTGTGCCTCAAACTGGCTTACACACAAAAGCCCATACTTCATCACCAACTGGCTTCTTCCCAGGCATTGCGAACCTCCATTTCCTAGGCTCCTTTGCAGCTATCTACGGTCATATGACAGAGTTCCAGCCAATGGAATAAGAACGAGGTACTGTGCTCTTTCCTGATCTAGAGAGAGTGAGGGGTGTGTGTGTTTCTCGAGGCTTTTTTTGCCCATCAGTCAGTCACATGGCACCCCTGTAAGTGACCCGCTGAAGATAGCAGATCATAAGATAGCAGGATACTGAGTCAAGAATCAGCACTTTGGGCTGGGAAGGTGGCTCAGTGGTAGAGTGCTTGCCTCGCATGCACGAGGCCCTGGTTCCATTCCTCAGCACCACATAAGCAGAAAAAGCCACAAGTGGTACTGTGGCTCAAGTGGTAGAGCGCTAGCCTTGAGCTGAAGAGCTGAGGGGCAGCGCCCAGGCCCAGAGTTCAGGCCCCATGACCAACAAAAAAAAAGAAAAAAAAAAAAAAAAGAATCAGTGCTTAGTGAGCCCCACTGGAATTCTTGTGTGTGTGTGTGTGTGTGTGTGTGTGTGTGTGTGTGTGTCATGTGTGTGCATATTGTGTGCATGTGCAAGTGATAGGCTTGAACTCAAGGCCTCTTGTTCTTTCCTGGCTTTTTTGCCACCACTTGAACCGTACTTCCACCTCCTATTCTTTGCTGACTCATTGGAGATAAGATGCTCACGGACTTTTATTCTTGGGCCGGCTTTGAACCGTGATCCTCAGATCTCAGCCTTCCAAATAGCTAGGATTACAAGGTGTGAGCCACTGGGACCCAGCCCTCCCCTCTCCCCACTGGAATTCTAAGCCCGAAACTTGGACATGTTTGTTGCTAATATCTATGACCTTTTTTAAGGTCACCCAAACTAACTTAATTTTGCAAAATACCGACACCATTTGTTGCTAATATCTGTGACCTTTCTTAAAGTCACCCAAACTAACTTAATTTTGCAAAATACTGACACACGCGCAGGGCTGTGCTCCTGCAAGAACAGCATCACCACTGACTCCATCACCTGAGCACAAAGGAATCACCTCGCTCTTTCCACATACCAGCCAGGGCCACTGGCTGCCAGCCAGCATCACAGCCTACAGAATGCTCCTGAGCCACTGTGGCGATACCTCCGCTGGTCCCAAACCAGAAATACCCCCTTTGGGGCTCCTGGGCCTCAGCTTCCTGGTAGGATCGCTTTCAGGAGCTCGGGATTATCCCCAAACCTCCTCACCGCCCCTGGACACTCAGATTCAACCCCACCATGCCAGGAACCACACCATTCTTTTAGCCTGAAGACATGGGCTGGAGTTACCTATATGACCAGCCTTCCTCTGGTTCCTAGCTTCAGATCTCAGGAAGAAGAGGTGGGGGGAGGGGGAGGTCTCTGTTCTTTCTTTCCAGGAGAATCTGATTTGCTTGCACCAGGTCTTTCTTCACCAGAGAGGCGGGCACCTGCTAAGCTTGATCTGCACTGACCCCCATCTGGAAAATAGGAGCCGGCCTTCCCTCCAAAGAGGCCACCTGGGACTTTATTTGGAGCCCAACGTGTCCTCCTGTTGGCTTGTTCAAAAGAACAGCTGGGAGCTTTTGCTTTTCTATTAAAAACAATTGTTGCAGATTACGTGGAATTGAGAGAAATGGAGGAAGAGCCCCTGGGAAGATATTAATTTCCATTTTGTTACAAAAACATCCAAGCATACTGCTGAGAATCCAATCCCCTCATTTTGCTTGTAAAACATATCTTGCATTAGTTCATTTCTTTGTGCACAGTATATTAATTTGCATTTGCTCCTTTTGAGATGCACATTAATAGCTTATTAATTTTTTCAGACTATAAGGAACTTTTCCTTTTAAATAAACATAATATTAAAGCCTCCATGCAGCCAGCACAAAAACAATTTGTAGGTCCAGCATCAGCATGAGCAGGCACTGGTCACCTGATTCCACTTTCCCCAAACCTGAGCACCTCATGCTTGGGATGTGAGGCCTGAGGGCAGGAAAAAGCAAGGATTTGCCTTTTCTTCATCAGGATACAGGGTGTGTGTGTGTCAGTGTGTGTGTGTGTGTGTGTGTGTGTGTGTGTGTACTGGGGCTTGAACTCAGGACTTGCACGCTGCCTATGGCTTGTTTGCTCAAGGCTGGCATTCTACCACTTGGACAACAGCTCCATTCCTGGCTTTTGAGTGGTTCATTGGAGGTAAGAGTCTCATGGACTTTCCTGTACAGGACTTTCCTGTACTATCCTTGATCTGCAGATCTCAGCCTCCTGAGTAGCTAGGATTACAGATGTGAGCCACGAGCACCCTGGCTGACTTTTGATCATTCTCTACCTTCCTGTATGAAGTCCCGGGACAGAAAGCAGGCACAGGGCAAACAGAAGCACCTACATCAGGGTAATGAGGAGGAGGAGCCAGGCTGCCCAGCAGGACCGGTCCTCCATCTTGTCCCAAAGTGCCCCACTCTGCAGAAGGGTCATTTCCTCCAGGTGCTGTTGATTGAGTTTATCAGTTCTCTCTTTTGTTTAAATTTATGACTTCCTTCTCCTTTTTCTTGGTTTGTAGCTTAAAGGGGAACAAAGTTCACCAGGTATGGACTTGATTTATTGTTTCTCTTTTTTTTCTTCCCTAATGTAAGCACTGGGTGCAATAAATCTCCTCTAAGAACTGTGTTGGCCACGTCCCAGAGATGGAGCTGTGTTGCTTTCATGGACATGTTCTTAAAATATCGCAGAGTCCCCAATGTCTTCCCCAACAAAAGGTTTATTTAAGAAAAGAGCTGCGCTGCCCAATGCAATACGAAACAGCGGCAAGAGAGCTATAACTAGAAGAAGGAAAAGGAAGGAGATAGCATTGTCTTTTGTCGATCATGCAATTTAAAAGTATGAAAAAAATTTAATCTGGGCTAGGTGGCACCCTCATAGAATCCCACATGTCAGGAAACTGAGGTGGGAGACTCATGGGCTTCAGATCCGCTTGGACAGCCCACTGAGACTGCAGAGAGAAAAAGGGAAGAGAGAAAAGGCAAAGGGAGGGGAAAGGAAGGAAGAAGAGGAAAAAAAGAAAAATTGTTAGGCTGGGTGTCGAGGGCTCACGCCTGTCATCCTAGCTACTCAGGAGGCTGAGATCTGAGGATCATGGTTCAAAGCCAGCCCAGGTAGGAAAGTCTGTGAGACTATCTCCAATTAACCACCAGAAAACCGAAAGTGGTACTGTGGCTCAAGAGCACTAGCCTTGAGCTGAAGAGCTGAGGGACAGCACCCAGGCCCAGATTTCAAGCCCCACCACCAACCAAAAAAAAAGAAAAGTTGTTAGGATTCATAAGGGTTTGAAGTATATGGACACAAAATAAACATTCACAAATCAACTCCTGTCCTCTTATCTACAATGAGAAAACAAAGTGGGGGGAACCTACAGTAATAGTAAAGATGAAGCAGCCTAAAACCACCCTAGAAAATAGCTTTACAATCCGTGTACAGAAAGAAGACTAAAATGACAAACTTTACTGAGGGTTTTAGAGGAAGAAAAAAAAAACGGACATATATGTCATAATTTGTGGTGTAACCATGTTTTGCCAAATAGAAAAGACATGTCTATATGTCAATTAAAATGTCAATGAAACCTTTTGGGAAATTTGCCTAAGTCATTCTGAAGCTCATCTGGAAAAACAGACAAAGCATGAGGCACAGTTGCCACCCCCACCAGCTCTCCTCCTGGGGAAAGAGAGGTCTGGGGGGCGGGGGGGGGGGGGAAGCAGGTGGATAGATGGCTGGGGAGGAAGCAGGCAGGGGACTGGCTGCCATTGCCACACCCACGGGAGAAGATGGGAGTCTGTTCCAAACATTCAGCAGCCTGCGGGAACTAGGGCAGAGAGGCGAAGGGCCCAGAGAACAACGTGCCAACCCTTCTCAGGGAGCTCCGGTCCTCAGGGTAGCCAGGCAACAGACAAAGGAATGCATGCCATCACATCCACGGGGGGAAACTAAGGCACAGCGAAGGGGCACAGGCTCAGAGAGGGCTCACAGACCAGCTGCTTGAAGGAGGTGGCGGCGAAGGCCCCAGGGTGCAGGATAATGTGGACCAAGGGCCCCACTCACACGATCCATAAGAAGAACAGGAAGCTGGGTAGAGTGGGACTTAGGAGTCTCTACCTCCTCTAAAGGGCCTCCTCCCTGCCCAGGCTACCCCAGTGCCGCAGCAGTGGACTTGAGTCCAGCCAGCGGACACATTCTCCTGGAATCTGGAATGCAGACACACGACTGCTTTGAATACTCAGGTAAAGAAAGGGACACTGAGCAGAGGGAAGTGGGGCTTCTAGGGCTTCAGTCAGTGCAAAGAAGAGGCCAGGACCAGCATGGGGCAGGGAAGAGTCAAGAGAAGACAGTCCAAATGTGAGGAGAGACAGAGAGAGATGGAATGAGACAGAGATACCTATAGAGAGATGGAGGTAGAGGGGGAAATAGAGAGACAGAGAGATGGAGGGAAGAAGAAAGAGAAGCCACCATGACTTTCCAGGGTCTCTGATACTCAGTTTGTGAGTCTCACAAATGTCATCAGAATACATCTTTTATCAATTAGTCTTCAAATGACAAATTAATCAGACTTAGCTAGATCTCTGATTTCCCAAACACCATTTTAGAGAATGAATATGCTTTTTAAGAATTTCATTCTTGGGTTGGGAAGGTGGCTCAGTGGTAGAGCGCTTGTCTTGCACTCATGAGGCCCTGGGTTTGATTCCTCAGCACCACATAAGCAAAAAAGGCTGGAGCTGAAGAGCTGAGGGGCAGCACCCAGGCCCAGAGTTCAGGCCTTGAGCTGAAGAGCTGAGGGACAGCGCCCAGGCCCAGAGTTCAGGCCCCATGACCAACAACAACAACAACAAAGAATTTCATTCTTTAGCCAAGCACTTGTCCCTCTTGTCTATAATCCTAAGTACTCAGGAGGCTCAGATCTGAGGATCAAGTTTTGAAGCCAGCCAGAGCAGGAAAATCTCCGAGGCCCTTATTTCCAATTATCCATCAAAAATCCAGAAGTGGAGCTATGGCTCACACGGTAGAGTGCTAGCCTTGAGAGGAAAAAAACTGAGTCTGAGTTCTGGGCCTGAGTTCAAGTCCCAGTTCCAACATAAATAAATCAATAAATAAGCATTTCATTCTCTAATTCTCACCAGCATTTTAAGAAGAAGAAGAAGAAATAAAAACTAGAAGGTTAATGCAGCTGCATTCTTTCTGGGAGAGTATTCCAATTTTGTAACATCACATATGAGAGTTTTTCAGTTGACAGTGATGTCTCTCAAATTCTTTCAAGTTATTTTCTGTTCTGCCAACTTGTAACATTTTTAGGATTCTTTAGCCAATTCTCAGTTCTCTAGATGGCTGCTGCGATGAATTTAGCAAATGCACACACGCACCGGATTCGGCCACCCAGTAGTTATAAAACAGACAAGCAACTTGTATTTTATGAAATTAAAAAAAATTGAAAGCAGCTATGGCTTTGTCTGCAGATGATATTTCAAGAATGTTAATTTGCCTCTGTTCCAGAGCTACAGAGAAGAAGGAAACAAGAGAATCAGCACCCCACGCAGCCTGGCCCCCAAACTCAGAAAGGGGTCTGGGGAACAAGGGTGTTAGCAAGGAAGAAAAGGATGCTGGGGACTGGGTGAGTGTCACATGAAGGCTGTCAGTTGCAAGTGAAGGTCAGAGCAAGTTCACAAAGGAAGCAGAGTGGCCCTGGAGGCTGAAGGCAGCCCAGTCTTGGTCAGCTCTCCTGCCCCAGGTTTCAGCATCCTTACAAGTCCCACAGGGGATCTATCTTCCTTAAGACCAAAAACCCTGAGTGAAGAACAAGTCAATTAAACATCTGCCCAACCCCACATACATACAATTAGGTTGCTTCTATTCTGCCATTACCATATGTATGTGTATGTATGTATGTATGTATATGGGGTGGTGGGTATGCTGATCCTGGGACATGGACTCAGGATCGGGACACCAAAGCTGAGCTTTTTTGCTCAAATTTGGTGCTCTACCACTTAGTCACAGCTCCACTTTGGGTTTTTTGGTGGTTAACTCGAGATAAGAGTCTCACAGATATTCCTGCTCAGGCTGTCTTTGAACCACTACCCTTAGATCTCAGTATCCTGGGTAACTAGGATTACAGGTGTGAGCCACCAGTGCCCAGCTTCCAATGATTTTTTTATTTAATATAACTGGAGGGCTGGGAATGTGGCTTAGCAGTAGAGTGCTTGCCTAGCATTCACAAAGCTCTGGGTTTGCTTCCTCAGCACCACATAAACAGAAAAAGGTGCTGTGGCTCAAGTGGTAGAATGCTAGCCTTGAGCAACAAGAAGCATTAGGGACAGTGCTCAGGCCCAGGACTGGCAATATATATGGTCATTATACTACTACCATGTTTGGAAGTGTTTTCTCAGGATATAATTCCTAGAAGTAAAGAGTCAAAAAGGCTGGGTGCTGGCAGCTTATACCTATAATCCGAGCTACTTGGGATTAAAAAGATCACAGTTCCATACTAGCCTGGAGGAAAAAGTTCACTGTGAGCCCAGAACCCTGTGGGCACTCTGGCTGGGTGCAGGAAGTCTGAGTGGACTGTGTGCCTGGAGAAGGCCGATGCCAGCAGGAAACCCACTGAGTATGTGATTGCTTATCTGGTATCTGAATACAGACACAGGATTCTGAATGTTTGACTTTCTGCAGTAATCCTGCCAAAAATCAGGATGAGTGCCTCTGAATACGTGTCTTCTGTTTCCTGAGACCTGCTTACCTGCCCGTTGGAATGTGCCCTTTGATCTGCACCCAAAACCACCCCAAGCAAACATGTATCCCTGACCCCTGAAAGTGGAGGATGAAGAAGACTATTCTATTTAATCATATCTATAGTAAAGTCATTCCATGGTGATATTAAGTAAATATAAATGAATATCATTGCATGGAAAATCTTTTATCTGCCATCATGGTTCTGATGAATGGAATAGGCAGTTTATAAGACCCCATCTCAGTTTAAAAAAAAAAAAAAAAAGGTGAGCATGATGGTGTGTGCCTGTCACACCTACTCTGATGGGAAGCATAAATAAGAGGATCACAGTCCAGACCAGCCTGGGAAAAAAGCAAGACTCCATCTCAAAAATAACCAGAGCAGAAAGGACTGACGGTACAGTTGAAATGGTAGAACACCTACCTGGCAACCAGAAAGCCCTCAGTTCAACCCCCAGGACCACAATAATAAAACATTTTTATGAGAGCCAATAACTGCCAACCCAGACTGATATACCCGGCAAAGCTAGCATTCACATTCGATGGAGAACTGAAAACTTTTAATAGCAAAGAAAAACTAAATGAATACATAAACATTAAGCCAGCATTACAAAGAATTCTAAGAGGGGGGACACAACCTGAAGAAAGCAACCAGGAACTGGGACCTGCCCCAAACAGGCATTACTCAAAGTCTAACTGAGCAAGCACAGGAGGAAAGGAAAGAAGAAAAACTTAGGAAAACGGAATGGCAGGGACAACAATGCATCTCTCTATACTTTCTCTTAATATAAATGGGCTGAATTCGCCAATTAAAAGAAAACGAACTGAGGACTGGATCAGAAAACAAGACCCATCCATCTGTTGCCTTCAGGAGACCCACCTCTCAGCCAAACATACAAACAAACTCAGAGTGAAGGGGTGGAAAAGGATCGACCAATCAAATTCCCCCAATAAGAAAGCAGGTGTAGCTATCCTGATATCTGACAAAATAAACTTTTCATTAAAATCAGTACAGAAAGACAAGGACGGACACTACATATTAATAAAGGGAACAATCCAAGAGGAGGATATAACCATCATCAACTTATATGCCCCAAATATTGGTGCACCCAGATATGTCAAACAAATGCTCTCAAACTTACAGAATAAAATAGATCCCAATACGATAATACTAGGAGACTTTAACACGCCACTCTCACCAAAGGACAGGTCTACCAACCAGAGGATTGGCAAAGAAGCTACCGAATTAAGTGAGGCCATACTTCAAGCGGAATTAACTGACATCTACCGAGTATTTCACCCTAAAACAACACAGTACACATTCTTCTCAGCAGCTCATGGAACTTTTTCCAAAATAGACCATATCATAGTTCATTCAAGGAACTTAAGCAAATACAAAGGGATCGACATAATCCCCTGTATCCTATCTGACCACAGTGGAATCAAGCTAGCTCTCAATAACAAAGCATACCGCAGAAATTTCTCTAATACATGGAAATTGAACAGCACACTCCTTAACAAGGCCTGGGTAACAGAAGAGATCAGAGAAGAAATAAAGCATTTCCTAGAACTCAATGAAAATGAAAACACCTCACAAAGAAACTTGTGGGACACAGCAAAAGCAGTCCTGAGGGGCAAATTTATTGCCCTCAGTGCCCACATCAAGAGAATGGAGACAGACCAAGTAAATAATCTCATGTTGCAACTAAAACAGCTAGAAAAACAAGAAAAAATGGGACCTAAAGCTACTAGACGAAGCCAGATAACCAAATTGAGAGCAGAGATTAACCAATTAGAAAATCAGAAAACCATAACCAAAATAAACCAAACAAAAAGCTGGTTCTTTGAAAAAATAAACAAAATTGATGGCCCGTTGGCAAGATTAATTAAAAAAAGAAGAGAGGAAACCCATATTAATAGGATTAGGGATGCCACGGGAAACATCACAACACGTACCCAAGATATCCAAACAATTCTAACAGACTACTTTCAAAAGCTATACTCTCTAAAGGAAGAAAATCTGGCGGAAATGGATGCATTTTTAGAGAAATACAAGTTACCCAAACTGAGCAAAGAAGAAGTTAACCAATTAAATAAGCCAATATCCTATAATGAGATACAGGAAGCTATCAAAAGTCTTCCAACAAAAAAAAGCCCAGGACCAGATGGATTCACAGCAGAATTCTATAAGACCTTTAAAGAAGAACTAATACCCATACTCCTCAAGCTCTTCAGAGAAACAGAGAAGGAGGGAGCTATCCCAAACTCATTCTACGAAGCCAATATCACACTCATCCCCAAACCAGGCAAAGACCCAACCAAAAAGGAGAATTACAGGCCAATCTCCTTGATGAACACAGATGCAAAGATCCTTAACAAGATTCTAGCTAACAGAATCCAGAAACACATTAAAAAAATAATACACTATGATCAGGTAGGCTTCATCCCAGAGACACAGGGATGGTTTAACATACGTAAGTCAATAAATGTAATCCAGCATATCAACAGAGCCAAGGTCAAGAATCACATGATTATCGCCACAGATGCAGAAAAGGCCTTTGATAAAATTCAACATTCATTCATGCTAAAAGCTCTGGAGAAAATAGGAATAGAAGGAACATTTCTAAAAACAATAAAAGCCATTTATGACAGACCAATAGCCAATATTATACTTAATGGGGAAAAGCTACAACCAATCCTCCTAAAAACAGGAACAAGGCAAGGATGTCCACTGTCTCCACTCCTCTTCAACATAGTCCTAGAACCCTTAGCCAGGGCAATAAGGCAAGAAAAAGACATTAAAGGGATCCGCATAGGGAAAGAAGAAGTGAAACTATCCCTTTTTGCAGACGACATGATACTATACCTCCACGATCCCAAAAACTCCATCCCCAAACTTTTAGAAATCATAAGTCACTTCGGCAAAATAGCAGGATACAAAATAAACCCACAAAAATCAGTTGCCTTCCTATACACTGATAACGCACAGGAAGAGAGGGAAATAAAGGGAGCAACCCCATTCACAATAACCTCCCAAAAAATAAAATATTTAGGAATTAACCTAACCAAAGATGTAAAAGAACTATTTAATGAGAACTATAAAAAGTTAAAGAAAGAAATTGCAGAAGACACTAGGAAATGGAAAGACCTCCCATGCTCCTGGATAGGCCGACTTAATATAGTAAAGATGGTGATACTTCCAAAACTAATATACAAATTCAATGCAATTCCTATTAAAATCCCAATGACGTACATCACTGAAATACAGAAAACAGTCCAAAAATTTATATGGAACAACAAAAGACCTAGAATAGCCAAAACAATTCTAGGGGATAAAGACAATATGGGAGGGCTATCCATGCCGAACTTCAAACTCTACTACAGAGCTATAATCACAAAGACAGCATGGTACTGGCACAAAAACAGACCCGAAGACCAATGGAACAGAATAGAAGATCCAGATATAAATCCACAGGCCTACAGCCAGCTGATATTCGACAAAGGAGCCAAAGACATACAATGGAAGAAACACAGCCTCTTCAACCGCTGGTGCTGGGAAAACTGGGCAGCCACATGCAGAAAACTAAAAGTGGACCCCAGCCTATCACCATGCACCAACATCAACTCAAAATGGATTAAAGACCTTAACATTAAACCTGAATCTCTGAAACTACTGCAGGACAGAGTAGGAGAGACACTTGAACTAATAGGCACAGGAAGGAACTTCCTGAACAGAGTCCCAGGGTCACAACAAGTTGGAGAGAGACTCGACAAATGGGACTACCTTAAAATAAAAAGCTTCTGCACAGCTAAATCTATCGCAACTAAGCTAGAAAGACAACCAACTAATTGGGAAAAAATATTTACCAGCAATATATCAGACAAGGGGTTAACATCCTGTATATACAGGGAACTCAAGAAACTAATCCCTCCCAAACCTAACAAACCAATTACTAAATGGGCAAGGGAACTAAAGAGGGACTTCTCAAATGAAGAAATAAAAATGGCAAAGAAACACATGAGGAAATGTTCATCATCCCTGGTGGTGAAGGAAATGCAAATAAAGACAACCCTGAGATACCACCTTACCCCAGTCAGAATGTCCCACATCCACAAATCAGCCAACGACAAATGCTGGAGGGGATGTGGAGAAAGAGGAACCCTATTACACTGCTGGTGGGAATGTACACTTATACAACCACTTTGGAAAGCAGTCTGGAGGGTCCTTAGAAAGCTAAAGATTGACCTCCCTTACGACCCAGTCATACCACTTCTAGGCATCTACCCTGAACAACAGGAACCAATATACAAGGACACGTGCACCTCCATGTTTATTGCAGCACTGTTCGCAATAGCTAGGATATGGAAACAACCTAGATGCCCCACCACAGATGAATGGATCCAAAAATTGTGGTATCTATACACAATGGAATATTATGCAGCCATTAGAAATGACAAAATAATGGCATTTGCAGGGAAATGGATGGAGCTAGAAGGAATCATGTTGAGCGAGGTAAGCCAAGAACGAAGAGACAAACGGTACATGGTCTCCCTCATAAGTGGATGCTAAATCCAAAAGGTTAGGTGATACGACAAAACTAACAGGACTTAAGAAACAAAGAACTCCCGCTCATCTGGTTGAACCACTACTAAATATCCTCATGCTGCTGATCACAAATATGGTATATAACATGTGAACACTGTTATATATTACAGACTGTGGTAGACAATTTGCTCCAGGGAAGTTAGAATGAACTTGTGACTTTGAAATTATGTAATCATTTAATCACAATCAAAAAAAAAAAAAAAAAAAGAACCTCGGGGAAGGGAGGGAGGGAGGGGATGGTAGGGGGAAAACAATGGAGGGGGTAACAATGTTCAAGAGGAAGTGTACTCATAACCTCACTCATGTAACTGTAACCCTCTGTATAGTAGCTTTACAATAAAAAAAAAATCTATTTAGATATTTTTATACAAATAAAAAAAAAATAAATAAAACATTTTTAAAAACCCAAAGAGAAATAACAGAACACTTAACTAAAATGGAGAACTGGATGAGGTGCCCCATGTGAAGTTAAACGTAAGTGTCATTAAGAATGGTTTCTCAGCCGGGCGCTGGTGGCTCACGCCTGTAATCCTAGCTACTCAGGAGGCTGAGATCTGAGGATCGCAGTTCAAAGCCAGCCCGGGCAGGAGAGACCGTGAGACTCCTATCTCCAATAAACCACCAGGAAACCGGAAGTGGCGCTGTAGCTCAAGTGGTAGAGCGCTCACCTTGAGCTGAAGAGCTGAGGGACAGCGCCCAGGCCCAGAGTTCAAGCCCCACGACCGACCAAAATAAAATAAAATAAAATAAAATAAAAAATAAAAAAATAAAAGAATGGTTTCTCGGGCTGGGAAGGTGGCTCAGTGGTAGAGTGCTTGCCTTGCATGCATGAGGCCCTGGGTTCGATTCCTCAGCACCACATAAGCAAAAAGAAAAAAGCTGGAAGTGGCGCTGTGGCTCAAGTGGTAGAGCACTAGCCTTGAGCTGAAGAGCTGAGGAACAGCGCCCAGGCCCAGAGTGCAGGCCCCACGACTGGATAAAAAAAAAAAAAAAAAAGAATGGTTTCTCCACTGGGCACAGTGGCTCACACCTATAATCCTAGCTACTCAGGAGGCTGAGATCTGAGGACCATGGTTTGAAGCCATCCCAGGCAGGAAAGGCCATGACACTCTTATTTCCAATTAAGCACAAAAAAATCTGCAAGTGGAGCTATGGCTCAAGGGGTATAGCACTAGCCTTGAGCAAAAAAGCTCAAGGACAGTACCCAGGCCCTGAGTGCCAGCCTCAGGACTGGCACAAAACAAAAGTCAGAATGGTTTCTCCATGCCCACCTTTTTCTACAGAGATGGGATCTTATAAGCTGCCAGTTCTGCCCAGCAAACACCATGATCATTGATGAAGGATTTTCCATACAATGATAACTCATTCATAGTTAGTTAATGTCATCATTTGGAAAGAGCTTTTGCCAACTGACACTAGATATATCTGAGTCAATGAGCCAGCCTTTCAGTGCATTGAGTAGTTGAAACATCGTAGAAGTTCAATGCTCAACTATATTCAATAAAAACAAATGATTGTTGAGCTAGGATGTAGCTCAGTGGCAAAGCTCCTGCTTAGCAAGTGCAATGTTCTGGGTTCAATCCCCAGTACCAAAACAGAAAAGACAAAAAATAAAATTATTGTTACTCAATAGGTCTCAATGCACACCGGGTATTTGTTCTTTAGGATGATTGCTATCGCCCTGAGTTCCAACTCCAGTACTATCAAAACAAAGGAAGGAAAGTAAAAAGAAAGTTACCATGTGTTAGTGTATATTCATGTTTCTCGTAACTATAACAAAATGCCAGAGGCAAACCCACTTTACAAAGGAAAGACCTTGTTTAGCTCATGGTTTTAGAAGCTGAAAGGCCCAGCGGTGTGATTCAGGTTCTGACGAAGGTCTGCCTTGACCCTGTCACCTCGTGGCGAATGCAAGGATGGGCTGTGGGCTGTGTTGTATGGAAGGAGGAGACCACACCACCAAAGCAGGGAGCTGGAGAGACAGGCTGCGTGCCTACTCTCTCTCCTGCGATCTCTCTCTCCTTCATTCTGTATATTCTCTCTCCCTCTCCCTGTCCCTCTCCCTGTCCCTCTCCCTGTCCCTCTCCCTCTCCCTGTCCCTCTCCCTGTCCCTCTCCCTGTCCCTCTCTCTCTCTCTCTCTGGGTCTCTGTGCTTCCACTAAGCTCCCCTTTTATTAGGCTCCTTCTCCTTCTTCATCTTCTCTTTCTTCTTTTTCCTCCCCCTTCCTTCATCTTCTTTTTCTCTTCTTTCTTCTCTTCCTTCTCCTTCCTTTTTCTCCTCCCTCTTCCTCCTCTTGTTTTTGTTTTGTTTTTTTGTTTTTGTGGTCTTGGTGTTGAACTCTGGGCCTGGGCGTTGTCCCTCAGCTCTTCAGCTCAAGGCTAGCACTCTACCACTTGAGCCACAGCGCCACTTCTGGTTTTCTGGTGGTTCATTGGAGATAAGAGTCTCGCAGACTTTCCTGCCCAGGCTGGTTTTGAACCGTGACCTCAGGTCTCAGCTTCCCAAGTAGCTAGACAGGCGTGAGCCAACACACATGGCCTCCTCCTCCTTCTTTAGGCACTGCTGAGGTTTGAACTCAGAGCCCCATATTCTAGGGTCCATTTCTTGAAGGTTGCACCCTACCATGTGTCCCTGCATGGAAGACCATGTTCCCAGCACACACACCTCAAGGATGAGCCTCATGCAAACCACGGGGCGTAAAGCTGCAGCCCCTGCAGAAGCCGCGTCTCCATCAAGCATCTCGCCTGTGGAGAGATGGGGAACAGTGCTGCTGCCCTGTGAATGGTCTTGGACTTCGCCCTCTGCCCAGCATTCCAAACCTAAAGAAAGGCTGCACCTAAATGATTAAGATATCAACCGCTACAGGATCTTTCTTTAGACTTACAGACACAGCATCAAAATGTGTAACACAACCCTTCCTTTCTTGCTTGCTTGCTTTCTTGCTTTCTTCCTTTCCATCTTTGTTTCTTTCTTTTGGACTAGTACTAGGGCTTAAAGTCCTAGGCACAGTCCCTTAGCTTTTTCACTCACACATCATCTCCTCTTCTAGTTTTTTACTAGTTTATTAGAGTTAAGAGTCTCACAGACTTTCCTGCACCGACTGGCTTCAGACCTCAATCCTCTGATCTCAGACTCCTCAGTAGCTAGGATTACAAGAGGGAACTACTAGTGCTTGCTCACCCCGCCTTTCTTTCTTTTTTTTTTTTTCTCATTGGTTGTGGGGCTTGAACTCTGGGCCTGGGAGCTGTCCCTGAGCTCTTCAGCTTAAGACTAGCACTCTACCACTTGAGCCACAGAGCCACTTCCAGTTTTCTGGTGGTTAATTGGAGATAAGAGTCTCACAGACTTTCCTGCCCAGGCTGGCTTTGAACCACGACCCTCAGTTCTCAGCCTCCTGAATAGCTAGGATTACAGGCATGAGCCACTGATGCCCGGCTATCCCTCCTTTCTTTAGATGGGTGCATAGGCTAACACAAAGCATGTCAATTGCTATGAGATTTACAAACCTTGCAAAAAAGTAATACATTTGTCAAAAGAACTAGCCACCAGTGGTCAAAGTTGATCAAGGTTTCAAATATGTAGATGGTGAAGACCCCATCCTCACCACCCCTCATGAGCCCTTCCTGCCAGCCCTGGCCTGAATCTCCTCCCTCTTCATAAAGCTCTTTGTGTGGCTGAGTTCCTGAATATGGCCTTAGTTGGGAGAGGCTTCATAATGTGACTGGTGCATGGGTTCCTCAGTTCTTTGGTGTGGCCTTTATGATTAAAACACTACAGGAAATAACTATAAAGGGTAGGAAGGAGCCAGATCAATTCAAAGCCAACCCAAGCAAGAAAGTCTGTGAGACTCTTATCTCCAATCAACCAAAAACCTAGAAGTGGAGCTGTGGCTCAAGTGGTAGAGGGCTAGCTTTGAGTAAAAAAGCTCAGGTACAGTGCCCAGGTTCTGAGTTCAAGCCCTAGGGCTGGTATCCAAAGGGAGAAACAGAGAGAGAGAGAGAGAGAGAGAGAGTAGGAAGGAGTCTGGCACCACTGGGATATAATCTTAGCAACTCAGGAACTCCAGTTCAAAGCAGTCCAGATAGAAAAGACAAAAGGACTGGCTCAAGTGGTAGAGCACCAGCCTTGAGTAAGGAAGCTAAAGTGAGAGGGCAAGGTCCTAAGTTCAAGCCCAGTACCAGCATATATGCATGCACGTGTGCGTGTGTACACATGCGCACGTGCACGCGCGCGGGCACACACACACACAGAAAACACAGGGAGAGAGAGAAAGTGTAAATTTCCACTCTGGTGCAACTTTTGCAAGAATATAAAAGACAAAACTAAAAAGGTGCCTCCTCCATTGGAATAAGACATCAAGCAGGAAGGTTTATAAAAATCAAAGGAAAATAAAGTCACATGTTCCTGAAAGGGGTCTGCATGAGTTTTCTGTCTTGGCTCAGCAAAATATATCCCCAGATTAAGATCACTAGTTCCTGGGACCAGAAAGTTCTTAGTCTCATCAGAGACAGTATTCAAGCAAGGATAGACACAGAGGAGACTTTGCAGGGTCAATTAACACAAAGGAAAGCAAATGTCCACCCCAGCATGGGTGGGCAGACTCAGGCAGGAGTGCTATGCTGAGTCCCGAGACCTCAGGCGGTGACAGGTGTCAGCGTGGAAGCAGGGCGTGTGTCATCCATTCCCCCACGGCAGGCAGGGGGAGGTTTGGGCCTTGCATGGTAGACTAGAGCTGTTTCTTGTGGGCTCCAGGGTCAGCGAGCCCCTGCTGCAGGCCACATGGTGTTCTGCTAGCGTCAGCCGTCCAGGATGTGACTTCTTCCCAACAGCCGAGCCACGGTTCTCAGCCACTGTTTCCTAATCCCTGCCCGCGCCTGCGTCCTGCCTCCCGGAAGCTCCCAGCACTTCTGCCTTCCTTCCCATGGAGCCTCACAGAACACCTTCCAGGCTACAACATGGAATTCCTGTTCCTGGGCCACGGTCACTCAGCTTTGCCTCAGAATAAACAACTCTTCTTGTTTCCTTAAAGCAGAGGGGTTTTGTTGTTGTTTGGTCAGTCTTGGGGCTTGAACTCTGTGCCTGGGCGCTGTCTCTGAGTTCTTGTGCTCAAGACTAGCACACTACCACTTTGAGCCACAGCTTCACTTCCCGTTTTCTGGTGGTTATTTGAGATGAGTCTCACAGACTTTCCTGCCCAAGCTAGCTTTGAACTGCCATCCTCAGACTTCAGCCTCCTGAGTAGGAAGCTAGGATTTCAGGCATGAGCCACTAGCACTTGACTAAAGCAGAGTTATTTTACGTCTTTAACAATTAGTGATCTTTAATTAGAACCCAGGAGAAAAGAACTTCCCCCAGAGCTCTGTCACAATGTCACTGATACTAACTCAAGGAGAGAGATCTGAAAAGCCCCTATAGTGGAAGGGAAGGGAAAGGAGAGGCTAGTAGGAATTTTCTAAAATAGAAAGTCTAGGAGAAAAACAACAGAATCATTATGCATATGAAGGAGACTATGGAACGTCACCTGGAATTATCACACCCTGGAATATTAACTATTCTACTCTAGTCTATTTGGTTTTAGTACTTTTTCAGTGTCATGAACCCAAGACCTGGGGCATGCCAGACACTTTACCACTGAGCCACACCTCAGTTCCCACAATTGTTTTCAATTAAGGGGCTTGGAGACCAATAATTGCTGGAGGAGGCTTTCCGCTGTTTACTCTAATCATCCCTTACCTGTCTCAAGACACACCAAAGAACTCAGCTGCCTTCTACCTGGAGCAGAATAGATGAGAAGGAAATTACATCATTATGAACAAATTTATCAACAGAACTAGACTGAGAAGTTAAAACCAGGAAGTAGAAAAAGCAGATAAGCTCCCTTCCTACCATAATTTTTTCAATGTTAAATTACAAGATTAGGAGACTCAGCTGAGGCTACCTAACTGCATCTTATCCTTTGACACAGTAACATTCTGAGGGGTTGGGGATTGAGCTCAGTAGAAGAGCACTTGCTTAAGCAAGTGCAAGGCCCAGAGTTGGTTCTTTAGCTCTGGGGGAAAAAAAAAAAGAGGGCTGGGAATGTGGCTTAGTGGTAGAGTGCTTGCCTAGCATGCATGAAGCCCTGAGTTTGATCCTCAGTACCACATAAACAGAAAAGGCCAGAACTGTCGCTGTGGCTCAAGTGGTAGAGCACTGGTCTTTAGCAAAAGAAGCTCAGGGACAGTACCCAGGCTCTGAATTCAAGCCCAGGACTGGATAAAAAAGAAAAGAAAAAGTGAAAATCTGAGAACGTCATGAGTGGGTAAAGAAAGACAAAACGACAGGAGGAAAGGAGAGAGGAGAGAGGGCAGGAAGAAAGAGAGTGATCAAACCAAGCAGGCTAGCAGTGCCTTTATGCCTGTAATCCTCGCTACTCAGGAGACTGAGAGCTGAGGATCTGGGTTCAAGGCCAGCCCAAACAGGACTTTCATCTCTAATTAACTACCAACAAGTTGGACGTGGAGCTGTGGTTCAAATGGTAGAATACCAGCCTTGAGCAAAAAAGCTGAGGGACTGCTCCTAGGCCCTGAGAAATAATTAGAGAAGAGGGAGGGAGGGAGAGAGGGAGGGGAAAATAAAGAGATAAGGAAATGGTTGTCTTCTTTCTCCCTACTTCTAACTCTGGTATCCTAAAATAAATCCCTCTACCCTGCAAGAATCTCCTTTCTGTGAGATGCTTTTCATGAGTGGATCTCAAGGACCTGAGATTTTGCTTGGAAACGGGAGCCAAAACCTCTTTGGTGAGAGGCCGTCCATCCCCAAGTGGCCCGTCTTATCTTCCCTCCCAGAAAGGAACCCCGAAGGATGAGTCCCACGGGAGGAACTAGCTTGTGCCAGTCACCGCCTCCTCCAGCACACGCGCCAGCAGAGACCCGTGTCCTAGCTGCTTGCTGTCTCCTGTGTCCATTCATCTTCCCAGAAATATTTCTTTTTATATTATTTTTATTGTTATTATAAAGCTGATGTACAGAGGGGTGACTGTTTCATAAGTCAGGTAATGAATACATTTTTTGGACAATGTCACCCCTCCGGTCCCCAGCCACAAGTTCTTTTTTTTTTTTTTTTTTTTTTGCTTATGTGGTGCTGAGGAATGGAACCCAGGGCCTCAGGCATGCAAGGCAAGCGCTCTACCACTGAGCCACCTTCCCAGCCCCGCCCACCCACAAGTTCTACAGTTCATTTTTGTTAGCAAAATGATCTCCCTTTCCATAGCTTAGCACGCTCCCCCCCCTCTCCACAGCTTAGCATGCTCCCTTCCTAGGCAACACTGGGCCCATGTAGTAAAGGCGGTAAATAATCACCTTTACCTTGGGATGGCACTTCTCTGGGGCAGCTACCACCATAGAAGGCAGCAAGAGCCCCTTAGAGTAACCTTCAGGTCTGGGCAGCTGCAGGACCCTTATCTACTTGGGCAGCAGCCATCAATCCTAGTCACCATGATGAAGCCCCTGGCCCACACGTCCACACCGGGGTCTCTGCCTCCTAGCCCCTTCTAGCCCCTCCTCAGCCTCCTAGGTTATATATGTTACCTCAGACAATAGCCCGACGCTGCTTCTCACTTCTCCCCTGTGAGAAGGGGTCTGGCCGGCCCCCTTTCCCAGCAATAAACCTTCCTTTTGTTCTCTGTACCTGCATGTCTTTTTTTTTTTTTTGCCGGTCATGGGGCCTGAACTCTGGGCCTGGGCACTGTCTCTCAGCTCTTCAGCTCAAGGCTAGTGCTCTACCACTGGAGCCACAGCTCCACTTCTGGCTTTTTCTTTTTTTTTTTTTTTTGTCGGTCGTGGGGCTTGAACTCTGGGCCTGGGTGCTGTCCCTCAGCTCTTCAGCTCAAGGCGAGCGCTCTACCACTTGAGCTACAGCGCCACTTCCCCTGGCTTTTTCTGTGTATGTGGTGCTGAGGAATCGAACCCAGGGCCTCATGCTTGCAAGGCAAGCACTCTACCGCTGAGCCACCTTCCCAGCCCCTGTACCTGCATGTCTGCGTGGTTCTCTGGCAAAGTCTAATTTACCCTGTCAATGTTCAATGTCGTGTCTCGTAAGTACCACTGCTGCCCTGAAATCACTTCTCACCCTTCCAGTTTCTCTACACCTCCCCATTCCCCTACCCAATGAAGCCCCCACACCTCTCACATGTACCTTTCTGTTAATATGCCTACCAGCCTTGTCTGTTCCTATTAATGACCTCAGAGAGACGGAGTGAAGACCTTTAAATTCCCCCCTGCCCTGGCGCCTCCTGTGTCTGTTCCGCAGGGGGAGGAGGGGGTGGAGGGGTTTGCTGGGGTAGGAGGGTAGAGTGGGGCCTCCACCAAGTTCTCTGTGTAGATCTTGTGATATTCAGGTTCTCTGGAGAGCATCAATTGTTTCCTTTAAAGCAGAATACCGTCTACCTTTACGTCTGTTGCACACAAATGGCTCCCTTAGCCAATGATTGACAAATTCAGAAAACGTACTTTTTTTCCTTTTGGGACCAGTCCTTGAGCTTAAACTCAGAGTCTGGGAGCTGTCCCTGAGCTTTTCTGCTTAAGGCTAGTGCTCTACTACTTGAGCCACAGCAACCCTTAATGGCTTTTTGCTGGTTAACTGGAGATAAGAGTTTCATGGACTTTCCTGCCTGGTCTGGCTTTGAACCTCAATCCTCAGGTCTCAGCCACCTGAGTAGCTAAGATTACAGGTGTGAGCCACCAGCACCTAGCTTTTTGCATTTGTGTGTGTGTGCACGCGCATGTACACACAAGACAATACTGGGGCTTGAACTCAGGGCCTGGCCACTGACCTTTAGCTCTTTTGTTCAAGGTTGGAGCGCTACTGCAGCTCAGGTGTTACCCCAGCTTCTAGGGGAGGCAGTGCAGCTCAGTGGCGGGGTGCAGTATCCAGCCACATGGGAACACACAAGTAGGAGACTCAGCCAAGGGCATAAAGTCAGACCTTACCATGAAAACAATCAAGGAAAAAAAAGGAGCTAGAGGCATAGCTCAGGTGGTAGTCTGCCCCCCAGAGGCAACTTAAAGGTTACTATAGCTAAGCCTGTGAATTAGCTAAAGGCAAAAAGGACAAATGAGCGTGTACACACACACACACACACACACACACACACACACACACACACACACACACACACACACTTTGCATCTGTGCTCTTTGATCTGAGCCATTCTGGCCCGCAGTCACTTTGCAGTCATTTCCTGGAAGGACAGGATTGACCACTGCTGAGCATTTTGTGACAAAAAGCCACAGCCCCTCCCTGGCCACACAAAGCTTTTTTGCGGGCTTATGGGAACAGGAAGAGCACAGCCAGAAGCCTGGACCCCCCTCCAGGCCTCAGTGACGTGCAGACCTGGGCAGCTCCCCCCTGACAATGGCCGAGTAATAACCTCTCTGGGATCTCTGCAGAGATAATGGTGAGCCAGCCGCAGCGGTGACGGAGAAGGCTGTCACTGCACCCATTCTCACTTCCTGTCCCCGTTCTGTGTAACCTAAGGCAAATGCCTGTCACCTGGAGGACAGTGCGGAAAGGCCATCAGTCATCTCATGGCTGCTATGTGGCAGATCTCCTCTCTCAAGTCTTCTTGGTGACTCTTTAATTTGGCATATAGGGGCACACGGCTAGATATGATTAGTGAACTCCCTGGAGTCTGGGCCTGGAGTCTAACAAGGCTCGTTTCTTGTCTCCTGCGCTCTACTGACCCTGAGTTCAATCCCCAGTAAATAAACAGATTCCTAATAAATAAGCAAATCATTTAAATCCTCTCTAGGATCTCCTCCCACCCTGCTTTTTTGTGCCAGTTTTGTGGCTTGAACTCAGGGCCTTGGTACTGTCCCTTAGCTTTTTTTGTTGTTGTTCAATGCTAGCACTCTACCACTTGAGCCACAGCTCCACTTCTGCTTTTTGGTGATTAAACTGAAGCTGAGAGTCTAATGGACTTCCCTGACTGGGTTGGCTTCAAACCTAGATGTTCAGACCTCAGCCTCTTGAGTAGCTAGGATTACAGGCATGAGCCACCAGTGCCTGGCAGATTTTCACTGTCTCATAGTAATTTCTTCACTGGCCCAAACAAGAAAATAAGTTGAGGGTGGGAAAGGGGGTTGGTGGGGTGAAGCTTATACTTGGACCTCAACTCCCAAAGAAAATCGCTGCCCTGTAGACCTCAGACATGCCACGAGCTGCAGTAGGCCTCTGCTGTGGGGTCTAGGTGCCACTCCGCAGGGCACAGGAAGCCGAGGGGAGCTGAGGTGGGGTTCAGTGCGGTGCAAGCCCGGGAGGGGCAGCCAGGCCGGCCATCTTGTCAGGCTGGCCGCCTCTCAGCGTTCTCTGCCTCTGCTGCCTCCACTGTTTGTACCTGAGAGTCATTCCTCTTATAGGAGCCATAAAAAGAAAGCTTAGTGCTAGATCATAAACTTTCAGGGTGGTGGTGTGATTCCAATGAGGGAGAGTTTGATGACAGTATGAAAGTTGTAAGTAGGGGATTATCTCCTTACATAAATTAGGCTGGAGGCCAGGTTAATTTTTTTCAATGTTTGCATTTTTAGGAGGTCATACAAAGTCAGGGCTCTGAATCAGGACCTCATCAATGAAATTTAACCCCTTTCTTCTTGGAGGAAAACCAAAGGAGTAGCCCACTACACCAGGCTGCCAGGCCTGGGTTGTGACACCGTGTGAAAACCTGGCCATCCAAGTGACAGGAGGCCCCAGCTGGGCTCCCGCACACAGACTGCTGGGCCATCACCCTCCTCCGTGGGAGGCCTGGCCCCGAAGTGAGGCCTGCTCCAGGCCACACTCACTGACTTCACAGCAGCAAAGCCACATTTCCGTCTTCACACCGGAAATCGGCCAGATCACCACACTAGTTATAATTGTGGCAGCAATCCCCTGACTCCCCACCAATGGCCATGGTAGGGGAGAAGTCTGCTTCCAGAACAACCGAAGAGAGACATGGAAGGGTACGGCAGAGCTGACCCCGTTGGATATGCTGAGGATGGCTCCCGGGGCCTCTGAGAGTCTTTGAGGAGTCCCTGCATGGAAAAGTGCATCTCAAAAAAGGCTAAATCCAGCCAGGCACCCATGGCTCACACCTGTAATCCTAGCTACTCAGGAGGCTGAGATCTGAGGATTGCAGTTTGTAGCCAGCCTGGGCAGAAAAGGCTTATTTCCTCTAAACTACAAAAAAAGCCAGAGGTAGAGCTATGGCTCAAGTGGTAGAGTACTAGTCTTTAGCACAAAGGTCAGGGACAGTACCCAGGCCCTGAATTTAAGCCCAAAGACAGGCACAAAAAGAGGTGAGAGGGGTTTAGGAAATGTAGCTCAGTGGTATAACATTTGCCTAACATAAGCAAGACGCTGGGTTCCATCTCCAACCCAGCAGAAATGAAAAGCACAAAAGACACTGCAAGAATCAGAGTTAGAAAAGCTTAGAAATGAAATGAAAAACTTAGGACAGGTTGGGAAGGTGTCTTAGCAGTGGAGTGCTTGCCTTGCATGCATGAGGCCCTGGGTTCGATTCCTCAGTACCACATAAGCAGAAAAAGCCAGAAGTGGTGCTGTGGCTCAAGTGGTAGAGCACTAGCCTTGAGCTGAAGAGCTGAGGGACAGTGCCCAGGCCCAGAGTTCAGGCCCCACAACCACCAAAAAAAAGAAGAAAAAAAAAAAAACTTAGGACAGATTTAGATATATAAAACTTTAAATCTAAAAGAAATGATAGATCTAGCCTATAAACGTATAACTAAATATGTTGGGTGGTATGCAAGTGTACACAAATATATTCATTGAAATATGGTAGAGTCAAGAGAAAACTCAAGGCCGGGCGCCGGTGGCTCACGCCTATAATCCTAGCTACTCAGGAGGCTGAGATCTGAGGATCAGGGTCCAAAGCCAGCCCGGGCAGTTAACTCCATGAGACTCTTATCTCCAATAAACCACTAGAAAACCAGAAGTAGCGCTGGGCTCAAGGGGTAGAGCGCTCACCTTGAGCTGAAGAATGCGGGGACAGCATTCAGACAGGCCCAGAGTTCAAGCCCCACAACCAACCAAAAAGAAAAAAAAAAACAAGAGAAAACTCAAATTGTGTAATTTCTTAGAAAGGCAAATTCAAAGTTTAGCAAAATAGACACCAGGAAACAGTACTCAATAGGGGTGGGGTGGGGTCAAGGGGAAAGGGGTAGATGAATGAAGAGGAGAAGAGGGGGAGAATGTAGTCGAGAAGCCAATGTGTATGCTACAAAAATAAGAAGAGAGAGGGAAGGGCTGGGTTGGGAGGGTTGGTGAGAATACTGAGAGGGGTGGCATTGATGAAGGTGTATTATATTAATAAACTGCTTTGTCACGTGGCAACTCCTTTGTGAAACTACTGAAAGATTGTGTGTGTGCGCGCATGCGTGCGCGCGCACGTGCACCTGTGTGTGCATGCCAGTCCTGGGGCTCGACCTTGGGGTCTGGGCACTATCTTCAAGCTTCTTTGGCTCAAGGCTAACGCTCTACCACATGACCAACAGCTCAATGGCTAGACAGTGATTAATTGGATTAAGAGTCTCTCGCACTTTGCTGCCCAGGCTGACTTTGAATTGTGATCCTCAGATTTCAGCCTCCTGAGTAGCTAGGATTACAGGCAGGAGCCATTGAAGCCTGGCCTTAAAGGGAATTATTGTTGTTGTCGTGTTTTTTGTTTTTGTTGTTGTTGTCATTTTGTCAGATGTGGGGGCTGAACTTTGGGCCTGGACACTGTCCCTTAGCTCTTCAGCTCAAGGCTAGGACCCTACCACTTGAGCCACAGAACCACTTCTGGCTTTTTTCTGCTTGTATGGTGCTAAGGAATCAAACCCAGGGCCTCATGCATGCGAGGCAAGCACTCTACCACTGAGCCACCTTAAAGGGAATTAAAAAAAATTAAAGCTTTGGAATAATGGCATATGCTATAATCCCAGCACTCATTCAGGAGGCTGAGGCAAAATGATCATGAAAGAAAAAATAAGAAATTCAGAGGGAAAGAAAAAAGACAAATATTAGAAATAGGCAAAGGAAGCCCAACATGATTTTCTGATCATGAAAATCAAAGCAAGAAAACAGAACAAGACTATAAACTATAATGGGAAGAAACTTCCCTGAAATTCAAAGAGGAGAATAAAGGAAGGGAGGGAAACGGAGAAGAGAGAAGAGAACAAAAAAAGTGATACATTACTCAGGATCCACTCAGGAAAGCGCAAAGCAATCTGGGAAGGGAACATTTATTGTAAGAATGGCTAACGCTAACAGGACTGGAAGGGTGAGGGGAGCAGAGGAAGGGTAAGAACAGAGTAAGGGAGGAGCTGACAGGTAAACGGAGAGGCCTCTCCATCTACAGATAAGGGTCAAGATCTAGACTGTGAAGAGAACACCACTGTGCCCCCGGGGGTGATGTTTGCTGAGCCTATGGTGCTGCCTGGCTCACCAGGAGGTGCCGTGGGCCGGCTTGCTGGCCTCCAGGGCCTGGCACAGTGGGGCACCGCACAAGCCCCGCCAGCTTCCTCCACTAGTGTCCAAACAGTGCCCTCTGCTGACCAAGTTGAACACTGGCTCATTGCACCATGAATCTGGAGTTGATGTAGATTCATAATGGGCATCTATGTATTACAAGAGTACACAGTATAGCTGAGAACACTGAGCTGGAATTAACACCAGTGAGATCTATTTTAGTAAATTCACTGCATGTAAGAGAGAGAGGGGGAAATCCTGGACATATTAAGAGGAAAGAGAATGAGTTACAAATCAGACTTTTCAAGAACACTGCTTGGTATCAGGAGAAAGTGGCATAGCATCTCTAAGGGAGTGAAATGTGAACCAAATACTTAATATCCAGAAAAAAGTGACTTTCAGGTATAAAAGAAACCAAGTTTCAGCCATGCGCTGATGGCTCACACCTGTGATCCTAGCTACTCAGGAGGATCACAGTTCAAAGCCATCCCAGGCAGGAAAGTCTATGAGACTCTTTTTTAATCTCCAATAGACTACCAGAAAACTGGAAGTGGTGCTATAGCTGAAAGTGGTAGAGTGCTAGCCTTGAGCAAAAAAGTTCAGGGACAGTGTCCAGGCCCTGAGTTCAAGCCCAAAGACTTGCACACACACACACACACAGTATCAAGATCTGAATAGAACATAATATAGTACTTATTAGAATATACAAACCTGTGTGCAAAGGTAATGGTAAATTCCCCATAACTAATGTAAGCTAATAAAAACAATTCAATAGATCATCTACCCTTTTATCTATATCCATCATCTCTGTCCACTGACCTAGAAACAAGGCCGGCCCACTACCGTGCATCCTTGGTGCTTGTGAGATGCCTTTTGCCTTTTCCCACTCACGATGAGGGCCACATGGAGAAGTGGCTGACTCCAGACCTGAGGAGAACATCATCGTACCACCCTGGAGTCACAGCCAAAGCACTCAGCTGACCAAACCCAAAGACATTCACAATGGTCATTATTGCAGCCAACTGAAACCCACTAAAATGTCGAAATCCATGGATTCTAACGCTATTAAAAAACTGAACTGGCACCAGGCACCGGTAGCTTATACCTGTAATCCTAGCTACTCAGAAGGCTGAGATCTGAGGGTCACAGTTCAAGGCCAGCCTGGACAGGAAAGTCCCTGAGACTCTTATCTCCAATGAACCACCAGAAAACTGGAAGTGATGCTGTGGCTCAAGTGGTAGAGCGCTAGACTTGAGCTGAAGAGCTCAGGGACAGAGCCCAGGCCCAGAGTTCAAGCCCCACAACTGACAAAAATAAATAAATAACTCAGCTGGCCACCTCCGTGGAATACATGTTCAATCCCAAAAGAAAGGCATTATCTGCTCCTCCTCTGTGAGCTGGACCACTGACTCCATTCACAGCAAGAGACCTGTTGATGAATTTCAGCAAACAAATGAATAAGCCACAAGGAAAATGAAACACGTCCTCATTCTGAGATCCCTTCCTCTACCTTATGTCAACCACTGGAACGGCTCGAGAATGCCTCCCTCTAGTGAGGCCCATGGCCTGACCTCCCCGTCTATCTACCAACACACCTGAAAACCATGCAGGCAGCCGCTTTGCAGCTCCAAGAACTGCACCTCCCCAACATGAGCAGCAGGAGAAGAGGCCGTTGGGCCTCATGTACCCCAGGAATGAGCATTCCATTAAGAGTCTGGCCCAAGAACCAGTGGATTTGAACAAGCCACCAGATCTGGCAAATGAGCTACAAATGTAGCGCACAGAGCAGCAGTGAGCTGACTCCGAAGGTCCAGCCGGCAAAGTCCAAGGACAGCATTGCCGTCAGAGGGCTCCAGTTCTAAGAGCTGGGTGCCGGTGGCTCACGCCTGTAATCCCAGCTCCTCAGGAGGCTGAGATTTGAGGATCACAGTTTCAAAGCCAGCCCAGAAAGCATTTTTTTTTCCTAGTCTTGGGCCTTAAACTCTGGGCCTATGTGCTATCCCTAATCAACTTTTGCTCAAGGCTCGTACTCTACCATTTGAGCTACAGTACCACTGCCAACTTTTTTGGCAATTAATTGTAGATAAGAGTCTCATGGGCTTTCCTGCCTGGGCTGGCTTTGAACTGCCATCCTCAGATCTCAGCCTCCTGGGTAGCTAGTATTACAGCCATAGGCAATCAGCACCCAGCTCAGAAAAGAAAATTAATGAGACTCTTATCCCTAATTAAACACCAAAAAGCCAGAAGCAAAAAAACAAAAAGCCACCAGGTACCTAGTGGCTCACACCTGTCAGCCTAGCTACTCAGGAGGCTGAGATCTGAGGATCGCAGTTCAAAGCCAGCCTGGGCAGGAAAGGCTGTGAGACTCTTATCTCCAATAAACCACTAGAAAACCAGAAGTGGCGCTGTGGCTCACGCGGTAGAGCTCTAGCCTTGAGCTGAAGAGCACAGGGACAGCGCCAAGCTGAGTTCAAGCCCCACAACTGACAAAAAACAAAACAAAAAAAGCCTTGAGCAAAAAAGCTAAGAGACAGGGCACAAACCCTGAGTTCAAGTTCTAGTACTGGTAAAAAAAAGAAAAACAAAAGGCAAAGAATGAAGGGATGAAGGGAAATTCTGTCAGTTAAGGGAGAAGCTAAACACTAGACACGGGCGGCTCACACCTGTAATCCTAACTACTCAAGAGGCTGAGATCTGAGGATCACAGTGCGAAGCCAACCCCGGCAGGAACGTCCATGAGACTCTTACCTCCAATAACCACCAGAAAACCAGAAGCGGCACTGTGGCTCAAGTGGTAGAGCACTTGTCTTGAGCTGAAGAGCTGAGGGACAGCACCCACGCCCAGAGTTCAAGACCCACGACCAACAAAAAGAGAGACAGACAGACAGACAGACAGAGACAGAGAGAGAGAGAAGCTAAAAGATATATTTTTAAAGGTGATGAAGACCAAATCAGTAATGATGTACACTTGGGTGACAAAATAGTAAAGCAGGGCACGTACCAAAAACATGCCAGGCAGAAGCCAGCAGCCACCTCTGCAGGCCATGTGCTCTCTGCTTTGTCACCAAACCTCTGACCAAGAGCGCCCACAGGGCCACTTCTGTGGCTCTCAAGCCTCAGGCTATCCCGGGGACTGGTATGGGGCTAGCTAGTAGCTGCTACCAGCTAAGGCTTTCCACACATTTCACTTCCTGCTGAAAGCATGGCACACAGCGGGAACTCGGTTCACTGTGTGGCCTGGGGCAGGTTACTTATCCTCTCGGAGCCTTTGATGTCCGCAACATAGAATCAACAACAGGAGCCTGGTTATTGTTTCCTCTCTCCCTGAGCACACCTGGCATGAGGTCTGTGCCTGTTCAGCTTCCTGGAGCAAGGACACCGTTCTTCACAACTCCAGTCCCGCGGACGCCTTGAAGGTCATTCTTGTAGCCCGTGCCCTGTTGAGGCTGGGCAAGGTACAAAGGAAATTTGTTTGATGGCTAAGAAGTTTGGAAAGCTAGAGAGTCCAAGGCCGGGCACCACCTCTGGAAAGGGAAAGCGGCAGAGGGGAGGAGCGGAAGCTCACAGGAAAGGGGACGCCAGCGGCCTGTTCAGCAGCCCCTCCCGGTTCTCTCTCCAGTCCCCTGAGAACTGCATTGCACCCCCTCTTAAATGCCTGGATTCCCCAAACCACACAGTGGCCATCGCATTTCAACATGGGTGCCAGGGCACAAACCAGCTCGGACCCATACCAAGCACGATAGCCGCTCTGCACCCCAGAGCATGCGCATGTGTGTAACGTCAGGGAAGACAATGCTGAAGTCTGAATCGGGGCTTGTGTGTGCTAGGCAGGTGCTCTGGCATTTGATAGATGAATCCAGCTTTTGCTTTCGTTTTCATTTTATAAGATTTTAGCAGGGCGCCGGTGGCTCATACCTGTCATCCTAGCTACCCAGGAGGCTGGGAACTGAAGATCATAGTTCAAAGCCAGCCTGGGCAGGAAAGAGTCCATGAGACTCTTATCTCCAATAAACCACTAGAAAACTGGAAGTGACACTGTGGCTCATGTGGTAGAGCACTCACCTTGGGCTCAAGAGCGTAGGGACAGCGCCCCGGCCTAGAGTTCAAGCCCCACAATGGGGCTCTCGCTGACTGCAATCATCCCATCTACAACTCCCGCCATAGCTAATATTACAGGCATGTGCCACCATGTTCAGCCCTGCACCTAACATTCTTGAGTAGAGTGGTGGATGCTGGTGGTTAGGGATAGGGGTTACAGGAGTGGATACAACGTTGTGGGAGGAATATTTGAGATGATGCAAGTTCTGTATCTTGATAGTGGTGAACTACACGAATCCATACCTATGATAGAATTGCATAGAACATGGCCACAGATAGGATTTGTGCAGCATCACAGGGAAGGTTCTCCGACTAAGGGACTACTCCTAGAAGTCTACAAATGGCATGCGTCCGCTGCGTCCACCACATCTACCTCTCTGGAGCTCACAGTCTCAGCCTTTCAAGGCCATCTTTTTCCTAGCCCACACCACAGCCTTTGGCAAAGAAGTTAGCCAGTTTGTCTGGGTTTCTAAATCACCTCCAGACCAGTCCTTCAGGCTCTGCCATTGCCCCCAACACGCACTGAAGCCTCTGGTTCCAGCTGCTTTCCCTTAGCACTGATGATGCACTGCTGCCCTCTGCTGGCTGTTTGGGGTAGTACGTAGAAATCAGTTTTTAAAACGTTAGAGAGATAGTGACTAGAGGAAGAGGAGAGGGGAGAGGGGATGGGGAAGGAGAGGGAGAGAGGGAGAGAACAAGTCACATAAAAAAAATCCTTGTGTGCTAGGTGCCGGTGGCTCACGCCTGTAACCCTAGCTACTCAGGAGGCTGAGATCTGAGGATCACAGTTCAAAAATCAGCCTAGGCTGGCAAGTCCAAGAGACTCATCTTCAATTAATCACTAGAAAATCAGAAGTGGCGCTGTGGCTCATGTGGTAGAGTACTAGTCTTGAGCTGAACAGCTGAGGTACAGCACCCAGCCCCAGAGTTCAAGCCCCATGGCTGACCAAAAATAAATCCTTATGTGAAAGTAAACTATACAATTCCTGATTGGAGATGGGAGGGCCCAGCAGAGTGAGGGAAGAACAAACTGCCTTCACTGGGAACTCAAGAAAGTCAAGCTAAAATACTGAGAAGGGGTTGGGTATGGTTGTTCATACCTGTAATCCCAGTACTCAAAAGGCTGAGGCAAGAAGAACAAGGCCAGCCTTCAGCTACACAGCACATTCCTGATGAAAAAAATCAAACGCCATACCAAGAAAAAACCAAAAATGCCACTCTCCCTCCATCCAATGGGCAAGCACGCTGAAGGTGATGATGCCTCGGCCGGGGCGTATGGCCGTCACCACAGATCCCGTACAGCGAGCGCCAGGTGGAGACACTGGGTCCTGGGCAGGCAGCTGCTCAGCCCTGTCAGCCCACAGGAGGGGTGATCCCACATGGAGCAGGGGCTTAGACACATGGGAGGGGCAGAGGCTGGCAGGGCCTTCTGGGAGTTGTCCCTAAGGTACCAAGGGCCTTAACATTGCAAGGCCTCTGAATCTCAAGCATTCCGCTTCTACAACTTTGCTGAAAGAAATGATGGCACCATTGGGTGGAGAATTATAATCAGAACGAATCTTCTCACCATGTTCCCAGGCAAGGCATCATATTGCATTCCCAGAGCTCCAAGCAGGCCCGCTCACAGCAGAAGCTGGCTTGCTAAGGGCCTGGCCGGCCTTCCTGTGTGAAACCTGCACCCGCTTCCCCTCCAGCCACGCAGGAAGGCCAGTTCTCCCTCTCATCTGCTTACCACCTCCTACCAGCCAGAGAAGACATCTGATTGGTTCATTCACTGTAGTCCTTAACACTTAAGTGAATAAACGAATAGATGAATGGATAAGTGAACAAATGAGCTTCAGGCATGGTCCCGTGGTGATGAAAATGCTGTGTTGTCTGTGCTTATAGATACACAGGTGCTAAAACTGTATAAAAATTAACATAGCTGCACATATACTTAACCAAACAAATTGACCTAAGGTCTGAGGACTGAATCAATGCAAACATCCCGTGCCATGTTCCAGCTTTGCAAAATGTCCCTATGAGCGGAGGCTGAGCTCAGAGTACAGGAATCTCTCTGTATTACTTTTTTTTTTTTTTTTTTTTGTCGGTCGTGGGTCTTGAACTCTGGGCCTGGGCGCTGTCCCTCAGCTCTTCAGCTCAAGGCGAGCACTCTACCACTTGAGCTACAGCGCCACTTCCGGTTTTCTGGTGGTTTGTTGGAGATAGGAGTCTCATGGTCTCTCCTGCCCGGGCTGGCTTTGAACCGCGATTCTCAGATCTCAGCCTCCTGAGTAGCTAGGATTACAGGCGTGAGCCACCAGCGCCCGGCTCTCTGTATTACTTTTTATGTTTGCTTATAAAACTAAAATTGCATCAATAAAAAAAAACTTTAAAAAGCCCCAGGCATTGATGGCTCACGCCTGTAATCCTAGCGACTCAGGAGGCCGAGGTCTGAGGATCACAATTCAAAGCCAGCCCAGGCAGGAAAGTCTGTGAGATTCTTATCTCCAATTAACCACTAAAAAGCCAGAAGTGGAAGTATGGCTCAAGTGGTAGAGCACTAGTGTTGAGCTAAAAAAGCTCAGAGACAGCACCCAGGCCCTGAGTTCAAGCCCCAGGACGGACACACACGCACGCACGCACGCACGCATGCACGCACGCACGCACGGGCAAAAACACAAAAAGTCACCAGGGGCTCACAGTTGTAATCCTAGCTTCTTGGGAGGCTGAGAACAGGAGGATTATGGGGTCATGGTTCAGTCAGCCAAGAGAAGGTTTCAAGACTCCATCTCAACCCACAGTTGGGCACAGTGGCACATACCTGTCATCCTATGTTAGGTGGGAGGCTGAGCTGGGAGGACTGTGGTTTCAGGCCAGCCTGGGCATAAATCTTTGAGAGTCCATCTCCACAGTTAGAAGCTGGACAGTGGCTCATGCCTATGAATTCCAGCAGGCCTAACAATTGTGACTCAGGCTCAGTACCAAAGAGAAAAGGAAAAAAAGTCTGACAACTATAAATACACAAGCTAGAAATACACAAGCTAGAACATTCCTTAAAAAAAAAAAACATGCAAAAGGCCCTGGGTTTAATCCTCCATACAATAAGTAGAATCAAAGTTTCACAGAAAGGGAATTTGGATGTATGCATCAATGATGCATACTGATGACTGCTAATGAGTGCAGATTTGCGAGTTGTTCCTATAGCATCTTACTGACAGTTCATAGTTGCCTGGCTCATAACAAATAAGGAAAGTCCTTAAGGTCATCTGCTGTGCCAAGAACATTCCTTTTCATTTTAGACAACCTCATGGGCCAGTTCTATCACCTCACGTGCAGCCTGACCTCTTCATGTCATTTGTTCATCACCCCATGTTCCGGCTCACCAACTTTAGGAAAAGAGCCTTTACTATTGGTGGTGATCATCTCGGGTTTGGGATAGAACCATCTGGAATGGCTTTGACCATTTCCTAATGTTACCCAAGAAGACCCATAGTCTCACCACAACAGAGTAGAGCAAGTAGGCTTCAGGAACACAAGGACGACGCATAGGCACACCCCCGTGTTTCCTCCCCCCAGATGCACCAGAAGATAGCTCTTCTGATTTTTATTTTAGGGGGGTGTTCTTTGTTTTTTTGCCAATCCTGGAGCTTGAGCTCAGGGCCTGGGCACTGTCCCTGAGCCTCTCTGTACTCAAGGCTAGCACTCTACCACTTGAATCACACTACTTCCAGCTTTTTCTGATCATGTGGTACTGAGGAATTGAACCCAGGGCTTCATGCATGCTAGGCAAGCTAGACATGTGCCACTATGCTCAACAAGACACATCTTCTGACATTTGTACCTGTACACATCTGTCATCTGCTAGTGTCTGAGGTGAGAACTTCAGAGCTCAGGGCCAGGCCTCTGCCAGTCCCAACTGGCCATGTCCCATTGCTGGAGCCTCTAGCTGTGAATCTTCTGCTTCCTTGTCAAATGGCTGGGTGAATTCGGAAGGCAGGGGAGGGCCCCAGAGTGGGGCGGGAGGGGAAGAGGGGCAGAATCTAGGAGACCTTGTTTCATCCCTTACCGTCAAGGACTCCAAATCTCTGGATTCTGACTCCCTCGTACATGAAGCGAGGAAGTCTGTACTAAGATGGAGAAGTGTGTCAAGTACTTCACCACGTATATTCCCAATGCTGTCATCTCCAGGAGACAACAGGGCTGTGGAGAAGATCCTGGGGAGGGTACAAATCAGACAGCCAAGCACGGCATCTCGGCTGTCCGAGACTGCCTATTTAGGATCTAGAAATAGCTGGAAACATGTAAGAGGCTGGGAGATGTCCAACTTCTGTTAGGGTTTTTGAAAAATATATGGAAATAGAGGTGTGGCTCAAATGGTTGAGCACCAGCCTTGGGTGAAAAAAGCAAGAAGGCACCCGGCACTGAGTACCAAATGTGTGTGTGTGTGTGTGTGTGTGTGTGTGTCTGTGTGTGTGTCTGTGTGTGTCTGTGTGTGTGTCTGTGTGTGTGTGTGTTTGTCTGTGAGCACCAGCCTTGGGTGAAAAAAGCAAGAAAGCACCTGGCACTGAGTACCAAATGTGTGTGTGTGTGTGTGTGTGTGTGTGTGTGTGTGTGTCTGTGCACCTTTCCCAAAACTTCTCCAAAATATATCCCACCAAAAAACATCAATTCTCTCTGGGTACCAGTGGCTCATGCCTGTGATGCTAGCTACTTAAAAGGCTGAGATCCAAAGATCATGGTTCAAAGCCAGTGCAGGAAGGAAAATCCCTGAGACTCTTATCTACAATTCATCACCAAAAGCCAGAAATAGAGCTGTGGCTAAAATGGTAGAGCACTAGCCTTGAGAAAAACAAACAAACAAACAAAACTCAGTGAGTGTGAAAGCTCTGAATTCAAGCCCAGGATAAGAGGGAAAACAAACAAAAAATCCATTCTCAAAATGCCTTGGTGGTTGTGGTTGAATGAGTGTGGGCACTGGCATCATGCCCAGGACTTCTCCGGGACCATGGTACTAAACTTCCGGTGAGGCTCTAGGCTTCAGCAACGGTCCGTGCCAGAGCACGTGAATGCGGGCTACACGCTGGGATGAAGCCAACTCCCCAGCCGGGCGTAGTGCGGTGTGGCCCCAGGGCTGGCGGGAGCACACTGAAGGACACTGAGCACTGAGCTCCACCAGTGCCAGGCACCCATTTTAGAAGAAGGAGACACCACATCTTTAAACCATGGAACTGAACAGCATCCACCGAGCCAGCCCAGGCCCTGCCCCCAGATCCACCATCTGCGCAAGTCCGCTCTGCAGTCATGTACAGCAAATCTACACGTTTATTGTTCTGTTCTAGAATGTGCTTTTTCCTCAGTGAGCTTTCAATCAATCCAGGATGCCCACCTCCCCTCGTAAAAACAAAACGAGACACACACACACATACACGCATGCCACCCTCCGACCAGGAGTGAATCCCTGGCCATCAGTCTCTAACAAATATTGACACAGAGGAGGAAAAAGCATGTTGAAATGTATTAGAATCAACCTGTACAAAAAAAAAGTTAAAATATAACCTGAAACTGTTCGAATTCTGAAAGTCTAGTCAAGTCCTTCTTCTGGCCAGGAGTACGGTGTCATCACGGGGCTGTGGGTCGCCGGTGAGGCGGGGAGGGGGGGGCAGAGCAGCAGAGTCCTTCGCCAGACCGAGGCCCCGCCACGAGGCATGGAAGATCTCGCGAGAGCGGATGCTGGCGGCAGCCCCGCAAGGCTGAGCAGTCAGAGGCCAGGAAGAGTGGCCAGCAGAGGACATCGGGCTGGGGGAAACAACTTCTGCCATCTGGGGGACCCCCAGCTCCCTCCGTCAGTGCTCAGATACCAGAGGTGAGTCAGCCAGCACTGCCCACTGACGACAGATTGAGCCAGGCTCAGAGAGGCTGAAAACCCGCAGGTTTAGTAAACATAGCCCAGCATCGCGTCCCTCCACAGCCTGACTGAGAGCTGCCCACAGGGCTAAGGCAGGAGACGGAACAGCGCACGTGGCTTCCTGGCTAGAGATGCCTGCACCATGGTGGGGACAGTGGAATGGGGGCTGGAAAGGAACGAGGTGGGGCCTCCTCTGCAGCCATCCCCAGGCCGGGCAAAGCTGCCTCCGGCTTATGTGCTGAGCAAAAGAACACAGAGACAAGAACCTCCTGCAGGGAAGGCGGGCAGGGCCGACCCGTGAGGACGGAGGATGGCATCCGTGGAGCCCCTGAGTCTGAAGGGAGCATGTGGAGAGGAAGGGGGGGAGGAGGGGAGGGTGCATGGTTGGTGGGGAGGTGCTGGTGAGGGGGGTGGGCGGGTCTGGCACTCACTGCAGGTAGAGAGGGGAGGACAGAGGCTCTTGGTGTCCCCTCCCCACCTGCCCCAGCCAGCCCTAGTGGCGGCCGGAGACCAGACCTTTCACTTTGGACATCTTCTTGGTGGGCTGCCTCTGCTCGGCGTGGGGGGGGCACTCCCGCTCGGCCAGCTGCTGCTCCATCTCCTGAGCTGACGATGAGGCGGTGGCTTTCAGTGTCTTCTTGATGTTGGTGACCTGGAGGGGGAAGCGGGAGGGGGTCAGCGCCAACACTCACAGTAAGGAGGCCGCTCCCCAGCAGGATAGGGGAGGACCGCGCAGGGCTGCCGCAGGAAGACCGAGATGAGTCGCGCAAACAGTGGAACAGTGCTTTCTTGGTCAAAACAGGCAGAAGTGGTCCGGGTGACAGGTAGAATGCAGGGGCAGACAGCAGCGGCTGCAACCCCCACAAAGAAGGGATGATCCGAGCATTCTGGGCTCTGTGACCGCCACGTGCAGAGGCACGAATATCCTCACCAGAGCACACACCACACAACCCCACCATTCTCTCTGAACAAACAACTAGAAAATAGCATTCTGACAACGGGCAAATGAAGAAAATGTAAGAAGACACTTGCAAATGGCCACACGTGGTAAAACACAGCGGAGATGCCGGCACAGAGAAGGCTGAGGCAGAAGGACAGCGAGTTGAAGGTCAGCCTAGGCCAGACGGTGAGACCTGCCAAAAATCAAATGACAAAAAGCCGGGACCAGTGGCTCACGCCTATAATCCTAGCTACTCAGGAGGCTGAGATCAGGATCACAGTTTGAAGCCAGCCCAGGCAGGAAAAGCCATGAAGTTCTTATCTCCAATAAACCACCAGAATACTGGCAGTGGTGCTGTGGCTCAAGAGCACTAGCCTTGAGCTGAAGAGCTGAGGGACAGCGCCCAGGCCGAGTTCAAGCCCCATGACTGGTGGGGAGGAGAGTAGAAGGGGGATTATTTTCTTTCAGTCAACCAAGTAGGGACTCAAAAAATATCTAAGCAACTTCTGAACACTTTTCCATTCTGACACAGATTCTCCATGCCATCTGGTACTACTGCATCACATGTATGCAATAGTTTTCAAATTAGTTCCCAGTCTGGTTTTTGGTGGCTGAATGCACAGCCCTGAGCTCCCTTCATCCTGGGTAGTGCCCGAGGAAGATGTGGCTGCTACAAGGGAGTGCTCTAGAACGGCTGTGCACTCCACACTGCTCAGCACTGCTCTAAGGGCAGACTACAGGCTATTAGAGTTCAGAGCTTTGCAGATTTTGTAAGATAAGATTTGCATAGCTTTTACTGAGGCTCAAAAAGTTTCAGATTTCCTCAGTACCTGGCAAAATCCTATTCAAGGAGGCTGAGAGCTGAGGATTGCAGTTTGAAGCCAGTGCAGGCAGGAAAGTCTGTAAGACTCTGACCTCCAATTATCTACCAAAAAGCCAGAAGTGGAGCTGTGGCTCAAGTGGTAGACTGCCAACCTTGAGTTAAAAAAAGTTCAGGAACAGTGCCCAGGCCCTGAGTTCAAGACCCAGTACTGGAATGTACATGTGCGCACCCATACATGCACACGTACACACGCACACGCACACACGCACACGCACACACACACACACACACACACACACACACACACACGTGCGCGCGCGCGTGCGGTTTCCAATTCTGAAGGGCTTTAGGATTGAGTTTTTAAATCCATTAGGGATGTTCAACCTATATGTAATACATTCTGAAAAGTGTACTAGTTTTTACTTGCACTAACGATATAACGGGATTAAATTTGGGGGGTTTTTTTGTTTTTTTTGTTTTTGTTTTTTGTCGGTCGTGGGGCTTGAACTCTGGGCCTGGGCGCTGTCCCTCAGCTCTTCAGCTCTAGGCGAGCGCTCTACCACTTGAGCTATAGCGCCACTTCCAGTTTTCTGGTGGTTTATTGGAGATAGGAGTCTCACAGTCTCTCCTGCCCCGGCTGGCTTTGAACCGCGATCCTCAGATCTCAGCCTCCTGAGTAGCTAGGATTACAGGTGTGAGCCACCAGCGCCCAGCTAAATTTGGTTTTTGTAAATCTGTTTTCTTTTCTAATGTAATAAGCACACAGTGAGCACCTTCTGTATGTCTCTAGCATCCACACTTGGTACCACACAGACCCAATGGGAAACATCAAGGCTATAAGCTCTGCTTTCTCGTCCTATACCAGTCTAGTCCAAGTTCCCTAGAAGACTATTAAATCCACACATTATTTTGACTTGTGGAGGGGGCCATGGACTTGGCCTCTGATTTCGTTCCCTCAAATATAAATCCTTAGTGCCATCTAGTGACAGCAACAGGCTCTGCCAGCATTCAATATCATTAACACTTCAAGCCCCCAAAACCCCAGCTGCCAGAGAAGGACTTCCAGTGCTAACCAAGACCAGGGATTTTTCCTAAAGGATCTGTGTGTTACCAATGCAGATGACCAGGATATAAAGGCTGCAGCCTATGTCCAAGAAGCCAAAAGTGTCCTCACCAACCACACTCACAGCCTACCTTCATCTTACTTCACTCACTGAATTTTTCCCTTTCTGATTGTGTGCTTAAAAAGTTTCTAATACAGGGCTGGGAAGGTGGCTCAGTGGTAGAGCGCTTGCCTCGCATGCATGAGGCCCTAGGTTCAATTCCTCAGTACCACATAAGCAGAAAAAGCCACAAGTGGTGCTGTGGCTCAAGTGGTAGAGAGCTAGCCTTAAGCTGAAGAGCTGAGGGACAGCGTCCAGGCCCAGAGTTGAAGCCCATGACCGACAAAAAAAAAAAAGTTTTTAATACACATCCATTTGTTTTGAAGATAAATGAACACAGGCACAAAACCCGTGCAAAGGAAGAACCAGGTACCCCCAAGATGGAAGCAAAGGCTCTCTTTCTCCTCACCTCTGCCTCCACCTGCTGCTGAGTCCGGTGGTGGTGCTCTTTGTACTGGTTGGCTCTGAGAACCTGCTGCTCGATGCCCAGCAGAACCGCTTCACAGCCATCACACCTGCAACGGGAAAGCAGCCCTGAGCAGCCGGGATACTCGGCGAGTCTTTGGCCTCAGGACACCCCCTCCCAAAGGCTTCCCAGCACCTTATGGGATTTACTTTAACACCTCTGACTGCTCCCCCTTCCAAAAGATCAACTGATCTAAATATGTAATACAAAACATAAAAATGGTGCTTTGCGGGTAGTTTCTTGAGATTGAAGAAGGAAGAGACCTACAGATGGCACTGAATAGTCCCTCCCTTTCCTCAACAGGAGGCTAAAAAGCCTCCTATTTGGGGACTTGCCCTTTTCCTCAAAAGTTGAAGTTTCTTTTAATTGCACACACTCCTACTCTTTCTGATTTTCCCGTTTTTATTTTGAAATTAAAAAAAAAAAGTTTGCAGGGCACTGGTAGCTCACACCTACAATCCTACATACTCTAGAGGCTGAGATCTGAGCAGAGCAGTTTGTAATTAGCCTGGGCAAGAAAGTCTATGAGACTCCTAACTAACCACTAAAGAGCTCAAAGAGAAGACACAGCTCAAAGTAAGTTAAAAGACAACATCCAGGCCCTGAATTCAAGCCCCCAGTACAGTCATAAATAGATGGATGGATGGACAGACAGACGGAATACTGTAAGCTGGGCACCAGAGACTCATGTCTGTAATCCTTGACTACTTAGAAGGCTGAAAACTAAAGGATCATGATTTGAGGCCAGCCTGAGGAAACAAAGATTACTAGACTCCATCTCCAAATTAACTAGCAAAAACCAAGGCTGGAGGTATGGCTCAAGTTTAAGAGTGCCAACTTAGCAAGTGTAAGGCCCTGAATTCATTCTTTTTGTTGGTGGTGGTGCTGGTGATGGGGCTTGAACTCAGGTCCTTGGCACTGTCTGAGCTCTTTTGCTCAAGGCTAGAGCTCTACTACTTTGAGCCACAGCCCCACTCCCAGTTTCCTGGTAGTTAATTGGAGATGAGAATCTCATGGACTTTTCTGCTCAGGATGGCTTTGAACCTTGGTCCTTAGAACTCAGCCTCCTGAGTAACTAGGATTACAGGCGTGAGCCACCAGCACCTGGCTGAGGCTCTGAATTCAAACCCCAATAAAGCCAATAAAAAAGATGCAATATTGGATTCAATACTGTACATACTTTGGTGGTTTTTTTGGTATTGCTCAACACAGTAATTCTGTTCCAACCCAATGCGCCAATAACTCAATAGAAGTTATACAAATCTACCCTGGTAAGCACCCTTAGACAGTAGTTTGGATAATTCCTCCTGGCCAGCCATTGGGGACTGAACAGAGAAAACTGGGCGTGGTCAACCGTGTACGGGGGTCACACTTCAGACAAAAATCTGTACATACCCAAGTGTCCTCTACTTGGGGACAAGCCAGAGATTCAGTTAGTTGTAAAGAAAACACTTTCCCTGTGCCTGTGCACGAAGCGTGCCGCTCTGCTTGGTGAGGTGGGTGTGCGTGCGTGCGTGTGTGTGTGTGCGTGCGTGCGTGCGTGTGCGCGCGCATGTGCCGCATGTGCCTGCCTGCGACACTCCCTCCCTCCTCCAGTTCCCCTCCACCCCAGCTCGCCCTCACAGCTTCTCTAACATCATCTGGCTGTGTATGTCCCAACTTAGCTAAATAACTATAAGTCTTTAAAGAATATGAAACTGCACTCCCAGGCAATCACATTCCACTAACATTAATGAGAGTATAGCTAAGTTTTTTGTTGCTTTTATAGTACCAAGGACTGAATTTAGGGACTCATGCTGCAAACTCACTACCACTTGAGCCAGACTGTTTTTCAAAAAGGTCTTGCTTACTTTGCCCAATCTGGCCTCAGACCACAATCCTTCCTCTGATTCCTAATTAGCTGGGACCATAAGCTTATGCCACTAAAACCAGCCTGGTTTTGAGACAGGGTCAGCCCAGGTTGGCCTTGAACTGTCATGCTCTTATCTCTCCCTCCACATAGCTAGCATTTCAGACATGGTCCTCAATTATTAGCAGGATGTAAACATATCAATATATAGTTATCATATATTCTATGTGATATAGTTAACATGTGATATAGACTTTCAAATGGAAAGTCATGTTCCAAAGCAGAAAAAAAGAAAAAATGTCTTATGTATAATATCCCTCCCAGTAGTTCACAAATTCCAGACCAATGTTACTGACTCTGAACATAGATTCTCTTAGCCCTTCAACACTGACATCTGAGCTCAGCCGGGAAGAGCGGGACAGGTTACACACGGCAAGGATGCTGCGTAGGTCATCGCCCACGAGTAAAAAAGCCCCCAACTGAACTTAAGAACTAATCTACAACTCTGGCCCAAGGAGCCCCGAAGTGATTCCTGCTGGCAGGCAGCTGTAATACAAACACAGTCCCACTTTCCTGTTCATTGTCCCAAGGCCCCAAGACCTACATCAATCCCTCGGCAGACTTCTGGAAATCCTGCTTGTGTATGCAGAGGCAAGAAGGACATGCCAGCCAGGCACTGATGGCTCACGCCTGTAATCCTAGCTACTGAAGAGGCTGAACCTGAGGATCACAGTTCAAAGCCAGCATGGGCAAGAAAGTCCATGAGACTTTAATCTCCAATAAACCACCAAAAAACTGGAAATGGCACTGTGGCTCAAGTGGTAGAGCACTCGCCTTGAGCTGAAGAGCTGAGGGACAGCCCCCAGGCCCAGAGCTCAAGCCCCATGACTGACAAAAAAAAAAAAAAAGGATGTGCCAGGCACCCCAGCCTGCCTCACCATTCCCTCAGTGTCTTCACGATGTTCCTGATGTCCTGCTTCCGGATGTCCCGGCCGATGCAGAAATCCACTTCAAGCAGCTGCTTTCGCTGGTCCAATTTGCCTTGGATGATGTCCGTGTAGACAGCTTCGATGATGAGGTCCTCAAGTTCCCGGAGATTCCTCATCTCCAGGTCCTTCAGCAGCACAGAGTAGGGGATACACTGTGGAGAGGGTCATGTGACATCGTTACGGAAACCACCTGGTAAGCAGTAATGAAAATTCAGGTTATTACACAGAGCCAACAACTGCTCTGGGCTCGGGCAATGCAGGCCAGTGGTAATAATTAACACACAGTGACCATGAGACGGGTGAATGAACTGTGAGACCAAAGCCTCTTCCTGACTCTCTACATCCTGGACTCTACCCAGCTCTCACTTCCATACCTGGAGCATGCTCTTACAGATCCTAAACCCTCCTTCCAGAGGAAAAAGAAGCACTCTGCTGCCTTCTGGAAGCACAGAGTCTGCAGAAAGTACCAGAATATCCTAAGCCTTCAACAGATCCGGGACAATGAAGAGAACTGGCTGCTTTCCAGAAGAATGACAGAAAAGAACTAAACCACCAGCACATCTTCCTACACATGGCCAGTGGAGATGGTCAGCCCACGAGCATCGTGAAGCTTGCTCCTGCTTCCTCAGACTCTTGGAACCAAAGCCAAATCCCCACCAACAGTTGTCTACTGGGCTGCATCAATGTTCTACATGACTCAAGACGATAAAGTATCTAAATACGTAGGCTGGGTACAATGGCTCACACCTGTAATCCTGTTTGGGAAGCAGAGATCAGAAGGAGTACAGTTCAAGGTCAACCAGGCAAAAAGCAGGACCCCATCTCAAAAACTAAGCTAGGCATGATGATGAACATCTGTGAGCCAAGCTATTTGGAGGCATAGAGGAGAGACTGTCTCTGAGGTCAGCCTTGAGCAAAAACATGAGCGCTTATCTAAAAAATAATTAAGGCAGCCAGGCGCTGGTGGCTCACGCCTGTAATCCTAGCTACTCAGGAGGCTAAGATCTGAGGATCATGGTTCAAAGCCAGCCCGGGCAGTAAAAACCATGAGACTCTTATCTCCAATAAATGACTAGGAAACTGGAAGTGGCGCTGTGGCTCAAGTAGTAGAGTGCTAGCCTTGAGCTGAAGAGCTGAGGGACTGCACCCAGGCTCAGAGTTCAAGCCCCACGACCAACAAAAAAAAAAAAAAAAAGGCAAAACTGGGCTGGGGTGTTGTAAAGTGGCAGAGCACCTGCCTAGCAAGTGCAAGACCCTAAATTCAAACCCCAGTGCCACAAACAAATAAGCCATTTCCTGCAAATCCACTTCATATCACTACTACTTCAGAAATGACAGATCTAAATAAGCAACTGGACACTGAAGGCTCATGCCTGCAATCCCAGCTACTCAGGAGGCTGAGATCTGAACAAGGTTTGAAGCTAGTCCTGGCAGGAAAGCCCGTAAGATCCTTATTTCCTATTAACCACCAAAAAAAAACAGAAGTGGAGCTGTGGTTCCAGTAGTAGAGTGCTTTTTCCTCATTGAGCAAAAAAGCTCAAGGATAGTGTCCAGGCCCCAAGTTCAAGCCTCAGGACTCAGACACATGGATGGATATGGATACACACACACACACACACACACACACACACACACACACACACACACACACACACACACACACACACACACACACACACACACACACACACACACACACACACACACACACACACACACACACACACACACCATCTAACTAACTAAATACCCACCACTAGCCTGGGCACAGCACACTGTGCACTGAGCACTGGAGACACTGGTAACTTGCTATAAGCTGTTTGCTGTTTGAAGTCTTTTTTTTTTTTAATTTTCTTTATTTTTGTTCAGTTGTGGGGCCTGAACTCTAGGCCTGGGCACTGTCCCTCAGCTCTTCAGCTCAAGGCTAGCGCTCTACCACTTGAGCCACAATGCCACTTCCAGCTTTTTCTGCTTATGTGGTGCTGAGGAATCAAACCCAGGGCCTCATGTATGCAAGGTAAGTACTCTACTACTGAGCCACCTTCCCAGTCCAAAGTAAGTCTTTAAACAGCAGCAAATGCTTTCCCTGCAGGAGCCCCACACCAGGCCAGAGCAGATACCTGCTGGTGCAATCACTAGGGGACATGCTTCTTTTCCTGGGTGGAATGGGAATAAGTCTGTACACCATTTCTCTTTTTCCTTTGCCAAGTAAATTCCATGCATTTAGGAGATGACTACCATGTATAGAGGGCAGTTCCCTCACTGATGCCAATGAGATACCCAACTCAGGGTTGGGAGAAAGACAGGAAAGGGCTGGGCACCATACCTTCATTCTCGATGCCAAGCTCACGATGGTGAGGTGCTTCAGTTTGTTCTGCTGAGCTGGGTTCAGTTCTGGCAGGCTTTCCTTGTTGGCTGTTCAGTCCCACCCACCACAAAAATCAAGACACAAAATAAAGTTAGGATTCCTTTTATGGAGTGAGCTCACCCACTCCCCGCCACATCTACAAGGAAATCACTGTCAGGAATCTGCACTTTTCATCAGGCAAACGCTCCGTGAGCACCTCCTGCCTTATCTGGAAGATCACATGCTTCTCCCAAAGAAAACGTTCAGTCTCTACACACAAGGAGTTTAGGCTCCTCCTGAAAGCCAGGCGTGAGGAAACAAAATGCTCCAACAATCATGCTAATACAGTACTCCAAATCCTTTGCAAAGCCATGTGCCTTAAGCATGGCTTGTACATGCATGCACTTTCTAAAGGGGAATCAAGAACAAGGGCTCATGGAGAACTGCAGCACATAACTTCCAGAGACCTCAGCCACACAACTCAATGGCCCAGGACTTGTCCACAGCCTACAAATGCTGTGGACAGGCAGGCCCATCAGAGACAGAGACTATTAGAAGAGAAAGGAAATGAAAGGAAAAGACAAAAAAGAGGGAAAGACGCATGAGAAGGGGAGGAGCGGAAGGCAGCAGACGTACAGGAGATAAAAAGCAAAGCTTCATGGGAGAGGTAGAGCTTGAGATGAGCCTGAGGGATGAGCCAAAGCAGCAATCACAGTAATGATCACAGCAGCAGCTGTGTACAGTCTCTGGATTCCAAAAAGCTGAACCAAGCCCCAGGACTGAACTGACACTCACAAAAAAGTGCAAGGTTCCAGTGGTTCACATTTATAATCCTAGCTACTCAGGAAGCTGAGATCTGAGGATCAAGGTGGGAAGCCAGCCTTGGCAAAAAAAAAAAGTGACTAAGATTCTATCTGTAACCAGTCAAAAAGCTGGACAGAGGGCTGGAAGGTGGCTCAGTGGTAGAGTGCTTGTCTTTCATGCTTGAGGCCCTGGGTTTGATTCCTCAGCACCACATAAGCAGAAAAAGCCAGAAGTGGTACTGTGTCTCAAGTGGGAAAGTGCTAGCCTTGAGATGAAGAGCTGAGGGACAGCACCCAGGCTGAGTTCAGGCCCCATGACCGACAAAAAAAAAAAAAAAGCTGAACTAGAGGTATGGTTCAAGTGCAGGAGCTCCAGTCATGAGTGAAATAGCCCAGCAAGAGTACTAAGATCTGACTTCAAGCCTTGATATCATTACACAAGGCTCACATAAACCACAATAAGTCTAGGGACATGGCTCAATGGTAGACTGGTACATAACAGAATGTTAAAAATGAGTATAAGGAGACTTGGTGGTATATCTCTATAATCCCAGCAGCTGGGAGGCTAAGGAAGGAGGACTGTGAGTTCAAGGACAGGCTGGCTGCAAAGTGAGATCCAAAACCCAAAAAACAAAGGAAGGAAAGATAGAGGAGGGAAAGGAAGAAGAAGGAAGGAGGGAATAGGAAGAGAAAGAGGTAGGGAGGAAGGGGAATATTTAGTTTTTAGCAGTACTGAGGTTTGAATTCAAGTCTTCATGCTTGCTTAGCTTGCTTGCTCAGCTGACATTCTACCTCTTGAGCCGTGACTCCAGCCTGGGTTTTTGCTGATTATTCTGGAGACAGTCTTGTGGAATTTTCTGCCTGGGCTAGCTTCTAACCTAGATACTTGGGCTCTCAGCCTCCTGAACCAGCTGGATTACAGGAGGGAGCTACTGGTACCCAGCAAAAGAAACTATTTTGATAACAATGAAATATTTTACTAGTGGGTACGCTAACAGTTCATGTCATTGCTGAGTGCTTTATAAATACCAGTTCTCAGTAGCTCATCTGAGAAATAAACAGGGCTCTATCTGTGGGTGGACATACAAGTCCCCATTTTAACCCAGAGGAGATAAAAGGGGAAAGGGGCAATTTCTTTTGGGAGGTCACCTACAGAAGCACAGTAGGATGAGAAACAACCAGGTCAAAAGTCTTCCCCTTGCCAGATGCCAATGGCTCACACCTGTAATCCTAACCACTCAGGAGTCTGAGATCTGAAGATCGAATTTGGAAGTCAGCCCAAACAGGAAAGTCTGTAGGACAATTAACCACCAAAAAACTGGAAGTGGAGTTGTGGCTCAAATGGTAGAGTGTTAGCCTTGAGCATAAAAGCTTAGGGATAGTACCCAAGCTCAAGATCCAGAACCAGCACACATACATGCATACATGCTTGCGTGTGCATACACACACTATATCTTCAACACTGATGAACCTCAGAATCAAGCAACAATGTAAAGACAAGCATTTTGAAGGCCCTTAACCAACTCACCCATGTAATCAGGGTATGTTCCATAGGCAAACAGGTTCAGCAACTGCAAATAAGCAGCATTAGCCCCTTCCGCAAGCTGAGGAGAAAAAGCAAAGTTCACCCAAGAGCAGACATCTACCCATCACTACAGTGTTACACAGGACTGGTGAGCACATGCTGAAGACCCCCTGACTGTTTACTCTGTACATTTCAGTGGCCTGTGAGGTCTCTTCCAGACCATTAGTGTCTTGGTGAACAAGATTGTTACAGTCTCAAAATGAGTCATTCTTCCTTGGGAAGATGAAAATGTTTTACACTAAATACAATATGCTCAAATAACATCTCTCTCTTCTTTCTCTAATTCTCTTCTTTCTCATGTTCTCTCTCAATCTGTCTGTCTCTGTCTCTGTGTCTCTCTGTGTCTTTCTGTGTCTCTCTGTCTCTCTCTCTCCAGTGTGCATGCACAGCACTCAGCACTGGAAGCAGTGCAGGTTTTCTCAGGATTCCCTTTGTATCCAAATCAAGACTGGCTGGACACCAGTGACTCAGGCCCATAATCCAACTACTCGATGAGGCTGAGAGCTGAAGACTGCAGTTCAAAGCCAGCCCAGGCAAGAAAATTCATGAGACTCTTATCTCCAATCAACTTCCAAAAAGCAAGAAATGGAGCTGTAGCTCAAGTAGTAGAGTCCTGGCCTTGAGAACAAAAGCTTAGAGATAGCACTCAAGCCCTGAGTTGAAGCTCCAGGACCTGCACAAGAAAGAAAAAAAGAAAAAAGATTGGAGCAGTCCTGTGTACAAGGTGTGATATTAACACAAACTGAGTTAAACTTAGTTCCACATTTCAGGACTACTGTGGACTATGAACCTTGGGAGAGATGTATGTGTATGATGGAAAAGTCAGGCTGGGTTAAGAAGTAAGAGTATAAAACTTTCCAGGACCAGTGGCTCATATCTATCTTTACTCCTAGCTACTTAGGAGGCTGAGATCTGAGGATCATGGTCCCAAGCCACTCCAGGTAGGAAAGTTCATGAGATTCTTACCTCCAATTAAGTACCAAAAAAGCCAGAAGTTGCACTGTGGCTCAAGCAGTAGAGTGCTAGCCTTGAGCAGAGAGAAGCTCAGGGACAGTGCCAAGGCCCTGAGTTCAAGCCCCAGGACTGGCGCAAAAAAAAAAAAACAACAACAAAAAACTACTTACTTTTTACTAATGCTGATGGCAAAGAGCCATCTGTAGAAGAAAACCCAAAAGCACCACTGTTTGATCTGGAAATGCCCTCCTACCTACCTATACCTACCTACACTGCCTGCTTCTTAAACTGCAAACAAGCTGGTCCTCTTTCTTCCAACTTACCAAAACAGAAAGCCAAAACAGAATTAACAAGGGGAAGATACCAATGGCAAATCTACACAATTTTAGCTTGTTTTTAAAAAAATAGCTAAAATTTGAGCCAGCGTGGGCAGGAAAGTCCATGAGATTCTTCTTATCTCCAATTAACCACCAAAAAGCAGAAGTGGAGCTGTGGCTCAACTCGTAGAATGCTAGCCTTGAGCACAAAAGTTCAGGGACAGCACTCAGGCCCTGAGTTCAAGCCCCAGGACCACCATGCTCCCCCCCGCCACACACACACACGTTCCAGAACTACATCTGTAATTTCAGACCACTGAAAGGTAACAAGCTTATAATCAACTCACACATGAAAAAATATACACTGTGGGGAGATAAAGGTGATTTACTAAGCACCCCAGGAAGAAGTCTACTTACTCAGGTTACATAAACCTCCAGTAGTCCCTGACTCAGAACTGCAAGAGAGCTGGTACTTTTCAGATAATTACAAAATGAGCTGGAACAGACTCTTTTCTCAAGAGTACATACTCCAAAACTTCTCCCTACTATCCTCAATCAATAATGTAGCACCATTTTTAAGTCCATCCATTTCTTCTTAGCTAATCTTTCATAGTTACAAAAAAAAAAAAAAAAAAACCACCTATCTGGCATATTTATTAGGGCTTTTCATGAGTCTAAAGAGCCATGTTATCTTTTGGTTATCTCTTCTGCAAAAATAAACCCAGTTCTCTCCAATCTTTCTCAACAATTCATTTAAATTTTTACTGAAAGCCTACTATGTTCTTAGTTCCAAAGAAACTTAATACTTTAGCCAGCAAGACTGACATGAAAAACCAATTTGTAATTAAAAAATAGAAGTGCTCTCTTTTTCCACCTCTGGCCATCAGAGTAAGAAAAGCCATGTGTGGACTGGTAATGGGGTACTACTCTAGTCTCCTGATTAAGAGGAATAAGCAAGCTGGGCACCAGTAACTCCTTCCTATAATCATAGCTATCAGGAGGCTAAGATCTGAAAATTGAGGTTCAAAGCCAGTCCAGGAAGGAAAGTACATGCGATTCTTACCTCCAAGGCTTACGTACTAGAGCACTAGCCTTGAGCAAAAAAGCTAAGGGGCAGCATCCAGGCTTTGAGGTCATGCCCCAGTAATAGCACCAAAAAAAAAAAAAAAAAAGAGTAACAAGAAGACATATAGCGCCACTGAGCCCATTCACATGAAGGCCCACAGCTCAAGTTACAACTGACTGTGGGAGCAGAGCCAGCAGCTGATGGAAAAGGTGGCATGGTCACCATGAAAGTGATGACCCACCCAACAAAAGCCAGCCACCTCCTATGTGCAGCCCTGCACCACCAAGAACTCAGAGACCACTCTTGGCAGCATCCAGCACAGCAGTACCACACTGAGAGCTGTGCAGCATGCCATCCTGCGTAATGATGGCTGCTGATGGCAAAGAGGAAATTGACCTCCCCAACCAACAAATCTGGAGCTCCGAGCACTCTTTCAAAGTAGAAAAGATGTTTGTTCTTAAAGAAATGCAGAAAATTTTAAGTGTCTCTGGTGACATGTAGAGATTAAAAGAGTAAGATACTTTATGTCTCTTTGTGCCATATGGTCATTCAACAGATCTTCTCATTTTTGAGGTGCAATGACAAAAACTGGATACAACAGTCAAAGTAAGCAAACTGGAGCACTCTCTCAAGTACATGCCTTTTAGCACATTTACTTCATTTATTTCAGCACTGTCCTTCCACAGAAACCATCAGTATTTTCCTACTCAGGCCCATGTTATGCTTAATAGCAGTAATGTCTGCTCTGTGTGTTCCAAACCAATCTTCCCTCTCTATATTGCTTTGGAGATTTTGTCCTTCAAAATGCTTGAAACAAGCTGGGTGCTGGTGCCTCACACCAGTAATTCTAGCTACTCAAGAGGCTCAGGACTCAGGACTGCAATTTGAAGTGAGCCTGGGCAGAAAAGCCTATTTATACTCCAATTAATTACCCAAAAAACCAGAAGTAAGCTGTGGCTCAAGTGGTAGAGCACTAGCCTTGAACACAGGAGCTCAGAGACAGTATTCAGGCCTGAGTTCAAACTTCAGAACTGGCACTATGTTTCTAATTTTTCAAGAGCACTGTGACACTTTTACTATCATTCAGATAGCTAACAATCCAATTCAATTTGACCCAAGTTCAGGAAAAAATACTGAATAAAAGGAGCCCAACACAGTACCCCGACAAGTAATTCCCATTCCTCAACAGGGTACCTAACAAGATCCTTGTAACTCAGCAATGCAACTCTATGAGAACCTGGAGAAGTACAGAAAAGATGACAAGAGAATGATGAAAGGAGTGATGCTGATCAAGATATACATTGTGTACATACACTGACAGGTTATATGGAAACTTCTTTCTGCAACTAACTGAAGAAGACATGTTTTAGAAGGTTACTTTGTAATTAACCTATACAAATTAAAAAAAAAAAAAAAAGACAAGAGAAAGTTTGAAAGCCACTCTTACCTCCTGCACATTGGCTAGTTCCAGCAGTTCTCCAAAGACATATACTCCAGGAGCCTCCAACACCTGACTTATAAGAGCAGTAAGGGCTGAGCCACTGGTACCTTTGGCTAATAAAATAAACTGCTCCAGGAGGTTACTTGAAGGTTTCTGTTCACCTGCCATTCTCTGGCCTTGAGATCTGTCCAAAAGGGAAAGTGTGTCAGACATTCTTCCTTCTTCTTTCCAGATACCAAAACACTTGGATTTTACAGTGTTCACAAATAAAAAACAGCTACAAGTCAAGAAGCAATGACTATTTCTTGAGATGGGTAAAGTTCAACCTGGCGCTAATAGGACTTTCTCCTTACTTCTTAAGTTTGAAATACACTTTGTAAAAGACATCTGTCCTTCCAAAGGTTTTACCTTCTAAGTTCTTCCCTCCCACCCCCACCTCTGGGCTTGAACTTGGGGGCCTAAGTGCTGTCCCTGAGCTCTTTTTATTCAGGCTAGCATTCTATCACTTTAAGCTACAGCTCCACTTCTGGTTTTCTGAGTAGTTTATTAGAAATAAAAGTCTCATGAACTTTCATGCCCAGGCTGACTTTGAACCATGATCCTCAGATCTCAGCCTCCTGAGTAGCTAGGATTACAGGTGTAGCCACCGGTGCCAGGCTCTACCTTCTAAGTTCTTAAAGCTTATGAAGACCTAAAGAAACATAGGGGTTTCTTAGGGCAATGTTACAGCTTATTTATTGTCTAAAGCCAGACATAGATTTTAAAAAGACAATAATCATACTTCATTAAAAACAAAACATGGGGGCGGGGAGGTCAGGAGGGAAAAACTGGGAGAAAAGTAAATGAGGGAAGGGATGAAACTATACAAAAAGAAATGTATTCAGGGGGCTGGGAAGGTGACTCAGTGGTAGAGTACTTGCCTTGCATGCATGAGGCCCTGGGTTTGATTCCTCAGCACCACATAAGCAGAAAAAGCCACAAGTGGCGCTGTGGCTCAAGTGGTAGAGCGTTAGCCTTGAGCTGAAGAGCTGAGGGACAGTGCCCAGGCCCAGAGTTCAGGCCCCACAACCGGCAAAAAAAAAAAAAGAAAGTAACCTTTGGGCTGAGAAGGTGGCTCAGTGGTAGAGCGCTTGCCTTGCATGCCTGAGGCCCTGGGTTTCGATTCCTCAGCACCACATAAGCAAAAAGAAAAAAGCCGGAAGTGGCGCTGTAGCTCAAGTGGTAGAGCGCTAGCCTTGAGCTGAAGAGCTGAGGGACAACGCCCAGGCCCAGAGTTCAGGCCCCCAACCGGACCAAAAAAAGAAATGTACTCAGCCAGGCGCCGGTGGCTCACGCCTGTAAGTCCATGAGACTCTTATCTCCACTAAAACCACTAGAAAACCGGAAGTGGCACTGTGGCTCAAGTGGTAGAGCACTCACCTGGAGCTGAAGAGCGCAGGGACAATGCCCAAGCCCAGAGTTCAAGCCCCACGACTGACCAAAAAAAAAAAAGTACTTATTACCTAACTTATATAACTGTAACCCCTCTGTATTACCTTTACAATGAAAAAAAAAAAATTAAATCTCATTAAGAACTGGAGGTAAGGGTGGGGAGGGAAGAGTTGCGGAAGTGGAGAGGGAAGGGATGGTAGGGGGAAAACAAAGGAGGAGGTAACAATGCTCGATAGGAAATGTACTTATTACCTTACTCATGTAAGTGTACAGTATTTTTACAATAAAAAACATATAAAAAAGAATAAAAGGGGGCTGGGAAGGTGGCTCAGTGGTAGAGTGCATGCCTTGCATGCCAGAGGCCCTGGGTTCGATTCCTCAGCACCATATAAGCAAAAAGAAAAAAGCTGGAAGTGGCGCTGTGGCTCAAGTGGTAGAGCGCTAGCCTTGAGCTGAAGAGCTGAGGGAGAGCGCCCAGGCCCAGAGTTCAGGCCCCATGACCGGACCCAAAAAAAAAAAAAGAATAAAAAAGAAAAAAGAAAAAAGAACTGGAGGTTAAAAAAAAAAGATGAAGAACAATAAAATAAAATAAGAACTGGAGGTATATGTAGTTCAGAGGTACAGTAATGCTTAGCAATCCCAAAGCCCTGGGTTCCACCCCTAGCAACACAAGGGGAAAGAGAGAGAGAGAGAGAGAGAAACATTTAAGCATAGGAAAATGAAAAAAAGTCATTGTGAGTAATAAGGAATAACACACTTAAACTTAAAAAAATACATGAGTAAGTCTATGGGGAAAATCCCTCCATCACTGACCTGTGACATTTTACCAAATGACTTCAGACCTTGTACTAAATCTCAACAATAACAGAATTTGAAAAACAATTTAGATATTGTATTGCCATCTCCAAGACAATTTAGTTCCAGAGGGCCCTTCAAATACACAACCTAATGCATGCTGAGTGCACACCTCTTCTATAGAAGTCACACACACACACACACACACACACACACAAAAAAAAAAGCCAGGTGCCAGTGGCTCACACTTGTAATCCTAGCTACTCATAAGGCTGAGATTTGAGGATCACAGTTCAAAGCCAGTCTCATCAGGAAAGTCCATGAGATTCTTATGTCCAATTTACCAACAGAAAATCAGAAGTGGAGCTGTGGCTCAAAGTGGTAGAGTGTTAGCCTTAAGTGAAAAACTTAAGCAGTGCCCAGGCCCTGAGTTCAAGCCTCATGACCAACAAGAGTGAATAAATATATATATATATATGTATATATATATATATATATATACATATATATATATAATAAAATATGGTCTTCTATAAATGATACATTCTTTGGAATAGAAAAAAGGGAAAGAGGTTTGTATAACTGAATGACACAAAGGAGAATAGCTTTGGACAAGAGAAACTAGCTGTAGAGCAGCAACTCTCACATTATTAGAAAAACAAGTATGTGACCTCACATAGATCACCTCATAAAGTCCTGTCAGAGACAGAAAAAGTGAAGTACTAGAAAATAAAGTGTTCTGGGGAGCGAAGAGAAAGCAAAGGTGAGAGAATGACAGGTAGAGGGGGAAGGGAGGAGGAGGCCAGGGAGGTGGGGATGGTGGACAGGAAAGAAGGAAGGAATAACTGGCTCAAATGGATATTTGTCTGAAGACACAAAGGAGGATCTCAGCTAAGAGACAAAAAGAGGAGTGTTAGGGGTGAAGAGGAGGCAAGAAATGGGGAGAAATTTCGGTGCCTCCAAAAGATCTCAGGCAAGAGCAAAGCTTGTGCGGAAGCCTGTAAGATCGCGGCAGTCACTTTCTCCTGGAGTGGGGGTGGGGGTGGGGTCCCGAGGCCAGGGGATGGAGATAAATTCCCCACAGGAGAGGGCGCTACTTGGGTGGATAGGAGGAGGACAAAAAGGCAGGCTTTGGGGGCAGCTCGGAGGCCGAGGGTCGCCAGCTGATGGGGGTGTCAGGATCGGAGACCCACGGTGGCAGAGAGGTGGGGGTCGGGGTAAGGAGGCTGAGGGCGGCAGACATTGGTGGAGGTCAGGGTCGGAAGGCCGAGGGCGGCGGACAGAGGAGAGGGTCTGGGAAAGGAGGCCAAGGGGGGCGGAAAGAGGTGGGCGGGGGGGGGGGGGTTGGGGTCAGAGGCCGAGGGGCGTCGGACAGAGGTGGGGGTCGGGGTCGGATGCCGAGCGTGGCGGACAGAGGTGGGGATGGGGTGTGGAGGCCGAGGGCAGCGGACAGGGGTGGGGGTCCGGCAGGGCGGAGCGGAGCCCGGGGCGCCATCCCGGGCGGGGGCGGGGCGGGGCCACCGGGGTTTCTGTGGTGTCCGTGAAGCCCGAGAGGCTGCCGAGACCCACACCTCGCCCCACGGCCCGCCCTCCCCACGCCCTCTACCTGTCCCCGCGAGTCTCTCTGGTCCTCTCGTCGTGGTCGCCGGCGCGGCCTCCCGGAGCCTGCCCGCAGGTTGTCAAGCGTCCATGATCAGCCCGGCGTCCGGCGCTTTTCTACCTCCGCCGCCCCGTCGCCGGGGTGGCTCCCCCGGAACCCGCACGCGCTGCACTCGAGTTCCGCGCGCACAAGGTTCCCGGGGGGGGGGGGGTGAGGAGAGAGAGCGCGAGCGAGCGAGCGAGAGCAAGAGAGAGCGACACCGCGAGACAGCAGGGGGTCGGGCCCAGCTGCCGTCGGCGGGCTGGGTGGAGAAGCGAGTGAGGAGGGGACCCAGAAGGATGGGGCCCAGGCGATCCCGGGGGCCTAACCGAGGCTGTCGTAACCATCCAGGGCCCTAAACCCATTCTTGGAGCTTTATCCTTGGAGCTGCCGAATGAAAGTACGGCTCCTCCCGGTACAGAGAAACGTGAGGCCTAGAAACAAGCAGCATTGTACATAGGGGTATAAATACAACAAGTCAGATAATCAGTACAATGCATCTCGATCAGTGTCTGTTGTTCTGCTGAAACCAAGGAGCATGTTCTTTTTTCTTCTTCTTCTTTTTTTTTTTTTTTTGTACCAGTCCTGGGGCTTGAACTCTGGGCCTGGGCACTGTCCCTGAGTGCCTCTTGTTCAAAGCTAGTGCACTCCTCCACTTGAGCCACAGCTCCACTTCCAGCTCTTTCAGTGGAGAAAAGAGTCTCACAAACATTTCTGCCTGGGCTGGTTTTGAACCACAATCCTCATATCTCAGCCTCTTGAGTACCTAGGATTACAAGCCCACCTGAAATGTGCCTACAGCTGTGACTTTTTGCTAGTTAATTGGAGATGAGAGTCTCCCTATTTGTCTCTCCAGATTGTCCTCAAGCCTGGATTCTCAGATCCCAGCTTCTTAGTAGTTGGGATTATAGGCATGAGTTGCGCCAACAATGGTTCATAGAATTGCACTGGATGCCAGCTAACTGCCCTGGAAAGATGATTAAGAAATGCCACATAATTGGATAAACTGATTTCTTTATAGCCGCAAACATTTAAGTCTTGAAGACAAGGAAAAGAGCCCTATTTACCTACTGAGCAGTGGAATGTGAAATCAAACACTCGGATGCTTAGGAGCTTCACATCAATCAAATCATTTCTTAAAAAAATACTTTTAGCATCTGTAATGTTCTAGCTAGTGTTGGATAAAACACGATTCTTGATAAAACAAAGTTTTTTTTTTCCCCCTCAAGAAGCTCCAGTGGGGGGCTGGGAAGGTGGCTCAGTGGTAGAGTGCTTATATTGCATGTATGAGGCCCTGGGTTTGATTCCTCATCACCACATAAGCAGGAAAAGCCAAAAGTGATGCTGTGACTCAAGTGGTAAAGTGCTAGCCTTGAGCTGAAGAGCTGAGGGACAGCGCCCAGGCCCAGAGTTCAGGCCCCATGATGGACCAAAAAAAAAAGCTAATAAATATATTTTAAAAAAAGAAGAAGCAGCTCCAGTGTATTAAGTGTGGTGAGAAAGATATGACATCACTTTCAAATTGTAGAAGAGAATAGAGTAAGCCAGACATTGTGGTTTACACTTGTAATCTGAGTTATTAGCTATCAGAGGTTGGGAGAATCAAAATTCCAGCTTGTTCAAGCAAAAGGTTAGTGAGACCCCCATCTCAACCAATGAAGTGGGTCATCCCAGCTATGAGAGATTAGGGGAGTATCATGGACTCATGCTGACTTGAGGACAAAAATTCCAGATCCTATCCAAAAAAATAATGGAAGCAAAAAAGACTGGGGGCATGGATCAAGCAACAGATAACATAGAGCATATGCCAAGTGAAGGAGTTTTTATTTTCTCTTAAGTGTAACAAGGAACTGTTAGGGTTTTTAAGGTGGAAAGGAGAGTGAAGAACTGCCCTCTGAGAATGATCACCACACGGGCGATACAGGACTGAGATAGTTGTAGACAGGACTGGAAGCAGGGAAACTCCTGAGATGATTGGTTTATTCCAGATAAAACACAGGAGATTTGAACAAAACTGGACATGAAAAAGAAGGGCCTGGGGCTGGGAAGATGGCTCGGTGGAAGAGTGCTTGCCTTGCATGCATGAGGCCCTGGGTTCCATTCCTCAGCACCACATAAGCAGAAAAAGCCAGAAATGGCACTGTGGCTCAAGTGATAGGCACTAGCCTTGAGCTGAAGTGCTGAGAGACAGTGGCCAGGCCCAGAGTTCAGATCCCACATCCAACCAAAAAAAAAGAAGGGCCTGGTGCTGTAGTGAATGCAGGGAGAGGGAAAGATACCCAGGATTCTGGCCCGAGGGACTCAGGCTGACTGAAGATGGTGCTAAATGCATAGGGCAGTGGAAGCAGGGTGGGAGGAAGACAACTGGATACAATCTGGGTTAATAAAATTTCTAGCAATAGCAGGGCACCGGGGGCTCAGGCCCATAATCCTAGCTACTCAGGAGGTTGAGATCTGAGGATTTCGGTTCAAAGCCAGCCCAGGCAAGAAAGTCCATGAGATGCTTATCTCCAATTAACCACCAGAAAACCAGAAGTGGCGCTGTGGCTCAAGTGGTAGAGCCCTAGCCTTGAGCTGAAGAGTGCCCAGGGCCAGAGTTCAAGACCCACAGGGAAAAAAAAAAAATCTAGCAATGCCTCTGCATGGTCAAGGGGAGTCCAGACTCCACAGGGCTGCAGTAAAAGCCCTTCTCAGTGTGTCTCCCACTAGCCCTTCCAACCTGGTCTCCCCTACCACCTTCATAGCCCAAACTCCAGGCCTTTCTATGCCCAGCCAACTTGGATCAGACCTGTGCTCAGGCTTGCTTCTCTTCTTTTTTGAAATGTTCTTCTCTCATCATTTGTTTAAAAAAAAAACTATTAGCCCTACAGACAAAAATTTTCTAAATTCAGGCCAGATACAGGTGGCTCACGCCTAGAATCCTACCTACTCAAGAGGCTGAGATCTGAGGATTACCATTTGAAGCCAACCCAGGCAGAAATGCCTGTGAGATTCTCAGCACAAATTAATCAATTAAAGCCAGAAGTAGAGTGTGGCTCAAGTGGTAGAGTGCTAACCTTGAGCAAAAAAGTTCAGGGACAGTGACCAGACCCTGAGTTCAAGCACCAAGAATGCCATATGTGTACACACACACACACACACACACACACACACACACACACACACACACACACACACATCCCCTAAATTCAATGCAAAATAAGTTCCATGAGAAAACACTAACATACAACATTAAAATTAAAAATCTCTAATTACACAACTTGTGGGTGGAAACAAGAGGGAAAAACTGGTAGCAAGGGAAGGGATGACACTGTCCAGAAAGAAATGTACTCTTATCTGACTTAGGTAACTGCAACCCCTCTATACATCATCTTTATAAAAACAAAGCAAAAATAAAAATAAAGCCTGGCACTGATGGATCTTAGCTACTTAGGAGGCTGAGATCTGAGGATCATGGTTCAAAGCCAGCCCACAGAAAAGAACATGAGACTCTTATCTCCAAATAACCACCAGAAAACTAGTGGCCCTGCGGATCAAATTGGTAGAGCACTAGCCTCGAACAAAAAAAATCTCAGGGACCCTGCCTAGATCCTGAGTTAAAGCACCACAACCAACAACAACTACAACAACAACAAAAAAAAAACAAACAGTACTCATTACCTGACTTGTGTAACTGTAACCCCTCTGTACATCACCTTGTAATAACAATTTAAAAAAAGAAAAAAGTAAAGAATCACACAAAAAAAATAAGAATTTCTGTTTCAAAAGGCCATCAGTAAGTGATTGAAAAGACAAGCCTCAGCCTTAGGAAAGAAATTTGAAAAGCACAGAGCACAGACCACACAAAGGAACTCCATATCCAGACTATGGAAAGAGTGACAAATCAGTAAGAAGGCAATCACCCAATTGTTTAAAAATGGGGGACACTGGGGAAAAGCGAGGGAAAGGATAACACTGCCCAAAAAGAAATGTCCTCATTACCTGACTTATGAAATGGTAACCCCTCAGTACAACACCTTATAACAATAAAACTATACTTTTAAAAAACACAATCAAGAAAAAAATGGGCAAAACTTGAACAGGCACTTCACAAAAGAGGATATTCAAATAGGCAATAAGCATAAGAAAAATTCTCATCATCCCAAAAATATAAATAACTTCATAAAATCTGCCACTTAACCAGATAACTAAAATTAAAAAGACTGAATAACAGCAGTTTTCACAAGGATACAAGACAACTAGAACTCTCTCACGTTTCTGGTAAATGCATAAACTATACTATTGCCTTGGAAAGCTGGCAATATCTACAATTTCTGATCGTATTCATGGCCTCCAAGACAGCTACTTCTCTCCTAAACTCTGTGTACAGACCTACCCAAAGGAAGATATGCATGCTCATGTAAGTATGCAGCTGTGGCCAGGTGCTGATGGCTCACCCCTGCAATCCTCCAACTTGGAGGTTGAAAGTGGGAAGATTGAAGTTTAAAGCAAGCCTGGGAAGAAAAGTTGGTGAGACATCTTCTCAACTCCTAAACCAATACAAGGTTCATACTTGTCATCCTAATCTATATGCTGGGCTGAGACCCAGAGCACTGCAGTTCCAAGTCATGTGTCCTAGTAGGAAGCAAGAGCCTATCTTTAAGATAACCAGCAAAAAAACAAGACTGAGGCATGGCTCAACAGTAGAGCACCTATTTAGCAAGTATAAGACCAAGTTAACCCCAGTACTATCACCACCCAAAAAAAAAAAAAAAAAAATTAACCTACTGTTAGAAACAGTTTAAAAAAGAAAAAAGTCTAAGCCAGGTGCTGTTGGCTCACGCCTGTAATCCTAGCTACTCAGGAGGCTGAAATCTGAGGATCACGGTTCAAAGCCAGCCCGGGCAGGAGAGACCGTGAGACTCCTATCTCCAATAAAAACCACCAGGAAACCGGAAGTGGCGCTGTAGCTCAAGTGGTAGAGCGCTCGCCTTGAGTTGAAGAGCTGAGGGACAGCGCCCAGGCCCAGAGTTCAAGCCCCATGACCGACAAAAAAAAAAAAAAAAAGTCTAGCTGTCACCAATAACTCAATGTCATATACATACAGTAGATTACTACTCAGCAACTGGCAGAAAAATGTCACAAAACTGTTGACGAATAAGCCAGACATATACTGTACACACTGTATGATTACACTTAAATGAAATTCAAAACTGATCTAGTCAGTAATAAGTCAGAAAAATGGCTGCTTATCTCTAGAAATAAGAGCACAGTTCTGATTATGAAGGGGCACAAGTGAATGCTGGAAATGTTCTTTATGTTGATTTGTGTGGGGACAACAGGGATATATATGTATACCACAGGTATACTCATGAACACAAACATTTAAGGGAGTCTTGTATAGTGGCATACATCTGAATTCCAGCACTCAAGGGGATAAGACTTTGAGTTCAAGACCGGCCTGGTCTCTACAGAGCAAGCTCTAGGGCTAACATTGCAAGATTCTATCTCAGACAAATAGAAGGCATGTAAACAAAACATTTAAAGATTAAAAAAATTCATAATATAGAAAAAATTATCCTACCCATCTTTCAAGTTCAAATGACACTTTGTCCATAAAGGGTTTTTTGGGGTTTTGTTTTGTTTTTTGGTTGAGAGGCTTGAATTTAGGGCCTGGACACTGTCCAGGTTCTAGCCTCTTTTGCTCAAGGCTAGCATTCTACCACTTTTAGCCATAGCTCCACTTCTGGTTTTTGAGTAGTTAATTAGAGATAAGACTCTCACGAGCACTTTTCTGCCTAGACTGGCTTTGAACCCCGATCATCAGAGCTCAGCCTCCTGAGTACCTAGGATTACAAGCATGAGCCACTGGCGCCCAGCTTATCCATAAAGTTTTATCAGCTGTTATGAATCTCTCCATCAGACCTCTGTGGCAGTCTGATGTCATTTCTTTCATGTCATTTTGTCACACTCCACCTTGAGTCTCCTTATTTGATCATATCTTTCACCTTCACCGACTCAGTGCTTGACAAATAATAGAACCTGAAAGCATGTTTGTTGAGTTACATGGAAAAAAACTGGGTGGGTGCCCAGATGGGTAAAAAGGGGGGGACAGGAACAGGAAAGGAGTCCTAGGAAAGGTCAAAGGAAGTCTCCTAGGAGACTTCCATTCTAATTTTACCTACTTCCTGAAATCATACTAAGAGTCACCTTGAAAGATAAAGAAAAAAGTCAAAACACTAAGTCCTACCTACACTAAGGATAAATAAATATCACACTTTTTCTCTTTCAGGAAACCTGCTCTGGGAGTTTCAGTCTTGGATGGGAAAACTCTTCTTCAAGGAGAATAACAATCACATTGTCATGCTACTAAAAATAACATCCCCTGGGTGTGCAAAGAGCCACACTGCACATCAGAAAACTTAAGGCCGAATTCGAACTCTGTTCCCCACTATAGCCAATCTCTTCTCCTCTCTGGGCCTCAATTTCCTCAAATGTAAAAACAAAAGGAACTGGGTTGGCAAACTGTTTATAAAGTCCCTTCCTGTACTGACATTCTGACTATAAAGGTCGATAGCTCTCTCAGTCCAAAGCAGGGGTAACACCAAAACCCCCAGCAACACACGCAAAAGGCGCCGAGACCCACCGACGAGCAGGATTTGAGGAAGTCGTTCGGTCCCACAGTCTTTCATGGTTTAATGAGTGGTTTTTGTTTGTTATTTGCAGCCTTACCATGATTTGCAGAAGACTTCTGGGTTCCGCGTAAGCAGAAGTTAATAAACGGTGGGCTGTCATCTCCTCTTGAGGGGGGAAAAGGGTCCTCCCGCCCGCCTTCAAGCCTCAGGGATCCAAAAGCCACCAACCCGACTGGCGGGTTGAATTTGCGCACACTGCGCGGCACACTGGAGCCTAAGTTAGATGGACGGGACGTGGGGAATTCTGGGATTTGTAGTCCCCGGCTTCTGGTGGTTGGCGGGGATCTGAGGTCCCTGCCGCGCCCTAGAATGCTGGGAAGTGTAGTCCTAGCTACTTTTCACAGTGCAACCTGCCATCGTTTCAGACCGCTCGTGTGCTCAGCCACGGGAGTAAGCCCCCTGAGCCTCTTCTGTTCGTAAGCTGTCCCTCCGCTGGGGCAAACTCTAGGCAACAACGAAAGAAATTTTTGCCCTGTGGGACCTCTCGAAGAGGGCCTTTCCCATTGACGCTCTCCGTCCCCCTGCGAAGCCGCTGGACATTCTTATTGGCTAGTGAAGATGTCAATCATCGAGGCTGGCTTGCCATTGGCCATTGGGGAGGGCGCTCCGTGGCTAGAGGGAAGGAGAAGGGATCAGGAGCGGAGCTGAGGGGAGGGAGAGAGGGCCGGTCCGGGTCTGGCCGCCGCCTCTTCTCGTCCTAGGTCTCCAGGCCCGGCTGCAGCTCTGCCCTCGCTCCTGGACGCCATCTGCGAGGCTCCACCGGCCACCGTGGGAGAGCCGCGGGCGGCGGCCGCCCATCATGTCAGCCAAGGACGAGCGGGCCAGGGAGATCCTGAGAGGCTTCAAACTGTATCCGCCCGGGAGCGGGGCGGGGCGGGGCGGGAGGACTGGGCAGCGGCCGCCCCCGAGGAGCCCGGCCCGGGGCAGGGAGGCCCCCCGGGGGGCGCCGGGGACGGACGGCGAGCGCGGCCGGCCAGGACCGGCGCCCGGGCCGCCGGCGGGACCCGGGACGCGAGGCGGGCACGGGGCGCCCTTGCGGGAGGAAGGGGGACGTTGGCAGAGCCCCCGGGGGTGGAGGCTGAGGAGCCCCGGGTCCTGCCAGGGGTGTCAGCGTGGGAAACGCGTGTCCCGGAGGCCTGTCGAGTTCGGAGCTCTGCCCGGGCCGCCGAGGCTGGGGAGGAGCGGCGGCCGGCCGGCCAGGGCCGAGGGGGCGCGGCGGGCTGACCTCCAAGCCTGGGAAGCCTCTTTGGCGGGAAGCCCACTTGGGGGGAGCAGGGAAAGTGACCCGGAGCGAGTGGCCCAGTGAACGATAAGTCCAGGGGCTGTGTTAAACTCTCTGGGGTCCCCCACCCAGCTCCACAACTTCTCGCCCTCACTTGTGGCTTCTCCCCGGGCTGGAGTGGCAGAGGAAGGGCGGGGCGGGGGACCTCATCTTAGGCCTCTGTCGGCCTTTCGGAGCCCTGGGCTCCTCAGTTTTCTTTCCCACAACTGAGGTCCACAACAGAGCACGGGTGACTCGCCTGTAATCCCAGCTGCTCAAGGGGCAGAGATCTGAGGATCACACTTCACACTAAGCCAAATGGGAAGGAAAGTTCCTAAGACTCTTTATCTCCAATTTACCAGCCAAAAGCCACAAGTGGAGCTGTGGTTCATACGGTAGAGCGCCAGCCTTGAGCAAAAAGCTGAGCACCAAGCCCTGAATTCAAGCCCCAGGACAGGCACACAAAAGCCAAGCTAAACTTTGAGTTTGGATATGAAATGGCCTTGAGATATTTGGCCTTTACACCGAAACTCCTTAGCAAAAGTATCTTTGCTTGCCGGCATTGATGTGGTGAATGCCTAGCCAGGATGGAGCTGTCCAGAAATTATTTGATTGCATTGAGAACATGTAGGATGTAGTAGGATATTATTGCCCTGGCCCCGTGCTGTATCGCTTTGGTCACCTCTCATCGATGTGGTAAGAAAGATGAGGGATTTGATGTTGTTAGTCCGTTGCCATAAGATGCATTGGAAGTTTTTGATCTTTGGTATTTCAATTTCATCTGTGTTCTGCTGACCTTAATCTTTTCCTATGTCCCTTCTCTATAATATGGAATGTTTTTAAGTTCCTCTCTCAGGCTGCCCACCTGGAGGTTTATTAAGCAGCATTTTCTGAGAAGCCTATTATGTTGTCACAATGTCCATTTCACCCCTGCAAATTTTGTTTTGACCTATAGTCACAAGTCAAGTTGGTAGTAAATGTTAGAATACCTGGGGAAAGGGGGCGCAGGGAAAGGTACAAAAATGAGCTGGTTGGATGTATTGGCATGGGAACATGAAGTAGTAGAGTGCTTGAATTTGTGACACCTTAGGTCCCAGCCCCAGCAAAAAAAAAAAGGGGGGGTGGGGTGGAGGGAGATGGGAAGGGAGGAAGTAAAGGAGGGAAAGAGGGATGGAGAAGATGGACAGAGAGGGAGGGAAGGAACAAAGTTTTAGGTGTACACATGAAATTATTAATTAACTGACCTTTTTTTAGGAGGTAGCAGGATGTACTGCCCTTTGAATTCAGGGTCCCTGCTTACTAAGCTCAACCTCTTGAAGCAGACCCCTAACCCCCGACCTGCTCTGCTTTTTTTAAAAACTGAAAGCTGCATCATCATTGCATACTACCATTTGTGATACATGTTCAGCACTTTTTTGTAGTGACGTTTAGAAATAAACTTTTATACTTTAATGTACTTTAATTCTTCATAATGGAGCCTGTAAATAGGGTGATTATCTGTTTTTCCCTTGAATATATTGTTACATCCCATGTATGATGTGGATAGTAAAACTGGAAGCTATCGAAAATGGAGAGATTCCAGAAGCAATGCTTTTGTATGGCTGTGATGGTCATATTGCTGAAGATAAAGGTCTTGAACAAGTGGCTTTAAAGTTGAAAAGCCTTGAACTTCTTACTTTAATCTTGACTCTTAAACCTGTTGGGAAAGAGTCTAAGGAACAAATAGAAAAGACTAGACAACAGAACTGTGTCAGCCCACTAAAAGGCAAGTGAATTGGACACTTCAGTGATGATAGTACATCAGGAAACAGGCTCTCAGAGAAAGTTTTGACCTGAGCTAATTAAATCCTGAAGCACAAGTAAAGCAGCCACATAGAAGTGTGGGAGCAATAGAGTGCTCTTCCTCTGCTGCCCTCTGGCATCTGAGGATTAAGAGAGAAAAGGAGCTGGGTGCCGATGGCTCATGCCTGTAATCCTAGCTATTCAGGGGGAAGCCAACAGGAAAGTCTGTGAGACTCTTTATTACCAATTAACCACTGAAATGCCAGAAGTAGGGCTATAGCTCAAGGGTAGAGGACTTCTTTGAGTGAAAAAAGCTAAGGAACAGAGTCAAAGCCCTACGTTCAAGCCCCAATACTGGCACATCCATGCACGCACACTCACATGCCACACACACACACACACACACACACACACAGCAGAAAAATCAGGAACTTCAGAGTTTCCTCCTTTTATGGAAAAAAAGAATTTAGTAGCAAGAATTACCTGATTATTGTACACCCTTATTTGGGTAAATAACTTTTTTGTGCTAGTATGAGGGCTTGAACTTAGGTCCTGGTGGCTGATCCTGAGCTATGTTGTTCAACGATAGCATGCTACCACTTGATCCACAGCCCCACTTCGAGCTTTTTGGTGGTTAATTAAAGAATCACACACTTTTCTACCTGAGCTAGCTTTCAACCTCAGACCTCAGCCTGACAAGTAGCTAGGAATACAGGCGTGAGCCACCTAGGTGGTTTTTCTGAAGTGTTTTTTAGAAAGAATAGAGAATAAGAATCATTTCTGTCATTTGTTACTAAACAAAAAGTAACAAGGTTGACAATCCTCAGTTTTCCATATTGACTCTTGTTAGTCATTTCTATATTTGCAAATTTGGAAGACAAATAATTTCTTGTTTGAATTTATATTTTTCTGCTTCTCTAGATCCCAGAAGAGGTAACAATAGCATAGTGGTTAAGAGCCATACTGGACTAAGGAATTTCACTGCTTGTCAGAATTCTAGGCCTGTCCTGGTAAAATGGCCCTGAAAACTTTATTTAAACCTTTAACTCAATTTCCTCACTTTGAAATGGGGGTAATAATAGTAACTATGATAGCTCATGGAGCTATTGCTAGATTAAATGATTAAATTAAATGATTAAATGTTAGCTTAAAGCATTTAGAAAAGTTGGTGCATTATAAGCCTTATATGTTGGATTAATGTTATTAGAGAAGTTGCATATCTCATGTTTGACCATTTCATGTTCTATGAATTTATGGTTAATTTGGTTCTTGCCCATTTTACTATTGAGTCTTATGTTTTATCTTGCTTCATGGGTGTTCTCTATATTTTTCATATCAGTCCTTGGCCTGTTAGATAATTTGCAAGTACTTTCTCTCATTATACTGTTTCTCTCTTTTTGGGTTGATGTTGAGTTGAATTTTTTCCATCTGACTTCTGCTTTTGCATCTTGTTTCAGATAACCTCCCTTATCCCAAGATTAATGAAATATCTCATGTTTTCTTCTCTTTCCAGTGTTTAGTTCTTTAATACACATAGAATGTATTTGCACATATGGCATGTAGTAGAAATTGAACTACATCTGCTCTTTAGATAGGAAGTTGTCCTAGTGCTGTTTACTAATCTAGCCTTTCTACTTTGAAATGCTGTCTTTTTCATATGCCAAATTTCCATAAGAAATAGGTTTATTTTTGGAATATTTCTTTTTCATTGATCTGTCTGTCTTTCCCATGCCTTTGCAGGATTGATTTACTTATTATAATTTTATAGTGTGGGGCTGGGAAGATGGCTCAGTGGTAGAGTGCTTGCCTTGCATGCATGAGACCCTGGGTTCGATTCCTTAGCACCACATAAGCAAAAAGAAAAAAGCCAGAAGTGGCACTGTGGCGCAAATGGTAGAGTGCTAGCCTTGAGCTGAAGAGCTGAGGGACAGCACCCAGGCCCAGAGTTCAGTCCCCACGACTGGACCCAAAATAATAATAATAATAATTTTATAGTGTGATTTAAGATAGTTTACAATAGGATTGAACAGAGAATGTGTGTTAAAGTCATATTTAAGATCCCACAGAACTCACCGATGTATGCCCAGTATTCAGTAGGGATGAATAATTGTGCAATCAAATATGCTGTGAGAGAATTCAGTATTTGCACCAGGCACTGGTAGCTCATGCCTGTAATCCTAGCTACTCAGGAGGCTGAAATTTGAGGAACATGGTTCAAAGCCAGCCTGGGCAGGAAGGTCCATGAGACTCTTATCTCCAATTAACCACGAGAGAACCAGAAGTGGCACTTGGCTCAAGTGGTAGAGCTCTCACCTTGAGCTGGAGAGCTGAAGGACAGTGACCAGGCCCAGAGTTCAAGCCCCACAACCAACAACAACAACCAAAAAAAAAAAAAATTCAGTATTTGCTTCTATATTTGTCCTAAGCTGCTACAAAAATATAAGATTGCTTTCTTGTATCATCAAATATTACCTCTCCACTTTTCAATTTTATACACATTAAGAATCTTGCATTTTGGGCTGGAAAGGTAGCTCAGTGGTAGAGTGCTTGCCTTGCATGTATGAGGCCCTAGGTTCGATTCCTCAGCACCACATAAGCAGAAAAAGCCAGAAGTGGCGCTGTGGCTCATGCTCAGCTAGCCTTGAGCTGAAGAGTTGAGGGACAGTCCAGGCCGAGTTCAGGCCCAACAACCAACAACAGCAACAAAAAAAAAATAAGACTCTTACATTTTTGTCTGAGTTTGTTTAAAGCATAACATTTCCTAATTGAGAATGAATGTTATGAACAAAATGTTACTTGACAAGCAAATACTATTCTGCAAATGTTTCGTGTTTGATCACTTAAGCAACTGATTGGAGATTGTGAATTCCCCATTACATTCATTCAACAAAAGTCTGGTGAGTGACTATTATTCACGGGCTCTCTGCACTTGAAGGATATGCAAATATATTAGTCATGGTCTCATCTTCAGGTCCATTTAGAAGGGATATCTTCAAGAGCAATCGATTTTTAAATAATGTTTAATTTTCCTATTACAAACTCAAGCCACCTAGAATGCTCTTAATATTTTAGTGTAACTTTCTAATGTGTCTTAATATTTACTGTATCTGCTTTTTAAAAAATGGAATTAGAGGCTGGAGATGTGGCTCAGATAGTGGAGTAGCAGCCTAACAAGTGCAAGGCCCTGACTGAGTTCAGTCTCCAGTACCACCAAAAATAAAGAATAAAAATGGAGGGCTGGGAAGGTGGCTCAGTGGTACAGCGCTTGCCTTGCATGCATGAGGCCCTGGGTTTGATTCCTCAGCACCACATAAGCAAAAAGAAAAAAAGCCGGAAGTGGTGCTGTGGCTCAAGTGGTAGAGTGCTAGCCTTGAGCTGAAGAGCTGATGAACAGCGCCCAGGCCCAGAGTTCAGGCTCCTCGACTGGACACAAAAAAAAAAAAAAGAATAAAAATGGAATTAGAAGCTGGAAATGTAGCTCAAGTGGTAAAGTGCCAGCTCAGCAAGAATAAGGTCCTGACTTCAAACTCCAGTACCAAAAATAAAAAAAAAAGGGACTTAGAGGCTGCATGAGTGAATTAGAGGCTGCATACTGTGGCTCAAGCCTGTAACACCATCTACATGGGAAGCAGAGGTCAGGGAATAGTGGTAAGGCCAACCTGGACATAAAAAGGTCAAGAGATCCATCTCAACCAATGGCTGCTGTGCACAGCACGCAACCAGGGCAGTATAATGTCTGGGCACAGTCATCCCTAGTGATATGGGGAAGCGCAAGTCAGAGGATCCCAGGCCAGCCTGAGCGTAAAATGAGACCTGACCTTCAAAAAAGCCAATGCATAAAAAGCCAGGCATCAGTGGCTCACACCTGTAATCCTAGCTACTAAGGAGGCTGAGATCTGAGGATCACGGTTCAAAGCCAGCCCGGGAAGGAAAAATCGGTGAGATTCTTATCTCCAGTAAATCACTCAGAAAACTGGAAGTGGCACTGTGGCTCAAGTGGTAGAGCGCTGGCCTTGAGCTGAAGAGGTGAGGGACAGTGCCCAGTCCCAGAGTTCAAGCCCCACAACTGACAAAAAAAATCCCTTTTAGAAGCCAGCCCAGGCAACCGTCCCTCAGCTCTTCAGCTCAAGGCTAGCACTCTACCACTTGAGCCACAGCACCACTTCCAGCTTTTTTCTTTTTGCTTATGTGGTGCTGAGGAATCGAACCCAGGGCCTCAGGCATGCAAGGCAAGTGCTCTACCACTGAGCCACCTGCCCAGCCGTATGAGATTTTTTTTTTTGGGGGGGGGTCCGGTCTTGGGGCCTGAACTCTGGGCCTGGGCGTTGTCCCTCAGCTCTTCAGCTCAAGGCTAGTGCTCTACCACTTGAGCCACAGCGCCACTTCCGGCTTTTTTCTTTTTGCTTATGTGGTGCTGAGGAATCGAAACCCAGGGCCTCAGGCATGCAAGGCAAGTGCTCTACCATTGAGCCACCTTCCCAGCCCCCCTATGAGATTTTTTTACCACAAATTAACCAGCAAAAATATAAAAGTGGAGATATGGCTCAAGGGGTAGAGTACCTTAAACAAAAAAGCAAAAGGACAGTGCCCAGGCCCTAAGTTTAAGCCCCCAAATCAGCACCCAAAAGAAGAAAAAAAAAGTAGTGACTTAGTTATTTTTTTTTAAGTAGTAGTTTTGGGTTTTTTTTGTGTTTTTTTTTTGGGTCCAGTCGTGGGGTCTGAACTCTGGGCCTGGGCACTGTCCCTCAGCTCTTCAGCTCAAGGCTAGCGCTCTACCACTTGAGCCACAGCGCCATTTCCGGCTTTTTTCTGCTTATGTGGTGCTGAGGAATTGAACCTAGGGCCTCATGCATGCGAGGCAAGCAAGCAGTAGTTATTTGTCTCCACCTATTTATTATTTCTACTCCAGGTACTGATATAACAATATTAGTGTAGTAATATTGTAGTAATGTGACATATTAAAAAATATCTTAATATCTCAAGTATACATGCCTATCCACAAATTAATATCATACATTTAATTCAAAATGGGGAAAAGATATGAACATTCCCAAAAGAACAATAAATAAATGAAGAGATGTTTGACATTTGTAAAACAATCCTATCCCTTTTTCCAAATTAATTGACAAAAATGTATGTTAGAGGGGCTGGGGATGTGGCTCAGTAGTAGAGCACTCGCTTAGTATGCATGAAGCCTGGGTTCAATTCCTCAGTACCACATAAACAGAAAAAGCCACAAGTGGAGCCGTGACCCAACTGGTAGTGTGCTAACCTTGAGCAAAAGAAGCTCAAGGACAGTGCCCAGGCCCTGAGTTCAAGCCCAAGGATTGGCCAAAAAAAACAATGCATTTGATTATATTCAGTGTTGGCAACTTTGAAAGGAAAGAAACACTCATTTACTCTGTGTGCACATGTGTGTGTCCTCTGGAGAGTGTTAGTACCTATCAAAATGTCACATGTAGTTGCAGGAGAGCATAGGACGAAGTATTAAGCAGGGACTATAGGTTTCGATTTCTTTTTCTTTTTTTTTTTTGTCCATCGTGGGGGGTGAACTCTGGGCCTGGGCACTGTCCCTGCAATCTTCAGCTTAAGGCCAGTGCTCTACCACTTGAGCCACAGAACCACTTCCTGTTTTCTGGTGGTGTATTGGAGATAAGAGTCTCATGAAGTTTCCTGCCCGGGCTGACTTTGAACCACGATCCTCAGATCTCAGTCTCTTGAGCAGCTAGGATTACAGGCATGAGCCACTGGTGCCCAGCTTAGGTTTTGATTTCTGCTGTCACCTTTGTGATGTTAGGCCGAGCACTCACAGTCTTCGTGCTTCTGTATCCATATCTTATATCGTCAGAGGACTTTGAGAGAATTTTGCATGGTGCTTGTTGGCCCATTGTAGGTAATAAATACTAACTGCTATTATAATTCATTCCATTAATAATTGGGAATAATAATGATAGCATCAATCTGACTATTTCTCTGGGATATAAACAGTGCCTTCATGCTATTGTTATATTTTCTTGTGGAGAAACTATAACATTTTGTTTGATTTTGGAGAAATAATTCATTTAATAAGCATTATCTAGGAATGAATCTCATGCCAATTTATTTCAGGATAGCTTAAAAAAAAAAAGAGAACCGACTGGACTCTGATTTCTTTTTTTCTTTCTTTTTTCTTTTTTCAAAAAGAGGAGACTCCGGGCTGGGAAGGTGGCTCAGTGGTAGAGCACTTGCCTTGCATGCATGAGGCCCTGGGTTCAATTCCTCAGCACCACATAAGCAAAAAGGAAAAAGCTGGAAGTGGCACTGTGGCTCAAGTGGTAGAGTGCTAACCTTGAGCTGAAGAGCTGAGGGACAGCGCCCAGGCCCAGAGTTCAGGCCCCACGACCGGACCCCCCCCCCCAAAAAAAAAAAAAAAACAAAAACAAAAAGAGGAGACTCTCACCAGGGGTCAGTGGTTTATGCCTGTAACCCTAGCTACGCAGGAGGCTGAAATCTGAAGATTGAGGTTAAAGCCAGCCCAGGCAGGAACGTCCATGAGACTGATCTCCAATTAACCAACAGAAAGCCAGAAGTGGCACTGTGGCTCAAATGGTAGAGTGCTCACCTTGAGCTGAAAAACTGAGGGACAGCACCCAGGCCCAGAGTTCAAGACCCATGACAAAACAAAAAAACAAAAACAAAAAAAAAGCCATGTGCTGGTACTTCAGTCCTGTAGTCCTAGCTACTCAGGAGGCTAAGATCTGAGGATCACAGTTGGAAGCCAGCTCAGGCAGTAAGTCCAAGAGACTCGTATCTCCCATTAACTATCAGAAAACCAGAAGTGGTGCTGTGGCTCTCCAGTGGTAGAAGGTCAGACTTGAGTGAAAAAGCTCAGGCCAGCACCCGACCCTGAGTTCAAGCCCCATGACTGACCAAAAAAAGGAAAATACAATCTCAAAAGTGACAATTTAGGCAAAAAAACTATTTTAATATTACAGGATTAAAGTGGGAGAAATGGAAAAGAAAGAGAAACATTTCCAGCTGCCCATGAAAGAAATGGGAGTTCACACTTCTTGCTTGCTTTCTGGCTTTTCCTTTCTTTTAGTTTTAGTTTTGCCTTGAAATCCCTATATCCACTTCTTCATAGCACTTTGATCTTTTTTTTTTTTTTGGTACTGGGGTTTGAACTCTGGGCCAGGGGGGTTTTCCTCACTCTTCAGCTCAAGGAGAGTGCTCTACCAATTGAGCCATTGTGCCACTGCCAGTTTTCTGGTGGTTTATTGGAGATAAGAGTCTCACGGACATTCCTGCCCTGGCTGGCTTTGAACCGTGATCCTCAGATCTCAGCCTCCTGAGTAGCTAGAATTACAGGCATGATCCTCCAGCACCCTGCTAGCCCTTTGATCTTTCGCTTTGTTTCTAGTCTCATAGTTATCTTGGGCTTAGAGATAGAATTCAATGTTGAGCACTTGCCTACCAATATTGCCTGAGTAGCTAGAATTACAGGCATGATCCTCTAGCACCCTGCTAGCCCTTTGATCTTTCGCTTTGTTTCTAGTCTCATAGTTATCTTGGGCTTAGAGATAGAGTTCAATGTTGAGCACTTGCCTACCAATATTGCCTGTGTCAATGTACAATTGCTTTGGCCAAGTATTAGTAATGAATTAAAGATTTATAATTTCATACAAACAGTTATTGTCAAGCTCTTGGAAAATAAAAACATGCAACCCACATAGCCTATGAACAATTCAATCAGAGATTGCAATTGGTTCCTTGTTTTTTTCAGGTATGAACTCAGAAGTTGTTACCATTATCCTGAATGGATTGAATTAATTTCATAACTTAATTTTTTTTTTTTGGTCAGTCATGGGGCCTGAACTCTGGGCATGAGCACTGTCCCTCAGCTCTTCAGATCAAGGCTAATGCTCTACCACTTGAGCCACAGCGCCACTTCTGGCTTTTTCTGCCTGTGTGGTGCTGAGGAATCAAACCCAGGGCCTCATGCATGCAAGGCAAGCACTCTACCACTGAGCCACCTTCCCAGCCCTACTTAGGATTCTTTTTTTTTTTTTTTTTGGTCCGGTTGTGGGGCCTGAGCTCTGGGCCTGGGCGCTGCCCCTCAGCTCTTCAGCTCAAGGCTAGCGCTTTACCACTTGAGCCACAGTGCCACTCCGGCTTTTTTCTTTTTGCTTATGTGGTGCTGAGGAATCGAACCCAGGGTCTCAGGCATGCAAGGCAAGCGCTCTACCACTGAGCCACCTTCCCAGCCCCCCTACTTAGGATTCTTAAACAAGCATTCTTACTTCCACATATTTGGAAAGAATTTGAAGTATAATTAGACATTTGTCTTCCTTAGACCTGTTCTTCCCAGGATTGTGTATTGGTTTATAGTGAGGCATGATAGTTACTGCTAGAGAAAAGACCAGCTCTCACCACATTTGATGAAGAGTGGGGGTGCAGAGCCTCAGCAGCTCTAGGTTCTCATTAGGCTTGAGCTGTCATTGCCCCGCAGCCTTACTCGTTAGCAGTCTTTGTCCACAGATCCTCATGTGGACTTTTTTTTTTTTGGTCGGTAGTGGGGCTTGAACTCTGGGCCTGGGTGCTGTCACTCAGCTCTTCAGCTCAAGGCTAGCACTCTGCTACTTGAGCCACAGTACCACTTCCAGTTTTCTGGTGGTTTATTGGAGATAAGAGTCTCATGGACTTTCCTGCCCAGTCTGGCTTTGAACTATAATCCTCAGATCTCAGCCTCCTGAATAGCTAGGATTACAGGTGTGGGCTACCAGCAGCCAGCTTTGGACTTGACTTCTGAATGCAGGAACATGTCCCTTTTCCTGAGCTTTCTCATCATAGAAGGAACTTTAGAAGTCATAGCCTGACTGTTCCCACCATTGTCCCCATGCTTAAAGCTCAGATTATCCAGATTTCAAGGGCAGCATTCTAGTTTGCTTTTGACCTGTTGTTCTTTTTTTTGGTCATTCATGTGGTTTGAACTCATGGCCTAGAGGCTGTGTCCCTAAGCTCTTTTGCTCAAGGCTAGAGCTCTCCACTTTGAGCCACAGTACCACTCTGGTTTTCTGGTGGTTAATTGGAGATAAGTCTTACAGACTTCCTGTCCAGGCTGGCTTCAAACCACAATCCTCAGATCCTAGTCTCCTGAGTTGCTAGGCATACAGGCGTGAGCCACCCTATTATTCATTTTTAAGTGGGGAGTAAAACCAACTATACACTTTTGCAGCTAAGTGTCCATAAAGAGCTCTGGGGACTGGATTGAGAAGCATACTGTTTATGGAAGCCAAGGACAGTGTCACTGAAGGAGCACACAGAGCTCATTAGCTTATTAGCAAAGGGGAGCAGTGCAGAATGGAGCTGGCCCAGAAAAGGGTGCTTGATACACTTAATAATTTGGGGAACTAGTCAGGTGCCAGTGGCTCATGTCTGTAATTCTAGCAACTCAGGAGGTTGAGATCTGAAGACCATGGATCAAAAGTCAGTCTGGGCAGGAAAGTCCATGAGACTCTTATCTCCAACTGGAGGTAGTGCTGTAGCTCAAAGTAGTAGAGCACTAGCCTTGAAATAAAAAGCTCAGAGACAGCACCCAGGCCGTGAGTTCAAGTCCCGTAACCGACCAAAAAAAAAAAAATGGGGAACTAAGTTTGTTTAGCTTAAAGATAAAGAGAGTTGTAGGAACTGGGTATAGTGCTTTATACCTATAGACTTTGCCATCTGGAGTCTGGGGCAAAGGTTCATAAATTTTTGGCCAACCTGGGCTGTAATTAGATTCTGTCTCAAAAAAAAGGAGAAGAAGCCAGCTGAGTCCCAGTGACTTACACTTGTAATCTTAGTTAGGATAGGCCAGGTAGCAAAGTCCGTGAGACTCTGTCTCCAAAATAACCAACAAAAAGGCAGGAAGGCAAGGCTCAAGAAGTGGAGTGCCAGCCAAGCAAGCAAATATGAAGCCCTAAGTTCAAGCCCTGGTATTAGGGAGACAGGGGAAGGAGGGAGAAAGAATTGGTAAGGAGCTAGGCACTGGTAGTTCCTTCTTATAATCCTGTCTGCTGTGGAGGCTAAGATCTGAAGATTATGGTTCAAAGCCAGTCCAGGCAGGAAAGTCTCTTGAGAATCTTATCTTCAATTAACCACCAAAAAAGAAAAAGGAAGTTGAGCTGTGGGTCAAGTAGTAGACCACTAGACTTGAGCATTAAAGCTCAGGGACCCCCCCCACACACACACACCTGTAAGGGATCACACACACACACACACACACACACACACACACACACACACACACACACACACACACACACACACACACACACACACACACACACACACACACACACACACACACACACACACACACACACACACACACACACACACCCCCTGTAAGGGATTATGAGTGTTTTCATACACACACCTGTAAGGGATTATGAGTGTTTTCATACGTTTTTAAAAATATTCTAATAAAATATGTGTTATGTTATAGATGAACTACAGGCTCAAGTAGAAATTTTAGGGGACATAGTTTAGCACAGTTTATAAAAATTAAAGTTATTTGAAAAGCTATTTTTCTAGATAGATGCCTGTCCTAAGACTGTTGAGAGGGAAAGTATATGATCAGTTGTGGATATTGTCCTTTTCCAATTCTGCAGTTCTTTAATTTGGTGACAACATTTTTTAGTTGGTAATGAGTTTTTCCAGCAAGTGTTTTTCTTAAGATATGTTCCATACCAAAAGTGGCGAAAACCTTTAAGGGGGGAGGATATGATATAATTAAAGCCCACGATCTAGTTTCCTTTTTGTTTTTCATTCAGCTCTTTTCTTTTGTTAGACCTTCCAAATTAAAGCAATGTAAGTCTAGAGAATTAAATATGAACAGCATTAGTATAAATAATGCTATAAATATAACGCCAAGAAGAAAGGAAGTGGTCTCATAATATCTATTGTTCCCTCATCATTTTTCACTTGTTCAGAACATGTTGATATATCATTTTATTATCACAACAACCCTGTATATTCCAGTTTTCACTTTACAGATAAGGGAATTGAGGCTTAAAGAGGTTGTCACTGAGCTGAACACAGAACCTTAAAAACTTTTTGTGTTCCTACAAAGTTTTCTTTTTGTTGTTTTCTGTGTGCCTATGTACTTGTAGGTCCTGGGGCTTGAACTTAGGGCCTTGGTACTCAAGGTGCTACCACTTGAGCCACAGATCCATTTCCAGCTTTTTGGGTATTTTATTGGAGAGAAGTCTCACAGACTTTCCTGCCTGCTGGTTTCTGTGATCTCCTGAGTAGCTAGGATTTACAGGCGTGAGCCACCAGTGCCCAGCCTTCCTGGAGAAATTTTGTTGTTGCTGCTACATTATTAATTGTGAGTTTTCAGAACACCTTGGTGTTGGAACCACAGTCAAATCCATTTTTTATTTGAAAATTATTCTCTGCCACTGTAATTATATCCTCTGTATTCTTCTTAGTTTTCCCTCAGAGACAGAGGGCAGCATCCCGCCTAAGATAAGAAGGAATTTTTAGCAATTAAGTAGCAAATGGATCTATTCTTGTTTTCATTTTTTTCTCCCTTCTTGATCACAGCCATCTGTAAACAAGAGATGATACAAATCTGATTTGTAACTTTGGTCTGGATGAAACGTTGTAGATTGTTGCTCTGTCTGAATTTGCTCAGTCTGATAAGATTGTGGTGATAAACCTTGTGCAGTAAAGTTACTCGCAGAATTTATCCCAGGAGGACTGTAGTCTCTTGATGAACAGTTGAGATCTCATTAAATAGAAAAAGGAGAGAGAATATCTCCTCTTTGGACCTCAGCACAGATAAACAAGCTTTCCTGGCCTTGTTCACCATAGATAAGGCTACTCTTTTGAATAGCTCAAGTTGTTTCTATTGAAAGTATCAGGAGTAGCAGGTTCTTGTGACTGATGCCTATAATCAAATAAAGGTTCAAAGCCAGCCTGGCCAGAAAGTCCATGAGACTCTTACCTCCAATTACTCTAGCAAAAAGTCAGAAGTGGAGATGTGGCTTAAGTGGCTGAGTGCTAGCCTTGAGTGAAAAAGCTAAGGCCCTAAAGATTATAGGCCAGCACCCAGCTGGCCTGCAGCACCAAGCTCTAAGTTCAATCCCCAGGATTGTCACACACACACACACACAATATATATATATATATATATATATATATATATATATATATATATATATATGTATGTATATTTGTATGTGTATATATATATATATATAGAGAGAGAGAGAGAGAGGTGGGGGGGAGAACACAGGTGAATGTATTGTAAGTTTTGGAGTAAACTCCAGGGTTAGAGTTTTATATGCATTTAGGGTTAGTTTTAACGTTTCCTTTAAGTATTTATGGGTTGAGATAAGAAACGGTCTATATCTTTCTTCTTTCTTTCTTTCTTTCCCTCTTTCTTTCTTTTGGTCAGTCTTGGAACTGGACAACCCAGGGCCTGGGCACCAGTCCTTGAGGCTCTGTGCTCAAGGCTAGTGCTCTACCATTTGAGCCACAGCACCACTTCTGGCTTTTTCTGTTTATGTGGTACTGAGGAATCAAACCCAGGGCTTCATGCAAGCTAGGCAAGCACTCTACCACTAAGCCACCTCCCCAGCCCCAGGCTATATCTTTTTCTGTAGTTTTCTGGACAGCTTTGGGGATAGCTGTAACTGCCCTGTGTGGCACTGCTACCTGGGTGACAGTCCTATTTGTAAACTTTCTTGACGAGGTCACTGCCAAGTGAAAAATTAAAGAAAAAGGACTAAATCTGAGAAGCTAAGCATTGTCATGAGAGAGATGTACGTTTGATTGCTCTTGAACCATCTGCTGTGTGGAGTTAGTGAAGAGGGAGAGCAGGTTTTGGTCTTAGTGGTGCCACTTACTGGCAGTTCATTCAGAGATTTGTTAACAGGCTTGGTAAATAGCAGATTATATACTGATAAACCCAAGAAAGGTGAAACTACAAACCACTTTCCATGTCCAAAAAGTGTTTCTTCTTCTGTAAGGGATAAAGAAAAAGAGAATACCCAAGTGCTGTCCTGTAATCCTAGCTTCTCAGGAGGCTGAGATCTGAGAATCACGGTTCAAAGCCAGCCTGGGCAGAAAAGTCCATGAGACCCTTATCTCCAGTAAACTACCCAGAAAAAGCCAGAGGTGGGGCTGGGGCTCAAATGGTAGAGCACTAGCTTTGAGCACAAAGAGGCTCAGGGACAGGGCCCAGGTCCTGAGTTCAAGCCTCAGGACTAGCCAAAAAAAAGGAAAAGAAAAAGAACAATCAGAACACAGTGTGATAAGTGCATAGCATTTAGTACAGTAGAGATGCAGAGAAGAATGACTGCTGCTGGGGGCGTCAGGAGCTTCAGAATTGTCATTTGAATAGAACCTTGAAAGATGAGTAGGTGTTGACTAGTTTAATCTTTCAGATACTGGGGAGTAACAGGGAGACGGGAAAGTGATGGCATGAAAAGTGAGGGGAGAGAGTGTTTCAGGAGTGACTTGGAACCAAGAGTGAGGAAGAATGATGCTCAGCATGCTGGAGCGTTCTTGCATTCAGTGTGTATTTGAGAATCTGTGAAGCATCACATATCTTATAGGTCGTTTGTGGTATCATAAGAATAATAGATTTTTAAGGAAACAGCTTCAATCTGCCAAGATTAAAAAATAGATAATAGATGAGGAGAAATCAGTAAAAATAGATTTTTTTTTCCAAGAAATCTGCTGAGGGCTGGGAAGGTGGCTCAGTGGTAGAGTGCTTGCCTTGCATGCATGAGGCCCTGGGTTCCATACCTCAGCACCACATAAGCAGAAAAAGCCAGAAGTAACGCTGTGGCTCAGGTGGTAGAGCACTTGCCTTGAGCTGAAGAGCTGAGGGATGGCACTCAGGCCCAGAGCTCAGGTCCCATGACTGACAAAATAAAAGAAAGAAAGAAATCTGATGAAAGTGGGCCTCTGGCAGCTCACACCTATTATCAGACCAGAGGCTGAGATCTGGGAGGATAGAAATTCAAAGCCAGCCCCCGCAGAAAAGTCCATCAGGCCATGTCTGCTGCAACTCCATGTCAACTTACTTCATCAAGGCCCGATCACACTTCTCCAGGGAAAACTCCTCCAGGGATCTTAGCTGTGCCCCCAGCGCCTGGAGTCCTAAATGACATTGATCACACAGGACTATCACACAGAACAATAGTTCAAACATCTGGCAGCCCTCCTTGTCTCCTAGGACCAAACAGGACAAAAGAATGGATCCCTGACAGGTGTGCGCTGTAGTCCCTTGTCAGCCATGAGGGAGCTACAAAAAAAGAGAAACTCTTTTGTTCCCCAAAAGAGAAATTTTCTGGTTTTTTGTTTTATTTTGGTTTGGTTTTTGTTTCTTCCTGTCTCTGAGCCTCTCTGTGCTCATAGTAGCACTCTACCCCTGGAACCACAGGGCTACTTCTAGCTTTTTCTGTTTATGTGGTACTGAGGAATTGAACCCAGGGCTTCATGCATGCTAGCCAAGCACTCTACCACTGAGCCAGCTTCCCAGCCCAAGAGAAATTTTTTGAGCTCTGATCTCTTTTTGAAATTCAGAGCAGCTTAGATATAGTACCTGGCGATCCTGCCCAGACTGCCCCTCCCCAGTCATACAGGGAGGTACATGGGAGTTCCTTCTCCCCCTGCTCTCCCTTTTAAGATTAAAAAGGACCAAAGTCATTTTGGGGAGAAATGTGACCCGAGGAAATTATATTATTTTTACTAAATATAAAAAGGGCCGGGCGCTGGTGGCTCACGCCTGTAATCCTAGCTACTCAGGAGGCTGAGATCTGAGGATCGCGGTTCAAAGCCAGCCCGGGCAGGAGAGACCGTGAGACTCCTATCTCCAATAAACCACCAGAAAACCGGAAGTGGCACTGTAGCTCAAGTGGTAGAGCGCTCGCCTTGAGCTGAAGAGCTGAGGGACAGCCCCCAGGCCCAGAGTTCAAGCCCCACGACCGACAAAAAAAAAAAAAGGGTCAGACTCAGAAGTTGAAACCAGGAAGCAACTAACAAAGTAGTTAAGTTTCCTTTGGTTTAAATGTTAAGTTCCCAGTTATGGGAGATCTAAAGGGGTCTAAAACTGTGCTATCTAGACTGGGAAGGTAGCTCAGTGGTAGAGTGCTTGCCTTGCATGCATGAGGCCCTGGGTTCGATTCCTCAGCACCATCAACAGAAAAAGCCGGAAGTAGCACTGTGGCTTAAGTGGTAAAGCTCTTGCCTTGAGCTAAAGAGCTGAGAAACAATGCCCAGGCCCAGAGTTCAAGCCCCACGACTGACCAAAAAAAACAATAACTTGGCAACTCTAGAAAAGAGGGACTGTAGGATGAGAAGTTTAGCTGAGAAAAGGAAGTTAAAGTCCATAGGATTCCTTCCCCCACCAAAAAAAAAAAACAACAGCAAAAGGCCAGGCTGAAGGTATGGCTCAAGTAGTAGAACCAAAGCTGAACAAGCATGAGGCCCTGAGTTCAAACCCTACTACTGGCAGAAAACAGATGAGAAAAGAAAAAGAAAAGAAGATAAATAATCTAGGAAAGCAGAATCTAAGGAGGTGGCTTGAACTGGTAGAGAGATTTTAATAGGACTGAGAGCAGGGAAGAGAGGGTAGCTCAAAAGTAGAGCATCTACCTAGCTAGCATGTGAAAGGTCCTGGATTCCATCCCAACGTGAAAAAAAGATATTAAATAATGGAAGTTACTTTCCAGGCCAGGCATTGGTAGGTCACACCTGTAATCCTAGCTAATTGGGAGGCTAAGATCTAAGGATCACAGTTCAAGGCCAGCCTGGGCAGAAAAGCTGGTGAGACTATTATCTCCAATAAACTACTCAGAAAAAGCCAGAAGTGGCACTGTGGCTCAAGTGGTAGAGCACTAGCCTTAAGCACAAAGAGCTGAAGGGATGTAGCCCAGGCCCTGAGTTCAAGACTCAGGACTGGTACACAAAGAATAGAGTTACTTTCCCCGATATCCATTTTTGTGCAGGTCAAACAAGGATAATGCTTGCTCCATCAGACTTAAGAGATGTTATAAAATTTGAATGAAGTAATATATGCCAGCTTACTTTAAAAACTATAGCTCTTCAAATGCATTATGCTTGTTATTATCTCAACCACTTATTTATGCTTTTAAGTTCAGGATTGCTTTTGTAAATTTATAATTTTTATATTTCATGATGCCAGAAAAAAAAAAAGACTTCTTTTTTACTGCATCTAAAAGCCTCTTCATAATTCTGGGAAATAATTAACTGCTGGAGTGGTAACAAAAGGGCCTCTCTAGATGAGATTTAAGTCTTGTGTGAAAAAAAATCATCCTTTGTTTTGCTTTTATTTGTTATAATCTAAGAAAGTTGATTTTCCTCTCAATACTGTAGCATTTTTATTTATTTATTTAGCCAGTCCTAGAGCTTGAACTTAGGGCCTGATGTAGGTGTGTGTGTGTGTGTGTGTGTGTGTGTGTGTGTGTGTGTGTGTGTGTGTGTGTGTGTGTGTGTGTGTGTGTGTGTGTGTGTGTGTGTGTGTGTGTGTGTGTGTGTGTGTGTGTGTGTGTGTGTGTGTGTGTGTGAGTCATGGGGCTTAAACTCTGGGCCTGGGCTCTGTCCCTCAGCTCTTCAGCTCAAGGCTAGCCACAGCGCCACTCTCGCTTTCTGGTGGTTAAGTGAAGATAAGAGTCTCACAGACTTTCCTGCCCAGGCTGGCTTTGACCATGATCCTTATATCTCAGCCTCCTGAATAGCTAGGATTACAGGCATTAGCCTGGGTGATTTAGCATTTTTTAAAACTAAGTAAAGTTCAGAAATAATGGTGTGGCTCAAGTGGTAGAGTGCTAGTAGCCTTGAGTGAAAAAGCCAAGCAACTGTGCCAAGGTCCTGAGTTTTGTTTTGTTTGTTTTGTTTGCCTTTGCTGGAACAAAACAAAAAAACAAAAAAAGCTGGACACCAGTGGCTCACACCTCCTGTAATTGTAGCCACTCAGGAGGCTGAGATCTGAGTAGGGGGTTTGAAGCCAGCCTAGACAGAAAAGTCCCTGTGAAACTCTTACCTCTAATAAACTACTCAAAAGCCAAAAGTGAAGCTGGGGAAAAAAAAAAAAAAAAAAGCTGCAGATGCCTAGGTGCAGTTCAATCAATGCAGGTTTGTGTTTTGTTTTCCAGTGTTCTAGGTAAGGATTCCACCATCCAGCCATACCCTCAGCCCTGGTGCAGGTTTTGATAGGACTTACAAAAATATCTCTGGGCTTCCCTGTAACATGAAGGACAGTAGTCTTTTTAGGGACACTTGCCCCCAGAAAGGAACTTGTGTTATGTCATCTTCAATTAGGAGGTGCGGGAAGCAAATAGAAAGCCAGAGCCTCTAAGAATCCCTTTGGATGTCTTGCCGCTTGTTTGTGACCTGACTCGGGTGCGTTGCTAACTGTACATGTGAGTAGAGTAATGGGCCTGCTAGGAAAGGAAGGATCATTCCACTGTTTGGCATGTTAGCGAGAAGACTGTGTTATGTTTCAAATGGTGATCCCTTTCTCTTTACTAAATTACTCGCCTCTCCACCATTTGCCAGGCCAGTTTGGATTGTGATTGTACCGTTTCCAAACACAGTTGCCAGGGCCAGAGTATTATTTTACAGGCTATCCCCCCAATCCACCATTACATGGTAAACTTAAAGAGTGCTGAAGCTAGGTTCTCCAGGATCCATGTATGTTTTCTCACCTTGTCTTCTTCGAATGGAAACACAGCTAAGGAAATGGTGAAGTAGGCTTGGTTTTGGTTTGGGGGTTTTGGTTTGGTCAGTCATGGAGCTTGACCTTAGAGCCTGGGTGCTGTCCCTGAGTTCTTTCACTCAAGGCTAAGCACTCTAAACCACAACTCCACTGCTGGTTTTCTGGGACTTAACTATAGATAAGAGTCTCACAGACTTTCCTGCCAGACTTTCCTCAGATCTCAGTCTCCTGAGTAGGTAGGATTACAGGCATAAGCCACCAGCACTCAGCTGAGAAGTAGGTTTTTTTAATGTCTGAATTTGAATTTGTTCTCTACAAGGTCTTAAAAGGAGGCTAGAGATGTGGGTCAAATGACCAAGGAGAGGGAGACTGAATTCAAACCCCAATACACCAAAAAATAAAATAACTCTTAAAAGGGCCAGATGTCCTTGTTCACAACTACAATCCCAGTTACTTAGGAGGTAGAGATAGAGATTCAAGACCACTTTGGGCAAAAATTAAGAAGACCTCATTTTAACAAACAAGCCAAGTGGGGTGGTTAATGACTACTCAAAAGGACATAGGCATGAGTATCCGTGTTTGAGGCCAGTCCCAGGCACAAGTGAGCCCTTATCTCAAAAATAACTAAAGCAAAAAGGGTTGGGGGTTGGGGTCAAGTGATAAGAGTACCAGCCTAGCAAGCACACAGCTCTGAGTCCAAACTCTGGTACTGCCAAAAAGAAAGACATTCTGCCCTGTATAACTAGTACTAGGGCAGGAGCAGCATAGAAGGAAGGACTCCATGAAATTAATAAAGGTGGAAGAGAGGGAAATCACCGCAGAAAGTGAGCAGGGGGAATTGGGAAGAAGAGAGGTCATAAAGGTAGATTTAAAAGAACATAAGGAGGCTGGGAAGGTGGCTCAGTGGTAGAGCGCTTGCCTTGCATGCTCAAGGCCCTGGGTTCGATTCCTCAGCACCACATAAGAAAAAAAGCCGGAAGTGGTGCTGTGGCTCAAGTGGTAGAGTGCTAGCCTTGAGCTGAAGAGCTGAGGGACAGCGCCCAGGCCCAGAGTTCAGGCCCCATGACCGGACCCAAAAAAAAAAAAAAAAAAAAAAAAAGAACATAAGGAGGAAACATGCCACAACCAAAACCCAGGAAAACAGCAAAGAAAGGCATTCCGATGGTGAAAATACTCAGGATGCCTCCAAACAGAATGGGCTCCCCTTCCTTACTGCAGTCCTTGACGCACCCTGAAGTGTGAGAAAAGGCTTTGTCTTTACGCCCACCCCCTCACCCACTGGCACTGGAGCTCTGGTCTGCTTGGCAACATTAGCATGGGTCATTATGTCCTTACTCAGCCCTTTTGCCCGAGAAATCAACTTACCTTGAGCCGTATATATATATATATATATATATATATATATACATTTTTTTTTTACATATATAATTTACATGTACTCTGCCAAGTTAGGAATTCAAACTTAATGCAGAATTCGAATGCTTTTGCCTGCAATTCAGCTGACTGACTTAGCTGTTCTGTCGTTAGTGGGGTCTGGAGACTGGTGATTTGGCTTTGTTCTGAGCTCCAGCGCCCTTTCCCCATAGCCTGCCCAACCCTACATAAGTAGCTCCCCTGGTTGCTTCCTAGAGCTCTGCTCTTCAGTAGTTCCTGCTTTCTGGTGGCTGAGCCTGAGGGAGAATTCTAGTGAAGGTTTCTGACACGCTCTCCAATGCTTAGTGTGGTCCAGCACATAAGACAGGAGTCATGACTCTACCCGCACACTTCTCTGTACTGACAAGGACTACAGCGCAGCTCAGATGAAAACAGTGGTCAGGTGGCAGGGGGACAGCACTCTGCATGGCAGAGCGTAGTCTCTGCAAGGACAAACCTCATGCAGGAGAGCCGGTGTTCTTTCTCTGTAGCAAAATGTATAATGTGAAAAGTATAGCCCTTGAATCAGGCAGTCAGACACCAACTTACTGGCGTTACAATCTTTGAGCAATGTGTTCAGCGTTCCCCCAACTGAGCATCCTCATTATAAAAAGGACTATAGTTACCATGCCTGCGCCATAGGATTGTGAGAACTTTATTTAGAGATCAATAAAACACCTAGGACCATATGTGGCACTCAATACTTGTTGGCCATCTGTTATCCAATAAATAGATGCTGATTTGGAAGTTTGCATCCATGCTTGCCAAGAATTCTTAATACTAAAGAGATGTGAATCAGCTTACAATAGAATTCTGTCCATTTCTTGGTAAAGTCCTCAGTGTCCCCTGTTCACTGAAGCAGACATCTACTTAGAAATGGCCTGCCCTAGCCAGGCGCCGGTGGCTCACACCTGTAATCCTAGCTACTCAGGAGGCTGAGATCTGAGGGCTGTGGTTCAAAGCCCAGGCAGGAAACCACCAGAAAACCAAAAGTGGCACTGTGCCTCAAGTAGAAGAGTGCTAGCCTTGAGCTGAAATGCTGAGGGACAGAACCCAGGCCCAGATTTCAAGCCCCATGACCAAAAAAAAAAAAAAGCCCTGCCCTGTCAGGACTGTCTAAAGAATACTAACTGCTTCATATAGTTTCTCTTTTTTTTTTTTTTTTTGGTCAGTGCTCAGGCCCTGAGTTTAGGCCACAAGACTTGCACTAAAAGAGAGAGAGAAAAGAAAAAGAAAGAGATTCACAGAAGAGTGTAGCCAGAAAACTGCCAAGGGACCCCATATTTGAGTTTCTGAGTGTTCTCTCTGCACACAAAGAAGCATTTGGACAAGTGATTTGGTTTGTTGTTGGTTCCCAAAGCGCCGCCTGGGGAGGCTGTGGCTCTCCTGGGGTCTCTTCTTCTGTGCTCAGGAGGGCATTGGCGAAAGGTGGCTGTTAATCTACAGTAGCTTCAGTTTATTGTCTGAACTGCTTCCCAGACATGTTTTTGGCACAGACATAAATTCCTGCCGGCCCCCTTGCTACTGTGTCTACCTTCCCAGCACCATAGCCAACATTTGCTCTTTTTCTCTCACTGTTCGCCTCTCTTCTCCCCCATGCCTGCTTGCCCCCCTTAGTGCACACAAATTCATAAACTCTCATAATTGCTTCTATCCCCTGGAAAATTTGTCATTCCAAGTTTTTCTTATCCCTGTTGTCTCATTTCCTAGAAACATGTATTTTTTTTCTTCAAGCAAAGTGTATTGTAAATACTGTTTTAACATTTTTATTTTTACTATATTTAATAATTATACCAAGGGGTTTCCATTCAACATGTCAATTCATGAGTCCAGTGCATCTTTTATTGGGGGGGGGAGGGTCCGGTCATGGGGCCTGAACTCTGGGCCTGGGCGCTGTCCCTCAGCTCTTCAGCTCAAGGCTAGCGCTCTACCACTTGAGCCACAGCGCCACTTCCGGCTTTTTTCTTTTTGCTTATGTGGTGCTGAGGAATTGAACCCAGGGCCTCTGGCATGCAAGGCATGCGCTCTACCACTGAGCCACCTTCCCAGCCCCGTCCAGTGCATCTTGATCATTGTCACCACTTGAAACATATTTTGTGTATGTGTGTGTTTGCATGCGCGCAGGTGTGTGCGCACACTTATGCACACATATGAGCCAGTACTGGGGCTTGAACTCATTGCCTAGTTGCTGTTCCTTAACTTTTTCATTCAAGGCCATCACTCTACCCCTTGAACCACAGCCCACAGTTTGAAGATTAATTGAAGATAAGTCTCATGGACGTTTCTGTCCAGTATGGCTTTGAAACATGATCCTCAGATCTCAGCCTCCTGAGTAGGTAGGATTACAGGCATGAGCCACTGGCACTCAGCTAGAAACAGCTTTTTTTTTTTTTTTTTTTTTGCCGGTCATGGGGCCTGAACTCTGGGCCTGAGCGCTGTCCCTCAGCTCTTCAGCTTAAGGCTAGCACTCTACCACTTGAGCCACAGCACCACTTCCGGCTTTTTCTGCTTATGGGGTGCTAAGGAATCGAACCCAGGGCCTCATGCATGCAAGGGAAGCACTCTACCACTGAGCCAACTTCCCAGCCCCTAGAAACAGCTTTTAAGTCACAGCCTTACTCTTTGTTCTTTGATAAGAGAATTTTCCCAAAACCCTAAATTGGCTCAAAATTTGGTCTTTGGGCCAGTAAGCATTGGGAGCTGATTACAAATACAGAATAGCAGGTTCTCTCTCCTTCCCAAACCACTAGTTTAAGAAGATCCCAGGTGATTTGAAAGCACATGTAAGTTTAAAAAGCTAGCTCCCACTGGGCATGATGACGAGTATCTCTAATCCCAGCTACTTGGAAAGGTAAGATAGGAAGATCACAAGTCCAAGGCCAGCTTGGGCAATTTAATAAGGCTTTGTCTCAAGGTAGAGGGAAACAGAACTGGAGGTATTAGGTGAGCGATAGAGCAGTTACCTAGCATGCAGGAGACCTGAGTTCAATCCCCAGTACTAAGTGGAGGAGGGCCAGAGGCCGCCTTGCTGTACATTACTCCAGAAATTTCAATGCCTGGCTCTACCTCCAGAGATTCTGATCCTGTGTATGTATGTGCACGTGTATGCACATATGCCAGTCCTGGGGCTTGAACTCAGGACCTGAGCACTGTCCTTGACTTTTTGTGCTCAAGGCTAGCATTCTACCACCTGAGCCACAGCTCTACTTACAGCCTTTTGGTGGTTAATTGGAGATAAAAGTCTTACAGAGCCGGGCACTGGTAGCTCACACCTGTAATCCTAGCTACTCAGGAGGCTGAGATCTGAGGACCATGGTTCAAAGCCAGCCCGAGCAGGAAAGTCCTTGAGACTCTTATCTCCAATAAACCACTAGAAAACTGGAAGTGGTGCTGTGCCTCAAGTGGTAGAGCGCTCACCTTGAGCTGAAGAGCACAGGGACGGTGCCCAAGCCCAGAGTTCAAGCTCCACGACCGCAAAAAAAAAAAAAAAAAAGTCTTACAGATTTTCCTGCTCTGGCTGGCTTTAAACCATGGTCCTCAGATCTCAGCCTCCTAAGTAGCTAGGATTACGGCGTGAGCCACTTATGCAAAGCTGAGATTTGCATCATAATCACCTGACAGGGAAAGGAGGCAAGGGTCAAGTGGAGGTATTGGATTGTAACATGTTGCCAAGGTTGAGAAGCACTGCCATACATGAATCTTACTTTTTTTTCTTAGGGTTTGGGTTTTTTGTTGTTTTTTTTCCCCCAGTCCTGGGCTTGAATTTTGCCTGGCCACTGTCTCTGCACTCTTCAGCACAAGGCAAGTGCAATACCACTTGAGGCCTTGCCTGGATGGCTTTGAACCGTGATCTTCAGATCTCAGCCTCCTGAATAGCTAGGATTACAAGTGTGAGCCACCGGGTCCCAGCTTTGTAGAGATAAATTGATGTAATACAAATAACATACTTTTTTTTTACATTTGAGAGGAAAAGTATATGTACATTTAAATATACACGTTTAAAGTATATATGCATTTAAAGTGCACATTTTAAGGGTTGAAAATACATCAAAATAATAAATGCTAATATCTGGGTTAGAGGATTATAGCAATTTCTTGGTTTTGTACTCTCTTCCAAATTTTCTGTAATAGTCATGGAATGCTTTAGTAAAGCCTTAGATGAAGCTACCCAAGAGGCTGAGAACTGAGGATTGTGGTTCAAAACCATCCAGGCAAGAAAGTCCATGAGATCTTAGTTCTAGTTAACTACCAAAAAAGCTGGAAGTGGAGCTGAGGCTCTAGTTGTAGAGCACTAACCTTGAGTACAAAAACTCAGGGACAGTGCCCAGGCCTTGAGTTCAAGCCCCAGGACCAGCACAAAAATTAAATAATGGTTCAGGGTCACTAGTAGGCTAGTAAATTGCTTGCTTGCCACACATGAAGCCTAAGGTCAGTCCCCAGCACCACCAACAAAAATCAAGCCAAGGATATCCCTCCCCAGACCTTTGTGACTAAATCCTGTCCTGAAACCTCAGAAGCAGTAATCTGCCTAGGGAGCTGTTCTGTGGTTCGGTAGGAGAACACTTGCCTAGTATGTGCAAGGCAGTCCCCACAGCAGCAAAAAAAAAAAAAAACAGGGTGAGAACTGAATAGTTTTTCATTTCAGAAAAACTGGCTTAACATTGTGGTTGACAGAGCTGAAGTTCTCACAGAGCTGAAGTTTCTAAGATTTTGCTGTGTAGCCCAGGCTAGCTCAGAGCTCTCAATCCTAGGGCTGGGAATGTGGCTTATTGGTAGAGTGCTTGCCTAGCATGCATGAAGCCCTGGGTTCAATTCCTCAATACCACATACACAGAAAAGGCTAGAACTGGCACTGTGGCTTGAGTGGTAGAGTGCTAGCCTTAAGCAAAAGAAGCTCAGGGACAGTGCCCGGCCCTGAGTTCAAGCCATAGGACTGGCAGAAAAAAAGAAGAAAGAACTCTCAATCCTCCTGCCTTAGCCTTCCAGGCACTCATAGCATTTCTTCTGGAGAAAAATTACAGGCACATGAGGACAAAAATGACTTTAGAAGCTCTTTTAAAATTATCACAGGCTGTGAGCTCCTTTGAGTAGTAAGATTGCCTTAACCTGAGGTCTAGCTTATCAGCCTTGGCTGTCTTGTCTGGGTATGCAAATCTAGGAAAGAGTAGACACCTGGGAATTGTGCCACACTGAAAGGTGATACACGTTAGTGAGTGGATGTTTTACACATGATACTTATCTCACAAGTCCTGATCACAGGCAGAGATGGCGGTGTGTACCAGCCTCCACTACAGATAGTGCTTCTCACATTGCAATGTAATTATTTTTTTACCTGGTGGTTTTGACTACCTGTGGAGACTCCAAGGGACCATTGCTGAGTACATGTCTTGTTAGTCATAGCATATCTTAGCACTGAGTCTAGCATTCACAAATGGAGAAAAAAATTATAAAACTCTTCATCTAAAATTATGTAAAAATTGGAGGATTAGACTAGACAAAATTTATGTTGTGAATGATATCATACTTTAGAAGGATGTATGCTGTTATCACAGTGCCTTGACTGTTAGATAAAAAATTAATATTTAATTTTATCCATAATATTAGATAAGGGAGATGGTGTATGTTTGACTTGCAGGTGTTTAGTGACATTACTACCTAAAACAGTATTTTGACTTTCTAAATATTGGCCAGAAATTGTCAGTGCCTAGTTTGGTGGTGCATTCCTATAATCCCAAAACTCAGGAAGCTAAGGAAGGATTGTGAGTTGGAGACCAACCTGGCCTACAATAAATAAATACATAAATAGAGGCTGGGAAGACAGCTTAGTGGTAGAGCGCTTGCCTTGCATGCATGAGGCCCTGGGTTCTATTCCTCAGCACCACATAAGCAGAAAAGCCTGGAAGTGGTGCTGTGGCTCAAGTAGTAAAGTGCTAGCTTTGAGCTGGAGAGCTGAGGGACAGGCTCCATGACTGACCAAAAAATCATAATAATCATCATTACACACACACACACACACACATACACATGGACTATGTGGCTGTCAGTATAGAATTTATCTTAGTAATCTCTTCACTTTCAGTAGCTCACGTGTTACTAGCTACGAAGGAGGCTGACATCCTAGGATCTCAATTCAAAGCCAGCCCAGGCAGGAAAGTCCATGAGGCTCTTACCCTCAATTAATCACCAGAAAGCCAAAAGTGGAGCTGTGGTTCAAATGGGAAGACATTGGTTAAAAGTGGGGTGGTCTCACCAGTTTTCCCCCAACCTAGGCTAGCTTTGAACCTTGAGCCCTTAATCAATCTCTGCTTCCCAAGTAGCTAGGATTATAGGTTTTAGCCACTGCATTGGTCCTTTCTGTTGTTGTGCAGTTGGTTGCTTTTGTCATACCTAAGTAGGGTTTGCCCAACCAATGTCACAAAGACATATTTCCTTAGGTTTCTCTAAGATTTTTATACTTGGCCACCCCCCATCCCCAGTTCTAGGCCTTGAACTTGGGGCCTGGGCACTGTCCCTGAGCTGCTTTTGCTCAAAGCTAGCACTCACTCTACCACTTGAGCCACAGCACCACCTCTGGCTTTTTCTGTGTATGTAGTACTGAGGAATGGAACCCAGGGCTTCATGCATGCAGGGCAAGCACTCTACCACTAAGCCAAATTCCCAGCCCAGATTTTTTTCATATTTCTAACCACCTTAATTGATATCTATGTAGGATGAGAGTGGGGGGCCAACTTTATTTACTTCATATGGAAATCCCACTGTGCTAACACTATTTGTTGAAAAAACTGCCCTTTCATCCTTTGAATTATTTTAGTACCCTGTCAAAAGTTAATTGTTGTGCTGGAGGCATGGCTCAAGCACTAGAGCACCTGCCCTTCCAGCATTAAGCCTTGAGTTCAAACTCCAGTATAAAAAAAAGGGGGCGGGGCTGGGAATGTGGCTTAGTGGTAGAGTGCTTGCCTAGCATGCATGAAGCCCTGGGTTCAGTTCCTCAGTACCACATACACAGAAAAAGCTGGAGGTGGAGCTACGGCTCAAGTGTAGAGCTCTAGCCTTGAGCAAAAGAAGCTCAAGGGCTGGGCACCGGTGGCTCACGCCTGCAACTCTAGCTACAAAGGAGGCTGAGGATCACAGTTCAAAGCCAGCCCGGGCAAGACCCAGGCAAGAACTCCATGAGACTCTTATCTCCAAAAAAAACACTAGAAAACTGGAAGTGGCTCTGGCTCAAGCGATAGAGCACTTGCCTTGAGCTAAAGAGCGCAGGGACAGCACCCAAACCCAGAGTTCAAGACCCACGACCAACAAAAAAAGAAAAAGAAAAAAAAAAGAAGAAGAAGCAACAGCAGCAGCAGCTCAGGGACAGTGCCCAGACCCTGAGTACAAGCCCCAGGACTGGCAAAAAAATAAAAATAAAACTCACCTGGTGCCTGTAGCTCATCCCTGTAATCCTAACTACTCCAGGGGCTGAGCTCTAAAGATCCCTCTTGGAGCCCAGCTGAAGTAGACCAGTCTGAGAGACTCTTATCTCCAACTAGTAAGCAAAAGACAGGAAGTAGAGACAAGGTTAAAATTGTAGAGCTGTAGCCTTGAGGAAAGAAATCTCAAAGCCCTGAGTTCAAGCTCCAGTACCAGCAGGGGAGGGGGGGGTCAATTGACTGTTAACATTAAAGTTACTTAAGGTTTTTCAGTTCCATTTAATTGATCTACATATGACTGTCCTCATACCAGTACCATGCAATCTTGATTACTAAAGCCTGTAAAAAAATTTTTTTTTGTTGGCGGTGGGGCTTGACCTCTTAGCCTGGGCACTGTCCTTGAACTCTTCAGCTCAAGGCTAGTGCTCTACCACTTGAGCCACTTCCCGTTTTCTGAGTGGTTTATTGGAGATTAGAGTCTCAGGACTTTCCTGCCCAGGCTGGCTTTGAACCATGATCCTCAGATCTCAGCCTCTTGAGTAGCTAGGATTATAGAAATTATAGACTCTTAAAGAGGCCAAATGTTGATTCCACTGGAAATTAATTTGTAAACATAATTACAGTAACAGTGAACAAGTTATTTTTTATTCCTCTAATCAAAAAAAATTTCTGCTAGGAGCGTATAGTCACATTCTTATTTACTAGTTCAGACTAAAAAAGAAATGGGACTGAAAATTGCCCTTCCCATGTCCTTTAGTGCTATCTTTCTGACTTAAGATTCATACTCTTTTAAATGTTCCCTTTGGGGAAAGTTGGCCTCTTCTGTCCTCAGGAGACTTGGCTCTTTCTGTTAAGAACCAATCTCTTTTGCCTCAGAAAGCTAAAGGAGAATAAAGGATGGGTTTGCTGAGAAACTTGGGTTTTATCCTTGCTAGCAAGTGGCATTAATTTCTTACTCTGGAAAGAGCAGAACCCAGGGCCTCCGGGATGCTTGCTTTGTGAAAGTCAAGGCTAACAGCCCTCCAAGGGAAGCTGGTCCTGGCTGGCTGGCTGGCTAGGGAGTGAAGCTGAAGCCTGAGCCGCTGCTCAGCTCTCCCTGGGCAAATTAAAGGAAGAAAGAAGTGCCTCATTAGCATCACCTGAGATAAGTCACAGATACCCTAGGAAATTTGAAATCTTAACAATTAAGTCAATTCTTAGTATCAGCTGCATCTTTATCCTGTTGTTTTCTAGGTTTTTCTTTTCAGGTAAGATTTTACTATCTCTAAACTTCAGTTTCTTCATCCATAAGTGAAACAATAGAGATAATAAGATGTAACCCAGGAGGTGTTTGTGTTTGTAAAGCACCTAATCCAGGGCTGGGCACACTGCCTATTAATGAGAGGAAGCATATAAAGTATGAGGAAACAAGACCCAGACTTGAAACATTAAATGTAAGAGAAAAGTAACAGTGCTAGAAAAAAAAAAAGACTATATCCACAGCAAAAGAATGCCTTTGGATAGTAATATTCATGGTAAGCTAGTGAATGTTTACTGCGTGTGAGGGAGTCTAATTGTTTTGTTTTGTTTCATTGTGGTGTTGGGGATGCCTGCCCAGACCTTATGTGTGTCAGGCGCGCTCGCTACCACTGAGCTCCCTTAGTTTTACATGCAATGAATCTCATTCAGTCTTTACAAAATGTATCTATAAGCATTTGCTATTTACAGGTAGTTCATTGGGGAAAACTAAGCTTTAAAACATTAAACTCAGCCAGGTGGCTCACACCTGTAATCTTTTTTTGTTGGTGGTGGTGATGGTGGTGGTTGTGGAGCTTGAACTCTGGGCTGGCGCTGTCCCTGTGCTCTTCAGCTCAAGGCTAGCGCTCTACCACTTGAGCAACAGCACCACTTCTGATTTTCTAGTGGTTTATTGGAGATAAGAGTCGAGAGGACTTTTCTGCCCGGGCTGGTTTTGAACCGCAATCCTCAGATCTCAGCCTCCTGAGTAGCTAGGTTGACAGGTGTGAGCCATCAGTGCCCAGTCTTTTTTTTTTTTTGTCAGTCATGGGGCTTGAACTCTGGCCCTGGATGCTGTCCCTCAGCTCTTCATCTCAAGGCAAGTGCTGTACCACTTGAGCCACAGTGCCACTTCCAGTTTTCTGGGTGGTTTATTAGAGATAAGAGTCTCATGGACTTTCCTGCTTAGGCTGCTTTGAACTGCGATCCTCAGATCTCAGCCTTCTGAGTAGCTAGGATGACAGGCATGAGCCATCAGCGCCCGGCTCTTTTTTTTTTTTGGTCGGTCTTGTAGGGCTTGAATTCTGGGCTGGGTGCTGTCCCTCAGCTCTTCAGCTAAAGGCCAGTGCTCTACCACTTGAGCCACAGTGGCCTTTCGGTTTTCTGGTGGTTTATTGGAGATAAGAGTCTCAAGGAGAGGCTGGGAAGGTGGCTCAGTGGTAAAACGCTTGCCTTGCATGCCTGAGGCCCTGGGTTCGATTCCTCAGCACCACATAAGCAAAAAGAAAATGTTGGAAGTGGTGCTATGGCTCAAGTGGTAGAGCGCTACCCTTGAGCTTAAGAGTTGAGGGACAGCACCCAGGCCCAGAGTTCAGGCCCCACGACCAGACCCCCCCCCCCAAAAAAAAAAAAAAAAAAAAGAGTCTCAAGGACTTTCCTGCCCATGCTGGCTTTGAACCACAATCCCTCAGATCTCAGCTTCCTGAGTAGCTAGGATGACAGGCATGAGCCACCTGCACCCGGCTAACACCTATAATCTCAACTACTCAGAAAAGTGAGATCTGAGGATTAAGGTTCAAAGCCAGCCCAGGCAGGAAAGTCCAGGAGACTCTTATCTTTAATTAACCACCTGCACACCAAAAAAAAAAAAAGCCAGAAGTAGAAGTGTGGCTCAAGTGGTAGAGCACTAACCTTGAGCAAAAATGTTCAGAGACAGTACCCAGGCCCTGAGTTCAAGCACAAAAAAAAAAGAAATAGAGAAATTAAGCTCTGCTAACCTTGAGCAAAGTATTTCAGGAAAAGCACTTAGACTCTGTGTTCAAGCCCCATAACTGACGAAAAGAAAAATTAAGCTCAAAGTCAGAAAACTGTTAAAATAGCAGAGTCGTGATTAAACTCAAGGCCATGCTTTAGCTCTGTTGTGCTGTGTACTTATGGGAGGAACACAGAAGGATGCTGGAACCGGAATGAAGAAGGAGAGCAGAAAAGGATGGGAAACCTCCACAGAGTAGAAGTGACTAGCGAGTCCTGATCTGGGGCCTGCACACTGCGGGTGAGGTGGGGTCAGCCTGCCAGTCTGCCGTAGCACTGTTGACCTAGGAGGTCTAGACTAGGGGAGAGAGGCACTGAAAGGTTTTGAGCAGGAAGATAGCATGAACTGAGTGATAAGTTAAGAAAGATTAATGCTAGGCACCAGAGGCTCATATCTGTAATCCTAGCTATTCAGGAAGCTGAGATCTGAGGATCCTAGTTCAAACCCAGCTTGGGCAGAAAAGTCCCCTTGAGACTCTTATCTCCAATTAAACACCAGAAAACTGGAAGTGATGCTATGGCTCTCAGTAGTAGAGCACTGGGCTTGAGCAAAAAAGATATTAGGGATAGAGTCCAGGCCCTGAGTTCCAGCCCCACAATACAACAAAAACAAAAGATTAGTACGACTGCACCAGATTGAAATGCAGAGGGAAAAAAATGACAAAGCAGTTAAGTGGAAGTTCTTGCCAAAGCCCAGAGATGCTGTAGCAATGAATTTCAGAGGAAGAAACTTTAGGACCTGGTTCATCTGGAAAGGAAGGTCAGGTGAGGTCATGAAATCACCAAAGAGACCCCACACTCAAAGAGAGGAAGCCCTCAGTCAGTTTTGTCACCAAAATAATTTTGTTTCCTTCACCAGACTGGAAACCTTGAGAATAGTCTATAAATGTCTCCATGATTCTTCTCATAAACTTCCTGGACCTCAGAACTATAGATACAGAGACCAAGTCTTTCCTTCTGTATCCTCTCTTTTGCTTTATACTCCACCCAATACCCCTGCTTCTCCCACCCAACAGAAAGGCCTTTCCAGCTAGTAACTCAAGTCTGTAATCTAGGGCTGGGAAGGTGGCTCAGTGGTAAAGTGCTTGCCTTGCATGCATGAGGCTGTGGGTTCAATTCCTCAGCACCACATAAGCCGAAAAAGCTGGAAGTGGGGCTGAGGCTCAAGTGGTAGAGTGCTAGCCTTGAGCTGAAGAGCTGAGGACAGCGCCCAGGCCCAGAGTTCAGGCCCCATGACCAACCAAAAAAAAAAAGAAGTCTGTAATCTAAGCTGTTCAGGAGGATGAGATCTGAAGATCAAAGCTAGCCCAGGCAGGAAAGCACATGAGACTTGAGACTCCTCTCTCTATCAGCAAAAAGTTGAAAGTAGAGCTGTGCCTCAAGTGGTAGAGCACCAGCCTTGAGCAAAAAAGCTAGGGAACAGAGTGTCCAGGCCCTATTTGTCAGTCGTGGGGCTTGAACTCTGGGCCTGGGTGCTGTCCCTCAGCTCTTCAGCTCAAGGCTAGCGCTCTACCACTTGAGCCACAGCGCCACTTCCAGTTTTCTGGTGGTTTATTGGAGATAAGTTTCATGGACTTTCCTGCCCGGGCTGGCTTTGAACCGTGATCCTCAGAGCTCAGCTTCCTGAGTAGCTAGGTGTAAGCCACTGGCTCTCAGATCAGGTTCAAAGCCAGCCGGGGAGGAAAAGTCTGTGAGACTCATCTCCAGTAAACCACCAAAAAGCCAGAAGTTGTGCTGTGGCTCAAGTGGTAGAGTGCTAGTCAAGAGCTGAGGGACAGTGCCCAGGCCCAGAGTTCAACCCCATGACCACCACCAACAACAACAAAAAAAACCTTTACAGACGGAACCCTTGCCTCTGAAGTGCTTCTCTTCTAAGTTTTTTTGACATTATCATGATTTCGAATTATAAAGGATTTTTCTATTTCTAGAAGTAACTTTGAACTTAAATTGTATGGATATACACAAATGCATTCTTCTTCTAAAGAAATGATTTTTAAAGGTGCCTCTTCCAGCCTCTGTCCCCAGCCTTTGCCCTTCCCCTCATTTCTGCTAACACCACTCAGTTCCTGAACTTTTTCTGTGGACTTATATATACTTGATGAATTCTTTTGCATTTCTGTTTGGAGTGGTCCTTCTCATCCTTGGTCACATAAATATTCACCTATATTTTCTTTATGTTTAATTCTTGAGGCCAAATGAAGTATATTGTAGAATATAGCATGAAATGACCATTTTTCTGCACTGACTTGGAATTTAGCATATGTAAAAGATGTGTGATGAAGCCAGGGGCAGGTGGCTCATGCCTATAATCTTAGCTTCAATATGATCGCTAAATAAAAAATATTAGAAAGAAAGGGAGAGAAGGAGGGAAACAGCAAAGAAAAGGAGCCTAGCAGGCTTCCCTGCCAAAGCCATCTCTACAGAATTTCCTCTGATTTTTTCCTCTTACAGATAGTTCCTTGCTCCCCCAAGTAGCAAACCGCAAGTTTCTGGGCTATTGGCTCTCAGATTACTGTGTTGTTCTGCATGTTTTGTTTCCAGGGGAGGAGCAGAATGGAGTAAGGCAGGAGAGGGAATCCGAGGCCCCTGCTGTTGTTACCAATCAAAAGCAAACCCTGCAGCCTCCCTTGTGGCTCTGACTGAGACCAAATAATAATGGTGACAGGAGCAAACTGACACTGGCCAGTCGTGCCAGCTGTTCCTAATTCATCCCAGTGTTTCTGGTTTTCTCCGTGCCCTGGGAGTTGCTTTCATTACAGATAGTTTGCCTTGGCACTTGCCTCAGGCAATATTGAAGATGAATATTCTAAGAACCCTTGATAGGCATTTTGGCTTCTTTACCTGTAAAAAAGAAAAAAAGAAAAAAAAAGTTGGGAGCCAGTGGCTCACGCCTGTCATCCTAGCTACTCAGGAGGCTGAGATCTGAGGATCACAGTTTGATGCTAGCCCAGGCAGGAAAGTCCTTGAGATTCTTGACTCCAATATACTACCAAAACAAAAGACTGAAGTGGAGCTGTGGCTCAAGTGGTAGAGTCCTAGCCTTGAGCAAAGAAACTCAGGGACTGTGCTCAGGTCCTGAGTTCAAGCCTCAGGACAGGGAAAAAAAAAAAAGGAGAGTGTTCTATAAAATAATAATAATAGGGGCTGGGAAGGTGGCTCAGTGGTAGAGCGCTTGCCTTGCACGCATGAGGCCCTGGGTTCGATTCCTCAGCACCACATAAGCAAAAAGAAAAAAAAGCCAGAAGTGGCGCTGTGGCTCAAGTGGTAGAGCGCTAGCCTTGAGCTGAAGAGCTGAGGGACAGCGCCCAGGCCCAGAGTTCAGGCCCCACGACCGGACCCAAAAACAAAACAAAACAAAATAATAATAATAATAATAATAATAATAATATTGGCTATCTTTATATAAAATATCCCTACTAATTTCTAGGCAGTTTCTCTATGTACAACCCAGAAGAAACATGTGATTTTTTTTTCCTGAATACTTTGGTATACTAGAAAGTTCTAAATCAATATAGCCAAACAAATAGCATTACCTCTGTCAGAACTCTATCTGGGGCTGGGAAGTTGGCTCAGTGGTAGAATGCTTGCCTTGCATGCTTGAGGCCCTGGGTTCAATTCCTCAGTACCACATAAGCAGAAAAAGCCGAAGTGGCACTGTGGCTCACAAGTGGTAGGGAGCTAGCCTTGAGCTGAAGAGCTGAGGGACAGCGCCCAGGCCCAGAGTTCAGGCCCCACAACCGGACCCAAAAAAAAAAAAAAAAAAATTAAAAAAAAAGAAACCTATAACCAAATAAGGGAACTGGCAACTACTGTTCCAAATGAGACAGAAGACAAGAAATGCTATTGAGGAAGAGCAGTTTACAAGAGGAAGCTGAGTTTTAAATGCTCATTAGTTAAGAGATACAGACATGGGCTGGGAAGGTAGCTCAGCGGTAGAGTACATGCCTTGCAAGCATGAGGCCCTGGGTTCGATTCCTCAACACCACATAAACAGAAAAAGCCAGAAGTGGCACTGTGGCTCCAGTGGTAGAGCGCTAGCCTTGAGCTGAAGAGCTGAGGGACAGCGCCCAGACCCAGAGTTCAGGCCTCATGACCGACAAAAAAAAAAAAAGAAAGAAATGTTTCCAATGGAAGGAAGAAATCTATGTAATCTAGGATAGGAAGAATTAGGCCTTTTTTTTTTGCCGGTCATGGGGACTGAACTCTGGGCCTGGGTGCTGTCCTTGTGCTCTGCAGATCAAGACTAGCGCTCTACCACTTGAGCCACAGTGCCACTTCCAGCTTTTTCTGCTTATGTGGTACTGAGGAATCGAACCCAGGGCCTCATGCATGCAAGGCAAGCGCTCTACCACTGAGCCACCTTCCCAGCCCCTGCCTATTTTTTTAAATAAGTAGTGATTAAACAGATTTTAACATTTTCAAATAGTACAAGTACAGTGAAAACTCTCAACGAAAAAGAAATGAAAAAGAAAACTATTTTTAGCTTAAAAGCCATACTATTTTTTAAATATTTACTTATTTTATTAGGTAATTATACAGAGGAGTTTCAATTCCAGAAGTCAAATTATAAGTACAATGCATCTTGATCAATGTCACCCTTTCCCCCTCCCTTTATTCTCCCCCCATCTTTCCCCAAACCATTCCTACCCTCAAGTGATGTGGTTCATTTTTTACGTAGTGTACAATGGATCTTGATCAAGCCCTAGTACCAGCATTATACATACATACATATATATATACATATATATGAATATATATACACACACATATATATATGAATAGAAAGAGAAATAAAAGTAGAATTTGACATCAGAACAGGCATTGTGATTCATGCCTATAATCATAACACTTAGGCTGAGGCAAGAGGATATTGAATTCAAGGCCGTCCTGGGCTAAGTAATAATACTTCATCTCACAACCCAAAAAAAAGCCAGGCATGTGTAGCTCACACCTGTAATCTTAGCTACTGAGGAGGCTGAGATCAGAGGATCAAGATTCAAAGGCAACCCAGGCAGAAATGTCTGAGATTCTATCACCAATTAACTAGATTAGGGCTATGGCTCAGATGGTAAAGTACCAGCCATACAGGGTCATAAGTTCAAGCTCCAGTACCAGCACAAATGACAGCAAGGTAAATTCCTAATTTCTCTGTAGTCTTTAATAAGTAAATATGAAAGGGATGGAGATTACTATATGAGCAAAATAAAAGATGATAAATATTCTAGGAATGACAAAGTTTTGAGTGCCTAAAATCCGTCAAATGTTAATACAACCAAACTTTCAGTTATATTTCCCTTATTGAAGACTAGAGAGAATAAAACAATGCGTGCTATTAGATAATTTGAACATAATTGGCAAGAAGTTATTCCCATCGTTTTTTTGCCTTGCAGTCCTGAATAACTATGATATAATATCCCACATTCTTATTGTAACTTAAACTACTTGGAAAACTCTTTTTTTTGGCGGGGGGGGGGGGGTCTGGTCATGGGGCCTGAACTCTGGGCCTGGGCGCTGCCCCTCAAGGCCCCTTGAGCTGCTTCAGCTCAAGGCTAGCACTCTACCACTTGAGCCACAGCGCCACTCCCGGCTTTTTTCTTATGTGGTGCTGAGGAATCGAACCCAGGGCCTCAGGCATACAAGGCAAGCGCTCTACCACTGAGCCACCTTCCCAGCCCCTGGCTTTTTTCTTTTTGCTTATGTGGTGCTGAGAAATTGAACCCAGGGCCTCATGCATGCATGACAAGCGCTCTACCACCAAGCTACCTTCCCAGGCCCCTTGGAAACCTCTTTTGTAGGCATTTTATGTGGTGCTGGTACCACTGGAAGGTCTCAGTGTCTTCTATTGTTGACATTCACAAACTAAAATCTAGGCAAGTTAAATTACGTGTGTATACACCTTTTTCTCCTTTTACTCCTGCCCATGTATCTTCTCCTCTATGTGTTTCTCTTCGCTCTTCACCCCTTTGCCTTCCCCATTCTCATTCTCCTCTCTACTTCTCCCTTTTCCTTCTTCAGTCAGTGGTGTTCTAACATGACACCGTGATACGTAGAGTAGATCTGTTACCTGGAAACTGATATTGACCAGCCAGTATAGTCATTCCAAATGCCAAATGCTCCTAGGTAGTTGTTGCAAAATATTCTTCTCTTCTTTTTCACTCCTCCTCCTCCTCCTCCTTTCTTCTTCTTCTGCTGATTTCTTCTTCTTTCTTCTTCTTTTTGGTCAGTCGTGGGGCTTGAACTCTGGGCTTGGGCACTGTCCCTCAGCTCTTCAGCTCAAGGCAAGCGCTCTACCACTTGAGCTGCAGCGCTATTTCCAGTTTTCTGGTGGTTAATTGGAGCTAAGAGTCTCATGGACTTGCCTTGCCAGGGCTGACTTTGAACCGCAATCCTCGGATCTCAGCCTCCTGAGTAGCTAGGATTACAGGCTTGAGCCACTGGCACCCAGCTAAGATATTCTAAATTCTTTTTTGTTGTTTGTTTGTTTGTTTTGTTCCTTTTACCATCTTAATGCTTTATGAACTATTGCTTTGGGTCAGAAGCTAAATTAAACATACTCTTTTTACTTTTACATGTGAGAATGCTTCTGACTTCTGCCTGGTTACATATAAGAGAGTCTCAATTCCAGGGACTGCTCTCCTCTGAATAGGAAGCTTCTAGTGGTAAAAGAGTGTTTTCTGTGGACTTACCTTGGGCACAGATCAACAGAGTCTAAATGAGAAAAGACCTGGCTGACCCAGAGGTTGGTGTTATAAATAGTACTCCAGTCCCCAGTCTTTAAAGCTTGTCCACCTAATCCTCCTCAAGATTGGAAGTGATTTGACCTGTGAGTCTTAAAACTTTTTCCCTGAAAATCTAGTTAGCAAAGAGCTATTAAAGCAAAAATTCTTTGAGCGATGCTGGTCAGTCATCACTGTTCACCTTTCACTCCTAACAGTTTTTTGACCAAATGTTACCAGCTATTCTCGTTGTTTCTGGTTTGGTTTGGTCTGGGTTTTTGTTGAGGCAGTCTTACTGGGTAGCCGGGATGGCAGTGCTCCAGCCTCTACCTTTTGGAGTAGCTAAGCTGTACAAGTGTGGACCATCACACCCATCGAAAATTTGTTTTTAAGTATTGGGGGGTTATTTTTCTGGATTTGAGGGTGTTTTGTGAGGGGAGAGGTGTTTTTGGATTTTTGGTGGTGGTGCTGAGACTAAAGCCAGGGTTTTGTGACTCTCACTAGACACACAATCACAGAGCTACATCCCCCAAACACTAAAGTTACTAACCTGCCCTGCACCAGTGGCTCACGGCTGTAATCTTAGTTACTCAGGAGGCTGAGATCTGAGGATCCAGTTCAGCAAAGTCTGTAACTCTTATCCCTAATGAACCACTAAAAAAAAAAAGTTACCAACAGAGTTACTGCTTTTTTGTTTTTTACTTATTAAGGCTATCATGGGTTTGCATTTGTATGATTTATAAAATTGTTCTCAAGCCAGGCACAGGAGGAAGACACTTGTTATTCATAGCTACTCAGTAGGCTGAGGTCTGAGGATCATGGCTCAAAGCTAGCCCAGGCAGAAAAGTTTATAAAGCTCTGATCTCTGATTAACCAGCCAAAAGCCAGAAATGGAGTTGTGGCTCAAGTGGTAGAGCACTGGCCTTGAGCACAAAAGCTCAGGGACATCACCCAGGCCCTGAGGTCAAGCCTCAGGCCCAGCACAAAGAAAGGTAGGCAGATAGATAGATAGATAGATAGATAGATAGATAGATAGATAGATAGATAGATAGATAGATAGATAGATGATAGAGAGATAGATCTCCCAAAGATAATCAGTTAAGTCCTTAACCTGAATATTTATGAAGAAAAGGATACTTACATTACAGAGATCAATCATATGTTTTTGGCTTCTCTCCCTTATAATAAAATTAGGGATCTTTATTGTCCACAGATTGTCACATAGGAAACTTTAAAATGTTCTTTTTTTGGATAATACAGGAGTTTGAATGCAAGATCTCATTCTTCTGTTTGTTTTTTATTGTAAGAATACGGTACACAGGCATTACAATTACCTGGGCAAGACAACGAGTACATTTCTCATCAAGCATTGTTGCCTCCTCAAGACCTCATGCTTGCTAGGTAGACACTCTCCCTCTGAGCCGTGCCTCCATGGTTTCTGCGGTAGTTATTTTGAGAAGAGTCCTGGATCCACCTGTTAAACACTTCCCGCTGGAGCTGAAATGATAGGTGTGTGCCACCATTCCCGGCTTCTCTTCTGTTGAGTCTCATGAACTTTTTTCCCTGGGCTGGTTTGGAACCACAGGGAGGCTGCGTTCAGTGCTTCAGGCTGGGCATTATGTATTGAGTCCCCGCTGTGGAAATGACAGGACTTTCTCAGGCCTGAACACCCTGCTCTTCCCTGTCTTCCTGGAGTACCTGTACGGGAAGCCGAGATCCCGCAGCCACATCAGCAGTGAAAGCTGTGGCGCTCTCTGACTACTTCCTCCTCCTGGAGCTACCTGGCACTCGCCCTTGTCAGTAGCAGTCCTGTGTTGTTTTTGTTTGTTTGCTTGTTTAGGACTTCTCCACTATTCACTCTGACCTCTGGATCTCCCTAACTGCATAGCTCTCCTTTCCATGCAAACATGGTGTGTTTTACGCATTCCTCACGCTCACTGGAGAACCCCACTTGTGTATGCCATCCCTCCCGTCCCGATCGCATGCCGTCAGCTTCCTTGCTTGGCCTGTCATTCTCACGGATATTGGCACCAGTTTACTGGGAGAATATAAACTTTTTTTTTTTTTTTTAATGTCATGGAGCTTAAACTCTGGGCCTGGGCACTGTCCCTGAGCTCTTCAGCTAAAGGCAAGCACTCTACCACTTGAGCCACAGCACCACTTCTGGTTTTCTGGTAGTTTATTAGAGATTAGAGTTTCATGGACTTTCCTGCCAAGGCTGGCTTTGAACTGCGACCCTCAAATCTCATCCTCCTAAGTAGCTAGGATTACAGGCATGAGCCACCAGCACCAGGCTAAAAATATCTTTTAAAACCATGTGTAGGGGGCTGGGAAGGTGGCTCAGTGGTAGAGCGCTTGCCTTGCATGCCTGAGGCCCTGGGTTCGATTCCTCAGCACCACATAAGAAAAAAGCTGGAAGTGGCATTGTGGTTCAAGTGGTAGAGCACTAGCCTTGAGCTGAAGAGCTGAGGGACAGCGCCCAGGCCCAGAGTTCAGGCCCCATGACCGGACCCAAAAACAAACAAACAAAAAAAACGTGTAGGGCTTAGTGGTAGAGTGCTTGCTTTGAAAGCATGAGGCCCTGAGTTAGATTCCTCAGTACCACATAAGCAGAAAAAGCCAGAAGTGGCACTGTGGCTCAAGTGGTAGCCTTGAGCTAAAGAGCTGAGGGGCAGTGCCAGGCCCAGAGTTCAGGCCCATGGCTGATTAAATAAATAAATAAAGTAAAAATAAGAGCATGTGTATTGCCTGATGCCACTGATTTTGAGCTCAAGGCCTAGATTTGCTAGGTAGGTAATCTACCATTTGAGTCATGCCTCTAGCCCTCCTGCCTTAGGTTTTGTTTGGTTTTGTTGCCAGTCCTGGGGCTTGAGCTCTGGGCCTGGGTGCTATCCCTAAACTCAAGGCTAGTTCTGTACCACTTGAGCCCCAGTACTACTTCTGGCTTTTTATGAGTCGTTTATTAGAAAGAGTCTCACAGACTTTTCTGCCCAGGCTGGCTTCAAACTGTGATCTTCATCTCCATCTTCATTTCCTTAGGGTTTTTTTTTTGTTCTTGTTATTTTCTTTTGCCAGTCCTGGGGCTTGAACTCTCTACCACTTGAGCCATAGTCCCACTTCTGGCTTTTTCCATGTATGTGGTATTGAGGAATTGAACCCAGGACTTCATGCATGCTAGGCAGGCACTCTACCAGTAAGCCACCTTTCCAGACCCTTAGGTATTCTTTTAGTAGGTCTTGTCCTTATGCCCAGGGCCAGTCTGGATCATAATCCAACACTACTTATTCTTCGTGAGTAGCTAGCATGATACCCAGCTTTCATTGATTGAAATGGGGTCTTCTGAGTGTTTGCCCAGGCTAACCTGGAACCATGATCCTCTGGATTCCCACCTCCAAAGATGCTGCTATTATAAGCATGAGCCACCGTGTTGAGGGCTCTGTGTCTCTCTATCTCTCTGTCTGTCTGTCTCTCCTTTTTTTTTTTTTTTGGGTCGGTCATGGGGCCTGAACTCGGCCTAGGCACTGTCCCTGTGCTCTTCAGCTCAAGGCAAGCACCCTACTGCTTGAGCCACAGCGCCACTTCCAGTTTTCTGGTGGTTTATTGGAGATAAGAGTCTCATAGATGGGGCTGGGAAGGTGGCTCAGTGGTAGAGCTCTTGCCTTGCATGCATGAGGCCCTGGGTTCGATTCCTCAACACCACATAAGCAGAGAAAAGAAAAAAGCCGGCAGTGGCGCTGTGGCTCAAGTGGTAGAGCGCTAGCCTTGAGCTGAAGAGCTGAGGGACAGCGCCCAGGCCCAGAGTTCAGGCTCCATGACCGGACTCAAAAAACAAAAAAAAAAAAGAGTCTCATAGATGGGGCTTGGAAGGTGGCTCAGTGGTAGTGTGCTTGCCTTGCATGCATGAGGCCCTGGGTTCGATTCCTCTGCACCACATAAGCAGAAAACGCTGGAAGTGGTGCTGTGGCTCAAGTGGTAGAGCACTAGCCTTGAGCTGAAGAGCTGAGGGACAGTGCCCAGAGTTCAGACCCCATGACCAGCAAAAAAAAAAAAAAAAAGAGTCTCAGATATTCCTGCCCAGGCTGGCTTTGAACCGAGATCCTCAGATCTCAGCCTCCTGAGTAGCTAGGAGTACAGGCATGAGCCACTGGCGCCTGGCTGTCTCTCTCTCTCTCTTTCTCTCTCTCAACAGTACAGGGGTTTGAACTCAGGGCCTCACCCTTGCTAACCTGCCCCTCTACTACTTGAGCCATGACTCTTTGTACTGGTTAGTTGAAATAGCATTGTACCTCCCACCTGGGTGTGTACCAGAGCCACAATCCACCTATTTTAGGCTTCCTGTTGCTGAGATGACAGGCCCAGTTTTTATGGGTGGAAATGGAGACTCCTAGACTTCCTAAGCTAGCCTGTAGCTATTTGAGAGTCCTGTGCCATGGGTGAAGCTAATGGACTATGGCCTTCATTGTTCTGAGTTCTACAGAAGTCATTTCCTTGGAATGCCTGATACATGTTCCTTTATGTTGACTGGCCAGATTCCGTTGGCAAATTTATTTATTTATTTATTTATTTATACTGTTTCCCTTTCTGTCAGTTTCTAGGTAAGTGCAGTCTTTCATTTTCTCTTTCTTTATTTATTTCTTTTTTTTTTTTTTTTTTGTAAAAAGATGACTTTATTGGGGAAATGTATAGCTGACCAGCCAGGGACACACCAGACTCGGGAGCTGAAACTGCAACTCTTTTTCTTTTTTTGCAATGGGGCTTGAAACTCTGAGCTCTTCAGCTCAAAACTAGCACTCTACCACTTTGGGCCACCGCACCATTTTGGGGTTTGTTTTTTTTGGGGTCTGGTCGTGGGGTCTGAACTCTGGGCCTGGGCACTGTCCCTCAGCTCTTCAGCTCAAGGCTAGCGCTCTACCAATTGAGCCACAGTGCTACTTCCGGCTTTTTTCTTTTTGCTTATGTGGTGCTGAGGAATCGAACCCAGGGCCTCAGGCATGCAAGGCAAGCGCTCTACCACTGAGCCACCTTCCCAGCCCTTTGATTTTTTGGAGGGAGGAGATCCGGTCGTGGGGCCTGAACTCTGGGCCTGGGCGCTGTCCCTCAGCTCTTCAGCTCAAGGCTAGCGCTCTACCACTTGAGCCACAGCGCCACTTAGGGCTTTTTCCTTTTTGCTTATGTGGTGCTAAGGAATTGAACCCAGGGCCTCATGCATGCAAGGCAAGCGCTCTACCACTGAGCCACCTTTCCAGCCCCCCATTTTGGGTTTTCTAGTAGTTAATTGGAGATTAGAGTCTCACAGACTTCCCTGCCTGGGCTGGCTTTGAACCACAATCCTAAGATCTCAGCCTCCTGAGTAGCTAGGATGACCGGCGTGAGCCAGCGGTTCCTGGCCAATCTTTAAATTATGCTCTAGGAACGTCTCCTATGGGTCTCTGCTTCTTCCTTTAGCTATCTTTTTGATTCTCCTGCATGTCCCTATCTGCTATCATGACACGTAGACGCTGGGCCGGCCTGGCAGGAAGGAAATAGACAGTTGTGAAGCCGCCTCATATACAGTCACTATCAGAACCTTATTTTTCCTTGATCCTATTTGATCAGAAATTGGATGAACCTTCGGGATGCAGAGACGGGGAAGATACTCTGGCAAGGAACAGAAGATTTGTCTGTCCCTGGGGTGGAGCATGAAGGTACTCCTGTGAGCATACACCGTGACCTCTTCACATCAGGGAGCTAAGTAAATGCCCATTTAACAGGCCAGTGGACCCTGAAGGCATAGCACACACACACACACACCTGTTGCTGGCACTTTTTCTTGTTTCCTTTTCTTTCTTTTAAACATTTCTTTCTCCCACTTCCCAAAATCCATTTTGTGCTAAAAATTTAACATTAGAACATACCCAAATATACAAGTTTAGATCTCAACTTCTTTTTGCCACCAAAGAAAATGTTCATTTTCATTTCCCTAAGTAAAAGAAAAGGTGCCACCGAACGGGCAGTCGTGTGCCTGGCTGGGGCAGCTAGGTGCTTTTGTGGTGTCCCTTTGGCCACAGGCCAGACACAGCGGACCCCCCTCCCCTCCCCCAGGCCTTCTGCCTTCCCTTGGGTAACGGGGTTACCCTGGCCTTATCTGAAACGTAACGTGTGCAGCCCGCTCAAAATCAGCCACAAGAGACTCAGAAACCCAAACAGTGCAGTCACGTGAATTTCACTTAGCATGGCTCCAACCTATCTTTTCTCTTCCAGCCCGTGTACCCAAGAAAATCCTCAAGTGCAAGGCAGTGTCTCGAGAATTGAACTTTTCTTCAGCCGAGCAAATGGAAAAGTTCCGCCTGGAACAAAAAGTTTACTTCAAAGGGCAATGCCTAGAAGGTGCTCCATTGCCTGCCGCACCCTGTGGCAGGGCTGAGGGGGGCGGACGAGCGGCCGGGCAGCCAGGCAGTTTGCAATAGGATTCCTACACTCTGCAACGTGGGGACCCCCAGTGAAAACAAACTACAACAGGGCCAGCCAGGACAAGGGCCTTGGAGGACTGGGACCCTGGGGGCCCTGGTGGCACCCTGATGCTGTGGAGGAGGATGCAGAGGAAGCAGCCGCAGTCAGGCCTGAGGAACGTCCTCAGCCCCCTTCCCGAGCTCTGGCATGTCAGAAAAGAGATCTCGTAGGCACCTTAGACCTAAGGTTCCAAGTGCAAAGGCCCACCTCTGCTTAAGTTCACATCCATGACACTCCTGAGACTGTACCCCATATACTATGCTGCTGCTTAGACCTCACCTGCTAGACTCCCTAAAAAGTAAGGCTCTAGCTGGGCACTGGTGGCTCCTAGATACTCAGGAGGCCGAGATCTGAGGATCCAGGTTTGAAGCCAGCCTAGGCAGGAAAATCCATGAGACTCATCTCTAATGAGCCACAAAAAGCCAGAAGTGGAGCTGTGATTCAAGTGGTAGAGCACTTGCCTTGAGCACAAAAGTTCAGGGCTAGTAGTGCCCACTCCCCAAGTTTAAGCTCCAGGACCAGCAAACAAAAACAAAAAACTAGGCTCCGGTGTGAGCTGGAGCTGCTGGAGGAGGCTTCATGTACTTTCTTTTGCCTCTGGCCTGGTAGATGCCTGACAGCTTCCTTGCCCTAAAGTGGGGGACAAATAGTCCTTTAGGACTTAGGCATGTATGGGGTGCCAGCTCACTGGCTCTTCCTTCTTTCTTCAGAATGGTTCTTCGAGTTTGGCTTTGTGATCCCTAACTCCACGAACACCTGGCAGTCCCTGATAGAGGCCGCACCCGAGTCTCAGATGATGCCAGCCAGCGTCCTAACGTGAGTGAGGCCCCTGGAAACTGTGGGGTGTGTCTCAAAGCAGTCATGCCAGACAGATGGGACTCTGGGTCTCATCCAGGGGCCAGGAATAAGGGAGAAATAGGACAGGAATACACAAGGGTGTCACAGGTGACAGGCTACTGATTTCTGTCCTGTGAAGAAGGCAACATGACAGAGCAGAATCAAAGTTCTGATTAGGCTGGGTACCTGTAATTCTAGCTACACAAGAGGCTGATACCTGAGAATCACTGTTCAAAGCCAGCCTGGGCAGGCAAGTTCTTAAGACTCTTATCTCCAATAAACCACCAGAAAACCGGAAGTGGTGCTTTGGCTCAAGTGGTAGCTTGCTAGCCTTGAGCTGAAGAGCTGAGGGACAGCACGCAGGCCCAGCGTTCAAGCCCCATGACCAACCAAAAAAATAATAAATGAATAAATAAATAAAAATAAAAATAGCTGGGCGCTGGTGGCTCACACCTGTGACCCTAGCTATTCAGAAGACTGAGGTCTGAGGATTGCAATTCAAAGCCAACCCGGGCAGAAAAATCTGTGAGACTCTTATCGCCAATAAGCCACCAGAAAACTGGAAGTGGCACTACGGCTCAAGTGGTAGAGAGCTAGCCTTGAGCTGAAGAGCTGAGGGACAGCGCCCAGGCCTAAAGTTCAAGCCACACTGGCAAAGAAATAAATGACGGTTATCTCCAATTAATTACTTAAAAGCTGGAAGTGGAGCTGTAGCTCAACTAGTAGAGTGCCAGCCTTGAGCCAAAAGCTCAGGAACAGTATCCAGGCCCTGAGTTTTAAGCCCCAGGCCCAGCACCAAATAAATAAAAGTTTAGATTAGATCATGTTTTAAATTCCCAGTGCAGGGGCTGGGAAGGTGGCTCAGTGGTAGAGTGCTTGCCTTGCATGCATGAGGCCCTGGGTTCGATTCCTCAGCACCACATAAGCAAAAAGAAAAAAGCCGGAAGTGGAGTTGTGGTTCAAGTGGTAGAGCGCTAGCCTTGAGCTGAAAAGCTGAGGGACAGTGCCCAGGCCCAGAGTTCAGGTCCCACGACCAGACCCCCAAAAAAATTTAAATTCCCAGTGTACCTTACCTGCCATCTTGAGTGATATAATACCTTACCTTTCTGAACCTTTAGTGTTTCATCTCTCCAGTAAGAATGAACAAATCCCTCAAGAAGTAAAGATAAAATGAGACCACGTGGAAGGGAACTGGCAGAAAGTATACACTGCTTCTCCTGGCTGCTGACCCCTAGTATTTCTGTATTATCTGGATCACCTTAACAGTCTGCCACGGTCCTTTTTGTGACTCAGAATGTAATTTTGGTTACAAGTTCTCAGAAACTGTTTTAAGCTGCACTTGTAGCTCACACCTGTAGCTCACACCTATTGGAATGAGATCTGGGAGCTAGAGGCTCAAGCCAACCTTGGGAGAAATTTGCTAGACTCTTATCTCCAAAATAGCCAGGGAAAAGTGGGGCTGGAAGTATGGTTCAAGTGGTGGAGCACCAGCTAAACAAGCCAGCCAAGCCAAAAACAACAACAGTGTTTTTGCCCCAAATCAAGGTAGGCCAGACTCAGCTGTTCTTTGAAAGGTGCCTACCTTGACTAGCAGCCTAAGCTCTGCGCGAGTCCATGTGTAGGCCAGCCAGAAATCCGTGGGATCTGGTTCTCTACCACTCATACAGGGCGCTCTACCAAGGGCGGTAGTGTACTCAGAAGATAGTCTGGTTTCTCGGCTCGATGGGGACACACTCATCCTGTAAGTGAAGTGCTATGTAAACACCTCACCCATATAGACAAAAGATGTCCCTGTGTAGCTCAGGCTGGCCTTGAACTTGTGATCTTCCTGCCTCAGCTTCCAGTGCTGAGATTATATGCCCAACTCTGGACCAGAATTTCAGTGGCCCCAGCTACGGCTCTAGCTGGAGCCTCAGCCTGGCCAAGGACCAGGACAGGAAGCACCTGCGGAGCAGGGCCCGCCCCTTCCGGTTTCCAGGGCTCACCCTCCTGTCTTCTTTCCCGCAGGGGGAACGTCATCATAGAGACAAAGTTTTTTGATGACGATCTTCTTGTAAGCACATCCAAAGTGAGGCTTTTCTACGTCTGAGAGAAGAACGTCTGTGCACTTCAGGAATTTGGGGTTTGGGGGGGAGGAAAAACTGTTTACTTTTTTCCTCCACACATTTGATTTTTGACACTTCACCCAATTCTGTCGCCGCAGACCTGCCTATGGCCGCCGGGGACCAGCTCTGTATAGGTAACCAGATGGCTTCTTTTCTCCTAAACTGCCATCTTCCGTTGACCAGACAAAACTCCCAACCCCAGACCAGGGCAGGGGACGCGCCTCTACTCCTTCCTGGTGCAAACGTGGGAGCAAACGCATACCACGAGCCCACACTGCACACGCCCCTTGCCGCCGCCTCCCTGGGCCCTGCAGGCTTCCTTTGGCCCCTGGTTTTGGAAAACTTCCCGTTCCTGACCCATGTTTAGTTACTTTTCCTACCATTTCTATTTCATACATTCTCATACATTTACCTTGTAAAATAGACTATGATATTATTATTACATAATGTAATTAAAATATTGCTACAGTCTTTAGCATGGCACTGCTTCCATTTCTCTCCTTTTTTTCTGGAATGAACCTGTCTGTGAGGGAAGAAGTATTGTTGGCCAGGTACCAGTGGCTCACACCTGTAATCCTAGCTACTCAGGAGGCTGAGATCTGAGGATCACGATTCTAAGCTGGGTCAGGAAAGTCCATGAAACTCTTTTCTCCATTTAACCACTAGAAAACCAAAAGTAACTCTGTAGCTCAAAGTGGTAGAGCACTAGGCTTGAGCAAAAAAGTTTAGGGACAGAGCTTCAGCCTTGAGTTCAAGCCCCACAACCAGCAAAAAAAAACAAAAAAAACACATTTGTCACATAGTAAGACTTCAACTCCATTTTACTCCAGAGAAGGACCAATATCTCTTCTTCCTGAGTGGCTTGGTTGCTGCTTCCCAGAAATGTACTTTATGAGAAAGAACGATGGGGAAGCACCAGGCCGGGGCAGGCTAGACAGCTTTTAGGCCGTGGTCAGAGGAAGCCAGGGTGGGTGACACGAATCCATCTGTAGCACTCTCAGGCCTGTCAGAGAGCATCAAGTGGATTTCAAATATCAGAGAATATCAAATGCTTAGGACCCTAACCTCTGGGCTGCTGTAGCTTTCATGGTCCTTCATTCAATGCCAACAATTACAAGTCCTCTGAGAACCAGTGTCATGACTCATGCCTGTAATTCCACTCAAGTGGTAGAAGTAGAAGGATTTCAGACCAATACCAGTTCTGGCAAAGTGGGAGATCCTATCTGAAATTTAAGAAATGAAAGTAAAAGGAGTAGGGCGTGGTTCAAGTGGTAGAGCATTTGCTTAGCTTGCTTAGAAAGCATAAGGTCCTGCTGGACACACAAGCCTGTCATCCTAGCTACTCAGGAGGCTGAGATCTGAGGATCCAGTGCAAAACCAGCCCAGGGAAGAAAAGTCCCTGTGAGACTCTTCCTGTCCTACCTAGCTTTGAATCCTGACACTCAAATCTCAGCCTCCTGGTTAGCTAGGAACACAGGTGTGAGCCACCAGTGCTGGCTTCCAAAAGCGTTTTAAAGCCACGCAAGAGCAGTTCAGAGCACTGGTAATCCTCGAACCTGGAGAGGCTGAGGTTGGAAAGATCACAGTTTGAGTCTAGCCAGGATGGAAATCCTCTCAACTGAGAACGAAACTACTTTTTAAGTATAAAAAATTAGCCAGGCCCTGGTGGCTAACATCTGTGCTACTCAGGAGACTGAGATCTGAGATAAAGGTTCGAAGCCATCCTGGACAGGAAAATCAGTGAGATACTTATCTTCAGTTAACCACCAAAGAGCCAGAAGTGGAGCTGTGGCTCAAATATTAGAGTGCTAGCCTTGTGTACAAAAATTCAGAGAGAGGAATAGCACCGAATGAATGAATGAATGAATGGTCAAAATTTGAAATTTGTTGTTGTTGTTATTGGTCACAGGGCTTAAACTCTGCACTCTTCAGCTCAAGACTAGCGCTCTACCACTTGAACCACAGCACCACTTCCATTTTTCTGGTGGTTTATTGGAGATAAGACTCACAGATAGCTGGGCACGGGTGGTTCCTGTCTGTAATCCTAGCTACTCAGGAGGCTGAGATCCGAGGATCATGGTTCCAAGCTAGCCTGGGCAGGAAAGTCCGTGAGACTCTTATCTCCAATAAACCACTAGAAAAGCGGAAGTGGTGCTGTAGCTCCAGTGTTAGAGCGCTCACCTTGAGCTGAAGAGCGCAGGCCCCACAACTGACAAAAAAAGAATCTCACAGACTTCCCTGCCCAGGCTGGCTTTGAACTTCAATCCACAGATCTCAGCCTCCAGAGAAGCTAGGATTACAGGTGTGAACCACCAGCACCCAGCTTGATTTATTTTTATTTTTATTTATTTATTTATTTGTCGGTTGTGGGCTTGAACTCTGGGTCTGGGCACTGTCTCTCAGTATTTCAGCTCAAGGCTAGTGCTCTACCACTTAAGCAATAGCACAACTTCCAGTTTTTTCTGTATATGTAGTGCTGAGGAATCAAACCCTGGCCTCATGCATGCAAGGCAAGCACTCTACCACTGAGCCACCTTCCCAGTCCCTTAGCTTGAATTAAAAAAAAAAAAAAAAAAGGGTGAAAATCAGTTTACTCTTGCTCTCTTGAAATATTACCTTCTTTTTTTAAATTTTATTTTATTGTAAAGATGCTATACAGAGGGGTTACAGTTACTTGAGTCAAGCAATGAGTACATTTCTTGTTGAGTATTGTTACCCCTTCCTCATCTTACTTCTTAGAGAGGAACAATCTCCTCCTTTTCCTGAGCTGTATCTCCCCCAGTTCCCCGAGGGAACCCTCTTTGGGGACTGGACACTTTGCAGTACTGAAAGAAATTCCTAAAAAATGCTTCATGTCTCCACGCAGCCAACCTTGCCTACCTGCCTTAAGAAAAAAAGAATTACAGCTGGATACTGATGACTTGCTCCTGTAATCCTGGCTACTCCGGAGGCTAAGGTCTGACGATCGTGGTTCAAAGCCAGCCTAGACAGACAAATCCAAAAAACTCTTTTTTTTTTTTTTGTGGGGGGGGTCCAGTCGTGGGGTCTGAACTCTGGGCCTGGGCGCTGTCCCTCAGCTCTTCAGCTCAAGGCTAGCACTCTACCACTTGAACCACAACACCACTTCTGGCTTTTTTCTTTTTGCTTATGTGGTACTGAGGAATTGAACCCAGGGCCTCAGGCATGCAAGGCAAGCACTCTACCACTGAGCCACCTTCCCAGCCCCTCCAAAAAACTCTTATCTCTAGTAAACCACCAAAAAGCCAGTAGAGCTGTAGCTCAAGTAATAGAGCATTAACCTAGGGCAAAAAAAATTGAAGAGCCCGGTGCTGGTGGCTCATCTAGCTACTTGGGAGACTGAGATCTGAGGATCATGGTTCAAAGCCAGCCCAGGCAGAAAAGTCCCCATGAGACTCTTATCTCCAATTAAACATTCAAAAACACTAAGTGAAGCTGTGGCTCAAAATGATAAAGCGCTAACTTTGAGCAAAAAGCTCAGGACTCTGAGTTCAAGACTCAGGACCAACAACAGAAAAAAAAAGCTAAGGAACAGAGCCCTGAGTTCAAACACTAGAATAGTGTGTGCACACGTGTGTGCATGCACAGACACAATCTTATAAGTTGTTTGGACCCAATTACCCTGTGTGTGTGTGTGTTTGTGTGTGTGTGTGTGTGTGTGTGTGTGTGTGTGTGTGTTTTGTTTTTTTTTCTCCCGTAAGTTGTGAGGCTTGAACTCTGAGCCTGGGCACTATCCCTTAGCTCTTCAGCTCAAGGCTAGCGCTCCACCACTTAAGCCAGAGCACAACTTCCGGTTTTTCTGGTAGCTAATTGGAGATAAGAGTCTCATGGATTTTCCTGCCCATGCTGGCTTTGAACCACTATCCTCAGGTCTCAGCCTCCTCAATAGCTAGGATTACAGGCATGAGCTACCAGCAACCGGCTTACCCTGTATCTCTGAGTCTAGGTATACCATGAAAAAGTTACTGAGACACTAAGATTACTTTAGATGGGGAAAGGTTGGGACTTAAGACAATTCCATAGTTTGACAACACATTGATCACATACACACACACACTACACACACACACACACACACACACACACACACACACACACACACAGAAGGTACTAGCCACCATCATGGCTGTATCCCTGACTCCTGCACTATCAAGAGGGGTCTGGGCATTGGTGGCTCACGCCTGTAATTCTAGCTACTAAGGAGGCTGAGATCTGAGGGTCATGGTTCAAAGCCAGCCTGAGCAAGAAAGTCCATGAGACTCTTTGTTTTTGTTGTTGTTTTGTTGTTGCTGTTGTTTTTTGTCAGTTGTGGAGCCTGAATTGAGCCTTAGTGCTGTCCCTCAGCTCTTCAGCTCAAGACTAGCGCTCTACCACTTGAGCCACAGTGCCACTTCCGGCTTTTTCTGCTTTTGTGGTGCTGAGGAATCAAACCCAGGGCCTCATGCATGGGAAGCAAGCACTCTACCACTGAGCCACCTTCCCAGCCCCGTGAGACTTTTATCTACAATAAACCACCAGAAAACCAGAAGTGGCGCTGTGGCTCAAGTGGTAGAGCGCTAGCCTTAAGCTGAAGAGCTGAGGGACAGCGCCCAGGCCCAGAGTTCAAACCCCAATGGATAAAAAAAAAAAAATACTATGAATGTCTGTTCCTTATGAACCACCCACTTTAAGATGCTTTGTTACAGAAGCTCAAGCTCAGACACCCCTGTGCCACCTGCAGCCCCTCCTCCCTCATTCTCTCCTCACACCGTGGTCATTCCGCAGACTTCCTTCCCTTCGCTCCCCCAGGGCCCCAGACCCACAGGGTCCTCCCGGCCCCACAAGCAGCCAGAACTGAACTTGACTGTGTCCCTGTGCCACAAAGGCTGTGAACACGCTGTGGAAATAGTCACGGGGTCAGCAGTAGCTGAAGCTGCCAGAGAGCAAAACAAGAAATGCAGAGCTGATGATGGAGAGCAGTTCCTGACAAGCCGGAGCACCCGGATCCTGCTGCACCCGAAGCAGTGACAGACATGTCAGAACATTCCAGCCAAAGTAAATTCCCTTTCTTCATAAGCTAGTTTGCAACTGAAGGAGACCTGCATGTGCGCGTTGTGCATTGTGGCCTTGCCTTTTCTTTCTTTGCTTGCCTTCCCTCTCCCTCTTCCTTCTCCCCCCTCCTCCTCCCCCCTCCTCCCCCCCCTTCTCTTCCTCCTCCTCCTCCTTTTCTTCTTCTTCTTCTTTTCTGATAGTGGGGCTTGAACTCTGGGCCTGGGCACTGTCTCTGAACTCTTCAGCTCAAGGCTAGAGCTCTACCACTTGAGCCACAGCACCATAGCACCACTTCTGGTTTTCTGGTGGTTTATTGGAGATAAGAGTCTCACATACTTTGCTGCCTGGGCTGGCTTTGAACTGCAATCCTCAAATCTCAGCCTCCTGAGTAGCTAGGATTACAGGCATTAGCCACCAACACCGGCTTCCACTTTCTTCTTCCTCCCCTTCTTCTTCCTCCTCTTCTTCCTTCTCTCTCCCTCCCTCAGCCCCCTCTAATTTCATAGACTCACTGTGAAAGTTTACAAAATCCAGCCACACCAGTGGCTCACGCCAGTAATCCTAGCTACTCAGGAAGCTGAGATCCAAGGATAGAGGTTTGAAGCCAGGCAGGACAGAAAAATCCAAGAGACTCCAGTTAACCAGCAAAAAGCTAGACAGAGAATTGTTCCTCAAGTGGTAGAAAAAGCGAAGAGGACCCTGGAATTCCAGCCCCAGTACTGGCACCAAAATAGGGGGAGGGGCATTTACAAACCACTACCTGAGGGCCTCTCATGACCAGCGCATGAGCCACACCCCAGCTCTGACGTCCTGCTGGATGCACCGAATCTCATAAGCCAGGCCCTGGTGGCTCACGCTTGTAATCCTAGCTACTCAGGAGGCTGAGATCTGAGGATCGAGGTTTAAAGCCAGCTTGGGCAGGAAAGTTCATGAGACTCTTTTATCTCCCATGAACCACCAGAAAACCAGAAGTGGCTCTGTGGCTCAGGTGGTAGAGCGCTAGCCTTGAGCTGAAGAGCTGAGGGACAGCACCCAGGCCCAGAGTTCAGGCCCACGACTGACAAAAAAGAGTCTCATAAACTTTCCTGCCAGAGCTGGCTTTGAACCTGGATCCTGAGGAGCGAGGATTAAAGGTGTGAGCCACAGGCACCGGGCCTGTGAGCAAACAGTGTCAGTGCTTTCACAGAAAGTTCTAGGCCCGTTTCTACTCTTTGCTGCTCCCCGCACCCATCTGCCAATGCCAGTTCTGTCTCTGGCCAAGGGCTCCGGTCCGCTCTGTGCCGAGCAGGGCTGCACACGGCCCGCAGCCCGGAGGAGGCCGCCGGGCCCAGGCCTGGAAGCCGCCCCGAGGAAACGCGGAGGACCCGCCTCGTGCAGCCGGGCTTCCCGGGGAGCCCGGCCGCTCCTCGATCGCACCCTCGGCCTTTCCAGCCTGCACGTCTTCACTGTGCTCATCTGCTCTGGGGAGAAAAACGTCCAGGTCAGATACATTTGCAGAGAGGCCTGGAGGCCCCAGGAGTCCCGGGTGGGAAACGCCCCTTTCCTATCCCTCACCCTGGGCACGGGCACCAGGCGTCCCCAGGGGGGACGGCAGGAGGCAGCGGTGGGGAGGCCCCCGGGGGGGGGGGGTGCCGGGCTGGCACAGGCAGGTGCACGCTCCAGCTTCCTCTGAGTTCGCTCAGCCCACTCCGTTCCCTGGGTCTGTAACCACTCCCGAAGAGGGGGCCCACACGGCGGGCTCGCCCTCCTCCAGGCTCCCTCTGCTTTTGGACAACTGGTGTGCCCTGAAGATCAGCTCTCCATCCTCCACGGATGCTAACTCTCAATTGCCACAGCAGAAAATCCAGTCCAAACCAGCCTAAACCAGAAGGAAGTGCACTGACTTGAGCATTAAAAAAGCTTACAAATGGGCTGGGAGCTGGTGACTCATGCCTGTCATCCTAGCTATTCAGGAGGCTGAGATCTGAAGATCACAGTTCAAAGCCAGCCCAGGCAGGAAAGTCCATGAGACTCTTTTTTTTTTTTGGGTGGGGGGAGGCTCCAGTCGTGGGGCCTGAACTCTGGGCCTGGGCACTGTCCCTTAGCTCTTCAGCTCAAGGCTAGCGCTCTACCACTTGAGCCACAGCGCCACTTCCAGCTTTTTTTCTTTTTGCTTATGTGGTACTGAGGAATCGATCCCAAGACTTCAGGCATGCAAGGCAAGTGCTCTACCACTGAGCCACCTTCCCAGCCCCTCCATGAGACTCTTATTGCCAATAAACCACCAGAAAATTGGAAGTGGCACTGTGGCTCAAGTGGTAGAGTGCTCACCTTGAGAGATGAAGCTCAAGGACAGCGCCCAGGCCCTGAGTTCAAGCCCCATGACTGACAAATAAAGACCTAGAAAAGGAGCCAGGTGCTGGTTGCTCATACCTGTAGTTCCAGCTATTCTGGAGGCTGGAACCTGATGGTCACAGTTTGAAGCCTGCTTGAGACTCCAATTAGTCATCCTCAAAAAGCCTGAGATGGAGCTGTGGCTCAAGTGGTAGAGTGCTATTCTTGAATACAAAGCTCAAGGGGCTGGGAAGGTGGCTCAGTGGTAGAGCGCTTGCCTTGCATGCCTGAGGCCCTGGGTTCGATTCCTCAGCACCACATAAGAAAAAAGCCGGAAGTGGCACTGTAGCTCAAGTGGTAGAGCGCTAGCCTTGAGCTGAAGAGCTGAGGGACAGCACCCAGACCCAGAGTTCAGGCCTGATAACCGGACCTAAAAAAAAAAAAAAAAAAAAAAAAAAAACAAAGCTCAAGGACAGCATACAGCTGAGTTCAAGCCCAGGACTGGCAGGAAGGAAGGAGGGAGGGAGGGAGGGAGGGAGGGAGGGAGGGAAGAAAGAAGGAAAGAGAGAGAAAGAAAGGAAGGAAGAAAAGGAAGGAAGAAAAGAAAGAAAGAAAGAGAAAGAAGAAGAAAGTTCGTTCAGGTCCAGCCAGTGGGTTCAAAGGCTCAGGTAGTGTGATCGGAACTCGAGGCTCCTCTACTCGAGGCACAGCCTTGCACCTCTGTTGGGCTGCAGTTTCAGCCTCTGTTTAAACACAAAGTTCTTTCCTTTTCCAATAAATCAATTTTTTTTTAAAAAGCCTACTTACTCGGGAGGCTGAGCTCTGAGAATCATAGTTCAAAGCCAGCCCAAGCAGAAAAGACCATGAGATTCTTATCTCCAACTATCCACCCAAACAGTGGAAATGAAGCTGTGGCTTGAGTGTTAGGGCACCAGCCTGGAGTGAGAAGCCAAGGCACAGCCCCAGTCTTTCAAGCCCCAGTAGCAGCACATTTCTTTTTTAATCCTAGGACTCATTCTGATTGGGTGGCTTGGATGACACGTGTCAATTCTGAACCAATCAGTGTGGCCAAGGGCCTCAAGCAGTGTGTGGCCAGGCCCCCAAGTCATGATTCTACTGCCAGGTTGCCTGGGCCCTTCTGCAGCAGGAAAAGTGGACGTTACTCTGGGTGATGATCACCAGCGGGAGATGCTGGCAGTAAAAACAACAGATGTCCCCTCGTACCTTCTGGAATCCTAAACTCAGCAGCAGCTTCTTCTCATAAGATCTTCTCCCCGCCAAGCGCCTCGCAGCTGGGTCCCCATACTGGTGCATAGGAAATGAGCCTGTTTCAAGTGACCACCTGGCACTTCTTGTTGCTATGGGAACAGCTTTGATGGAGAGCCATGGGGCATGCACCCGCCGAGCAAGCTGGGTCCCTTGGCTATGCTCAGGACTTCATGGAATCCACCCCAGCCACCAGCTGTCAGGTCTTTTCTGTAGCTAACGCACATGACGGTCACCCAGTCTGCGCACGCGCTGTGGGCCAGCTGGCCTTTAAATGTTTCAGCTGTTTCCTAAGTTGAGCGTCTATCACCTCCCTGAGTTCCGGCCCAGGCCTTGGAGCACAGGCTCTCTTCAGAGAGGCTGGCCTAAGGGAACCACCCTGCGCCTTTCCCCAGCTGGCCTTACCCTTCTCTACTCTAGCTGGGGGCATGGAAAAGACTAGCAATCGTGCTAAAAACTGGAGCTCACCGATAACAGGACTTGGGTTGTTGGGTGTGCAGCTCAGGGGCAGATGGCCCCCAATAGAGCTAGACCAGGGCTTTCTGTCTTCACAAAGCAGTTTCCACAGGCCTGAGTGAGACAGGGCTGGCCCACATCCAAGCCGCAGACATCAGCCTGCAAAAGCCTGGCAGAAGCAGGCTGGGCAGTAGGGACCTGAAAGAAAACAGAGGACTGTGGTTCGAGGCCAGCTTGGGCATAAAAACTTGAAAGACTCCATCTCAAATAATGGCTGGGCATGGTGGTATATGCCTGTGGACAAATAGGAAGATTATGATCGGAGCACAAAGCAAGACCTGATAGGAGGGCAGGAGAGGTTGTCCCAGATCCTGCCCTCAGGCCTGGGACGGTGGTAGCAGCCTCTCAGAGCTAGGAAATGAAGCTGGGGAGAAGGGGGGAGGCTCAGCCTCCCAGCCTCCAGTAGCTTAGCATCCCAGGTCTAGACTTGGTGCAGCAGCCAGTAAACCATCCACCGTGTGCTGCTTTCTCCAGGGATGACCCAGAGCTGGGTCTGACATGGGGGAGGTGGGAGGGGTGGGGGGAAGACGTGCGCGCAGACCACTTTCACTGACCTGAGCAATGAGATATGTGGCTGCAATTCTGGGCACCAAGGGAGCCTAGGATCCAGAAGCTAAAGAAAACTGTGATTCTGGAGAAACCAACCCGACTCCAGCTCCACCGTTGGGGAGTCCCCGGATCTCCCCCTGGGAAAAGTGTCACTAGATTCAGGTCACCAGGGAGCAGCAAGTTTGTGGTCTCTTCAGAGAAGGAACTTGAAGATGATGCACAAGGAGGCTTAAGCAGAGGCTGGTTTATTGGTGCAAAGCAGAGCAAACGGGTGCTGCAGACAGGACAGTGGGCAGACTCAGGGAGCACTGCATCAGGGATCCTAACGCCTCAAACTTTTGTTGGGGTGTGTGGACATGGGGTTGGGGTGGAGGAGGATCCTGGAAAACTAGGTTATGCATCATAAACTTCAGCTCCACATGTCAGGCTGGGGAGTTCACGGCCTTGCAGGGTCAGTTCAAGGCTGTCATTTTTCATGGGCTGTGGAGGCTGCAGGTCAGCAAGACTCTGCTGTGTATCACAAACAGCAGCGGTCTAAGATGCCATTCCCTATCAACACCCAAGCCATTTCCCGGCCATCAGATTTCCTAACTCCTTGCCCAACTTCTACATCAAAAGAATCAGATCCCTGGCCTGGGGTATCAGCTGTCCAGAGGGAAGGCAATGGAGATGATTCTCAAGTCTAACTGTAGTTGCAGCAAACAGAGAAGGAGGAGGATCTCATGGAGGATGGCTGAGGCTGCTTCCCCTAGACTTTGAAAGGCTCTGTTCCTGAAGATAATCTGGGGAATCTACTACAGTTCCTCTGTGCCCACCAGAGGGCGCCCATCCCTCGCAAATCTTCCAACTAGCTCTCTGGGAAGGCATGGCCTAGCTATTGGAAGGGACTTGCAAAGTAGGATCAAGGTGACACTGGTCTCTCTGGACGGGTCCCTAGGCAGTGGTGGCTAATCATGTGCCCAGGACTAGGGGAAAGTTTCCATGGAAGGCAGCAAGGCCTACCAATGATAAGTGGAATGAGGGTTGGCAGCTAGGAGAGAACAGGACACCAGGAGCTCAGTGCAGGTTCAAGAGACCAAGGCAAGCTAGCCCTGGGCCCCAGCTCAGGCCTCATCCTTTAATCCCTATTTAGCAGAGGAAGTTGAGGTCCTAGAAAGGCTCACTTACTTGCCCCACTTTAACAAGTCATCCATGCCTATGTCTGGACCTAGACTGAACCCCTCCCTTCATTTCTGGGATGTAGTCTCCCAGCAGGACTGTAGCCAGAGGGTTAGACTTGGTCTAGGCTTCATGCATACACTTCAGAGAATTGCCTTCCTAGGCTTGGGGCTCAGAAACATCTCAGAACTGAGCTGTCCTGGGCAATTCCTTTTCTTTCCAGGAGGCTGGATGGAGGCCGGGGCTACAAGGGCTGGGGGTTGTGCTAATCAAAGGGGTTCCCTCCTACCAGACCCGGTCTCTGATCCAGACAGCTCCATGTGGAACTAGTGGCCTGGCAGCTGAGTGGCCTAGTGAATACGGCAAAGGGCAAAGTCCTCCCAGAACTCCCATCTCCCGTGAAGCCTAAAATGGAGAGGTGTGGAAAAGGGCTGGGCATAGAGCAGTGTGTGCTGGGCGGGGATCGTGCCCTGGCTTTGATGCATCCGTGTCTTTCACTTGGAAGTTTGAAAACCGGGCCTCCATCTTGCTAGACACTCTTCCATGAGACATGTCCGTCCTTTTAATTTTTCAGATGGGGTTTGGATGCTTTTGCCTGACAACCTTGGACAGAGCCCCTCTTATTGCTGGAATTACAGGTGTATGCCCTCAAACCTGGCCAAAGCACCCATTTCTCCCAAGCATCACCCCTTCAATTACCCCCAGACTCTTCCGGTAGCGCTTGAGGACTTCCCCAGGGAGTTTTCCAGCTTACAGCTTTCCACGGCTTTCTGTGACCTTCCATGGCCTTCCACAGGGGTATCCAGTCCTCCCCAGCTTGAACGCCACCTTTCCCTATCTCAACTGTGGCAGTGAGTGTCCAGGATGGATGGCTAAGGAGCTGTAGGTCATGCAGTTGACACCTGTCCTTCCCAACAAGTGCTAGTGGACAGATACCTTAGTCTTAAATCAACACTGGAGGTGGAAGGGCAAGATGGGTGAATAAACCACCCAGTCTCTCTTCCCACCAGGAACTGTGCCCAAATCGAAGGCCAGCCTTGAGGGCAGGACAGTAGTCTTCCTGCAAGGACTCGGATCCCATCCTCCCCACCCCAACCCATCCATGAACTGCCTGTGTCTGCTGGGCACTGTCCAGGGACCCTGCCCAGGGCATCCAATCCCATCTTTTTCAGGAACTGGTAGCTCACCCCTGTTAATCCTAGCTACTCTTGAGGTTTTGGTTTGAATCCAGTCCAGGCAGGAAAGTTGAGATTTTTTTTGTTTCCACCAGTCACAGGGATTGAACTGGGCACTATCCCTGAGCTTTTTTTGCTCAGGGCTAGCATTCTACCACTTCAGCCACCAGAGCCCACTTCTGGCCTTTTGTTTATGTGGAACTAAACCGAAAAGGCCAAAAGTGGGCACTGTGGCTCAAGTGGTAGAGTGCTTGCCTTGAGCTTAAGAGCTGGGGGATGGTGCCCAGGGGCTCCATGAACAGAAAAAAAAGTCCAAAGTACTTTTTTTCTGGTCGGTCATGGGGCTTGAACTCTGGGCCTGAGCACTATCCCTGAGCTCTTCAGCTCAAGGCAAGTGCTCTAGCACTGAGCTACAGTGCCACTTCATTTTCTGGCTGTTTGTTGGATGTTTCACTTTCCTGCCCGGGCTGGCTTTGAACCTCAATCCTCATGTCGGCCTCTTGAGTAGGATTACAGGTGTGAGCCACTGGCACCCGGTTTTAGAGTACTAGCTTCTTTAAAAAAAAAAAAAAAAACCTGGGCCAATTGTTCCCCCCCCCCAAAGAAAAAGACTAGTTCAAAGCCCCAGGACCCACACCAAAAAATATCTGGACCTCTCTTCCCCCCAAGGATACAACCATCAAGACCAACGCAGGCTCTCTCTCATCTGCTCTTGGCCCAACCTGCTGAACGAAGGCCAGGTATTCCAGATCCTCCAGTGTGCTCAACCATTTTTTTAAGGTTTATTGCAGATGACTGGGGCAAGTCCTATGCACCACCACTAGGGGGAGCCAAGTGGCCAAACCAACCAGGTTTACTCATCTTAAGTGAGTAAGACTCCTTTCAAGGTATAACTCATTTGTAGCACCCAGTGACAATAGCTCCAATTCTGAGCAGCGTTTAGTACAACCATGGAGGGAGGAGTTCATGAAGAACACGCCTGAGAACTCCCATCAGTTGCCCCATAGTCTCTCCTGTGGCTTTGTGGCCTACTGTCAGGCTATCCAGCTGTAGGGCCCACACATGCACCCCAAGAGCCAACTGCAGTTTAGACCCAATTTACCCACCAGAGCCAAGCGAGGGTCTCCCCAGAAACCTTGAAGAAATGGGAACACAAAAACCAGGCTTGAGACAGCATTGTTAGAACAACTCAGCAAAATAAAATTCCGGTTTATTGTTGGACAACATTGTTTCACACATACATCAAACAGGCCAAAAAAAATAAACAGCAACTTCATAGACAAAAAAAGGAAAAAAAAGAAACCTTTTTATCTTTGGCCTTTTTAACCATCTCATACAAACCAACTACTTTATAGTACAGCTAAGTACATACACAAAAAAAGTTACTGGAATGCTCGGAATAAGATTGTTTTTTTGTTGTTGTTTTTGCTTTTTTTACAAGGTTTTTTTTCTCCTTTGAGATTATAATGAACATGGTCACACCACAAGTAGGCAGAAGGACAGAATGCTCTGAAGGCTGGTTTGGTCATCCGAGATCATTAAAAATGGCTGACCCCTAACAATATGTACAAAAATATAAAATGTAAATAAAAAATACAAACAAATTTTCCTTTTTAAAGTACTTTTAAGAAAAAAAGCAGGGCCTTGGAAGTTTTGGTATTTTCCTCCCCTGTTGCAAATTCTCGTTGTGGTTTTGGTGGGGTGGTGGAGAGCTTGGTGGCGCTGCCCGCAGAGGGCGGCGGGCCTCTCTACTCGAAGGTGACCACGTTTAGATTCTGAGACGGGAAGTGGAGGGTGAATAGGTCACGGCGGCCTTTTTTTTAGTTAACTTTTCCTTTTTTGCTGTCTAGTCATCCTCGTCAGTCTTCTGCTTCTTGGTATCGACATCATCATCCTGAGCAGAGAACAGTGTCACAAGCCTGCTGCCTCTCCACCGCACAGGGCACAGGGGCTCCACCGCAGCCCTCCCCCTCTACCACACCTCTACCCGGGGCCCAGAGGCCCCACCGCCCTCCAGGGACTGGGACATAGATGGGCCCGCCCACCCTGCCCTCCTCTTTCCCTTTCTGCTTTACCTCATCATCCTCAGCTGCCCGTTTGCCTGTGCCTGCCTCTGCCTCCTCATCTTCATCTCCATCCTCCTCCTCACCTGGAAAATCAAGGATCAGATAATTAAGTAAACCACTGGGATCCCTAAGTGTGTTGCAGTGAACAGATCATGTATCTGTCACCGGAGCTGTAGTTAGTCGTACCCTGGGGCTAAAAAAACAATCAGTGCCCGGTGGCTTTTAATGCGCAAGGGCTGGCTTTGTAATGGAGAGGCGTGGCTACAGCCACACACCATGCCCTCACATCCTGCTGTCAGCCCAGTGCCACTGGTCTGAGTCCCAATTATGGTGTCCCTTTTCAGAAAGGCCAAAAACTTAACACGAAAATGTGACTGCTACTCACCATCACCTTCTTCCTCCTCCTCCTCTTCCTCCCCACCTTCTTCTTCTTCTTCATCTACCTCATTATCAGCCTCCTGCTCCCCATTTTCCTCATTCTACAACAGAATGCAATTATTATTCAAACGGGCCGATGGCAGAATATCCAGCCACCCGGGAAATCTGAAGCTTCTCCGGGGAAAGCATGACTGAAACCGGGGATGACCGGGCCTCCTTCCCCATCGTGGGAAGAGCCCAAAGGTTGCTGCCTAAGTCGTCCAAGCCGGGTGGAAACTCACAGCATTCCCGTTGGCAGGGGCGTCTCTTCCATTCTCTGCCTCCTCCACAACTTCCTTCTTCTCCTTCAAGTCCTTCAAAAGCAGAGAAAAAAATCAATCAGGCTTGAGAGGACGGGAGCAGATAAGAGGGCTGAGAGCTCCATATCTGAAGTTTCCCTTTCATTTGAGGGGTGTGGGGTGGAGGAGGCACTTGTGGGGGAGGGAGCTTCATAGGAGACATCAGCGCCTGTGAGCCGACTTCCTGTAAACTGCCGGCCCTCACACAAACACCGAAGGCAGCAGCCCACCACGTCCCATCTCTCTACTTAAGCCTTGTGGCACTACCCGAAACCCGTCGGGCCGGGTGGACCAGGCGGGAAGCCCTCCTTCACTCCCGCCCAGCACGGACTGTTTCCAGCTCCGGGAGCTCCGCCCCTCGGGGGGTGGATGGCAGCAGGTATGTGCCATAAATAAATGAGGAGCGGAGGGAGGGGCTCCCGCCGCCGCCGCCGCGGGGTGGGGGCCTGGCCCGCGAACTCGAGCCGCACTGCGGGCCGGCGCAAAGCTCTCCAACCAGGGAAAGCGGGGTCTCCATAGGCCCCCGAGCCGCCCCGCCAACCAGCGGGCCCCAGGAAGCGCGGACGGTTGCTGGAGGCGAGCGCCTGCGGGCCTCCACCCCCACGCTCGTGCCAAGTCTCCCCGCACCGCGGCTGGGTTCCCGTGGTGCCGCCCACGGGGGAGGCGACTCGCGGCTTTCCGAGGGCCGCGCCGCCGTGCTCAGTTTTTCCACCTCCCCAGGCCTGCCTCTGCTCCAGCGACGCGGCGCGGGCGCGGAGCCGTCGGGCCGCGGCCGGCGGGGGCGGCCCAGGGCACCTGCCGGCGGGCTCGCTCCCGCCCCCTGGCGGCCGGAGCCCCGGGGAGCGGGTGGGGGCGGGGAGCCGCGGCGCGCAGGCGCGCAACCCCCGCCCGGCCGACTACGCGCGCGGGCCTCCGCACGCACCGCGCACGGAGCACGTGGCCCGGGGCCTCGGAGCAAGCCCGGAGCCCTGGAGACTGGCGACCGCGGGCAGCGCTCGTTCGGTCGAGCCCCGCCGCTAACGCGCCAATTCCGGGCGGCCGGACGCCCCCTGCCGCCGGCCGGGGAGCGGGACGCGCCGGCCCGTGTCGGCCCCGCACTTGGCGGGCAAAGCCCCGCGGGAGGCCGCCCGGAGCCGTCGGGGGCGCGCCCGGGGGCCCGGCGCCTCGCCTCGAGGGAGCTCAGCTTGGAGGCGCGGCGGCGCGGAGGTCGGCCGGGGAGGTCCCGCCTCGGCTTCCGGCCCGGCCGGGCCCGCCGGCGGTGGCGGGCGCCCCCAGAGACCCGGCCTCGAGGTCCGCCCGCCGGGGCGGCCGCCCCAGGGAGCGCGGGGCCGGCGACGCCAGGGGCCATGGTTAAGGAGACGCCAAGGTGACTCGCGCGGGCCCGCTGGGGCACGAGGGGCGAGCGGGCGCGGGGGCCGCGTGCCCGGGGCGCCGCGCTCCCTCCGGGGGCGGAGACGCCTCCCGAGCCGCCGGCGGCGGCGGCCCGCGCAGCTCAGGTCGCCGCTCCGCGGGGCCCGGCGGCCGCCCGCCCGCACAGGCCCCGCACGGCGGCCGCCCGCTGCCGCCTCGCTTTCCGCTTCCTCCCCCTCGAGCGCGTGAGCTCGCCGCCGAGCGCGGCCGGCCCCGCGGGGCGCTGCCGAGCGGGCCCCGGGCGGAGGACCCCCCTCCGGGCGGAGACCCCCCTCGGTCACCGCGACCCCGCCGCCCGCCCGCCCGCCCGCCCGCGGCAGGGCGCGAAACCTCGCCGCCGAACAAAGAGCAGCGCGGCCGGCCCCGCGCCCGCGGCCGGCCCGCACACGCGCCCGGCACTTCCGACTCCAGACGCGCCCCGCGTCCAAAGTTATTTCCGTGCCGCGGGCGGGCCGACGACCCCCGGCCTCGGCGCCCGCCACTCCCGGCGCCCCAGGCCCTGCACAAACAAGTTTCGCGGGCCGCGAGCGAGCGTCCCCCGCAAGCCCCGACGCCGCCGCGGTCCCCCCGGCCCGCGCCGGGACGTCGTCCCGCGGCGCTCCACACGCCCCCTCCCCCGCACACAAAGAGTGGGCTCCGCGGGTCCCCGCGCTGCGGGAGCGGCGGGGAGTCTCCGCGGGCCGCCGCCTCAGCCCGCTCCGCGCAGCCCGGGGGCGCGGCGCCACACACCGCCCGGGCGGCGGCGGCGGCGGCGGCGGCGGCGCGCGGACCCCGAGGGGGCGGGCGGCGTCCAGCCTCACCTTGGTAGTGATCTCGGAGCTGGTATCCACAGCCGCGTCTGACATGGTGGGGCACGCCGGTGATCCGCAGCAGCGAGGAGAAAAAAAGAAAGCTGGAGTTCGGGGACTCGGGCGTGAGAGCTACCGGAGTCCGCGGTGGCGGAGGAGGCGCGCGGCGGAGGAGGCTGCGGCGAGCTGGACCCAGGAACAATGCAAAGATGGCTTTTCAGAGCAGCCAGTGGGGGACTCACGCGGCGCCAGAACCTTTAATATAGATTAGTGGGCGGAGCTTGGACTCCCTTGCCCGAACGCTATTGGCTGGGCGCAGGGAGCGGGCGTTCGCTCATTGGCTCAATTCCGAACAATGGGCAAGCGAGCTTAAAGCGGCAGTGCCTCGGCGCGGCGCGCGGTGCGCAGTCGCTAGTCTCAGTGTCATTCAGGGTCTGAGTTTGCGGGGTCTCCGCGCGGCTGGGGCCGAGTTAGAGGCGGCGCGCGCGCGCGCTCTAACGCGCGCCCCCGCCGCTGTTTTGCTGGGGCTGCTGACGCAGAAAGCCAAAGCGCGGCAAAGCCGCCCGCCCAGCCCGCGCGTCCAGCCCCTCCCCGCCGCTGCCGGGGGGAGGGGGGAGGAGGGAGGGGGGAGAGGGAGGGGGGAAGTGGGGGCGGCGGGCGCACGACGGCTGCCCGCGAGGGAGGGGGAGGGGAAGGCGGGTGCGGGGCGGCGCTCGCCCCGGGCGGTGTCCTGCGTAGTGCCCGCGCTAATGCCCGGCCCGCACTGGCCCCTCCCGAAACAAGTTTTCCCGGCACGAGTGAACATAAAACCCCACGACGAGTGACAAGGTTGCTAGGGTCCCCCGCACTTGGGCCGCCCCGTCCTCCCGCGTCCTCTTCCAGACGCCCGGGTCCGCCGGGAGGTGACCCGCTACCCTCCACCTGTCCCGGCGGCCTCCGCCCGAGTCACCGACGAGCGGGCGCCACGCCGCGCCCGCACTCGGAAACGCGTGCGCCGCGGGGACTCGATGCCGGGCGCGGGATCCTGCCCTGCCGCGGAGCAGCCCGCGGGGCTCGCACCGCTAGCGGCGTCCGCGCCCCCGGGCTTCGGTCACTGCACCCGGAGCCGCCGCGGCCCGGCCGTCGCGACGGCCTCAGGCCAGCCGCCCCGGGCCTGGACGCCCGCCCTCGAGCGTTCCCCTCTCCCATCCTCCTTGGGCCCCGATGAGCACCGCGCCTAATCGAGGGAAATACTCGTCCCCTAGGCCAACAAGAGTAATTCTTGGGAGGCTTCTTCAAATATGGGGAGCCATTTAAGGAACCACGCGGAGCCCGGAGGAGAGAACCGCGAAGACGCCACACTCAAGATGGCGTCGGCTCAGCAAGCCTGGCGTGACGTGGCGGCCCGACCCACGCCAGCGGTCCGAAAACCGTAGGCCAAGCTTCCTTATCACCAGGGTAGTTGGCTGTTGAACTAAGAAAATTGCTTTCTGGGATGAAAGACTAAAGGAGGTGGGAAGGGATTCTAGAAAAATACCTTCGCCACACACAAGATGGCGGCAGATTGTGCCCATTCCTATGTGGCCAGAAGGGGGCGCCCGACACGGAAGGCGGGACTTCGGAGATACGCGCGCGCATTGGCTAAGAGTGGCGGGCGAACACAAAGTTGACGCTTTGCGTCTTCCCATTGGCCGCTCCCGCTGTCTGTCTCCAGGGGCCTCGGGTCTGGGAATGGGGAAAACCCGGAGCTGGGAATTGAGGAGGGCGGAAGGATGCCAAGTCCGGCAGTTTGAAGGCGAGGCGAGAAACTCGGACTCCTCGGTTCCCTGGGATCCTGGGCGAACTTGGCCCACGGATCTTGGGATCGAGACCCCCTTTTGGTGTGTTTGCTCCCTGCTTGCTCGGCGGGAGCGGGTGGGGCGCCACCGACATGGAGCCCCGCACGCGCTGGTCCCCCGCATCCCCTGCACACACGCGGGTCGGGCTTTCCAGAGCCACTGCCTGTGTGGAGAAGCACGTGGCCTCCATTCTCCTGAAGAGACCCGCGCCTGGGCCGGGGCGCCCCCTCCCGCGCCCGGGCGCCCGCCGCCGTCTCGCGGGTCCTGGGGGCCGCGCCCGCGAGGTCTCGCTGCGCCCCAGAGGCCGGAGGTGGCGGTCTCCCCCCCGCAGGCGCCCTGCGCCCCAGGAGCTCACAAAAGTGGGGGACCACGTGTCCCAACTCTTTGTCCTCTCCCCGCCCCCCTGGCCAGTCGCGGTGGAGCCTCGGCCCTGGGGCTGCCGGCCGGGAGGAGGGGCTGCGCCCCTCCTTTGTGCCTTTCTCCGAGAAGGGGATTACTGCCGAGAGAGGCCGGCTACCTGGGGCGCGGCCATTAAGCTCAGTGATCCTTCCTCCCGCAGGTTGGTTATTTGTCCGCAAAGTCCCTGGCCTGAGTGCTGGAGCTACGCGGTCCAGGCTTCTTCCCAGGCTGGGGGTGGCCTCTGGAAGTCACCTCTGTGTCCACCGATCTGGGTTCTAGCCTGGGACTGGAGGAAAGGATAGGGAGGAGCTGGATGGATGTGAATTTCCCTCGAAGAACTGCTTTGCCTGGCTGATCTTCCCAAGGAGATAACTAGAAGTGGGTGCAAAAGGCTCAAGTCCATTCCTTCCAGAACCACCACTTAACGTTCACCAAGTACTCAGTGCCTATTGTGGACCGGGTAGTGAGCCTTACAACATCTCCATTCTTAGAAGGTGGGCAGAAGAATTATGGAGTTGAACTTCATAAAGCTAATGTATTTAGGTCATGATTGAAGAAAAATCAATATTATATCACATCCACGCCCTTTTAAGAAATCAAAAAAGTCGGGCTGGGAAGGTGGCTTAGTGGTAGAGTGCTTGCTTCACATGCATGAAGCCATGGTTCCATTCCTCAATACCACATACACAGAAAAAGCCAGAAGTAGTGCTGTGGCTCAAATGGTGGAGTGCTCAGCCTTAAGCAAAAAAGAAGCTCAGGGACAATGCCCATGCCCTGAATTCAAGCTCCAGGACTGGCAATACATAAATAATAAACCAACAAGGTTACAGAGCAAGGGGTTTGGACTTACCAAGGGAATCCAGATCAGAGTTTAGCTGAGTTAAACTCCTAAGATGCAGAAACTTGAATTGTTAAGAGGAGCCCTGGAGCAAAAGTTGTCTCTATGGAAATGTGGTATCTGACAGACCATATCTCCAGACTGAGAGCCCCTTGTCCCAGTGACAGGTAACTAACTCTGGGTCTTTGGTTGTTGCTGACTGGGTGGTTCTTTCTATGCCCTATACACTCGTGAATGCCCTTAGCTGCCCTAGAGGCAGGAAATCTGGAGCTTCCTTGGCTTTGTCCTTCAAGTCCCCAGGACAAGCTAGTGGATCCTGGAAGGCTGAATTTCCTGCTCCCCATCTGTGCTAAATTTACATTAGATCTTCTCAGCATCAGGAGCCCCAAATGGCCTGCGGGCAAGTTGGCCCTTAGGGTATTTTCCTACGGGGCACCTCGGAGTTGCTACACTCCCAAAAGCCCACAGTCCTCTCCCTGTCCAGCCTGGCTCGCATTTCTTTTCATCCACCTGGTCCTGTTTATTGGCACTACAGTTGCAGCCTAAGCTGCTCATACGCCATTTCCAATGTATTCCTAATGGGTTATCTCATGCTTCTATTTGATGTCCAAAACATAAAACAAAATACATATTTGGGGTTAAAGCTCCCTGCATTCAAACTCCATCTGTGCCACATGCTAGTTGTATAAAATCAGAAGAGCTACTTCCCTCTAAAGCTGGAGATGGCCTGATTTTTTTCCCATTGTGCCAGGGATAAGGTGGGAAATGAATGACTTTCTATTTGGAAAGAGCTGAAAGTACCATCCGGCACCCTGGAACACATGTTCTCAGACCCCCTTTTTCAGCAGTTTGGGTTGAGGGTGTTTGCAGGATTCTGGACAAAGGATCATCTTCAGCAGATTTTCCCTGTCTTCAGTGGTCCATGTGGATGCTGGCCTGTGATCGGATACCCAGCGTGCTAGGCAGTCCCGCTGGCCTCAGAGGAATGATGGAGTTTGGGAGGCAGCCACAGAAGAGCAGGCCTCAAAAACTCCCGCCTTCCCGCCCTTCAGAGCCCTAAGAGTTTCAGGTTGTGGTTTCCTTGCTGGGGCGTCAGGGCCTGGGGAGCTGCCAGGCGCCTTTCAATCCTCCCGCCTTGCTAGCAAGCCAAGATTGTGCAAGAGCTACCATTCCTCCTCCCTCCCAACACACACTCACACACACACACACACACACTCACACACACACACAGGGCTGCTCCTGCTCACAGCACGCCCGGGCCTGCCTAGCCTCCCCCAGGAGCCCGTGCCAGAGCCCCAGCCCCTGGTACCCACACAGGTCTAGCTGCCTCAGGAGGCCCCGCCTGGCAGGGAGAGGGTGGGGAATGCGCTTCACATTTTGAGACCTGCCCCCCAAAATGTTGCCAAGGCTGGTAAGAGCCTGGGTGTGAGCCGAGGCAAGGAGGCTGGGGGAGGAGAGGGCCCCATGGACGTGGTCACCCTCGCTGGGTAGAAGAGTGCGATCATGCCAAGCTGTGATGCGGTTCCAGGAATCCTATTCGTGCCTGGCTCTTTTCCTGGCTTCTCTGTATCCTTCCATGTGTGCGCACCTATTTGCATAGCTGAGCTCCGTGGGTGTTTTGCCTAAGCTCTGGTTATGTTGGCAAGTGGGTGGGCCCAGCATGATGGAGACAGGGAAGGAGCTGGCTTGGGGGAGCACGTGAGCGAGCCTACACACACACACACACACATACACACACACCCTGCAAAGGCCAAAAGGGAGCTGCACCTGAGAAGTAGGTAGACACTTGAACAGGTATTTACCTGAGGATTCCCTCACCTGCTCCTTCCTGCAAGAAGGACCAGTAGCCCCAAGGAGAAGCTTAGGGAAGTCACAGAAAGACACCGCCAGGGCCCCAGGGATGGCATAAGGGCCCGGCCTTATTGGAGAGCTATCACTGTCTCTGCATGATTTGCCTGTTTCTCAATACAAGCTTTTCTGGAAGCTTGGAGGAGAATTCTCTGGCTCCTCTGAAGAAGTCTCCTAGTTAGCAGGGCACCAGTGGCTCATGCTGTAATCCCTGCTACTCCGGAGGCTAAGAGCTGAGGATCGAGCCAGCCTGGGCAGAAAAGTCTGTGAGACTCTTATCTCCAATTAACTGTTAAAAATTTTTTTTTTTCTTTTTGCCAAGCACCGGTTGCTCACACCTGTAATCCTAGCTACTCAGGAGGCTGAGATCTGAAGATCACAGTTCAAAGCCATCCAAGCTGTCCACGTGAGATTCTTATCTCCAATAAACCTCTAAAAAACCGGAAGTGGCGCTGTGGCACCCAAACCCAGAGTTCAAGCCCCACAACCGACCAAAAAAAAAAAAAAAAAATTTAAGAGGCCAGAAATGGAGCTGTGACTCAAGTGGTAGAGCAAAAAAAGCTCAGGTCCTGAGTTGAAGCCCCAGGACACACACACACACACATACACAGAGTCTCTTCTTCCAGATTCTTCCATAGGATCTCAGAGGGGCAAATTAAGATGTTCTTTTGAACTTTCAACAGGAAAATCTCAAAGCAAAATATACCCTCTCTCAAAACTAAAACCTCGCCAAGAAAGGCAAAGCCAACTATGAATAACATGCACACGCGCACACATGCGCACACACATATACACGCCTTTTTTTGTGTGACTAGCAGAACCCAGTTGTGAAAACTCAGGGATTGCTGAGTACCAGCCTGTAATATTACTCAAGAGGTTGAAATCTGAGGATCATGGTTCCAAGCCAGGCCAGGCAGAAAAGTTCCTGAGACTCTGATCTCCAATGAACCACCCAAAAAGCTGGAAGTGGAGCTCTGGTCAAGTACAGAGCTTTAACCTTGAGTTAATAAAGAGCTCAGGAACAGAGTGCAGGATCTGAATTCAAGCCCAGGACTGGTACCCAAATAAACAAAAAACAAATAAGTTGAAGGAGGTGCAGAATCTAAGCAAACACATTTCCAGTTTGTTTTTCTGCACAGCTAAAATGTAGAGCTACAAGCTGTTCAACAATGGCTGATACCTGTAATTCTAGCTACTCAGGAGGCTAAGATCTGAGGACCATAGCTCAAAGCCAGCCTGGGCAGGAAAGTCTGAGACAATTCTCCTCTTCCTCCTCCTCTTCTTCTTCTTCTTTCTTCATTCTTCTTTCGGTCATGGGGCTTGAACTGTCAATGAGTTTTTTTTGCTTCAGGCTAGTACTCTACCACTTGGAGCCACAACTCCATTTCTGGTTTTTAAGTAGTTAATTGGAGATAAGAGTCTTACAGGAATTTTCCTACCTGGGCTGGCTTCAAACTGCGATCCTAAGATCTCAGCCTCCTGAGTAGCTAGAATGACAGGTATGAGCCACCAGCACCCAACTCCATCAACTCTGACTTTCAATTCTAGGATGCCTGTCACACACACACACACACACACACACACACACACACACACACACACACACACACACACACACCTTACAGAGAGCAGAGAGGGAAGCTTAAGCATATGCGTTGTTCAAACTCCCACAAGCAGTAAGTGACAGACCGGGACTTGAACCTAGGCAGCCTGGCTCCACAGACCCATGTTGCATGCAGATTGAGGCCCAGCCCTCTGGGGCTAGGGGAAAGAGTCACCACCATGAGCTTCAGAACTGTGTCCCTCCAGCCCCCATAATAGATGGAATCTCAGGGTTCCTCCATTCCGTGCTAAGGAGTTTTATTTACACAGGGCTCCTTACCCCCAACAAATGCGGGGGGGGGGGGGGGGCGGGGGGGGGGCGGGGGGAGTTCTCACATGAGTGCTCTTTAGCTGAGTCAGATTTTTCTGGTAGGACCTGGTGATCTGAGGGAAGGGCATTTTGCAACTGTGTGTCCCCAGAAAGCCTACAAAAATTAATGCAGGCAGGGTCTTCCCTTGGTGTTTCCCAGGGCATCGGAAGACAATAGAAAGCTTGTGCCATGCTCCAGGCTAATATTTTCCGGCCTCTGTCTCTGTTGTGGGCCCAGAAGGATATTGTGCACTGTCCCTTTAAGGAGAACCACAGGACAAGTTCTCTGGAGCTCAGCACCAGCAGGGTGGGAGGGAGCCCAGCTCCAGGTGCTCCTCAGACCTGGTCTTCACCTGCCTTGGAGACTAAGAGCTGAGAACAAGAATCTTACCTCCTGCCAGGCACGTAATCCTTGCTTACCAGGGGGCTGAGATCTGAGGATCATGATTCAAGGTCAGCCTGGGTGGGGAAAGTCCCCAAGACTCTTATGTAATTCCAGTTAACCACCATAGGGACAGAGACAGCATCCTGAGTTCAAGCCCAGGGAATAGCACCGAAGAAGAAGAAGAGGAAGGAGGAGGAGGAGGAGAGAAGAAGAAGAAAAAAAAAAAACCTCTCATCTCTCATCTCCATAAGGCTGGGAGCATGGCTCAAGTAGTGGAGCACCAGCTTTGAGCAAAAAAGGACAGCACCTAGACTAGACCTTGAGTTCAAGTCCTAGTACCAGCAGACAGACAGACAGACAGACACACACACACACACACCCCACACACATATCCTGCCGGGCAGAGGAGGGACACACACACACACACACACACACACACACACAGAAACCTCAAGCTGGGCACCAGTGGCTCTCACCTGTAATCCTATCTTAGCTACTCAGGAGGTGAGATCTGTGGATCTCAGTTTGAAGCCAGCCTGGGCAGGAAAGTTCATAACGCTCTTATCTCCAATTAACCACTAAAAAGCTGGAAGTGGAGCTATGGCTCAAGTGGTAGAGCACTATCCTTGAGCAAAAAAAAAAAAAAAAGCTCAGGAACAGTGCCCAGGCCTGAGTTCAAGCCCCAGGACTGGCACAAAAACAAAAAACCTCCACTACTGCCCTCCCCCCAAAAAGAAGAATCTCATATGAGCCCACATTTTCTCACCAAAAATGGACTAGTATCAGCCTCCTGAGCTTAAAATAAAGAAGGTTCAACAAATCTCTCTCTCTCTCTTTTTTTTTTTTTGGTGGGTTGTGGGGCCTGAACTCTGGGCCTGGGCGCTGTTCCTCAGCTCTTCAGCTCAAAGCTAACGCTTTACCACTTGAGTCACAGCACCACTTCCACCTTTTTCTGCTTATGTGGTGCTGAGGAATCGAACCCAAGACCTCATGCATGGGAGGCAAGCACTCTACCACTGAGCCACCTTCCCAGCCCTCTCTTTTTTTCTCTCTCTTTGTTGTTGTTGTTGGTGGCAGTGGTAGTCCTGGAGCTTGAACTCTGGGCCTGGGTACTGCCCCTCAGCTCTGAAGCTCAAGGCTAGTGATCCACCACTTGAGACATAGAACCACTGCTGGTTTTCTGGTGGTTAATTGGAGATAAGAGGCTCACAGACTTTCCTGCCTGGGCTGGCTTTGAACCCTGATCCTTAGATCTCGGTCGCCTGAGTAGCTAGGATTACAGGTGTGAGCTACTGGCACCCAGCTCAGCAAGTCTCTTAATAATTGTTTATTGCTACTAGGAAAATTTGGATTTCTTCTGAATAGCTTGCTTTTTTGTTTTGCTTTGTTTTGGTCGGTTGTGGGGCTTGAACCCTGGGCCTGGGAGCTGTCCCTGAGCTCTTCAGTTCAAGGCAAGCGCTCTACCACTTTAAGCCACAGTGCCACCTCTGGTCTTCTGGTGGTTAATTGGAGATAAGAGTCTTATGGATTGGGGCTGGGAAGGTGGCTCAGTGGTAGAGTGCTTGCCTTGCATGCCTGAGGCCCTGGGTTTGATTCCTTAGCACCACATAAGCAAAAACTAAAAAGCCGGAAGTGGTGCTGTGGCTCAAGTGGTAGAGCACTAGCCTTGAGCTGAAGAGCTGAGGGACAGCGCCCAGGCCCAGAGTTCAAGCCCCACGACCGACAAAAAAAAAAAAAAAAGAGTCTTATGGATTTTCCTGCCTGGGCTGGCTTTGACCCTTGACCCTCAGATCTCAGCCTCCTGAGTAGCTAGGCTGACAGCCATGAGCCACTGATGCCCGTCTCTCTCTCGTAATCAAACCAGAATCTGTGCTCCCCAGGCCAGAGATTTCCCACTGGAGCCATGCTTTGAGACCCTTTTTTTTTTTTTTTAATAGAATCTCAAGCTGGACGCCGGTGGCCCATACCTGTAATCCTAGATACTCAGAAGGCTGAGATCTGAGGATTGTGATTCAAAGCCAGCTCGGGCAGGAAAGCCTGTGTGACTCTTAGCTCCAGTTAACCACCAGAAGGCCAGAAGTAGCTATGGCTCAAAGTGGTCCAGCGCTAGCCTTGAGCAAAAAGCTCAGGGTCAGCACCCAGTTCAAGCCCAACAACTGGCAAAACAAAAAAAAAAAAGTCTCAAGATTTTGCAAAGTCAGGGCTGGACCAGAAGCCTCATACAGTTGGGAAGCCAGGCACACATTACCATGCCCAACAGGAGATAGGGTCTCAACTATGAGTCTGGGCTGACCTCTAATGGAGGGCTTCCCCATCCCTGCCTCTCCTGTTTTCTCTATCCATCCTTTGGGTTGGGTATTTACTTGCACACAATTATCTTAGCTGCTAAGAACTCAGCTTTGGGTTGCAACTTCAGGCCCCAAGGATACCCCAGGGTTGACTGGGGTCAACCTCTCCTCCCATGTCCTATGCTGTCTTCTCCTGCCACCTTACTTCTTCAGTAGTTTCTCTTCCCTATTGTCTTCTATGCATTTCTATAAACTTTAGAACTGAGGCCTAGATTAATTTAAGTGGCTATTAAACCGGAGCTCTTTATACCTGAAGCACTTTCTCACAGGCCATGTTATTGAAGTTTCCTATAAAGGAAACTAACACTACCAGAGGGTACTGGGGGAATGACGTCAGTTCCTGACCTTGGCCCAGCTTCGTAAGTGGTTGGCTCATTCTCAGAGCCCTTCCCAGCATCCCCTGCCCTGGAACAACTTGGTGATTCCACCCCTTCCTATCCTACCTCTCAATTTCTCTTCTTGCATTTTCTTTATATTTGTGCTAGGCCTTGGACCCAGGGCTTGGTGCATACTAGCTAAACATTCTACACTGAGCCTTGCCTCTAACTTCCATTATCATTCTTTAGTTTTTCTTTTCTTTTTTTTGGTGGCAATCCTGGGGCTTGAACTCAGAGCCTTGGTACTGTCCCTAAGCTTTTTTGTTCCAGGCTAACACTCTACCATTTGAGCCACATCTCCACTTCCAACATTTTGGTGGTTAATTGGACATAAGAGTCTCACAGACTTTCCTTCCTGGGCTGAATTTGAACCATGATCCTTAGATCTCAGCTTTCTAAGTAGCTAGGATTACAGGCGGGAGCCACCAGTGCCTGGCTGGTCAATCCCCTGCACTTGGGGGCACGTGCTCAGACACTGCCTTATTTAAGGATGAGTGCCATCTCCTGCTGGCCATGGCATTGATAGCAAATAATTTAGATGTGGCTCTTTCCTTGAAGGGCAGACAGGAATGTCCCTGGAGATCCAACTTGCTGCTCCGCTCACGGAAGAGTGGCCCCATACCTTCCAGAACAAGCCACGGGCTGGGAAAGTGGCTCAGTGGTAGAGCGCTTTCCTTGCACGCTTGAGGCCCTGGGTTCGCTTCCTCAGCACCACATAAGCAGAAAAAAAAAAGCCGGAAGTGGCGCTGTGGCTCAAGTGGTAGAGTGCTAGCTTTGAGCTGAAGAGCTGAGGGACAGCGCCCAGACCCAGAGTTCAGGCCCCACGACCAGACCAAAAAAAAAAAACAAGCCACAGCAGTTTGGGGCCCTGGGGTACCAACAGTCTTCTGGACCCTTTCCTGGGACAACTGACCGGAAGTCCCATGGCCAGGCCCTGGCTAGAGCCTTAGCAACATTCAAGGTAAGCTGGGAAGATTTCCCACCTAGCCAAGCAACACCTAGCTTCCAGAAGCAGCTCTCCAGGGAAGGCCAAGAGCCTAGGGGACTCTCAAATCTCCAATGGCATGCAGAAAAGGGGACCCCTCCCTTTAAAGCTCAGAGGCCCTCTGAGGCCTGCTCATTCCACTGAGCCCCTAAAGCCAGGTTGGCAAGGTAGGCCCAGGACTGAGTTGGGGCAGGGTGAGAGAAAGCCAGAACTGCTCTCAGAACTGAATGGGGAGCTTTGGAGCTTTTCCAGGAAACCTGTCACCTCTTCAGGACAAAGCAGCCCACAATTTATGACTTGGTGGTAAGGCCCCTGCGTGGCATTCAGAGCTCATGAGTGTGGCTTTTTAAGAAACAGTGGCCATGTAGTTGGTGCTATGAACTCTGAAGCCACCAGTTCTGCCCTGAAGCCTTTGCCTCTGATTTGATCCCCTGCCATGGGTTCTCAGTTATCTCCAGCTCTCAGGCCAGGCCTCCTAAGCTCTGAGCTCTGAGCTCCCACACCCCAAACAGACTTTCTAATATTGGAGCATGGGTTTGTGGGAGAGCAAGGATGCTAGCCCCTCTTTTCTCTGTGGACTCACATTGTGTGTGTGTGTGTGTGTGTGTGTCCTGGGGCACTCAGGGCTTGGGCACTGTTTTTGTTTTGTTTTGTTGGTCATGGGGCTTAAACTCTGGGCCTGCCTGCTACCCCTGAGCTCTTCAGCTCAAGGCAAGCACTCTACCATTTGAGCCACAGCACCACTTCTCTGGATTTCTGGTGGTTAATTGGTGATAAGAGTCTCATGGACTTTCCTGCCCAGGCTGGCTTTGAACCACGATCCTCAGATCTCAGCCTCCTGAGTAACTAGGATTACAGGTATGAGCTACCAGCACCTGGCCTGGGCATTGGTTTTTGCTTTGTTTTGTTTTTGCTCAAGGATGGCTCATGACCATGTGAGCCACAGCTCTACTCCAGGCTTTTTTTTTTGGGGGGGGGGGGTCCAGTCGTGGGGCCTGAACTCTGGGCCTAGGCGCTGTCCCTCAGCTCTTCAGCTCAAGGCTAGCGCTCTACCACTTGAGCCACAGTGCCACTTCCGGCTTTTTTCTTTTTGCTTATGTGGTGCTGAGGAATCGAACCCAGGGCCTCAGGCAAGCAAGGCAAGCACTCTACCACTGAGCCACCTTCCCAGCCCCTCTACTCCAGGCTTTTTGGTGGTTCATTGGAGATAAGAGTCTCATGGACTTTCCTATCTGGGCTGGCTTCAAATGGCCACCCTCAGATCACAGCCTCCTGAGTCGTTAGAATTACAAATCTGAGCTACCACCGGCCCTTGGCAGATTCACATCTTTATCTCTCTCCCTGGGGAACCATATGTCCCACGTGAAAGTCACCTGGGAGCCTGGGGTTCCTGCTGGGGGTATCTCTACCACTTGAGCCACAGCTCCACTTCTGGCTTTTTGGTGGTTCATTAAGAATAAGAGTCACAAATTTTCCTGCCTGGGCTGGTTTTGAACTACGGTCCTCAGCTCTCAGCCTCCTGAGTAGCTAGGCTTGAGCCAGTGGTGCAGGTTTGTTTTCTTTTCACCGAGGTGAGGATAGAGCAGGAAAGAAGCCTTTGCAGACTCAACTGCTCTGCACATTCTGTTTATTAGGATGAGACCATTTGAGACCAATTACAGAACAACACATCAAGGATTACAGAACAATGCACTGGAAATCGCATGCATATGTGTGAGGAGGCCCCTCTCCCCCTCCGCCAGACATGGCTGGGTGCCCTGCACAAAATCCACACCCTGAGTTCTCAGAGCCAGCCTGGGGAGACGCATCTGCACCAAGACCATAGGACCAGGACCATGAGGCTTAGAGACAGCAGCGCCTAGGCAAAGGCCCAGGTTTGGAATTCAAGTCTTCCAGCCTCAAAATGTGGGCGTTTTCCACTCTGCAGTTCCAGCGGGAACCAGCTTTCAAGTCTGAGATCTGAGCTGTGAGTCACCAGGACTCGTTGTGGGGATGTGTGAGCACCCATTCATTGTCTACGGAGCACCTGCCTCCTGCCCAGCAAATGAAAATGAGGAGCAGAGCAGGGTGTGGCGGCAGGTTCCTAAGAGCTTTCTGTGCAGAAACCAAGGGACTGCCTCCCTCATCCAAGCTGGAGGCTGGAGGCTGGAGGCTGACAGGCCCCAGTCAGAGGCTGCCTTGTCCCAGCCTCCTCGTTTCTCATTGAGAATGGTTAGTGGATCCCAGGGGCTGGGGTTTAACTGACAGGAAGACAGAGTGAAGGAAGAGGAAGGGGCTTCTATTTGTGTGTGTGTGTGTGTTTCTGGGGTTTGAACTCTGTGCCTGGAAACTGTTTCTGAGCTTTTCCACTCAAGGCGGGAGCTCTACCACTTGAGCCATGGAGTAGAGGGGGATTGCTTGTTTGGGAGGAGGGGTTGTTTGAGGTTTTTTTGCCAGTCCTGGGGCTTGAACTCAGGGTCTGGGCGCTGTCTCTGAGCCTGTGTTCAAGGCTAGTGCTCTACCATTTGAGCCACAGCACCACTTCCAGCTTTTTCTCAGTAGTTTATTGGAGATAAGTCTCACAGACTTTCCTTCCTGGGTTGGCTTTGAACCACAATTCTCAGATCTCAGCCTCCTGAGTAGCTAGGATTACAGGTGTGCGCCACCAGTGTCCGGCTACTTCTGACTATTTTGGTGGTTAACTGGAGATAAGAGTCTCGGAGACTTTCCTGCTCTGGCTGCTCCTAAACCATTGTGCTCCTCAGATCTCAACTTCCTCATTGGCTAGGAAGAAACACGTGAGCCATGGGTACCCCATGTGCGGCCTCCCTTGAATGGCTGCAGGTACCAAGGGACTATAGGCACAACAGACACAGCCAGGCAGAGATGAGGGTGGTAAGGTTGGCGCACGCAAGGACTGCCAGGCGGAAGTGGGCAACTTGATTAATAGGATGCTTAGGCAGGTGGATAGATCGCCAGAGCCCTTCCCTGAGCCAGCCTCTGGCCAACCAGCTGCCAGGCAAGCCTGTGGGCTGGGGGGTGGGGCTGCCTCTGTCTCTGGCAGGGGTGAGGTTGGGGCAAATGAATCACTGGCAGTGCCAGGAGCCTGCAGGCCTCAGTGCTCACTCCCTGAGGGCCAGCTAATTCACTCGGAGTGAGGCCGGGCAGCTAATGAGGAACAGCCAGCAGCCAATGAGCCCCACACGCTGCAGACCACTGAGCCAGGAGCCGGAGCAGGAGTGGGCAGCCCCCTGCCATCGGCCTGGCCCCACCCTGATCTGATCAAGCTAGACAGAAGAACGCAGACACCCTCACTGGTGCTAAGGGCCTTGTCACTGGGGGGACAGCTGGGAAGGGAGCTTAGGGGTACCCATCTTCTCCTGGCAGATGAGGAAGGGCAGGCCTTGAGCAGCTAGGGTGTGTGGCCTAGCTGAGCACTCCAGAACTTGGCTTTACCAGGAATAGAAACAAATCAGTTGGAAAACAAGGCCAGTGTCTGGCCAGGCTGGCTCTGATGTCACAGGTGTGGCATTCCCTGAGCTGCCTCCTCCCCCACCCCATTCACATGCCAGGGTTTAGTGAACAAGTACTGCCTGTCTACTAGATCTAAACCAGGCCCCAGAGCCTGAGCTTTGGACTGAGGGGCTGGCCCAGGAATCACTCAGGAGATGGAGCCAATTTCCATCTCCTGGGGATTCCACATGCGCTGCCCTGGTTGCTCTCCCAAAAGGCAGGCGCTGTCAGTGATGCCCACTTCACAGATGAGAAAACTGAGGCTCAGCTGGGCACCAGTAGCTCATGTCTATAATCCCAGCTACTCAGGAGACTAAGAGCTGAGAATCAGAGCTTGAAGCCAGCCTGGGCAGACGAATCCTCAAGGTTTTTGTTTATTTTGTTTTTGTTTTTTCTTTCCATCTTTTTTGTTGCTGTTGGTGGTGGTGGTTGTGGGGGCTGAACTCTGTCCCACAGCTCTTCAGCTCAAGGCTAGTGCTCTACCACTTGATCACAGCACCACTTTTGGCTTTTTCTGCTTATGTGGTGCTGAGGAATTGAACCCAGTGCCTCATGCATGGGAGGCAAGCACTCTACCACTGAGCCACCTTCCTAGCCTTTTCTTTTTTCTTTACTTGGACATAGGACTTAAACTCAGGGTCTGGGCTCTGTCCCTGAGCTTTTTGCTCAAGGCTAATCCTCTATCACTTTGAGCCACAGCGCCACTTCTGGCTTTCTGGTGGTGAATTGGAGATAAGAGTGTCCTGGAGGGCGGGAAATATGGCTTAGTGGAAGAGTGCTTGCTTTACATACCTGAAGCCCTGGGTTTGATTCCTTAGTATCAGAGAAAAAGCCAGAAGTGGTGCTATGGTTCAAGTGGTAGAGTGCTAGCCTTGAGCAAAAGAAGCTCAGGAGCCAGGTGCCAGTGGCTCACACCTGTAATCCTAGCTACTCAGGAGGCTGAGATCTGAGGATCATGGTTCAAAGCCAGCCAGGGCAGCTAGGAATGCAGGCAAGAGCCACTAGCAACTGGCCTCAGGTTTCTTTGTTTGTTTGTTTTTGGGTCCAGTCGTGAGGCCTGAACTCTGGGCCTGGGCTCTGTCCCTCAGCTCTTCAGTTCAAGGCTAGTGCTCTACCACTTGAGCCCAGCACTACTTCCGGCTTTTTTTCTTTTTTGCTTATGTGGTGCTGAGGAATCAAACCCAGGGCCTCATGCATGCAAGGCAAGCGCTCTACCACTGAGCCACCTTCCCAGCTGCGGCCTCAGGTTTCTTATCTGCACTTAATTAGCAAAAAGCTGCAAGGGAAGTCATGGTTCAAATGGCAGAACTCAATTGTCAGCAAAAAGCCAAATGAGAGTGTGAAGCCTTGAATTCAAACCCCAGTACCAGCATGAGAGAGAGGGGGGTAGAGAACACAATTTAATGTCTATCAAAGGTTCTTCCAAGTGGTGAGCCTCTATAGGTTTGCAGGCAAGGGAAGGGGGGTGTATGGTTTCCTGGCCTTCAGGAACTTAAGACTCTCAGCTTGGCAGGGCCAAAATATCTGGGCAGTGGCCAGGCAGAAAGTCCTGAGGGGTTTATCTTAGCTTTTCCCTGGGGTAGAAGGGGACTGCACATGCACAAGTTATTAGCAGGACAGGAAGAGCAGGGAAGGGTGAGCCCAGGGTGCCCACGGCTTTGGGCTTGTGAAAGGTGGGGATTGAAGGGCTGTGTGGCCCTGCTGAGAATAAGTCTTCCGCCTTGGGCACCTGCCTGAAGCCTAAGTCCACTCACAGCCCCATGGCTTCCCTAGGCCATCTCCTGGCCCCAGACGAGTGATATAGGAGGACTGCAGAACTCCCTGGCCAGGAAGTCCCTAGCACAGTAGCCTCCTCCCAGGACCTGGGGAACAAAAGGGAACTGATTTTGGAGGGCAGGTGGCAACCACGTGTTCTCCCTCCCCACCCCTTGGCTGGGTCTGGCGGGAAGGGCCCTCGGGTGCCCTCTGCTGGCCCGGGGGCTCCTAGGGGGCCGCGGTGAGGCTGGCCCAGTCATTTCTCCTTCTGCAGGGAGGTGGACAGTTCACCAGTGGATACTTGTGTCTGCACTTGCAGCGTGTGCCTGCATGTGAGTGGACTTGTGTGTGTGTCTAGTGAAGTCTGTGTCTAATGTAGTATGTGTGTGTCTGTGCATGTATCTGTGTGTGTATCTGCTTGTGCACATCTGCTGCTATATATGATCATGCATGCATGGACCAGGGTGCATTGGGGTGTGTGTGTGTGTGTGTGTGTGTGTGTGTGTGCATTGCGCTTAGAGCAGGCACATGTCTTGCGCATGTGAGTGTGGGTGTCCATGCAGCCATCTGTCCACCTGGGCTCGGGCGGGGGATGGTGAGTGTCCACTGCTTGTTGAGGAGGGTGCAGGAGCTCTGTACGGAGCCTACGGGGGACAATGCACATGGACACAGGAGGTGACAGAGAGGGGAGAGCCGGCCATGGGCACGCTGATGTTTAGCCAGTGCCTTAGAGAGTCAGGGAGGGAACTGCTGAGCTGCCTTCCATCTCCTGACGGGCTCCAATGTGCACAGTCCCAGTCTAGCATGATAACCCACATGGTTTGGTTGTGTTTCATTGGCCTGTGGGTTCTGGGACCTGAACTCTGAGCCTGGGCCCAACCCCTTATCACTTGAGTCCCAGCTCCATTTCTAGCTTTTTTTTCCTGGTTAATTGGAGGTAAGAGGCTCATAGACTTTCCTGCCCCAGATGGTTTCGAACCTCGATCCTCAGATCTCAGCCTCCTGGGTAGCTAGGATGACAGGTATAAACCACTTTCACCTGGCAATAATCCTTAGAGACTCCACTGTGAATGCTGCAAAATGCAAGGGGAGCCTGGGGTGGGGGTGGGGGAGGTGCTAAGGCAGCCTTGGACAAGCCCCAAAGGCTTCCTGGTGGAGGTGAGCCTGAGCTGAGACCTGAAGGCCAGGCAAAGCCTTGCACCAGCAAGCAAAGCTGGATGAAGCAATGAGGGATGACTCGCGCGGCTTGGGGCAGGGAGAGCACAGCACTGGAGATGGAGGCAGGAGTCCTGGGCCCCCTGGGGACCAAGCAGCGGTAGGCAGCAGGCTCACAGAAGGGGGCTGGGCCCAGGTGTCCCAATTCTGCCTGGTGCCAGAAGCATCACTAAAGAAGGCTAGGCAGGATGGAGATTTCCATTGTGTGGGGTCAGGGTGACCTGCGCCTTCTGCCTCCTGTCAGCAACTGAGAAGGAGATCATGGTTCCCTTTCAGAGGCGTGCGGGCACCAACTCAGCACCCTGCCTGGTGCACAAAAGCACCCGAGGGCCAGGATACCCAGGGCATTGGTGCTGGGCACAGATGAGCATCCGTGGCTCCTGAAGTCTGTCCCGTGATGCTCTGGAAGGCCACGAGTCATCCTGACTCCCCATGCGCAGGCCCGCCAGTGCCCGTGCCACGCCAGCTGCCCCAGTCTCTAGGCACCCCTTGTGCCATCAATGCCTCTTCTGTGGCCTGGGCGGGTAGGCTGGGGAAGGCCTTGAGCCTCAGCCAGCCTGGTCCCCTCGCCGGCTGGCACCGGGCTGACCTCCTCTGCACCAGCCTCAGGACCTTAGTGGTTATTTTCCATCCTTGAGGCCCTGTGCCCCCCTCCCCCTAAGGACCACCCCCCTTCTTGCAAAATCAACCCCCCAAAAGTGTCCTTAAGTACACACTTGGGGGGGGGGGCTAAAGAAAATGAATGTTGGTGCACATGTATCCTAATACCAGGGAGGTAGGACTCGATTCTTCTCACCTGCAAGGATGCCAGCTCCTGCCCCCCCTGCTTCCCTCCACCACCACCCCCCCGGGGATCCTCAGGTGTTTCAAGGGACTCTGAGGGTCTTTCAGGTGGTCTGCCTCTGCCTGCCAATGTCCCTGTCCTCCCAGGCTGAAGACCATTTCCCATCTAAGCCCATCCCCAGCCCTGGCTGTAGGGCTGTGGTGGGGAGACTGTTCTCATGTCCACACCCCTGCTCCCCATTCCTAGGAGGGGAAGTGTCCCCTCGAGGACAGTGTCCTCCCGCATTTGGCTACCCAACCCTGCCAACAAACTAGAGACGCAGATGGCAGAGCTGAGACCCAGGAAGGGTAAAGGTCAGGGCTGGCCTATGTGACCCCATTACCTCCTTGAAGCCTTTGTCAGAGCCCTGCTGCACCCTATCTTATAGCAGCCTTGGGAGGGGTCTGTCCTGCTGGTCCCCCGGCCTCTGCCTGTGGGGTTCTGGGCCACTCAGCAGGATTTCCCCCCTAGGACACAGGGACAGGGACAGAAGCCAAGGCCGCAGAGTTGCACAGATTGCCTCGGTGCTGCCCACTGCCCTGGGAGCCCAGCCCCGGGGTTACCCCTCCCCCCAGCATCCAGGGAAACAGGTGGGGGAGGGGAGGGCGAGGGGAGCTGCCAGCCCCTCCTGGCGCCGCTCCCAGCTCCCAGGGGCTGTGCCAGGCTAGCGAGTGTGCACACTCCTGCACATGCACAGCCCGTGGGAGCCTGGGCTCGTGTATTTGCACAGCCTGTCGGCTGGGCCTTCGAGCCACGTGGCAGGAATGTCTGTACACTGGGTCTGGGAGTAAGGGTGGGGGAGAGGTGCAACTGGGGGCTAAGGAACCAAGCAGGGTGCCAGGGCTTCAGCATGGCAGCCCTTCCTGAATGATGGTGGGTTCCCATTCCTTGCACCCCCACCATCCCCTGGTCTTCCTTGGTTCTTTTGTGTCCTGTCCAATGCCCCCTGGAGTTTCTCCTGGGGTTACTGGGGGTATAAGCCCTTGGCAGGAGCGCCTGGCCTTCCTCAGCCCTGCTCCTCCCCTCTGCCCCTGGGGATAGACGCTGGGCCCAAGACCTCCCAGGCCTTTTCTCTGGGGCCTCCCTCATCCTCAGAGCCCCTCTAGGGACCCCTAGTCTAGGTGGGAGTTCAGGGATGAATCTGCACTCTGTCTAAGAAGGCTGGTGAAGCCGGGCGCGAGTGGCTATAGTCCTAGCAATTCAGGAGGCTGAGATCTGAGGATCACAGTTCAAAGCCAGCCTAGGCAGGAAAGTCCATGAGACTCTCTTATCTCCAGTTAACTACCAGAAAACTGGAAGTGGCACTGTGGCTCAAGTGGTAGAGAGCTAGCCTTGAGCTGAAGAGCTGAGGGACAGTGCCCAGGCCCAGAGTTCAGCCCCATGACCCACAACAAAAAGAAGCTGGGGGGGGGGGGTTGGGTGATAATGGGCCCTCTAGCCCTCCTACTGCCATCCTGGGGCTGATTTATGCACTGGGCAATGGGAGGGGGTGGCACCGGAAAGTGAAGCACAGCTCTGAGCAGCCTGTTCAGCTGGCAGAGGCCCTGCCAGGCCATTCCCCAGCCCCTGCTCTGCCCTCCACTCATTATTAACTTGGGGTTTGTGTGCAAACAGCAGCTGGTCTCTTTTGTCAGCCTCCCTCCCCCCCCCCCATGTCTCTCAATGTCTCCTCCACCTCTCCCTCTGCCCTGCCCCTCCTCCTCCCCAGGTGCTGTAGACGCTTGGGGCCCAGCAGCTCCTGCCCATTCGTGGCCTTACATTCTCTTCCAGCTGGTGATATTCATCATCTGGGATGATGAATCAGAGAGGGTGAACAACCAAACCAAAGTCACAAAGCAGGCGAGCATCCCTCCGGGCCTTACCCAAGCGCCCACTGGCAGGGTCTGTTCGCAGACTGTTCCTAGAGCCCATCTGCTCTTCTGACAGCTCCAAGTGCCAGGTACTGTTGTTAGGGGTCACCCTGGAGCCTCTTATTCTTCATCAAAGACTTCAACTGGAATAATTCTTTTGCACAGGGTGGGACAGGCAAGAGAGCTGGTCCAGATGGCAAAGTCTTGTGGGTAATGCCCAGGTGCAAGGATTGCACATTTAAGGCCAACGGACAGGAAGCTGTTTATTTATATTTGAACTACTACTGAGGCTTGAACTCAAGGCCTTACATTCTTGTTTTATTTTTATTTTTTTGCCAGTCCTGGGGCTTGAACTCAGGGCCTAGGTGCTGTCCCTGAGCCTCTTTGTGTTCAAGACTAGTACTGTACCACTTGAGCCACAGCACTACTTCCAGCTTTTTTTTTGAGTAGTTCATTGGAGGTAAAGAGTCTCACAGCCAGCCGGGCGCCAGCGCCCGCCTGTAATCCTAGCTACTCAGGAGGCTGAGATCTGAGGATGGCAGTTCAAAGCCAGCCCGGGCAGGAGAGACGTGAGACTCCTATCTCCAATAAACCACCAGAAAACCGGAAGTGGCGCTGTAGCTCAAGTGATAGAGCGCTCGCCTTGAGCTGAAGAGCTGAGGGACAGCCCCCAGGCCCAGAGTTCAAGCCCCACGACCGACAAAAAAAGTCTCACAGCCTTTCCTGCTCAAGCTGGCTTCAAACCATGACCTTCAGTTGTTTCCTGAGGAGCCAGGATTACAGGTGTGAGCCACCAGCTGGGGGGGGGGGGGAGGGGGGGTCTTGCATTCTTGCTTCTTTTGTTCAAGGGTGGTGGGTAGTATCTCCACTTCTGGCTTTCTGTTGGTTAACTAGAGTTAAGTGTCTCCTATTTGCAAGGCTAGTTTCAAGCCTCGATCCTCAGACCTCAGCCTCCCGAGTAGCTAGGGTTATAGAGGTGAGCCAGTGGTGCGCGGCTCTTTTCATCGGTACTGGGATAAATTGTGCACACTTAGGGTGTTGTACCCATCTCACCGATGAGAAACTGAGGCTCCATTCAGAGATGGAGCTTCTACTCAGTCTCAGGTGGCACCAGACCTGGACCTGAAGGTGTTCTGTGACCCCCTGGGAGGGGCTCTCAGAGATGAGAGCTGGTCGCTGCCCCCTGCGTAAACAGGTGATGAGCTCCACAGCATGGTCCGGGTTCACTGAGTCACTCAGCAGCTCAGTGCTGGGCACGGGGCCATCCAGGGCAGCTCAGGCTGGGTAGGCGGGAAGCAGCCAGGGAAGTAACCAAAGGCAGGGAGGGAGGTCAGAGGGTGAGAACAGGACCCAGGAAGGGGAAGGGGAGCCCCAGCAGGACCGCAGCCCGGATATGCACCGGTGGTGTCCCCCACACCCCCGCACAGGGTCACAGCTGGGCCTCTTCAAAGTACTTTCGGGCTCCGGCACGACCCGCCTGGGACCCTAGGGAGCAGGAGCTGGCACAGGAGTGCGCCAAGGCCAGCCGGCCGTGCCCGGAGGGGGTCCCCGGAGACCCCCGGGCGGCCCCCGCGCGCACACGCGCCCACGTCCCGGTCCACGCGGGCCGGAAGCCGCTGGGCTGAGACCTCCCGCGGCCTCCGGGCCAGCGGGAACAAAGGACGCGGCGGGCGGGGGCGACCCGGCCGCGCGGTGATTGGCGGCCGAGTGCCGGGCCGGACGGTGATTGGCCAGGACCTCAACCTGGCGCCCGCCACGCCCCCTCGCGGCTGAAACCCGAGCCCCCAGTCCCGGCGCCCGACGTGTGTGCGCCGGGGCCCTCTGCGCTCGCCCCCTCCCCCTTTGGGAACCCCCGCAACTCGTTCGCCGAGCTCACCCCCAGCCTCGCCCGCCCCGGTGCGCGTGGGGTACGCGGAGCCGGTGCCGAGGCTTCGGCCGCCCCGACGGGCAGTGGAGGGCCCGGGTGCCCACGTGGAGGAAGGCTGGAGCCCGGGAGGCTGCCGGGGGGGGGGGGAAGCGGGGGCTGCGCCTGGCGTGGGGTCTGAGGGTTCAGGACGAGCCGAGAGGACGAGGTGGGGGGCACCCCAGGCTGGGGGGGGTCGGCCCCGGGGAGGGATGGCTGGGGGGCCGGCGCCGGGCAGCTCGGACAGTCACGGGGCTGTGTGCCGGGGACCCGGCAGGGCCCGGGGGTGAAGTTCCCAGGGGCTCAGTGGCCGGGCCGCCGCCACCCCCGAGCCCAGGGGCCGGGGCATCCCCGCTCCGCGGCGCCCGCCTGGGAGGTGAGGGCGCGGGGGCGGGGCTCGGGCCGGGCCGCCAATCACAGCCTCCGCTCCGCTTTGAATCGGGGCTGGCGGGCGCGGGCCGGGCGCTGCCAGGTGTGCTGTCTCCCTTTGTCCCCACTTCTCCGCCCGGGCACGTCCCCCTCGCCCCCACCCTCTGGACCCTGGGCCCCACCGCTGGCTCCGCTCCCGTCCCGGTGCCTCCCGGTGGGACGGAGCCAGCCTCGAGGCCCCCGGCGCAGTCCCTCCCCCAGCTCTGCTCCGAGGTTCCAATCCGCCGCAGGCACATGTCTCCCCCCCCACCAAAGGATGGGGGAAGGGGGGACAGGGAGGAAGAGCCCGCGGTTTGAAGTCAAAAATCTTAGGAGGAGAGGGCTGGAAGTCACGGTTGGTAGCTGCGTAGTGAGGCCGGGGCCCCTTACCTGCCTGCGGGCCAGTGCGGTGGAGTCAGATAATGGGGTGCCGGGGCCTGTCCCCGCTGGATGAAGTAGGCTCTTGTTTTCTTTTGTTTGCCGCTTACTGGGGCTGGAACTCGGGGTTGCTCGCTTTCACTTGGCTTTTTATTTTTTGCTCAAGCTAGTGCTCTACCACTTGAGCCACACCTCCACTTTGCCTTTTTGTCTCCTGGACCTTTCTGCCCCTGCTGTCTTTGAACCCAGGATCCTCAGATCTCAGCCTCCTGAGTCGCTAGGAATAGGTGTGAGTTCTAACACGCAGTCAGTGTAGGATTTTAAGAGTAAAGCTCTACCTATGTGTGTGTGGGGGGGGGAGAGGATGTTATCCATGCCCAGAGGCTGAGAGACACAGCCACTGAGGATGGCGGGTCCCTTGGTCCTGCCCCATGGGTGAGGGCTGGAGCTGGAAAGGTGGCTCAGTGGTAGAGCGCTTGCCTTGCATGCATGAGGCCCTGGGTTCAATTCCTCAGCGCCACATAAGCAGAAAAAGCCAGAAGTGGAGCTGTGGCTCAAAGTGGTAGAGCGCTAGCCTTGAGCTAAAGAGCTGAGGGACAGCGTCCAGGCCCAGAGTTCAGGCCTCACGACTGACAAAAAAAAAAAAAAAAAAACCTAGTACAGTGTATAGCCCAGAGGATCCCTGAGCCCACAGCCCTAAACAGAGTGGAGGAGGAGTTTAGGTCCCATACTCTGTAGGACTGGGTCAGAGCACTCTGTCTTTGGCCCTGTAGGTACAAACCCCCTTTTTCAGGTAGAGGCCAGAGGCAGATCTGGGACTTAAATTCTTAACTCCAATGCTTCTTCCTCTCCTCAACCTGATTTCCCATTCTCTGCCTTCTGCCTCTCCCCTCCCCAATCTCTGGCAGAAAACTGATCCCCAAGAACCTCTAGTTTGCCTCAATGTTGCTCAACTGTCTTCACCCCTCTATGGCTAAGCTGATCCCTATTAGACTGGGGAGAGGGCTTCCATTGACTGCTCCTCAGCCAGCCAGCGGCCCACCCCAAAGCCAGCAAAACTAGATCTTGCTCCTTCTTTGCTCAAATTCTTGAGACTGCCCGCCTTACAGCCCCCAGGAGCCCCAAGTCAGATCCACCAGCACTGGGTAAGCCTAAATTCTGGGACCAGTCTGCTTATAATTGACTCCTATTCCTTATTAACTGTGCCTCAGTTCCCCTATCTGTGAAATAGGATGACAGTAAAAACAACAACAAATAAAACTGATCAATGCTCCAAGTGCCCCTTCTGCCAGCATCTTCCCAACTGTAACTGCTAACCCCACCAAACTGTAGTCACATGCCTTTTCTCTGCCCTAAACACCTCTCCTTACCTCCCCAACCTTTCTTCTCTGTATCCTAGCACCTGGCACAAAGTGGGTGCCTGATACATATTTAGAAATGAATGAATAAGGTTTTTCAAAGGAGGCTGAGCTGAAGGGAATAGCCAGTGTTCATATGCCCCCTGGTGGCCACTGTGGGCATATCAGGCCTTGGCCAGTTGTCAAGATCAGAGAGCAGGAGAAGGCTTCCAGGGCCTGGGAAGGTGGGAGGCCAAGGACTTAGTCTGTATGTAACTCAGCAGGTCTGGGTCCTAGGGCTCAGGTGTCACAGGAGTTTTCAGCTCCTCATCCAGCTCCATCTTTCTTCTGTGTGTGATCACCTCTCTGTGTGTGTACAGAACAGATGGTGTAGCAAGTTCTGCCTTGGGAAGATGTTTGTGTGGGTGAGGCTGGGTACAATTGGGCCCACATTCATGTATTTGTCTCCTGCTTGGATGTGACAACTAAGAGGAATCTGAAAGCCTAGGTCTGACAGTACTGGGGCTCAGGCTGCCAGTGAACCCATTGTCGGTGGCAGGCAGTTATTGGAACTTCCTAAATCCTATGGTATCCAGTGGTTCTAGGTGGCTGAAATCTAGAGGGCTGCATAGCCATACCCAAGCCCTAAAGTCCCCCTGCACATCTGCTGATGGCAGATGGCAGGCCACCTGGCTGCCTAGGTATACCTGGTAGGAAGTCTGGTTTCTCCCTTTCCCTTGGGGGGCGTGTGCACTGTGCTGGTCTGACTGGCCTGCCATCATTGGCCTCGCTCTTACTGAGCACTTTCTGCGCATGCTCCTGGGGTAAGACATCAGAATCATGAATCCCACGAGTCTACCTGTGTCTCCTTCTACCGGGTTGTCTTCTTGGGCCTGGACAGCTGGCGCTAGAGCAAGGAAGTGGGAGTCAGGCATATCTGAGTTCAAGCTCAATTTCCCCTAGCGGTGTAATGTTAGGTAAACAATTTAAGTCCTCTCAGCTCTCAGTAAAGCAGGAGGCTGTGGCCTCTTGTGCTAAGTGGGGAGAGGGGAGCTCCTGCCCTTGTTGTGAGAAGTTAATGGGCTGGTGGATGGGAAGCCTGGAATACCGTAACTGCACACAGATCACTCTTGGTCAACAAAGGCCGTTGATGGAGTGCTTCTGACTTCTAGCTTGGCCCTGCCCAGTGCATCCTGTCCCTGTGGCCCATGAGCCCTTTAATTCTAGGCCCTACAACATTCAACCTGACAATGAGCAATTTCCCTAGCCTGCTCAGATGGCTCTAACCTCCTGCACTGCACAGCTCTCCTGGATCATGCAGGTACAAAGGCACATACAGGTGACCTGATTTTCCAGATGCCAAATCAGAACACCTGGCCTGGCCAAACCGAGGTACAAAGGGGCCAGATGTTTGAAGCACGTTCTTGCGGAACACCTCAGCTTCTGGCCTTGGCACATTTGGCCACCTGGGGGAGCTCTCTGTCCCCCTTCTGTCCGTGGAGTTGTGGGTGGGAAGATGGGTGTGAAGCTAGGCTGAGTCTGGTACCAGCCCCTCAGTGCTTAGGTCCCAGGGCTCTGGGGTGGACTAGGCTGGAGGGGCCATTGACCCCCTTGGGAGCACAAGTGTCATAGAGATAACAAGGCGTTTAGTCACAAGCCACTCAAGGCATGCAAATTGTTTGCATACTGGGAAAGAGTCACCTGCTGGGGCGTGAGTGCATGTGCAACTTTGCCATTGAGGGGATTATTCGCAAATCAGCCCAGAACCTGGCGAGCTGCAGCCTTAGTTCCCTGTTCTCTGGACCTTTACTGTCGATAGAGCTTCGGGCTCACCAGGCAGAGCTCCTGTAGGCTTGTGTGTGTAGCACTTGCCCTGTGTCTGTGCATCAGACATGCCGATGTTATGAGGACACGAGACTTGTGTGTGTGTCTGTGTGTGTGTGTGTGTGTGTGTGTGTGTGTGTGTAAAGACAGGTGGAGCTGGGCACCAGTGGCTCACAACGGTAATGATGTTGGTTCAAAGCAGGAACGTCCATGAGATTTTTATCTCCAATTAACCAGCAAAAGGCTGGAAGTGGAGGCCTGGCTAAAGTGCTAGAGTGCCAGCCTTGAGCAAAAAAGCCACCTAACAGTGCAAGGCCCTGAGTTCAAGCTCTAGTACCTGAACAAAATCAAACAAACATTAAAGACAGGTGGACAGAGGGGCCTGCAGTGAGGAGGTGCTGGGAACAGGCCATCATTGGCAGAGACGAGGCGGACTGGAGGACGGTGGGCACAGCCGACACACACGTGAGCAGAGCTGTCAGGCTGTGGGGTGCCGCGTGGGAAGGGAGACATGGTGATGGTGGCTAGAAGAAAGGCGCCAGGCAGCGGGGCTGAGCACCTTGTGTTAGCATCAGAGACTTGCCCAGCGAGCAAGGCAGAGGGAAGGGCCCCTGAGAGATGGACGAGGGCGGAGCCAAGCTCAGCAGCACTCCAGCCTGGCCATCTGCAGGTGCAGAGCAGGAGGAGGTGGACTGCCCAGGGGAGAAGGGACCACCTTGGTGGTCAAGCTTTGGCTCTACCACTTGAGCCACAGTGCCACTTCTAGTTTTCTGGTGGTTCATTGGAGATAAGAGTCCCATGGATGGGCTGGGAAGGTGGCTCACGCCTGTAATTCTATCTACCAGGAGGCTGAGATCTGAGGATCATGGTTCAAAGCCAGGCTGGGCAGGAAAGTCTGTGAAACTTATCTCCAGTAAAACCACCAGAAAACCAGAAGTGGCATTGTGGCTCAGTGGTAGAGGGCTAGCCTTGAGCTGAAGAGCTGAGGGACAGTGCCTAAGCCCAGAGTTCAAGCCCCAAGACTGACACACACACACACAAAAGACTCTCATGGACTTTCCTGCCTGGGCTGAACCATGATCCTCAGATCTCAACCTCCTGAGTAGCTAGGATTACAGACGTGAGCCAACAGCACTCAGCTAAGCTTTGAACCTTAGGAAGGGGAGGCAGAAAGCAGGATTTTGAGACTAGCTTGGGTTACGTAGTGAGAACCGGTCAAATAAATTAACAGCTATCTTTAAAATAAATAGCCAGGAGCTGGTGGCTCGTGCCTGTCATCCTAGCTACTCAGGAGGCTGAGATCTGAGGATCACAGTTCAAAGCCAGAGTAGGCAGGAAAGTCTATAAGACTTAACCACCAGAAAACTGGAAGTGGAACTGTGGTTGAGAGTGGTAAAGTGCTAGCCTTGAGTAAAAATACCCCAGACCCTGAGTTTAAGCTCCACAACCGGTATCTTTAGAAACTTTGGAGTGTGCCCAATGCTGGTGTTTGGGGTTCCCTCACCAGGCAGGCAGGAACTTAGGGTGGAAGTTCCCTCCCCCATCTGCCACCAGGAGTGGACCTTTCCTGGCAGGCCCTCCAGATTTACACTGTTCCTCTGAGGTGATCTCTGTGGAAGAGGAGGAGGAAGGGCTCAGAAACCATCTCTTCTGCATCCACTCACCCAGGACCACCCTGTGGGAGGTGAAAGTCCATTTGTAGGGGGGTGCAGGCCAAGGGTGGCCCTGCTTACTGGTCCTGTGAGGCCCCCCTTGGCGCCGCCCCTCCCCCCATGCCCGCTGCCTGCAGCCTGGGGAACAGATGGCCGCTCCCCCTGCCTGCCTGCCCTACAGCAAACCCCTGGAGGCCCCTGGCTCCTCCTCAAGGCCGCCCCTGGCTCCCGCATGCTCCTACTTTAGGAAGCAGTGAGCTGAACGAGACACATCTGGGTCTCCCCAGGGCCCCAGAGGTGCAGCTGCTGCCCACCCAGCAGCCCTGGGGAACAGCCGCCCTTCCCCCTCCTCCTGCCACCATGCCCAGCGTCCTTTGCGGCATAGCTCCCTTCCACGCAGGGGTTCTTCATGGCCCACAATGCCTTCCCCCATCCACCTTGGCCCTGTTAGACGGAGTGCCAGCCAGCTCCTCACAGGTGTGGCCCTGCCAGCACCTGACCCACAGAACCCGTCCAGCCTCAGCCTGCAAGCATTCCTGTCTGGGCTGGGGACAGCGGCTGGCAGATGACAGGGGACCCACGTGAGTGCAGGGAAGCAGAGTGGGGTTACATGGAGTTCCCGGGACCATGGTCCGGGCTCAGATGAGGAGAGCTGGCTTCTAGCTAGGTCCCTCACCAGTCTTACTGCTTTGTCATCTGAGGACACCCTGGTGCCAGTCCCTGGGCACTCAGTGTGGCACCTGGGTGTGGTGAGGCCTTGTCAGAGAGAAGGAACACACACTGCTGTTTTAGCTCCATTTGCATTTCACACCCAGGCTTGATCTGACCTCCTCCCTTCTGAGCTCAGATGGCCTGCTCTCTCAGGCCCCATAAAACCACTCATGTAGGACAAAGCTGGGACCAGGAAGAAAGGCCATCAGCCCAGTGAGCTGCCTGAAATCACCCAGCCAGCAAGGGGGTCAGGATCCGAGCCTCAACCCTGGCTTTTGTGTGCTTGTGTGTGTGTGCTGGTCCTGGGGCTTGAACTCAGGATGTAGGCACTGACCTTCTTTTGCTCAAGGCCAGTACTCACTCTACCACTTGAGCCACAGCTCCACTTCTGGATTTTTCTGTGATGAATTTGGAACGAAGAGTCTCAGAATTCCTTGCCCAGGCTGGCTTTGAACCTGGATCCTCATATCTCAGCTTCCTGAGTAGCTAGGATTACAGGCATGAGCCACGGGTGCCCAGCTAGCCTTGATCTTTGTGTATGTGGCTGGTACTAGGACTTGAACTAAGAGCCTCGGTGCTGTCCCTTAGCTTTATTGCCCTACCCCTGAAGCCACACCTCCATTTCTGGCTTCTTTTTTGGTGGTTAATTGGAACAGACTTACCTGCCCAGGCTGGCTTCTAACTGTAACCTCAGATCTCAGCCTCTTGAGTTGCTAGGATTACAGGTGTGTGCCACCAGCCCCCAACTCTTTTGTTTTTTAATATTGGGAATCAAAAGGAGGGCCTCAGCTGGGCACTGGTAACTTGTGCCTGTAATCCTAGCAGCCTAGGAGGCTGAGATCTGAGGATTACAGTTAGAAGCCAGCCTGGGCAGGAAAGTTCATAAAACTCTTACCAACAATTTGGAAAAACAAAGACAAACAAACAAAAAATCAAAAATGTAGAAGTAGAACTTTGGCTCAAATGGTAGAGAACTAGACTTGGGGGGGGGGAAGCTCAGGGGCAGTACCTAGGCCCTGAGTTCCAGCCTCAGGACCAGCACAAAAATTAGGGTGAGCCGAGTGCTGGAGGCTCACGCCTGTAATCCTAGCTACTCAGAAGGCTGAGATCTGAGGATTGTGGTTCAAAGTGAGCCCGGGCAGAAAAGTCAGTGAGACTATTACCTCCAATAAACCACTCAGAAAACCAGAACTAGTGCTGTGGCTCAAGTGGTAAATCACTCACCTTCAGCTGAAGAGCTGAGGGACCCAGAGCGCCCAGGCCCAGAATTCAAGCCCATGACCAACAAGAAGTAAATAAATAAATAATAAAACCAAAAATAAAAGAGTGGCTCACACATGCGAGGCTGGCGCTCTGCACTGAGCCAGGCAAAATCAGATCCCCTTGGGGTTCTGCACTGTCCTTGAAGATGTCTGTCATGATGCTACTGCAGTGGGATTTAGAAGAGAGAAATGGTTGGTTCTGGCCTGGCCGCCCCCCACCTCCCCCAGCTCCCGCCCAAGCCTCCCACCATCCTCCAGGCCCATGCCTGTGTCCACAGGGTCCCTGGCTTCCTGCTCTTCAAGGAAGAAGTTGTGTGGAGTGGCAGGAGCCTCCTTCAGAGCCTCCACTCTGTGCAGAGACCTCTAGGCCTTCCTGGAAGGATTTTGGGGACCTCACCCTCCACCTGCCTCTGTCCTGTGAGTTCGGGTGGGGTCTGCGCCCAGGGAGACTCGGAGTCCACTCAGAGCATCTTCAGATCTGAACTCCAACCTGTGAGGAAAGGTAGTAAGTGTGAGCCTTGGCTTAGTCCCAAGCTACAGAAGGCATGGAGGGAGGCAGGTGACCCAGGTCTGCAGCCACCGTGTGTGTGTGTGTGTGTGTGTGTGTGTGTGTGTGTGTGTGTGTATGTATGTTGCTTCCCCTCTCCCATCAGGAGAACCATCAGGAACCAATCAACAAGCAGACAAGCAGAAATGCACAGCCCTGGGTTAGCTACCCTGCACCTGTGCAGCCAGGTAGGATGGCAACATTGAGCCACAGGTTCCACCAGCCCTAGGGCCCTAAAAGCTCCAGAAACCAGGTCCAGGTACTTAATCATTATTCAATTATAGGTCTTGGATTAGGGCCTGGGGTGAGCCCAAGGCATCTTGTTCACTGAGGAAATCTAGCAAAAACGCACTCTAGTGACTTCTTTGACCACAACCAAGGTCTTAGCCATGAACAGTACCCACCCCTCCACCTTCACCAGCGCCAGGTTCCATGAGACTCTTATCTCCAATTAACCACCAGAAAACCAGAAGTGGAGCTGTGGCTCAAATGGTAAAGTACTAGCCTTCAGTAAAAGGTCAGATAACAGTACCCAGGCCCTGAGTTCAAGCCCCACCCTAAGATCAAGCCCTACCACTGACCAAAAAAAAAAAACAAAAAAACAAAAACAGGAAAAAAAAATCTCAGCCAGGTGCTGGTAGCTCACGCCTGTAATCCTAGTTACTCAGGAGGCTGAGATCTGAGGATCATAGTTCAAAGACAGTTGGGACAGGAAAGTCTGTGAGACTCTTATCTCCAACTGACCACCAGAAAACTGGAAGTGGTGCCGTGGCTCAAGTGGTAGAGCATTCCACTTTGAGCTGAAGAGCTCAGGGACAGTGCCCAGGTCTAGAGTTCAAGCCCCACAGCTGACAAAAAAAAAAAAAAAATTAGCAAAAAGTAGGGCTGGGAATGTGGCTTTGTATTAAGAGTGCTTGCCTTGAAGTATGAAGCCCTGGGTTCAATTCCTCAGTACCACATACACAGAAAAGGCTAGAACTGGCACTGTGGCTTAAGTGGTAGAGTGCTAGCCTTGAGCAAAAGCAGCTCAGGGACAGTGCCCAGGCTCTGAGTTTAAACCCCAAGACTGGCAAAAAAAAAAAAGCAGGGCTGGAGGTATGACTCACATGGTCTAGCACCTGTCAAGCAAGCAAGCAGAGCAATCTGAAGGCTGAGTTGAAACCTAGATACCTCTAAATAAACACCCCCCCCCTCATAACCTGGGCTGTGAGGGAGTCATCCGTGTTTCAAGGATGGCTGTAATCCTGAGACTGGAGACACTGGCCCAGAACCCTGAGTTCAGAGGAGAAGAAAAGCCAGAGAAACGTCACAGAGCGGGGCCACAGAGGACCTGAGCAAGAGGCTTGCTTGGGGCCCACGAGGTCACTGTCCTTTTTCCTTTATCCCCAACGAGTGCAGAGTACCTCTGTGTGTGTGTGTGTGTGTTGTCCTGGGCAACAGCTCTGCTTGCCCCTGACTTCAGTGCCTGCAGCAGGCCTGAGAACCGGAACAACTGCCATTTCCGGCCATGCAGCTCCTCCACCTCCCATCCAGGGCTGTCTCTCTCAAGTCACCCTCCCCCCTCCCCCCAAGCAGGGCCAAATACAGCTCCCTAGGCTTTCAGAAAGGAGGGTATCACACGATGCCTTGTGGGACAAGGGGGCCTGGTGACCCACTCCTGGCCCCCTTCTTACTGGCCTGGGGTCTCTGCCTGAACCCCTGACCTTAGTGACATTCCCACAAACATGGGAGAAGTTGGGGCTAAGCAGTGACCATTTCCTCCTGGGGAGGAGGGGGTCTGGGAGGGCCCCCCAAGGACAGGAGCAGGCAGAGTAAGGTTCTTTTCCTGTGCACAAGATGAGGGGGAGAGGCTAGTTGGGGCGGGGAGGGCTGCTTCTGCAGCCAGGGTCACCACAGTCCCCCAGGCAGGTCCAGCAGTCCCCAGCAGCCTCTGGGTGCTGCTCCCAGCCCTCAGAGGCACCACATAAGGAAATGTTTGTGTCTCCAGTGCGCAGCCTTTGGGCCGTGGCTCTGATCCCTCCCTCCCTCTCTGCTCTTTCCCTGCCCCAGCCTCTTCCCAGACAGGCAGGGCTGGCTGGGCCGCTGGACCCTGAAAGAAGGCCCTGAGGCTCCAGCTGGGAAAGATCAAGCCTAGCCCTAGACAGTGGGGTATGGTGTAGGGGCCTTCTAGTAATAACCTGGCAGGGGAAGAACCACTTGAGACCTTCCAGGCCTGGATAGGGAGCTGCTGGACCCAAGAGCCTGCCTTGGATCTGCCTCTGAGCATAGTGATCTCGTAGCTCCTGCACCCAGGAGTAGCAGGTCGCCCCGGAGGGCTGGCTTGCTCCACTACCTAGCCTGGCCAGACATGCGCAGTTCCTCCCCAGGAGGCAGAGCAATGGCCTACTTATTTCTTGGGATTGCTATCAGGGCATCCTGATTCCCAGGCAGTGCTAAGGGGATGCGGTTCATAACCGGCCTTCTGCTGGGTGAGCTCAGGCTCCCTCAGGCTCCCTTCCTTCCGGAGTCTTCCATTAAATTATTTACACAGGCACCGACCTTGCAGGAAGTCGGCATCTGCAGGCACAAGGTGGCATTTATTCTTCAGCACACAGTGTCATGGCTGGAGGCTCCCCCCCTCTTCCCTTCAGTGTGGCTCCATTAAAGATCAGAAGCCGCCACAGTGGCACATTCTAGGTCCCTCTACTTTACTCTTGGAAACCAGAAAAATTCCCTTCCTTCTAGAGGGTTCTCAGGTGCCAACCTTATGCCCAGGCAGCTGTAAGGAAGGGCAGCTGGGGGGGGGAGGGGGGGCAGCTCTGGCCCCTGCTGGAAGGACAGGCAAGGGAGCTGCAAGAAGGGCCCCAAGAGAGGATGACATCACCCAGCTTCCAGAGCCTTTTGGAACAATGTGAAGCCTGCTTGCCCAGCAGAAAAGGAAGTGAGACCACCTCAACCTACTTTCAGGTTGAACTTGATTTAGGCTGCGCTTCCTGGGGCTCTAGCCTTTGCCCTGCTGGTGGATTAAAGGGATAGCAAAACCTGTCTGATGCCATGCTTGAGTGACACAAGGGACCACAGCCAGCTGGCAGGAAGCTGCCCGCCTCATCCTGCCTCCCAGGTGGGGTGGGGGCTCAGTAGTCTCTTACCCTGATGGACAGCTGGACTGACCCCTCCATGCCCACGCCCCATTCTAAGGACCGGCCCTGCTTCAGCCCAGGGAGTATGGTCAGTCTCCACATCCATACAGCATGGGCTCTGGAGTGTGCCAGGGAGCCTCCTGTAGAGGGAGAAAGGCTGTGCCCCACAAGGTCACTCCTCTTACAAGAAGAGGGCACGCTGCCTACCCGGGCTCCACCCCTCCCCATTTAATTCAGGATGCCAAAAGTCGGAACAATCACCTTTCTGGTTGTGCTGAGGCGGGCAGATCCTTGAGCCCAGGCCTCTCAGACCATCGTGGGCCACGTAGCCACACCCCATGTGAAAACAAAACCTTGGGCAACAGAAAATGAGCTTTCATTCTGGATGGAAATGTGGTGACCTGCACCGGAGGCTGTCATGAAGTGGGCAGTTCCCCAAAATGAGATGAGTGCAAACTGGGACTCCATGACATACTGGAGACATTGTAGAGCGAAGGGGTCTCAATGAGAAGGGAGAGGTACCTGGGAGGAGATCGATTTGCTTGGAGGGGAGGAAAGCAAGCTTTTGCTTTGTTGCCCCCACTGGCCTCAAACTCCTGGGTTCAAAGGTGCCTCATGCCCTATGTCCTTACACAGGGTTTTGTTTTGTGGTCAGTGGTAGGGCTTGAATTCTAGCCTGGGTGCTGTCCCTGAGCTCTTCAGCTAGCGCTCTACCACTTGAACCACAGTGCTACTTCCAGTTTTCTGGTGGTTTATTGGAGATAAAGAGTTTCTGGGACTTTCATGCCACAGCTAGCTTTGAACTGTGATCCTCCGATCTCAGCTCAGCCTCCTGAGTAGCTAGGATTATACGTGTGAGCTACAAGCATGAGCCACCGGCACCCAGTTGTTTTTTGTGTTGGTGCTGGTTCTGGGGCTGGAACTCTGCGCCTTGTGCTCCCTCTTGGGAGTTTTGCTCAAGATTGGCAATCTACCACTTGTGCCACACTTCCACCACTGGCTTTTTGCTGGTTAATTGGCAGTAAGGGTCTCATGGACTTTCTTGCCCAGGTTGGCTTCGAATCATGATCCATGGATCTAGGCTGGGGTTACATGGAGCCACCAACACCCAGCCCAGTGTCCCCTGTCCTGGGTAGCCAGCCCAAAGGATGTTGAGCTGATGGAATGGGGCTTTTTTTTTTTGCCTTAAAACCTACCTAAAGCCAGCCAAGCAAGGTGTCAAATGCCTGTAATCCTAGCACTCAGGAGGCTGAGGCGGGCCTAATACTCAGTTCCAGGCTAGCCAGGGCTACACAGCCAGACTTTGTTTCAAGAAAATGAGAAAAGGGGGCGGGGGGGGGGGGGGGAGGACCTGGGATTGGCTAGCGTAAGACAATGTCCAGACGCTCGAGAGTGGACTTCGCATCAGTCACTGCACCTCAGCTCCGGAGCTGGCCGTCAAGTGGCCCCTAAAATAAACTCTGTGGAACTGGCCAGTGCGCAGAGAAAACAGGAAGCAGATCTCACCTCAAATCCCAAGAGCTGCTTCTCCAGTTCACTCCTCCCAGGAGAGGCCAGTTTCAATTGTTCTCTTAAGTCTGGTGCCTCTAGGGCCCCAAAGCGGGCTCTGCTTTCCCACACACCCTCCCCTCCCCCTTGACCCGCTCGGCCTGAAATGCAATTAAATGCCTCGGAGAACAAAGTCCTCCGGCCTTTCGGGCCTCGACCCCATCCCTCCCGGCAGCTTCTGTGGGCCTCCTCCAGGACACTCGTCCTGACCTAGACCTGGCCGAGCTGCACGCGGACGCCTGTAACCGCCGCTCAGCGCTCGGTCTGTTTCACCGGCCACATCCCACTGCGAAAGTCCTGTGTCCACACTAAAAGCCCAAACGTCGTGATCAGAACCCGGGAAAGGTGAAGGACTGTTCGGGGCGGGGCCGTGCTCGGCGCCGCGCGCACGAGTGCACACGTGCGTGCAGGCCGCAGGCTCGCGCGGCGCTCGCAGCCGGTGTGAACCGCCGGGCCGGGCCAGCCCGCGGGACCCGCCCGCCGGGTGCACGCCCGGGGCCGTGCACGCGGGAAAGGGGCGCCCCAGGCCCCGCACACACGAGGCCGGGCGCACCGGGGCTGATCATTTCCCCAGGTGTTCGGACACAGTTGCGGTCCCCCCGGCCGCCATCTTCCCTCTGCGGAAAAGACCCACAGCCTCGCGCGGCCCCGGCTCTCCGGCCTTTGTTGTGCCGGCTTCCGGGCGTCCATCACGTGGAGGCCGCGCGCGCCGGCCCCAGCCAGGCGCCCGAGCGCGAAATGGCGGGCAGGGGCGGGGGTAAAAGGGGCGGGGCGGCCAGGAGCCACGCCCATACCCGGCGTGGGGCGGGGCGCGCCCGCCTCTTTGCGCAGGCGCATGACGCAGCGCGCGTTCCCGCGTTCCTCCTACGCGCGCCAGGACACAAAGGGCTGGAGAGAAAGCACGGAGTGCGGCCGAAGCCTGCGGAGCGGCTCGTGGTCTGGAGCAGCCTGGAGCGGATTATCGGCGCCGGAGCCGGGCTCGCCGGAACCGCGGGGCGGGGTCCTGCGTGACGCGCCCTCCCTTCTCCCCTCCTTCCGCTTAACGGCCGAAACCGCCTGGTGAGCCGGGCCGGATGGGGCGGGCGCGGCGCCTCCATCTTCCCTTGCGCTCCCTAATGGCGGGCCTGGGCGCGTTCCCTTGCCGGGGAGGCGAGCTTGTTGGCATTTTGTTTCCTCCTGGTCTGGTTTTTCCGGCTGCTGTTACTGTTTGGATGCAGGTCCTGGGCCCTTTTTGCCCCTTGAGCCACAGCTCCACTTCCGGCTTTTTGCTGGCCGGTCGGGGACGAGCGGCTCGCGGACTCCCCAGCCCCGGCCGGCCTCAGACCCAGATCGCGGCGGGAAGCCGGGGCCCAGCCACCAGCGTCCGGCTTGGGAGATGTTTCCATGGAAAAAGACAGACCTTGCCCTCCCAGGCGGACGCAGTGCTTCGCAAGTTGTTATTTCAAATAGGGAAATGCAGCTGGGGGGGGGGGCAGACCACAATAATGGTGTTTTTTGTTTTCGTTTGTTCTACATTAAGGCCTCCATTGAATGCAATGATCACTAAAGCATATAGAAAATGCTTTAGCCAGGCGGAGGTGGCTCAGGAGGCTGAGATCTGAGGATCACAGTTCGAAGCCAGCCAGGGGAGGAAAGGCCTTCCAATAAACTACTCAGAAAAAGGCAGAAGTGGTGCTGTGGCTCAAGTGGTAGAGTTCTTGCCTTGAATGTATGAGGCCCTGGGTTCCATTCCTCAGCACAGAAAAAAGCTGGAAGTGGCGCTGTGGCTCAAGTGGTAGAGCGTTAGCCTTGAGCTGAAGAGCTGAGGGACAGCATCTAGGCCCAGAGTTGAGGCCCCACAGCCAAGAAAAAAAGGCTCAGGGACAGCCCACGGGCCCTGAGTTCAAGCCCCAGGACAAACACACACATAAAAGCTTTAAGGATAAAAAAGACAGTACATGTAGCTGGGTGCCGGTGCTCACACCTGTAATCCTAGCTACTCAAGAGGCTGAGATCTGAGGATCACGGTTCAAAGTCAGCCCAGGCAGGAAAGTCCCTGAGACTCTTATCTCCAATAAACCACCAGAAACCGGAAGTGGCACTGTGGCTCAAGTGGTAGAGTGCTAGCCTTAAGCTGAAGAGCTGAGGGACAGCGCCCAGGCCGAGTTCAAGCCCCACAAAGGTGGTGCGGGATTGGGGAAGTGTACATGTTGCTAGTACAAAACGTTGAAGTGAGATAGCAGTTTAAAAGAAACCAGGCCCAGTTTAAGTGCTGCTTATAACTGGAAACAGATGGAGAAATAAACCAGAAATGTGAAGTACTTAAAAGTACATGGGAGTAAGTAAGCCAGGCCCTGGTGGCCCAGCTTGTACTGTTTACCTTAATTACTCAGGAGGCTGAGACTTGGAGGTTATACATTTGAAACCACTCAGGGCAAAAAAGTCTGAGATTCCAAAATAATCAGCAAAAATCTATCCTGAAGGAAAAAAAGCAAGCCTAGCCTTGAGTCTCAGATTTCAAACCTCAGTACTGCCCCCACCCACACACCCCCAAAAAAGTAATCTGGACTGGTGGCTCATTTTTGTATTCCTTGTAATCCAGCCACTTAGGCTGAGGCTATAGGATTTGCAGTTGACGGCTAGTCTGGGCTAGGCAGCCAAAACCTTGTCTCAGATAATAACAAGTAGACATAAAAAGGAAAAGTATTAAATGTACCTCCACCAACTACTTAACTCTCTTGGCTCTTGGCATGTGAGTATTTCGGTTCGTTAGGATGTTTGGTCAGTGTTTCATATGTCAATTATGGCATAATTTGATTCACAGATGAGCTGTAGTGGATGTAAGGAAAAAGCTTCCCTGAAGGATTCAGGGAACTGCCGGTTTCTGCTGTCTGGGGCAATTAGGAGCCTGTACCAGATGAAGATGTCCAGGTGTCCCTGCTCTAAAACATTAACATGAGCCGTTCACCAGTGGTTCATGCCCGTAATCCTAGCTACGAAAGAGGCTGAGATCTGAGGATCAGGGTTCGAAGTCAGCCCGAACAGGAAAGTCTGTGATACTCATCTCCAATTAATCACAGAAAAAGTTGAAGTGGTGCTGTGGCTCGGAGTGGTAGAGTGTTAGCCTTGAGGAAAAAGAGCCCAGGGATGGCGCCCAGACCCAGAGTTAAAGCCCTAGGACTGGTAATAACAAGAACAAAAAGTTAGCATGTACTGATCCAGTAAGATTCATAGAGCAAGTGAACTAGTTCTAGATTGGAAGGCAAGTCTCATTCTCTTCTCTCCTGCTCCCCCTCTCCAGTTCCAGGAGCCTGTATTACATTCTCAGGTCATAATGAGTTTACCAGACTCATTTGTGGCAATCAGGACTGGTTAGAATGGGGACAAGAGTAAGGCAGGGATGATTCCTCACTTCCACCTAAAGCAGCTTAAATTCAAATATACGAGTCTTGAGACAGAACTGGTGGCTCATGCCTAAAATCCTAGCTATTTAAGAGGCTGAGTTCTGAGGATGGTGGTTCAATGCCAACCAAGCAGGAAAAGTCTGTGAGACTCTTTTATCTCCAATTAACCACCAAAAAGCACAAAGTAGCTCAAGTGATAGACTGCCAGTCTTGAACAAAAAAGCTCATCCGGGCATGAGTGGCTCACGCCTATAATCCTAATTACTCAGGAGGCTGAGATCTGAGAATCATAGTTCAAAGCCAGCCCAGGCAGGAAAGTCCATGAGACTCTTTAATAAACCACTAGAAAACCAGAAGTGCTGTGGCTCAAGAGGTAGAGCACTCACCTTGAGCTGAAGAGCACAGGGACAGCACCTAGGCCCAGAGTTCAAGCCCCACAATTGACCAAAAAAAAAAGCTCAGAAATAGCACCCAGGCCTTAAGTTCAAAGCCTCAATACCAGCAGCAAAAAAGAAAGAAAAAGAAAAAAGGGGTCTTGCCCAAGTTCAACAACTATTCAGATCCTGTTTTCAGAATCCTAGACTACAGAGTGGCACCAACAAATCAGGTTAATCCCTTTACCACAAAATCAAATGGTGGTTCACACCTGTAACCCTAGCAACTCAGAAGGCTGGGATCTGAGGATTGAGATTTGAAGCCAGCCCAGGCAGGCAAATCCAAGAGACTCATCTATTAACCAGCAGAAAAGCCTGACTAGAAGTGTAGCTCAAGTGGTTGAGCACCAGCTACAGAGGAGAAAAATCAATGAGAACTTAAGGCCCTTAGTTCAGCATGAGGCCCATAGCTCAAGCCCTGCTACTAGGACAGACAGATAAGTAGGTAAGAAAACAGACAGATAGATGAGAAATAGTCCTTTCCCTCTTTTTCAGCACTGGGGCTTGAGCTCAGAGTTTTGAGTTCTCTTGGCTTTTTTGCTCAGAGCTAGCTCTTTGCTAGCATTTTGCTAGTTAATTAGAAATAGAATCTCACAGACTTTCCTGTCCATGCTGGCTTCAAACTGAAACCTCAGATTTCAGCCTTCTGTGTAACTAGGATTAAAGACATGAGCCACCAGCTCTGGACTTGTGAGGAAGTTTAATGAACACAACTATACTGAGAAGATAAAGGGGGCTAGTCCCCTGAGCGCTGCCTTTGGGGGTGCTGACAGGAACTCCTAGATTACACAGGGAAGAGAGAAAAAGGGATACTGTTAATCAGTCTTGTTCAAATGGTGGCCTAGCTGATTATCTTGGGATTTGGCTGGGGGATCGGAGGTGGACCTTGTCCTGACAAGTATGTCTTTGCTGTCTGAGGACAGGTTTCACTTTTGTCACCATATATTTATCTGTCATACCTGCCTGTTATTCCTGGAATCAAGGTGATTGTAGAAGAGAATGACTCGAAACAAAGGGCACATTTTGATGTGTAGAATGGAGTCAGAAATACCATCCATCCCCGTTCAGCGATTTCCTTTTGGACATTTGCAGGCCCCAATGAGGAGTCAGGAGTTTGTAGCAGAACAGCCTCCTGGTTACAGTTCTTCATCCAGGTGTAGCATCCCGCTCGCAACACAGTCTCCAACTCCTCAAGCTTTCACACAGTTAGCTAATGATACCCATGATATGCTTTCTCTTTCTCTCCCCCTTTCTCTTTCCCTCTCCCTCTCTCCCTCCCCCATTTGGTTCTGTCCCTGAGGATTTTTTCTTTCTTTCTTAAGGCTAGGTGCTTTGTCATTTAAGCTAGAGTTCCACTTTTGGCTTTTTTGTAGTTAATTGGACACAAGAGTCTCATGGATACCGGGCGCCGGTGGTGGCTCACACCTGTAATCCTAGCTACTGAGGAGGCTGAGATCTGAGGATCATGGTTCAAAGCCAGCCCGGGCAGGAAAGTCTGTGAGACTCTTATCTCCAATAAACCACTAGAAAACCAGAAGTGGAGCTGTGACTCAAGCGGTAGAGCGCTCACCTTGAGCTGAAGAGCGCAGGGACAGTGCCCAGGCCCAGAGTTCAAACCCCACGACCAACAAAAAAAAAGAGTTTCATGGATTTTCTTGACGAGGCTGACTTCAAACCATAATCCTCAGATTAGGCTTCTGAGTAGGAGTAGTACAGATAGAGACCACCAGTACCCTGTTACAATCCTAGCTACTCAGAAAGCTAAGATCTGAGGATCACAGTTTGAAGCTAGAGAAGGCAGGAAAGTCCATGAGCTTCTTACCTACAATTAGCTACCAGAAAACCAGAAGTAAAGCTGTGGCACTAGCGAGCCCTGAGTAGAAAAAACTATGGGATATAGCCTAGACCCTGAGTTCAAGTCCTATAACTCTCCCCCCACCTCCCCACCCCCCAAAAAAGAATCAGACCAGGCACTGGAGGCTTCTGCCTGTAATCCTATCTGTTCAAGAAGCTGAGATCTAAGGACTGCAGTTCAAAGCCAGCCTAAGCAGGCCAATCCCAGAGTTTTTTTTTTTTTCCCCCGTCCAGTCATAGGGCCTGAACTCTGGGCCTGGGCACTGTCCCTCAGCTCTTCAGCTCAAGGCTAGCGCTCTACCACTTGAGCCACAGTTCCACTTCTGGCTTTTTTCTTTTTTCTTATGTGGTGCTGAGGAATCGAACCCAGGGCCTCATGCATGCAAGGCAAGCGCTCTACCACTGAGCCATCTTTGCAGCCCCATCCCAGAATCTTATCTCCAGTTAACCAGCAAAAAACTGGAAGAACAGGTGTGGCTCCACGGGTAGAGTACCAGCCTTGAGCAAAAAGAAAAATAAGTGAGAACACGAGGCTCTGAGTTCAAGCTGCCAGTATCAAAACACACAAAAATCCCAGTATCACGAGAGGATCCCAAGACCTGGCTTACTGCTACAGTGTGGGAGTGGTGGGTAGGTGCTTCTGTTACTCAGTGAGATTCTTTCATCCTGCTGGGTCTTTCTATTAATACCACTATGATTCACTATGACTCAGTTATCAAAACACTTCCAAGGACCCGGGGATATGGCTTAACCGTAGAAGTGCCTGCCTAGCATGTGCAAGACCCTGGGCTCAATGCCCAGTACTAAAGGAACAAAAACAGTCTGTTGCCAGTGGCTCCTGCCTATAATTCTAGCTACTCAGGAGGCTGAGCTCTAAGGATCCCAGTTTGATGCCAGCCCAGGCAGAAAAGTCTGTGAGATCCTTATCTCTATTTAACTAGCAAAAAGCAGGAAGTAAGACTGTGAGGGAAAAAGTCAAGTGAGAGAGAAAGGCTTAGAATCAAGCCTGGGACAAAAATGAAGCAAACAGAAACCACTTCCTAGTCCACTTACAGCCTATTTGATTAGTTTGTTGCAATATTAATTTGATTTTTCTTCTTCCCAAGTAGGTCTTTATTCATCGTTTCTTCTTTAACATAAGGAAACCCAAATGTTCTTTTCATTTTTAGAAGTAGAAAACGTGGGAAATGGAGCCACAATGTGATTTCAGTTTTCACATAGGGATATTCTATTTCCTGCACTGAACCTCCAATTCCTTACAAGCATGTTTTTTAACACCAGAAGAATCAGTGAGTCTCATCTCTAATTAACCATCAAAAAGCCAGAAGTAAAGTTGTGGCTCAAGTGGTAGAGTGCCAGCCTTGAGCCATAAAATTTAGGGACAGAGCCTACGCTGTCCAGAACCAGTACAAAAACAATAGAAAGGAAAAGTAAACATTTAGCCAGGCTTAGGTGTACTCTTATGATTAAGTCTTCATTAAGTCTCTCATTCAGCAGTTTTAAAGATAGTCATGGGCTGGGAAGGTGGCTCAGTGGTAGAG